>NC_067495.1:56238706-56958149 GCF_947179515.1 Apodemus sylvaticus | reverse complement strand
GAGTCCATTGTTGTTAAGAGATATTAAGGAATAGTGATTGCTGCTTTCTGTTATTTTTTATGTTATTTTTATGTTTGTGTGGGTATCTTCTTTTGGGTTTGTTAGAAGAAGATTACTTTCTTACTTTTTCTAGGGTGTAGTTTTCCTCTTTGTGTTGGCATTTCCAACAATTATCCTTTGTAAGGCTGGATTTGTGGACAGATATTGTACAAATTGGTTTTGTCATATAATATCTTGGTATCTCCATCTTTGATTATTGAGAGTTTTGCTGGGTATAGCAGCCTGGGCTGTCATTTGTGTTCTCTTAGGGTCTGTATGAAGTCTGCCCAGGATCTTCTAGCTTTCATAGTCTCTAGTGAGAAGTCTGGTGTGATTCTGATAGGTCTGCCTTTATAAGTTACTTGCCCTTTTCCCCTTACTGCTTTTAATATTCTTTCTTTGTTTAGTAAATTTGATGTTTCAATTATTATGTGCTGGGAGGATTTTCTGTTCTGGTCCAGTCTGTTTGGAGTTCTGAAGGCTGGATGTTCATGGGCATCTCTTTCTCTAGGTTAGGAAAGTTTTCTTCTACAATTTTCTTGAGGATATTTACTGGGCCTTTAAGATGTAAATCCTCGCTCTTGTCTATACCTATAATCCTTAGGTTTGGTCTTCTCATTGTGTCCTGGAGTTCCTGGATGTTTTGAGTTACCAGCTTTATTCATTTTGCATTTTCTTTGAGTCAATGTTTCCTATGGTATCTTCAGCACCTGAGGTTCTTTCTTCTATTTCTTGTATTCTGTTGATGTTTGCATCTATGACTCCTGGATTGATTCTTTCCAAGTTTTCTATCTCCAGAGATGTCTCACTTTGTGATTTCCTTATTGTTTCTACTTCCACTTTTAGATCTTGGATGGTTTTGTTCATTTCCTTCACTTGATTGTTTGTGTTTTCCTGTAATTTTTTTAGGGATTTTTGTGTTTCTTCTTTAAGGGCTTCTGTCTGTTGACTCATGATCTCCTGTATTTCTTTAAGGGTGTTTTGTGTTTCCTCTTTAAGGGCTTTTACCTGTTGACCTATGTTCTCCTGTATTTCTTTAAGGGAGTTATTTAAGTCTTTCTTGAAGCACTCTATCAGCATCATGAGATACGATTTTAGATCCAACTCTTGATTTTCCGGTGTGTTCGGGTATCCGGGACTTGCTGTGGAGGGAGAACTAGGTTCTGATGTTGCCACGTGGCCTAGGTTTTTGTTGGTAGGGTTCTTGTGCTTGCCTTTTGCATCTGGTGCTAGTTGGTATCGTCTCTGGCTGGAGTTTGTTCCTCCTGTGGGCCTGTAAACCTGTGTCTTTACTCCTCTGAGCTCAAATTGAAAGCACTGTTGGGAGATCTCTCTCTCTCTCTCTCTCTCTCTCTCTCTCTCTCTCTCTCTCTCTCTCTCTCTCTCTCTCTCTCTCTCTCTCTCCCCTGGCGGGCTATGCACAGAAGACTGTGGAGTCTCCCATCTCTCTGGTGCAAATGGTGGCAGGCAGGAAGACTTCCATCCCAGATGCTCACTGATCTTAGGCCCTGTGTGCTCCTAGCTGGATCCCTTTCAGAGAGAAGGTAGAGATCTCACCTCTGTGCTCAAAAATGAAAGCCTGCTGGGAGATCACTCCCTCTCGGAGGGCTATGCACAGAAGGCTGTGGAGTCTCCCGGCTCCCTAGTGCAAATGGCAGCAGGAAGACTTTCATCCCAGCTGCTTCACTGATCACAGAAGGCTGTGGAGTCTCCTGGCTCCCTGGTCCAAATGGAGGTGGGTGGGAAGACTTCTGTCCCAGCTGCTCCACTGATCTTAGGCCCTTTGTGCTCCTAGCTGGGTCCCCTCCATCGAGAAGGTGTAGATCTCACCTCTGCACTCAAAAGTGAAAGCCTGCTGGAAATCACTCCCTCCTGGCAGGCTATGCATCAAAACATGGTTTATTCATGCATATTATACACATATGTTATCTTACTCTAGTCATCTTATTCATCCCCCTCACTTACTGCCATCACATATTACCCAAGCTACCATTGTCCTGATACTCTCCTCCAAATAGCCCCTCAATCTGTTTCTGTCATATGTATTCTGATACTCATTTTCCCTCACTGTCTCCTCACTTTATACCTCATAGTATAGATAGGTAGGCAGATGATAGAGATAGATAGATATATAATAGATAGATAGATAGATAGATAGATAGGCAGAGAAACAGAGACATTGAGATTGCACATGGTATTGAATTTTTGCCTTATTGTGTCTAATTTCATTAAGGTAGTGATCTACAGATAAAACCATTAGTTTTTAGATGCTATTATTTGTTTTTCTTATCACTGCATAAAATTAAATATGATTGTGTACCATATCTTGTGTCATTTTACTTGTTCATGGACATATAGGCTAAATCTGTGTTTAGGTCTTATGAATACTTTAGCAATGAATATGAATTACAAGATTACAATGTTTATCCAGCCATTAAGAAAGGGTTCTTTACTGAAATGTTTAACAACATAAGTCATGAGGGAAACACCAATCCAAAGTACTTGAACGTCTCATTCTACACACAGCAGAGTGGTTAATATCAATAAAGTAAGTAAGATCTCACACTGGCAAGGATATAAAGTAAGGGGAACACTCGTTCATTGATTGCAGGAATGCAAACTTGGACAGCCACTATGGAAATGAGTGCAGTAGTACCTCAGGAAGTTGGGACCTAATCTACATTAAGATACAGCTAAACCACTCTTGGGTATATACTCAAAAGATGCTTCATCCAATGACAGAGACAATTGCCCAAACATGTTTATCTCTGCTCTATTCTTAATAGCCAGAAAATGGAAATAACCTAGATGTCCCTCAACAGAAGAATGGATAAAGAAAATATGGTATATTTACAAAGTGAAAGCTATTTTTATAGAAATGAAATTATGAAATTTACAGAGAAATTTATGGAAAATCATCCCGAGAGAAGTATCACAGATCCAGAAAGACAAATCTGTTATATGGGGATATTAACTTTTAAGTCAATGAAAATCAAGCTGCAATCTAAAGAACCACAGAGGTTATGTATAGAGTTAATAGACCAGGAATTACAGATAGATTTCCCCCAGAAAGTGAAATAGAATAGATAGTTATTGGTGGGAGAACTGGAAGGAGGATCAAGTGGGGAGGGAAAAAGGAAATAGCAATCAGTGAGGGCATACAAGGAGAGACAGCTAAAAGTAATGGCCATTTGAGGAGTAGTATGGAATCCTTAATAGAGTAGAAGCTTTCTAAAAATCTATATACATATAAAGGTGATCTAAATGAAATTGCCAAGATAGGGGAGATAGAGCCCTATCTTACCATCTCTTGGCATCAAATGAAGCTTCCAGTAATGGGACTGGTTACATCCAATTGATTTGCTGGCTAAAGGTGTTCCATGGGAATTCCCAAACAACCCAGTCTACAAACTGTTGTTAAGGCTTCATTGCTGAAGATAACACCTACACAACTCATTAAGTATGGAGAAGTAGAACTGGTGCCTACATAGAACATTACTCCTGACATTCTAGTCCTTTAGTACAGGAAGATTTACTCTACAACTACCAAGATAGAAACATCAACACAAAACTACCAGCCATAGAAAGAAAGAAACTGTTCTTAAAGACTTCTTGCTTGGTTGCTCTCTTTCTCTTTCTTTCTTCCTTCCTTCTTTCTTTCCTTCATTCCTTCCTTCTTTCTTTCCTTCATTCCTTCCCTCTTTTTTTCTTTCTTTCCTTCCTTCCTTCTTTATTTCTCTCTTTATTTCCATCTCAAATTGTTCACACTCAGCGACTAGAAACAATGAATTCACAAAATTTTTAGGCAAATGGTTTGATCTGGAAAATATCATCCTAAGTGAGGTAACCCAATCACAAAAGAATACACATGGAATGCAATCTCTGATAGTGGATATTAATTAGCCCAGAAGCCCTGAATACCCAAGGCACAAATCGCATGACAAATGACTCCCATGAAGAAGTATGGAGAGGTCCTGATCCTGGAAAGGATTGATATAGCATTGGAGGGGAATACAAGGACAGAGAAAAAGGAGGGAGGTGATTGGAGAATGGATGGAGAGAAGAAGGTTTATGGGACATATGGGGAAGGGGGATCCGGGAAAGGGGAAATCATTTGGAATGTAAACAAAGAATATAGAAAATAAAAATATTTTAAAAAAGAAAAAAGTAAAAAAAAAAAAAGATTATAACAATTTAAAAAGTAGTCCAATGGAAGTATTAACTAGAAGCCTTTGAGAAAATTATTTTCTTTCATTAGATTCCAAAGTAGGAAGAGGCAAATGTTAGATTTAGTTGTTATATGAGCCATATATAGTAGAAAAAATTCTGCTATAAGATTTTACTTTCACACGTGTTTCAACAGTTTTTGCCACATAATGAGTTTAAAACCACCACTTTTTTCTTGGTAACTGTGCTGGCTAGTTTTACGTTAAAATGAAATAAGCTAGAGTTATCTGAAAGGTGGAATATCACTTGAGAAAATGCCTTTATAAGACCCAGCTGCAAGGCGTTTTCCTAATTAATGATTGATGGATGAGGGCCCAGTCCATTGTGGATGGTGCCACCCATGGACTGGTGGTCCTGGCTTCTATAAGAAAGCAGATGAGCTCACCAAGAGTAATAAGCCAGGGAGCAGCACCCCTCTGTGGCCTCTGCATCACTCCCTCCAGGTTCCTGACCTGTTTGAGTTCCTGTCCCGACATTCCAGAAGGATGGAGTATTACCTAGAAGTATAAGCCACATAAGACTTTTCCTCCACAACTTGCTTTTGGTCAATGTTTCATTACAGCCATAGAAAACCCTATCAAGTAACAATAACCAAACAATCAGGAACAAAAGTGCTGGTGACTTCTGAAACTGTAATAGCTTTGATCACCCATATCAAGTCATCGTTAATTATTACTTTGCATTTTTTCACTTGCCCTATCTGAAGCCCAGTTTTTATGCTGTTCCTGTACGACTATAATTGCTTGATTTTTTCCACAAAAAGTGCAGTTCTGATTTTACTATTATGTCAACAAGACCATTTTTTCCAATGTAGTCAGCAGCATACTGTTTGGGTGTGCTTACATTTCCCCAAAACCCTGTCATGAGATTGACAGTCATATCTCACTAGAATATAGTGATTAACAAGAAAATCAATTAGCTACTCTGAAGTGCATGAAGCCATGAGACCATTATTTATGAAGAACTATGATTTTATGTGTTAAACAGAAGAAAACGTTGAGGAAACAGAAGAGAATCTTACAGTCAATCTGTAAATGTTGGAAATTAGACCAATGGCACCTAAACTAAACAAACTTAACAAAATTTTAAGAATTTAGGCTGCTAAATAAACATATTTTGACTGGATTACTTTCCATTTTGTCCCTCCTTTCCTCATTCCTGACCTCTCTCCCTGCTTCCCATTTTCCCTCAACGGAGGAATGGATATCGAAAATGAGGTATATTTACACTATGGAATACTACTCAGCTATTAAGAACAATGAATTCATTCTTAGGCAAATGGGTGAAATTGGAAAATATCATCCTAAGTGAGGTAACACAATCACAAAAGAACACATATGGTATGCACTCACTGATAAGTGGATATTAGCCCAGAAGCTCTGAATACCCAAGACACAATTCACATATCAAATGATGTCGAAGAAGTAGGAAGGAGGGGCCCCTGGTCCTGGAATGACTTGATGCAGCAATGTAGGGGACTATCAGAACAAGGAAGGAGTAGGAGTTGATTGGGGAACAGGGGGAGAAAAGAGGGCTTATGGGACTTTCGGGGCGGGGGAAACCTGGAAAGGGGAAATCATTTTAAATGTAAATAAAGAATATATCAAATAATAAAAATAAAAAATAAACAACAACAACAAAAAAATGAGGGTGCCCTTGTGTTTGGAGCATAGATGTTCAGAATTGAGAGTTCTTCTTAGGTGTATTTTTCCTTTGATGAGTGTAAAGTGTCCTTCTGTGCCTTTTTTTGATGACTTTTAGCAAGAAGTCAATTTTATCCGATATTAGAATGGCTATTCCAGCTCGTTTCCTGGAACCATTTGCTTGGAAAATTGTTTTACAGCCTTTTACTCTGAGGTATTATTTGTCTTTAACATTGAGGTTCGTTTCCTGTATGCAGCAAAATGCTGGGTCCTGTTTATGAATCCAGTCTGTTAGTCTACATCTTTTTATTGGGGAATTGAGTCCATTGATGTTAAGAGATATTAAGAAATAGTGATCGTTGCTTCCTGTTATTTTTGATGTTATTTTTATGTTTGGTGGTTGTCTTCTTTTGGGTTTATTAAAAGATTACTGTCTTGCTTTTTCTAGGGTGTAATTTCCCTCCTTGTATTGGTGTTTTCCATCTATTATCCTTTGTAGGGCTGGATTTGTGAAACAATATTGTGTAAATTTGATTTTATCATAGAATATCTTGGTTTCTTCATCTATGGTGATTGAGAGTTTTGCTGGGTATAGTAGTCTAGGCTGGCATTTGTGTTCTCTTAGGGTCTGTATGAGATCTGCCCAGGATCTTCTTGCTTTCATGGTCTCTGGTGAGAAATCTGGTGTAATTCTCATAGGTCGTCCTTTATATGTTACTTGGCCTTTTTCCCTTACTGCTTTTAATATTCTTTCTTTGTTTAGTACATTTGGTGTTTTGATTATTATGTGATAGGAGGAATTTCTGTTCTGGTCCAGTCTATTTGGAGTTATGTAGGCTTCTTGTATGTTCATGGGCATCTCTCTCTTTAGGTTAGGGAAGTTTTCTTATGTAATTTTGTTGAAGATATTTACTAGTCCTTTAAGTTGTAGATCTTCGCTCCCTTCTATACCTATAATCCTTAGGTTCGGTCTTCTCATTGTGTCCTGGAGTTCCTGGATGTTTTGGGTTACATACTTTTTGCATTTTGCATTTTATTTGACTGTTGAATCAATACTTTCTATGGTATCTTCAGCACCTGAGGTTCTTTCTTCTTCTCTTATATTCTGTTATTGATATTTGCATCTATGACTCTTAATTTCTTTCCAAGGTTTTCTATCTCCAAAGTTGTCTCCCTTTGTGATTTGTTGTTTCTACTTCCATTTTTTATATCCTGGAGGGTTTCATTCATTTCCTTCACGTGTTTGTTTGTGTTTTCCTATAATTCTTTAAGGTATTTTTGTGTTTCCTCTTTAAGGGCTTCTATCTGTTGACCAATGTTCTCCTGTATTTCCTTAAGGGAGTTATTTATGTCCTTCTTGAAATCCCCTATCAGCATCATAAGATGTGATTTTAAATCCAGATCTTGCTTTTCTGGTGCATTGGGGTATCCAGGACTTGCTGTTGTTAGAGAACTTGGTTCAGAAGGTGCCATGTTGCCTTGGTTTCTGTTGGTAATATTCTTGTGTTTGTCTCTTGCCATCTGTTTATCTCTGGTGTTAGCTGGAGTTACTGTCTCTGACGGTGGCTTGTCTGTCAAGCAATCCTCAGTATCTGTGCTCCTGGGAGACCAGTTCTGTGTACACAGGTATGTAAGTACTCCTGTGAGACCCGTTCTCTTGTGGTTGTTTTGGGGTGTGTAGATCTGTGGCCCCAATCAGTTCTGGGTGTATGTGGAAAACAGAAGACTCATGTCCCAGCTTGCTCTTAGGTTCTTGTGTCCTCGGGGCTCATGGGTTCCTGTTACTTCCTCTGAGCAGCAGGGCAAAGTCTCACCTGTGCTGACTGTCCTCTCTGCACTGATGGGTGGTTAGCTATGTTCCTGCACCACTTGGAGATGGGGAGCTGTGGCAGAGGATATTCCCAAGCAGGAGATAGAAACCAGAAGTCTTCTGCCAGAAGGTTCTGGACAGGATCCTCTGAGCTGCAGGGCAGGTCTCACCTGTGCTGTCTTCTCTGCACTGATGGGTGGTTAGCTACCTTCCTAAACCACTTGGAGATCGGGTTTTATTTTTCTAAGGTCTGGAAATAAGGTGGCATGTGTCCTAGCCTATCTTTGTACTTACTGACTTTCCAACTATTTCTTTTATGATGAACAGACTGATGAGTTCACTGCATGACTGAAAATCCTGGGAAATCCTATGCATGTTCACCAGGAAATTTCTTTAGCTTCAGATCCAACCCCACCTAAAAAGATGCAGGATGCAGCACAAAAGACACATATCATAACCAGACATGGTGGTGTAAGCTGCAAGCCCAACATTGGAACTGAGATATCCAGAAATGGGTGCCAGTCCAAAGGACTTCCAGTTTAGGACAATGAAAGCAATAGTGGAGAAGTTGGTGTGTGTGTGTGTGTGTGTGTGTGTGTGAGAGAGAGAGAGAGAGAGAGAGAGAGAGAGAGAGAGAGAGAGAGAGTGGAGAGAGGCAGGCAGAGAGGAAGAGGAGAGGAGAGGAGAGGAGAGGAGAGGAGAGGAGAGGGGAGGGGAGGGGAGGGGAGGGGAGGAGAGGGGAGGGGAGGGGAGGGGAGGGGAGGGGAGGAGAGGAGAGGGGAGGGGAGGGGAGGGGAGGGGAGGGGAGGAGAGGAGAGGAGAGGAAAAAGAATGTGATAGTTCTGGTAGAGTAATGGTTTGAAATTACTAAAATAGATTCTTTGAAGGTCAGGATTTCATACATAAAGATTCAATGGGAACAAAAGCAACTTAAAACTCTAGTTAAGTAGACTGAATGAATTAGATATAGCATGAGGTTCACCAAGCCAAGGGGATTAGTTCTGTATCAACACAAGATGGATACATAAACTTATAAACAGACTGTGTATAAAATTACTGTCATTCTGGAGTTTGTGAAGAAGGAGGATATTTAAAGCAACTACACTTATGGCGTGCTTCTTTATTGTCCTGTATAAATGGGAAATCAAATAAAACTTTCAACCTAATAAAGCATACCCCCTATTAAGTATAGCAAACTACAAGTAAGGCTTATATTTCTCTTGAAAGAAATAAAATATAAATGTCTTTGCAAAGGCATAATGAGCAATAGTGATTAAACTAATCATTCTTGTCATCAGAAATGGGGCTACTGACAAAATTCAGTCAACAATTTTCCCACTGCGTGATATGGGACACCCTCCCAAAGCAACTATATCCATAAGTCTTAACAATTAATAAAAATTTTCTGTGTAAGAAGTCTTCCAGTGTACTAAACTCATACTATGAAGCACTCAGGTGCCTCCAACTCTCTCACTGTCCACTTGTATTAGAGAGATATGGGGTTAATGGTACAACTGATGGAAACTACGTATGCCACGAACAAATGATTGCCCTAGAAGGACCAGAAAGTAAAACATCCCTGTATGGTAAAACTTTGACAAGACCTCAAAATCTGCAACATTAAAGACCAAAGAGGCACCACTGGTTCCAGAGAATATCAAGTCCTAGGAGAATGAGGAACCGTTTTGCTCATCCTTTTTTTTTTGTTTTGTTTTTGTTTTTTGTTTTGTTTTGTTTTGTTTGGATTTGGTTTTTTCAAGACAGGGTTTCTCTTTATAGGCTCGGCTGTCCTGGAGTTCACTCTGTAGACCAGGCTGGCCTCGAACTCAGAAATCCACCTGCCTCTGCCTCTGCCTCCCAGAGTGCTGAGATTACAGGCGTGCACCACCACCGCCCGGCTAGTTTCGCTCATCTTTAAATCGTTAACCTCAGGCAGGGTGAAAAGAAATAACCCTGCATGACTATTCGGAAATAAGGAAGGTCAGTAAGTGTGTGATGAAACTAGGATTCTGAAAAAAATAGAGAAAAGCAGTGCAGAAACTGGCAGCTACCAGCATTTCCAGGCTCTTCAGCAGCAGCAGGATGGAAGGACGAATAGAAGTGGCTTCACGTAGGATGGGAATCTCATTGGGCTTACTGTTCCTGTGCCACCTAATAGTGCTCACCTATGGTAAGGCAGAACATTGATACATCATTGTTACCTCTTCTCCCTCTGGCAAAAATGTGAATGTAGACTTTGAGTGTTTACTGAGAAAAACTTATTTCTCATGGGTAGTCACAGTTACTTGCAATTCTGCAGGCTTTCTGAATGTTGGGCAGAAGGGGGAAGCAATTAAAGTCTGGTAAAGATTCCAGAAACTGTCTTGGATAGAAATTGAAAGGGTTCTTCTCTTAGAAAGTATCTGTATGACTTTCCAATATTTCAGGAATGTCAGAGGACTCCAGTGTCATGCAAACCTCCCATATTTTCCTTTTCCCTTGAAATTCTATAATTATGACTAACTTTCCATTTCGAAACTTTGATTCTTGCTACAATATACACCTCCCCAATGAATAAATGTTGTTGTGTAAATAGATGTGACCTTACAAGTAACCTGTAGCTAAGGATGGTAGAACAACTTTAATCCTAACTGTTGAGAGGTAGTGGCACTCTGATCTCTGTGATGTCAGGGAAGCTTTCATCTACATAGAAAGTTCCAGGACATGTAGGTTTACATGGTAAGACTCAGTTTGTAAATAAATAGATAAAAGTAACACATACCACTGATTAGAATTATTTACAAGTGCTCGGCACTTGATATTCATACAGTTTTAGAACACAGACATTTACTGATATCCGTGCTACTCTAGGACTTCTCACAATCAACCTAGAACACATTCCTTTTTTCATGTCAGCACTTCAAACATCTGAAGAATGGAAGGAACTTTGTCCTTTTAACTTTCTTCTCTAAGCTAAATATCTCTAACTTCTTTAGCTAAAGGATGTGGTACATTACTAGCTGCTGGGATACCTTACTTCTGTGTGGACATAATAGCCTAGTTGTAGGGTCTGTTTGCAAGAATCTAATTCTAGATACATAGCCCAGCAGAGTCAATGATATCTCATAGAAGCATTATTTCTGTGACTCTTCTTCCACATTAATTTACTATTCAAGGAAATGAAATGCCTTTTCAGGAAACTAAGTACAAGTTAATAACTACTTAAGAGTAAGTATAGGGTAAAAGGGATTCTTGCTGGATTTCTACTTGCTTCGTCTTCCTATGAGGTGACATTGGCTCAAACATACTTCGAAGTATTCAGCAATGCTAGGCTATGTTAATTTGCTTATTTTTACTGAAGTTGGCCTCTCTAATGGTTTAAATGTTACATGTGTATTCCAAGAGTTCCTGGGGAGACAAAGACCATAGATTCAACTTCAGTGTCCTCATTAGTAGATGTTCTGGTATTTAGCAGTGTATCCTGGAAGTTGGATAACATAACCTTACTCCATGCACCAGGCATCATATTCTACCTGATTAACTGAAATATATACTAAATAAAAAAGATTTAGTTGGTATTACCTTGCATTTTGAAACTGTATCTACCAGAAAAGACATCGCCAAAAAATGTCTGGCCCTGGCCCCGGTTGAATAAAATACAAAGCCATCAAGACTTACATATGAAAAACTCTAATGCACTGGGCCCCCCATATCTTTTCGCCTTTGGACTCCCTGCAAGTCCTCAGCACATCAAGAGACAATTTTCTTCGTTTTCACTTCACAATAACTAGTATAACCTGTGCTAAAGGGTTACTCGCATTCTTTCCTTTTCCAGACAATGCATGGATGAAATCTTTTCCCCCTCAGGATATCATTTTCTAATATCTTTATGATAAGAACTAAAGGAAATGAAAAACAAAGAGAAAAGAGAAATAAAGATAAAAGTCAGCTAGACTTACTTGCAAAGTACATGTTCCAAATCTAATAGCTAATGACTTGGTTAAATAGGAATATATCCAGAATTTTTGCTTCATCCTATGTTTCACCTTTAGCGTCTTCTATTGCTCATCTCTTTTATCCTGCCAGAAAAGAACTTCATTTTATGTCCCAATCCCTGAGCCTTTCTCTGGAGTGAGTCTCTTTCAAGCAGCAAGCTGCAGAAAATGAAGTACTTCAGTTTCCACTATTGACCATTTTTTCCTGCATTTCATTTGAAAATAGTGAAAGAAAATATTACAAATAGAATATTATAGAATTCCTAAAGATTAGTCTATCCTAACTCTACATAATATTTGTGGGAAAAATGGATCCTTCATGTTGGTAGTGACTTACCGAGGGTCACCTCCTAGTAACACAGTGACATAAAAGGAGCTTGAAAGCACTAGAGCTAAAGATTGGTAAAGTATTTGTCCTAGGGACTGAATCACATTGATGGGAAGGTTAATAGACCAAAAGAGCACAGGGATGGAGAGAGTGTGATGGAAGAAAGGGTGTTTCCCAGAAACCTGTTGAGCCTGTCACTCACACCCTCACTTGTCTGTGTTTGTTTTTTTGACTTTGTTCCCTGTCTTTAGGCCATCCCACCCTAAAAACGCCAGAGAGTGTGACAGGGACCTGGAAAGGAGATGTGAAGATTCAGTGCCTCTATGATCCCCTGAGTGGCTACAGGCAAGTTTTGGTAAAATGGCTGGTACAGCGCGACTCTAACCCTGTCACCATCTTCCTACGTGACTCCACTGGGGACCATATCCAGCAGGCAAAATACCGAGGCCGCCTGCAAGTGAGCCAAGAAGTTCCTGGAGATGTGTCCCTCCAACTGAATACCCTACAGATGGATGACAGGAATCACTACACGTGTGAGGTCACCTGGCAGACTCCTGATGGAAACCAAATAATGAGAGATAAGATCATTGAGCTCCGTGTTCAGAAATGTAAGTCACTGTGAAAGTAGAAATGCATTGGTAGCCGGGCGGTGGTGGTGCACTCCTTTAATCCCAGGACTCTGGGAGGCCGAGGCAGGTGGATTTCTGAGTTCAAGGCCAGCCTGGTCTACAGAGTGAGTTCCAGGACAGCCAGGGCTATACAGAGAAACTCTGTCTCGAAAAAACCAACAAAAAAGAAAAAGAAAAGAAAAGAAATACATTGGTAAGCAAAGAGATAGAGTAGTGTAATCCTAGACACCTCTGAGAAATTGAGTGGCCTTGGTTTCTATGTATATGGGTTTTCTGTAATTCTATTTGCTAATCACAGGCACCTTGGGGTCAGTACCTCATTAGAAATTTAAAAAGTGTTGAAAATACAACTGCATTGCCTTTTAAAATGCCACCCTATCTCTCCCATATTCACTAAATTCTTTCTTTCTTTCCTTCCTTCCTTCCTTCCTTCCTTCCTTCTTTCTTTCTTTCTTTATTTATTTATTTATTTATTTTTGAGGGACATAGTTCCCACCAACTGCACTTCCCAATTTACCACAAAACTTTGCAAACAGGAAAGAGCATTATCATCTACATAACAAAAGCTAAACTCTATCCATTTATACCCAACCATATGAAATTTTCTATAGCAGCTAACCCTGCTGCCCTTTCCTTTCTCTTTCTTTTAACCACTTTTACTTGGGTTTTCTACAGTTTGTCTGCATGTCTATTCCTAGATTACTTTGCTGACTCTTATTCACTACTTTAAGTGTTCTCGAAGTTTCTATTACTGCTGTTGTACACCTAGAGTACACGACTTTGTTCACTTCACCCAGCTTGAATATTTTCATTTCTGATCTTCTAGTCTACAGGCTGTCTCTCTCTTCTCTCTTTACTTATTTCTTTTCCAATACAGATACTTTTTAGTTGGATGTAATACCAATGAGAATTTAATGATTTCTTTCTGTGTGTTTTTGAGGTTGTTACCAGAAAATTATTACCTCTACTCATATATTGAAGCATTTCCCTGTGCTTGTTTCTAATAGATTCAGAGTTTCCAATCTCACATTGAAGTTCTGAATCCACTTTGGTTGATTTTTACACAGGATAATAGAGGTCAGGTTTGAATATTAGTCATATCCACTTTCCCCAGTACCATTTATTGAAAAGGCTATTGTTTGGTGTGATTTTGTACATTTACAAGTAATTACTTGGTTTCATACATGTTAGTTTATTTCCAGGACTCTGTTTTACTGACCTGTGTCTTTTTATAGCAGTATTGTGCTGGTTTTGCTTATTGTATGTCTGTGAAATGTTCCAAAATCAGATACTGTAATGACTTCAGCCTTCTATGATAATTGTACATCTAAATACTTTAGACATTTCAAAATTACATTCATCGAATTAATCTTGAGTTATGAGTGTAAATTGTTTATTTGGAATACTATAGTCTTATGAAATACATTATTTGTAAGTATTTCTCCATTATTCATATTGCCTTTTTATAATTTTTTTAGATTTATTTTTATGTGCTTGTTTTGACTACATGTATGTCCACATGTATGTCTGGTGCCTAAAGAAGTCTGCAGAGTGATCAAATGCTCTCTATCTGGAGTTATAAATGTTTGTGAGCCATCATGTGGGTGTTGAGAAGCAAATCCAGGCCCTCTACAAGAGCAGAGAGTGCTCTGGACTATTAAGCTATCTCTCCAACCCAAGATGTTGTCTCTTTATTTTCATGATAGTATTCTTTAAGGCCCTAAAGTTTCTAATTTTATTGAAGCCTAAACTATTTTTATCTTAGTACTTGTGTTTTGTAGCATGTCCCATCAATCATTTCTTAACATGAATAAAATCTGGCAGAACTGAGTAGTGGAGGCACTTGGGCTTGACCTTTTCTTTGTTAGCAGTTGTTTTTTTTTTTCTATTCTTTTTTTTTATTTTCTATATTCTTTGTTTACATTCCAAATGATTTCCCCTTTCCAAGTTCCCCCCTCCCCATATGTCCCATAAGCCTTCTTCTCTCCACCCATTCTCCAATCACCTCCCTCCTTTTTCTCTGTCCTGGTACTCCCCTACAATGCTAGATCAAGCCTTTCCTGGATCAGGGCCCTCTCCTTACTTCTTCATGGGAGTCATTTGTTATGCTAATTGTGTATTGGGCATTCAGAGCATCTGGACTAATTATTTATATATAATTAATTATATATAATTAATTAACAGTTGTTTAATTAGCAATCCAAATGTTTTTTTTATTTGTTTAAATTCTGTAATTGTATTTCTTGGTTCATCTTTAAAAATTAACATTTCTGTTTTTAAAGATTTATCATTTTATATATATGAGTGTTTTACCATCATGTATGTATGTCTTAGTTACTTTTTATTGCTATGATAAAGTAACAAACTTATGAAGTAAATAGTTTGAGCTTACAAGTTCTTTTTTTCACTAATTTCTTAATTATTTTATTTATTTACATGCCAAATGTATTTTATTTATTTACATGCCCCCTCCTGCAACATTTGTTGTACCTCCTCCCAGATCTTTTTACCCCATCCCCTTTGCCTCTGAGAGAGTGCTCCCCCCCAGCCCTGGGTATCCCTCTTCCCTGGATTAGAGTCCATGATAACAAAAGCAAAGGCATGCTGCAGTAACAGCGAAAATCTCATATCTTAATCTGAAAGCAGGAGTCTAAGAGAGAGAACATGGGGAATGGCACAAGTCTTTTGAAACTTCAAAGCCCACCCCCAGAGATATATTTCTTCCAACAAGTTCACACATTCTAATCCTTCCCAAGCTATTGCACCAACTAGCAATCACGTTTTCAAATATATGAGACCACAGGAACCATTTCCATTCAAACCACCATAATATGCAGGTACCAAGTGTCTGCCTGGGACCTAGATTCCCTGGAATTTGATCTATATATTGTGATGTGTACTTATGTCCATGCTGGAAGCCAAAACCAGGTCCTCTGCAATAACAAAACTCTTTTTTTTTTCATTCGATATATTCGTTATTTACATTTCAAGTGTTTTTCTCTTTCCTGGATGCCCCCTTCCTGAAAGTCCCATAAGCCCTCTTCCTTCCCCCTCTTCCCCAGTCCACCCCTCTAGAAGCTTGGAATACCCAAGACACAATTCACATAGCAAAAAGAACTCTTAACCGCTGAGACAGCAGTCCAGGCCTTACTTGTAGTATCATTTTATTCAGTTGGAAAGGATGCATTATTTCAGATAGTTTTACATTTTACTGGGATTTGTTTTATACAGAGAATATGGTCTTTTTTGAGTAATTCTCCATGTGCAATTGAGAATAGTATCTACTTTGCTATTATTATATCAAATGTTCTATATATGCCACTGTAGGTTAACAGTGATGTTCAAACATTGAGCCTGTTTCTCATAGTTATACACATACTTAAAGAGAGATATTGAATTCAAATTATTAGTAGTTAATTAACTATGTCTCCCTCCTATTCTACTAATCATTTCTTCATAAATTTTGGGGGCTGTATTAATACCAGCATATATTTACAAGTGAATATTCTCCTTCATAAAAAGAAACTTTTAGGATTACAAATTGGATTTCTTTGTACCTAATAGTGTTTTTGTCAAATTCAATTTATCTTGTATCAGTATAATTATTCTATCTATATCTTGTCTAAAGACTGCATGATACGCTTTTTGACATTCTTTTACTTTAAAACCTTTTTTCCTTTGCGCGCTAAGCAAGGATATTATATAGCTGGATATGATTTGAGATTCTGTGTTTAAATCTGAGATTTTCTACTTATATTTAATCTAATTATTAATAAAGTAGTATTTTGGTTACAATTTTCTATTTGTAATCATTATTCTTCATATTTATTTCTTTATTTCTCCATTGCTTCTACATTTGATGTTTAAGAGATAATTTCTTTTATACATATATTCTTTGTTTACATTCCAAATGATTTTCCCTTTCCTGGTTCCTCCCTCCCCATAAGTCCCATAAGCCCCCTTCCCTCTGCCCATTCTCCAATCAAGCCCTTCCATCTTCTCTGTCCTCTCCCCTACAATGCTACACCAAGCCTTTCCAGGACCAGGGACCTCTCCTTCCATCTTCTTGGGAATCATTTGCTATGCAAATTGTATTGGATATTCAGAGATTCTGGGCTAATATCCACTTATCAGTGACTGCATTCCATGTGTGTTCTTTTGTGAATGAGTTACCTCACTTAGAATGATATTTTCCAGTTCCAACCTTTTGCATAAGAATTTCATGAATTCATTGTTATTAATTGCTGGGTAGTATTCCATTGTGTAAATATACCAAATTTTCTGTATCCATTCCTCCATTGAGGGACATCTGGGTACTTTCCAGCTTCTGGCTATTATAAATAAAGCTGCTATGAACATAGTGGAGCATGTGTACTTATTGCATGCCGAGGAATCCTCTGGGTATATGACCAGGAGTGGTATAGCAGGGTCCTCCGGAAGTGTCATGTCCACTCTGTCCTTCACTCTGGTGTCCTCTGTGTACCTGGCTGAGCTGGCTGCTTTGTCACTGGATCCAAGATGGTGGCAACCTCGGACCAAGGCTCCATCTAACCACGGGACTCCCTGCAGGTCAGATGCTTCCCTGCAAGATATGTGCCCAGACAGCTGTAGAGCTGCACAGCTCCCGCGCACAGAAGGACCCAAGAGATAATTTCTAGTGTACATAGTTCAATTATTTTTTTAGTTTACTGTGCTGGATAGTTTTATATCAACTTCATACAATCTAGTCATTTTGTATGAGGGAAAATTAATTGAGAAAATGTCCCCAATAGAATGAATGATCTGTGAAGCCTGTGGTGTATTTTCTTGGTTGATGATTGATGTGAGAGGACTCAATTCACCACAGACAGTACCAGCCCCTGGGTTGATGGTCCTGAATCCTGTAAGAAAGTGGGTTGAGTAAGCAACATTCTTCTATGGATTCCACTTCAATTCTTACCTCTAGGTTCCTAACATGAGTCCCTGCCATGACTTCTCTAAGTGATATAGTATGACCTGGGGCTTGTAAACTAAAATAAACCCCTTATGCTCCAAGTTGCTTTAAGTCATAGTATTTAATCACAATATAAATCCTAACTAAGATATTTACTAAGTATTTTCATTATTTTCTCTCAGTGGGATATCAATACTTAATTTATTGGGTTTATTCCACTTTAGTTTTATAATATACAAAAGATTGTTTCTGTTCAGCTCAATTTCTTATCCTTTAATTCTACCATTACTGCAAATTACATCTTAGTGTATTATAATGGTATAAGTATTGGTTTTGAATTATTGTTTTGTAAAATATTTTTTAAGTTGGGTTACAAAAGTTGATTTAGACTCAACACTTAACTGTATATTATCTCTATTGGTGCTTTTTTATTTATCATCTTCCCTCAAAGTGATATCCATTGTTTTAGGCATCTGTGTGACAAGTATTCTCCTAGCCATAGGGAAAGACATTTTACTATAGGTGCTAAACAAAACAAACCTTTGAATTCATGAGATTTTTTTCTTCATATTAGTTTTAGATATCATCCACTGTCCCTTTTTATAGCTTAAAGAATGACTTTTTACATATTTTATGGGTTCAATCTATTAGAGAATATTCTCAAGCACATTATTTATGAAATATTTTTATTTTTTCCTCCATTTTCATCTGGTGTTTGTTTGTGTTTTGGATGGATTTTTTTTCTATGCTGCCCAAAGTAAATTCATACTTGCAGATAGAACTATAAGCACATGTTCGTCTTGTCTGTTTTTTGTTTGTTTAATTGACTGGATGATCAATTGATTGTTCAGAACTTAGTGATTTTTTTTATACATGAGCACCATATTTGCATCATAGAAATACATTCTTTAGAAGTTGATCATGAGCCTGACATCTGTCAGTCATTGAACAGTGTAACTTGAGTACATTCTTGGGCCACTTAATTTCCATCCTATGTTAAAAGGACTAAGTGATATTTCCATCACTGGGAACAATCAACTGAGGAGATAGTTGAACATATTTTAGGCAATATATCACATGTAGTGTGCTCTGTATCATGAGTCACGCTTTACAGTTATACAACATCACCTATTTTCCATTCAGTTCTAATTCTGCCATTCATGTTACTCATTCTATTAGAAGATACAGAGATTCCTTCATCAGGCAGACTTAATGGGTACATGAATATGAAGACTGGGAAGATGACTTAGGACATAAAGTGCTAAACATACAAGCATGAGGAGCCGAATCAGATCCCAAGATGTCATGAGTATTCATTGTATTCATCGAATACATTGAATGCATTATGAAATTAATGTATTCATTGTCATGAGTAGACACTGAACTCACCATTTGATTAACTTAGAGATCAGTTAATGACTGATTAGAGATTTTCTTAATTTCCAGGAGCAAATAAATCATGTATTATTTACTGGAGAACAATGTTGCTTGTTTAGTTAAGATACCAGTGTATAGCCACTTTACAATTATGGTACTCTTTTATTTTATGCTAATATGAAACCTAAGACTAACTGTGTGTCCTTATGCCTCTCAAAACCCTTATCAAAGGGTATTTCATCCTTCGCTGTAGGAAGACTTTTCAAACTTCCTGGAGAATATCTATTTGTGAACATTTCCTTTAAAAATTCTTGGTATCATCTTCCCTCAAAGTGATATCCATTGTTTTAGGCATCTGTGTGACAAATATTCTCCTAGCTATAGGGAAAGACATTTTACTATAGGTGCTAAATAAAACAAACCTTTGAACTCATGAGGTTTTTTTTTCAGAAAATAGTTAAATAGGTCAAATAAAGATAGTATTTTTGGAATTAAATGTTTACTCTTGTATCTGGAATAGACTGTTAATTTTTATTACCTCCGAGGTAAATTGAAATGCCTCAAAGCTTCATGTTGTTAGAAAAACAGCTGTTTCTCTTTCATAAATACCCCATAAGTTCCCATAAACCAATTTCTAAAATTCTTGGGAAAATGACAAAATCAAAATATTTCAGATATGCTTTTATTTCTGTGAGGGGATGAATTTTTGTTTGTGTGTGTTCTTTCTGCCTTTCATTTTCTTTTCTTTTTCTTTTTTTTATTGGATATTTTCTTTATTTACATTTCAAATGTTTTCCCATTTCCAGGTCTCCCTTTTGGGAAACCCCCTATTCCATCTCTCCTCCCCCTGCCTCTGTGAGGCTGCTTCCCCCACCCACCCACCATTCCCATCTTCCCACCCTAGCATTTGCCTACACTGGGGCATCAAGCCTTCACAAGACCAAGGGCCTCTCCTCTCTGTGATGTCTGATGAGACCATCCTCTGCCACATGTGCAGTGAGAGCCATGGGTCCCTCCATGGCTCTTTGGTTAGTGGTCCAGTACCCAGGAGTTCTGGGGGGTCTGGCCTGAGGACACTGTTGCTTTCTCCATGGAAAGTTTCATATTACCATAAAATTAAAGAGTGCCATAATTGTAAAGTGGCTGTACACTGGTATCTTAAGTAAACAAGCAACATTTTTCTCCCATAAATAACACAATTTATTTGAAAACCCCCTCAGCTCCTTCAGTCCCTTCTCCAACTCCTCTACTGGGGACCTTGCACTCAGTCTGATGGTTGACTGTGAGGATCCGCCTCTGTATTTGTCAGGCTCTGACAGAGTCTCTCAAGAGACAGCCATATGAGGGGGTAATATTTTTAATGTCATTGCTTCACCATTTTCATTGAAGCCACCCACTAACGCCTCCTTTCTTAGCCTTCTGAAGTCTTTATCAAGAATGAATCATTACATTTTAGTTAAAAGTCAGTGAAAACTAAAATACATTTCTGCCAAATTTTCACACTCTCTCCAGTCTAGATTCTGGTTTATTGAAAGTCTATGAACCTTGGCTTATGAACCCAGGCTTGGAGTGATGTGCAATGAATAATGAACAGGCAATAGCACTTGCCAGCTTCATGAAGGGAGGACTGAGAGGTTCAACCATGAACCTGACTATGTTTACTTGAAATTCAATTTTTTTCTAGTATTTTCAACTGTTTATCTGAGGTTACCAGATTCCTTAACCAGGCTTCTTTTTTCCTTACAGACCCCTATAATCCACCTAGAATCAGTACTGAAGCACTTACAACCATGCACTCCTCTTTGGAAGGTAAGTTACTAGGGCTTTGTCATAGCAGTGCTTTAAAATGATGCATGAAAACTGAGGATATGAAATTCCACTGAATTTGGGCAAAGAGATTACTGTCTTACTCAGGTAGATCATGATGATGGTGATAAAAGAATATAGCAAGGAGAGTGAAGAAGTAGAATCATGAAGCAAAAAGAAAGCATCATGGCTCTGTAACTGTGGGCATATTAACATCCTTATCTGTGACCACCCTTATAGTAAGAAAGTGAAATGTTTCACCTCATAGTACAGTATAGATCAATAATATGTCTAGATACCCTGGAGGCCCAGAAGAGGTCTCCAACAAAGACATAAAACCTTTTCTACCATCTCCTACCCTCACAGCTCTTCAATGCAAGGCCTCTGACCCTCATTCTGTTTTCATAGCAACAACTATAATGAGATCAACATCCGACTCGACCGTTAATAGGACTGGAAAACCCAATACTGAAAGAACCATTACTGGCCCAGGTAAGAGTAACATTAGAAATTCCATCATTTGACTTTGACTCTGAACATTGTGACTCATAAACTCTATGTGGAATTAAGCTCCACAAATCATCAATGAAGAGCCCAGAGCTGAATTAGGTAGGTAGAGTAGAAAGGGGAAGATAAAGCTACAAGAACAAAATGTCAGATTGTGGCCAAAGAAAGTAATAAATGTATCCTTAGTTTGTTTTCTATTGCCATGGCAATTTACTTCTCAGATACTGGAAAAAACAGAACTAGGGTTATGAACTCCTCCAGTTCTCCTAAAGAGACAGGAAATGGAATGGGTAAAGATTAAAGCAACCTCCCTCTCCCGCTACTTTAACTCTTGGTGAAAGACTTTTACAGCGGCTCATAGCTAACCATTATTCCTTAAAAGTTTCAAATATTCCCAAGCCAGGAACACAGGCATTAAAATCTCAGAAAAAAAATATTATGTACTTCATCACAAACAGATACTCAGGTAATTTACAATGGCATACCTAGATTGATTCTTAAAATAATGAACTTTTTCATAGTCTTAGAACCAGTTGTTAGTTCTAGATATACTACAAAACATATATGATTCCCGGTACCTATCACGTGTCTATTTTGATTATTCAGTGTGAAATACTTTGATAACTATAATTCATTCTTTCATGCTCTGCCTTTGTATCATTGAAGGCATATTTCTTTTTGTTATGCTGGGTATTGAACCAGTGATCTCAAACATGCTAAGCAAATGCTCTATTAATAAATATAATAAAATGTACAACAGAAAGCATCATAAACAGATAAGACAAGACAGAAGAATGAATTTCAAGGATGGATGACAAGGTAAAGAAAATAAAACATAATGATATACATAAAGAAAACATTAATGAATATGACTAAAATATTTGAGAAGTCATAGATACATTTAAGAGACATAAACTTAATAGTCCATACAGTAAAAGAAGGAGCAGAAATAAGTCAAAAGGCTCAGATCAATTAAAAATGATTAAATACTATATTCAATGAAATTATAGACAAATTTTTTCCAAACCTAGAAAAAGAAATATACATCCAAATAAAGTGCTAACTAAAAGAGTACATGGAAAATGCTACCTCACATACCTCAGTTTGAAGCATTGAGGCATAAATGTCAAGCATAACAACAGATCACTCATCAACAACACTAAAATCCAGAACACAGAATGATAAATTTTGGGCTCCAAAAATAATCACTGCCAATTGAGATAGGTGTAATCAGCAAGTTATATCTTACACTTGTTTGAAAATAAAAGATCCTAAGACCAGGAAATGGGTTGGCAGGGCAGTGCCTAAGGGGGTAACATGAATAGCCTAAGGGGGTAACATGTCCCCAAAATTACATTGTCTAATGCTATAAAAATGGAGCCTAAATGGTAATGGATACCCCGAGATGTTGGTGATGATAGAGCCATGAAGCACCTTCCAAGAAGAGCATCAGAGAAGTGTTCACAGTCCAAGAATGGAATGCCTGTGGCAGGGTCAGATAACCCCTGTGGCACCAGAAACAAGGCCAAACGATTTGCTATTTGCCCTGCTGTGTTTTAATCTTTGGTCCATTATTTTCTCACTATGCCCCAGCTCTTCCCTTTTGGAATATTAATGAGGATTCTGTGCCATTTTATGTTAAAAGTTTGTGATATATTTGATTTTACAAGAAGCTACAGTTAAGATTTTTTTTCTCAAGTCAAGACTGTCACATATTGTGAGAATTTGAAAATTTGACTAAGCAAATTTTATACTATGATGTGCCTTGAAATAAATCAGGGTCAGAGAGTGGAATGTGGTAGCTTGAATGTCAATGTTCCCCAGAGGTTTATTATTGTAGTTTTTGGTTCCCAGTTTTCTTTTTTTATTCGATGTATTCTTTATTTACATTTCAAGTGATTTCCCATTTTCTGGGTACCCACTCCCCGCAAGTCCCATAAGCCCTCTTCCCTCTCCCTGTTCCTGCATCAACTCCTTCCCACTTCCCTATTCTGGTATTCCCCTATATTGTTGCATTGAGTCTTTCCAGAACCAGGGGCCACTCCTCTGTTCTTTTTGGACATCATTTAATATGTGGATTATTTCTTGGGTATTCCAAGTTTCTAGGTTATTATCCACTTATCTTGATTGCACTATTTAGAGAAATGGTGTGATCTTTCTAGAGGAAGCAAACCACATTTCGAGTTTATAGCCTCAGCACAGTTCCAGATTTCTTTGTCTGCATTCTGCTTGGTGTGGAAGGATGTGATCTAACAGGTTCCTGCCCCTGCTACCAATGCTTGTTACAATGCTCCCTGCTGTGACAGTCTCTTTTCCTCTGGAACCATAAGCTACATTAAACTCCTGGTTCTGAGAATTGCCTTTGGTCATGGTGTTTTATCACAGCCAAGAGAAAAGTAACTATTAAAATAAGTCAACTGTATCTGTAAACTAATCAATTTTTTAATGTTTTCCAGTTTTTTATATCATCTAATGATCCTGATTTCATTGAAGTCTTTTTTTAATCATTAATTTTATTAATTTGAAACTTCTTTCTCTTTCTTTTGATTTGCTTAACCTAGCTTATTAATCTTAATCTGTTATAAACCAACTCTTTGGTTAATGCTGTATATTGTTCTTTCATTCTTTGTTTCATCTATTTAAGTACCTAATATTTATTATTTTTTGTTATATACTCGGTATGGGATTGACCTTTTGTTTCCCTAGAGCCTTGATGTATGTATCAGTTTTCTCTTAATAAGATGAAACATCATGGCCAAGCTAACTTACAGAAGGAAAGTTATAGTTTGAGATTACAGTTTTAATGGGTTAAAGTCTATACTAGTGGAATGGAGCCAGTAGCATACAGCAGGCAGTTGAGAGCACATCAGTCCAACCAAACAAGAAGCCAAGAGAATACTCTAGAGGTAGCACATGGCTTTTGAAACCTCAAAGCCCATCCCCAGTGGCATACTTCCTCCAATAGGACCATCCCTTCTAATATCACCCAAATAGCACCCAATTAAGGAACAAGTATTCCTATTCCCAAGTCTCATGGGGAACACCTCACTCAAGCCACCATATTCTACTCCACAGTCTTCATAGCCTGTTGGCCACATCATAATGCAAAAATTCATTTAGTACAACTTCCAAAGTCCCCATTGCCTTGAACAGTTAGAACACTATTTAAAAGTCCAAAGTCTCGTCTGAGACTTAAGGCAATCTCTCAATTATAATGCTCTATAAAATCAATATACAATAGCACATAATGATATATCTGCCCCTTGAGAGGCTCTACCAGAGCCTGACTGATACAGATGCAGATGCTTGCAGCCAGCCATCAGACTGAGCACAGGGACCTCAATGGAGGAGTTAGGCCAGGACTGGAGTAGCTGAAGGCATTTGCAACCCCATAGGAAAAACAATAACAACCAACAAGACGACCCAGAGATCCCGGGAACTAAACCACCAACCAATGAGAACCCATGGCTCCAGCTGCATATGTAGCTGGAGGATGGCCTTATCTGGTATCAATGTGAGGGTTGGCCCTTGGTCCTGTGAAGGCTCGATGCCCCAGTGTAGGGTAATGAGGTAGGAGTGGGTAGGAGAGTGCCTAGGAGAGAATCCTTTTGGAAGCAAGGAGGGTGGAGAGGATAGGATGGGGGTTTCCAGAAGAGGGGAAACTGGGAAAGTGGATAACAGTTGAAATGTAAATAAATCAAATATCCTATTAATTAAAAAAAAACAAAAGCAATTTTATCTGATATACAATAGAACATAATATAGATTACCATTATAAAAGTGAGAAATGGGGCAAAATAAGGAAATACTAGGCCAAAGAAAAATTGAAACCCAGAAGAATAAACTCCAAAATTCTGTAATTCCAAAGCTCCGTGTCTGATGTCAAAGGGTTTGCATGGCTCTACCAATACATGAGTATCTTTAGTGAAGAATTGCAAGGCAGAGTAAACCAAACCAATCAAGCTCCCAGTTTCTGTGGGGTCATAGTTATATTCCTTCATTACACATCTTTTCACGTACCTGTTATAGCAAAATATCCTTTTACCTGTGTCTGTTTCAGAAAAATATTCTTTCATATGTCTGTTTTAGCAAAAACATTCTTTTACATATATACCCCAACAAATCATTTGACATAACTGACTGTCCAAAGAAACAAGAAGTTTCCACTTCAAAGGCTAATGAGACAGAAAAGCAGGTGTGTGTGTGTGTGTGTGTGTGTGTGTGTGTGTGTGTGTGGTGTTTGCATGTATGTGTTTAGTATAATATACATGTATATGCACATAATGCACATGTTTGCCTGTATGTGCTCATATGGAGACAAAAGGTCTTCTTTAGATATACCTTCTATTGTTCTCTACCTTATTTTTTGAGGCAGAGTCTCTTATTGGCCTGGAGCTTACCATCTTGACTAGACTGACTGGCCAACAAGACCAGAGGATTCATGTGTCTCTGTCCCTGAACACTGTGGTTACAGATTCTCCTGACTATGTCTGATTTTTATGTGGGTGATGAGGATGTGAACTCTGGTATTGCTTAAATACTAAATATATTAACCACTAAGCCATCTCCCTAACCCCCACCCTTAAAAAAACAAGAAAACAAAAAAAATTACACTAGTTTAAGGAAGGAGGTAAGGAGGAAGTACAACACATGTGACATGAAATAGGAACTAGGAGGGGAGGGTACAAGTGGCAAGAAGGCAGCAGGCAGTGATGGAGAAAAAATCAATCAAAACAAAATATGATGAATCTGTTATTTTGAATGCTGATTATAACTAAATTAAAGTAAAAAAACAAAGTATATTGGATATCATTCAATGTGGCATTTAAGTTATGAGGAAACTAAATTCCAGTGACACTTAATGATTTGACTAAATTCACTGCATTAAGTTTCCTGTGACAGATGTAAAGCCTTACCTCAAATATTGTATATTAAAATAACAGAAATATGTTATCATATACATATGGTAGTTAAAAGTCTGACATAATTATTAGTGAGACAAAATCAGGTGCCAGGAGTACAATATTACTTCTGAAAGAATTGTGAAAGGATCCATTCCCTAATACTTTCCACTATGCGGAAGCTACTCACATTCCTTGGTTCATGACCTCTTTTATCTATTTTCAAAATTACCAATATAATGGTTCAAGTCTCGCTCTGAGGCTCACCTTCTCTCGCGTCTCCTACCTCCACTCTTAAATTGATCCTTATAATTACATTGAGCCCATCAGAACTATTAATAATAATAATCTCCCATTTTAACTGCAGATAGCTATCAACTTTAATCCTGCCTTTAACCTTAATTATTTTTCATATTTCATACAATTCTAGAAATTGGAGTGCAAACACCTTTGAAGGAAGGGCCATTATCTTGCCTATATGATCATACAAGAAGTAAAAAAGACCTAGAACTGGAATCTTTACACAGTATATTCCATCAACTATTTCTGCACCTGTATTAAGTTACTTACCTCATTTCCACAACAAAGGACTTGATGAAAGCTGCTTAAGGGAGGAAAGGTTTGTCTGGGCTCCTAGCTCAAAGGTTCAGTCTGTCATGGCAAGAAGTCATGGTAGATTAGCACATCAGATCCACAGCCAGGCAGCAGAGAATGCTGGTGTTCAGCTAGCTGGCTTGCTCCTTTTTTCAGTTCACTCTGCCAGGCTCTGGAAAAATGATGCCCACAGTTAAGATAATGCCAAGAGGCTTCCCGATGCATCTAGATTTTTTTCAGATTGACAGGATTAACTCTACAGGTGCCCTAGATTTCTGAGTGGAAATATTTTTTGAGAAAAGAGGAAGCTGGGAATTGGGCTGAGGAGTACTATCAAGAAGTCTTTATGGCTTAAAACCAGAATTACACAAATACAGCATTTTTGAAAAGCTGGTGACAGAATCACACCAACACAGCATTTTTGAAAAGCTGGTGAATCAGAATACTATTTTTTTCTTCTTAAGGCAAGGTAAAAGAAAACCCCCTATCTTGGCCCCATGAAAAGCATGGAAATCTAGCTATAGCCAAAACACACACACACACACACACACATACACATACATACACACACACAAACCAAGAGGTATACAAGAAATTGTTCTGACATTGTTATCACTGATCATTTATATAGATTTTCTTTTTATTAATTATTTTATTTATTTACATCCCAGCCTTTCTCTCCCCCCCCTTTGGTCCCCCTCCCATAGTTCCTCATCCCATTCCCCCTGTAAGATGGTGCTCCCCCTCCCACCACTGAGAATTCCTCTTCCCTGGGGTCTCAAATCTCTCAAGGATTAGGTGCATCTTCTCCCACTGAGGCCGGATAAGGCAGTCCTCTGCTATATGTGCCACAGGCCTTGGACCAGCACGTGTATGCTGCCTGGTTGGTGCCTCAGTCTCTGGGAGCTTCCAGGAGTCCAGGTTAGTTGATGCTGCTGGTCTTCCTATGGGGTCACCCTCCTCCTCAGTGTCTTCAATCCTTCCCCTAATTCAACCCTAGGGAGTTATTTATATCTTCCTTAAGGGCTCTATTATCTTCATAAAATCAGATTTTAGGTCAGAATCTTGCTTTTCAGGTATGTTAGTGTATCCAGGACTCGTTGTGGTGGGAAACTGAATTCTGATGGTGCCGACTCAAAATGGCTTCTGTAACTTATGTTCTTGTACTTTCCTCTTGTTATCTGGTTGTCTCTGGTGTAAACTGGCCTAGAAGTCTCTGACTGGAGCCTGCCTCCTTGGAAGTAGGTAGAGCTCTGTGACCTGGGGTTGAGCTAGCCTCCTGTGAGGTAGGCAGTGCTGTCTCTGGTTGTGGGGGGTAGGGAGGGGGCCTTTGTATACCCGATTAAGGTAAACCTCCTGGGAGATAGGCAGGCTGTGTCCCTGGTTACTGCACACCTCTGGGAAACAGGCAGGCTGTGGGGTGTGGCAGGGTATCAACCAACTGATCTCTCATCTAGATTTTCTTTTTTTTTTAATTTTTTTATTAGATATATTCTTTATTTACATTTCGAATGTTATCCCCTTTCTCAGTTCCCCCACTCCTGAGTAGCCCCTATCCTATCCTCCCTCCCCCTATTTCTTTTGTTTGTTTGTTTGTTTGTTTGTTTGTTTGTTTTGAGACAGGGTCTCTCTGTGTAGCCCTGGCTGTCCTGGAACTCACTCTGTAGACCAGGCTGCGCTTGAACTCAGAAATCTGCCTCTGCCTCCCAAGTGCTGGGATTACAGGAGTGAGCCACCACCGCCCGGCCCTCCCCCTATTTCTATGAGGCTATTCTTCCACCCTCCGCCTCCCACCTCCCCCCACTCAATTCCCCTACACTGGGGCATCTATTGAGCCTTCATAGGACCAAGGACCTCTCCTCCCATTGGTGCCTGACAAAGCCATCCTTTGCTACATATGCAGCTGGAGCCATGTGTACT
This sequence comes from Apodemus sylvaticus, assembly GCF_947179515.1. Taxonomy (NCBI): domain Eukaryota; kingdom Metazoa; phylum Chordata; class Mammalia; order Rodentia; family Muridae; genus Apodemus; species Apodemus sylvaticus. Next base: position 56,929,461 of record NC_067495.1, on the reverse strand, counting down.
CCTTAGTCCCTAGGAGCTCTGGGGGGGGGGGGGTCTGGTTGGTTCATATTGTTCCTCCTATGAGGTTGCAACCTCCTTCAGCTCCTTCAGTCCTTTCACTAACTACTCTATTGGGGACCCTGTGCTCAGCCCAATGGTTGGCTGTGGTCATCTGCCTCTGTATTTGTAAGGCTCTGAAAGGACATCTCAGGAGACAGCCATATCAGGCTCCTTTCAGCAAGCATTTCTTGGCACCCACAATAGTGTCAGGGTATGGTTACTGTATATGGGAGGAATCCCCACGTGGGATGGCCTTTGCTTCAGTCTCTGCTCTACACTTTATCTCCATATTTACTCCTGTGAATATTTTGTTCCCCTTCTCAAAAGAACCAAAGCATTCACACCTTGGTCTTCCTTCTTCTTGAGATTCATGTGAAGCGTGGGAATTTGTTTTTCTTTTGGCTCACTCAGAACCTCAAGAAACTCTAGGATGAAACTTAGAATTTCCCCAGGACCCAACTTTTTTTTTTTTTTTTTTTTTTTATTATTCGATATAATTTATTTACATTTCAAATGATTTCCCCTTTTCTAGCCCCCCCACTCCCCGAAAGTTCCGCAAGCCCCCTTCTCTTCCCCTGTCCTCCCACCCACCCCTTCCCACTTCCCCGTTCTGGTTTTGCTGAATACTGTTTCACTGAGTCTTTCCAGAACCAGGGGCCACTCCTCCTTTCTTCTTGTACCTCATTTGATGTGTGGATTATGTTTTGGGTATTCCAGTTTTCTAGGTTAATATCCACTTATTAGTGAGTGCATACCATGATTCACCTTTTGAGTCTGGGTTACCTCACTTAGTATGATATTCTCTAGCTCCATCCATTTGCCTAAGAATTTCATGAATTCATTGTTTCTAATGGCTGAATAGTACTCCATTGTGTAGATATACCACATTTTTTGCATCCACTCTTCTGTTGAGGGATACCTGGGTTCTTTCCAGCATCTGGCAATTACAAATAGGGCTGCTATGAACATAGTAGAACATGTATCCTTATTACATGGTGGGGAGTCTTCTGGGTATATGCCCAGGAGTGGTATAGCAGGATCTTCTGGAAGTAAGGTGCCCAGTTTTCGGAGGAACCGCCAGACTGATTTCCAGAGTGGTTGTACCAATTTGCAACCCCACCAGCAGTGGAGGAGTGTTCCTCTTTCTCCACACCCTCTCCAACACCTGCTGTCTCCTGAATTTTTAATCTTAGCCATTCTGACTGGTGTAAGATGAAATCTTAGGGTTGTTTTGATTTGCATTTCCCTAATGACTAATGAAGTTGAGCATTTTTTAAGATGCTTCTCCGCCATCCGAAGTTCTTCAGGTGAGAATTCTTTGTTTAACTCTGTACCCCATTTTTTAATAGGGTTGTTTGGTTTTCTGGAGTCTAACTTCTTGAGTTCTTTATATATATTGGATATTAGCCCTCTATCTGATGTAGGATTGGTGAAGATCTTTTCCCAATTTGTTGGTTGCCGATTTGTCCTCTTGATGGTGTCCTTTGCCTTACAGAAACTTTGTAATTTTATGAGGTCCCATTTGTCAATTCTTGCTCTTAGAGCATACGCTATTGGTGTTCTGTTCAGAAACTTTCTCCCTGTACCGATGTCCTCAAGGGTCTTCCCCAGTTTTTTTTCTATTAGCTTCAGAGTGTCTGGCTTTATGTGGAGGTCCTTGATCCATTTGGATTTGAGCTTAGTACAAGGAGACAAGGATGGATCAATTCGCATTCTTCTGCATGCTGACCTCCAGTTGAACCAGCACCATTTGTTGAAAAGGCTATCTTTTTTCCATTGGATGTTTTCAGCCTCTTTGTCGAGGATCAAGTGGCCATAGGTGTGTGGGTTCATTTCTGGATCTTCAATCCTGTTCCATTGATCCTCCTGTCTGTCACTGTACCAATACCATGCAGTTTTTAACACTATTGCTCTGTAGTATTGCTTGAGGTCAGGGATACTGATTCCCCCAGATTTCCTTTTGTTGCTGAGAATAGTTTTAGCTATCCTGGGTTTTTTGTTGTTCCAGATGAATTTGATAATTGCTCTTTCTAGCTCTGTGAAGAATTGAGTTGGGATTTTGATGGGTATTGCATTGAATCTGTATAGTGCTTTAGGCAAAATGGCCATTTTAACTATATTGATTCTGCCGATCCATGAGCATGGGAGGTTTTCCCATTTTTTGAGGTCTTCTTCCATTTCCTTCTTCAGAGTCTTGAAGTTCTTGTCATACAGATCTTTCACATGTTTGGTAAGAGTCACCCCAAGATACTTTATACTGTTTGTGGCTATTGTGAAGGGGGTCATTTCCCTAATTTCTTTCTCAGCCTGCTTATCCTTTGAGTATAGGAAGGCCACTGATTTGCTTGAGTTGATTTTATAACCTGCCACTTTGCTGAAGTTGTTTATCAGCTGTAGGAGCTCTCTAGTGGAGTTCTTTGGGTCACTTAGGTAGACGATCATGTCGTCTGCAAATAATGATAGTTTGACTTCTTCCTTTCCAATTTGTATCCCTTTGACCTCCTTATGTTGTCGAATTGCCCGAGCTAGTACCTCAAGTACAATATTGAAAAGATAAGGAGAAAGGGGGCAGCCTTGTCTGGTCCCTGATTTCAGTGGGATTGCTTCAAGTTTCTCTCCATTTAGTTTGATGCTGGCTACCGGTTTGCTGTATATTGCTTTTACTATGTTTAGGTATGGGCCTTGAATTCCTGTTCTCTCCAAGACTTTAAGCATGAAGGGATGCTGAATTTTGTCAAATGCTTTTTCAGCATCCAATGAAATGACCATGTGGTTTTGTTCTTTGAGTTTGTTTATGTAGTGGATTGTATTGATGGATTTCCGTATATTGAACCAACCCTGCATTCCTGGGATAAAGCCTACTTGATCATGGTGGATGATCGTTTTGATGTGTTCTTGGATTCGGTTGGCAAGAATTTTATTGAGTATTTTTGCATCGATGTTCATAAGGGAAATTGGTCTGAAGTTCTCTTTCTTTGTTGGATCTTTGTGTGGCTTTGGTATCAGCGTAATTGTGGCTTCGTAGAAGGAATTGGGTAGTGTTCCTTCTGTTTCTATTTTGTGGAATAGTTTGAAGAGTATTGGTGTTAACTCTTCTTTGAAGGTCTGGTAGAATTCTGCACTGAAGCCATCTGGTCCTGTGCTTTTTTTGGTTGGAAGACTTTCTATGACTCCTTCTATTTCTTTAGGCATTATGGGACTGTTTAGATGGTCTAGTTGGTCCTGATTTAATTTTGGTATTTGGTATCTGTCAAGGAAATTGTCCATTTCCTCCAGATTCTCCAGTTGTGTTGAGTATAGGCTCTTGTAGTAGGATCTGATGATTTTTTGGATTTCCTCAGTTTCCGTTGTTATATCTCCCTTTTCATTTCTAAGTTTGTTAATTTGGATACTTTCTCTGTGCCCTTTGGTCATTCTGGCTAAGGGTTTATCTATCTTGTTGATTTTCTCAAAGAACCAGCTCCTGGTATTGTTGATTTTTTGTATGGTTCTCTTTGTTTCTACTTGATTGATTTCGGCCCTGAGTTTGATGATTTCCTGCCTTCTACTCCTCCTGGGCGAAATAGCTTCTTTTTGTTCCAGGGCTTTCAGGTGTGTCATTAAGCTGGTAATGTATGCTCTCTCCATTTTCTTTTTGGAGGCACTCAGGGCTATGAGTTTTCCTCTTAGCACTGCTTTCATTGTGTCCCATAGATTTGGGTATGTTGTGTTTTCATTTTCATTGTGTTCTAAAAAGTCTTTAATTTCTTTCTTTATTTCTTCCTTGATCAAGGTATCATTGAGTAGAGTATTGTTCAGTTTCCACGTGTATGTGGGCTTTCTGTTGTTTCTGTTGCTATTGAAGACCACTTTTACTCCATAGTGATCAGATAGGAGGCATGGGATTAGTTCGATCTTCTTATATTTGTTGAGGTCTGTCTTGTGACCAATTATATGGTCGATTTTGGAGAAGGTACCATGAGGTGCTGAGAAAAAGGTATATTCTTTTGTTTTAGGATAGAATGTTCTATATATATCTGTTAAATCTAATTGGTCCAAAGCTTCAATTAGTTTCATTGTGTCCCTGTTTAGTTTCTGTTTTCCTGATCGGTCCATTGAGGAAAGTGCAGTGTTGAAGTCACCCACAATTATTGTGTTAGGTGCAATGTGTGCTTTTAGTTTTAATAAAGTTTCTTTTACAAAAGAGGGTGCCCTTACATTTGGGGCATAGATGTTCAGGATTGTCAGTTCTTCTTTTTGTATTTTTCCTTTGACCAGCAAGAAGTGTCCCTCAGGGTCTCTTTTGATGACTTTGGGTTGAAAGTCAATTTTATCTGATATTAAAATGGCTACTCCAGCTTGTTTCCTGAGACCATTTGCTTGTAAAATTGTCTTCCAGCCTTTTACTCTAAGGTAGTGTTTGTCTTTGACCCTGAGGTGTGTTTCCTGTAAGCAGCAAAATGTAGGGTCCTGTTTACGTATCCATTCAGTTAGTCTGTGTCTTTTTATTGGGGTATTAAGTCCATTGATGTTAAGAGATATTAAGGAATAGTGATTGTTACTTCCTATCATTTTTGACGTTATTTTTTAAATTTGAATGCTTAACTTCTTTTGGGTTTGATGAAAGGTTACTATCTTGCTTTTTCCAGGGTGAAGTTTCCCTCCTTGTATTGGTGTTGTCCTCCTATTATCCTTTTTAGGGCCGGGTTTGTGGATAGATATTGGGTAAACTTGGTTTTGTCATGAAATATCTTAGTTTCTCCATCTATGGTGATTGAGAGTTTTGCTGGATATAGTAGTTTTGGTTGGCATTTGTGTTCTCTTAGAGTCTGCATGAGATCTGCCCAGGACCTTCTAGCCTTCATAGTCTCAGGTGAAAAGTCTGCTGTGATTCTGATAGGTCTTCCTTTATATGTTACTTGGCCTTTTTCTCTTACTGCCTTTAGTATTCTTTCTTTGTTTAGAACATTTGGTGTTTTGATTATTATGTGACGGGAAGTATTTCTGTTCTGGTCCAGTCTGTTTGGAGTTCTGTAGGCTTCTTGTATATTCATGGGCATCTCTCTCTTTAGGTTAGGGAAGTTTTCTTCCATAATTTTATTGAAGATATTTGCTGGCCCTTTAAGTTGTAAATCTTCACTCTCCTCTATGCCTATAATCCTTAGGTTTGGTCTTCTCATTGTGTCCTGGATTTCCTGGATATTTTGGGTTACAAGCTTTTTGCATTTTGCATTTTCTTTAACTGTTGAGTCCATGGTTTCTATGGAATCTTCAGCATCTGAGATTCTTTCTTCTATCTCTTGTATTCTGTTGTTGATATTTGTATCTCTGTCCCCTGATTTCTTCCCAAGGCTTTCTATCTCCAAAGTTGTCTCCCTTTGAGTTTTCTTAGTTGTTTCTACTTCTGATTTTAGATCCTGGATGGTTTTGCTTAGCTCCTTCACTTGCATGTTTGTGTTTTCCTGTAATTCTTTAAGAGATTTTTGTGTTTTCTCTTTCATGAGCTCAGCCTGTTGACCAAAGATCTCCTGTATTTCTTTAAGAGATTTTTGTGTTTCGTCTTTCATGACCTCAGCCTGTTGAGCAAAGTTCTCCTGTATTTCTTTAAGTGTTTTTTGCATTTCCTCCTTGTTGGCTTTTGTATTCTCCTGGATTTCTTTCAATGATTTTTGTGTTTCCCTTGCAAGGGCTTCTACCTTTTGATCCATTGTCTCCTGAATTTCTTTATGTATGACCTTCATGTGTTCCTGTACCAGCATCATGACCAGTGATTTTAAATCCAAATCTTGTTTTACTGGTGTGATGGGGTATCCAGGACATGTTGGTAGAGGAGAATTGGGTTCAGATGTTGCCATATTGCCTTGATTTCTGTTAGTGACGTTCCTGCGTTTGCCTTTTGCCATCTAGATCTCACTGGTGTTAGTTTATCTTGTCAGTGCTGGACTCACCAGTGCAAGCTGCCCCTTCCCAGTTGGCCTCTGGTGCACAGCTTACCTCCTGCACTGCTTGTAGACAGTGTGCTGCTGCCCAGGCTGTTCAGATCCCAAAGCAGGCACCTGAAGGCTCCCGCTGGGGCCCGCTGGATTCACTGGAGCACACTGACTTCTCCCAGCTGGCCGCCCGGAAGCCCAGCTAGCCACTTGCAGGACTTGGAGATGTAATGCTGCCGCCCAGACTGATCTGGATCCGGAAGCGGAGAGAGTAGAGCTAAGGGCTTCTGCCTGAGGCCTTGCCCCAGATTGTGTCTGTGGAGCAGATGGAGTCCGTGTGCACTCCCAGGGAGTGCCGACGGTGTATGCTAGTGTGACCTCCCCTGAGTTCCGCTCACTCCGCTGGGCAGCCGAACTGCCAACCGGGCTATCGCACACAAGGTTAGCCTGGCCGCCCAGTCCCTGAGTCCAGGCAAAAGCCTGGGAGGCCAAGGTCCGAGCAAAGTTCCCCTATGGCTTTGACTGTTAATTGGGTTTGCCAGGTGACTAGGATGGCGGGCGTGTGCGCCCGCGCTCCCTGAAAGCGCCGGGAGAGTCTGCTTTGCTAACAATCACCTGGGCGGGTTGACTCACAGATGGCCCACCAAGCCGCCCAGTTCTTGGGGTCAGTCCTGTGCCTTTTGGGGCCTGGACCCCCGCTTTGTTAGCCCTAGGCTATGCCTGTTACAGGTCTGCCCGCCTGAGCTCTCTGTTGTCCTGCAGGCAAAATGGCGGCGGCGCGCTCGCAGGCCTGGGCAAAAAACCTCCTGGTTGGGTTGGCACCCCGATGGCCCCCCGACCCGCCCAGGGCCTGGGTGCAGGCCAACGCCCGTCGGGCTCAGACCACCGCGGTGTTGGCCTTGGATTATGTTTGTGTACCTCAATCTGTCCGATTCCTGGAGTACGGAACCAAGATGGATCCTCCTCTCCTGACTGGTGGGAGGCCGAGTTCTGAAGTGGCCTCCGTGCAGGAAAGGCGCCGCACAACTGCAGCTGCTTGCTGTCCGGCTGGTCAGCGAAGGTCAGTGGTCGTGGGCGCAGGGCCTAACTGGTCCCTGTGACGCCTTGGTTCCACTGCTGATGGCCCTTCAGCTGGAGCAGCCACTGCTGCCGCTGCTGCCGCCGCCGCCGCCGCCCGAATCTTTTCAGGACCCAACTTTTATTCATTTATTTGGCTGGCTTTTTAAATTACTAAACTTTTACTGAAAATAATAATAATAATAATAATAATAATGAATTATTAATAATATGTAGCTAGATTAATATTTAAAATTTGAAAAGATATGCATACTTCACAACCATAATTCCTGCTGCCTAATTCTCACCAAAATACTTATTTTCCTAGTCACTATTGCCAAGTGTTAGTTTAAGCTATTTTGTACTCTTATAAAGAAATAAAATAATGCTTCTTTTTCTCAGGGTGTTTGTCAGAGTCAGTGGTAGTCTCATATGATTATATACATATATATTATATGCAAATATATTTCCATTGCTAGGTAATTGGTGTATGTATATATGTTTAACAATACATTCATTTATTTTATTCTTGAATGTTAACTACAAAACTTCCTATTTTGACCATATTAATAATTCTTGGATAAACAATATTGCATTATTGAAACATTATATAGCACTAGCTGTCCATGAACCAGCTATGTAGAGGAGTCTAAACTCAGACTCTCCCTCCCAAATGCCATGATTAAACAGGTACACCACAATTTCCACTAAATTTTGTATTTTAAAAAATATTATATAAGCATTCAATACTTTTAGTACAATTTCTTTATTCTTGATAAGTTCATATGTGTATAAAATGAAATGTGACCATATATACCTCTCATTTCTCTTTTCCAATTCCAACAAATACTCTACAACCTTCTTTCCCCTAATTTCATGACTTCTTTTAGATAACTTACTAAAGGTTATGTGTTTGGAGCCATCCAGTGGGAGTATGGGAAACCTCTCAGTGGGATCACACTGACAGAAGAATGAACTTCTCTCCTCCAGAAGCTATCAATTGTCAGTAGCTCTTCAATAAGGTGTATGACCTGAAGATCACCTCTACTATCTGTGGTTTGATCTTATGTCCATCTTGAGCATGTAATCCCAGCTACTATAAATCCATGGATGCAATATCCCTTTCATGTCCATAAAACAGCATTTCAACATACTTCTCATTGTCTGGCTCTTAACCTTTCTCTTTTATGATGTTCTCTAAACCCCCTTCCCCTACCCCCTCTCTATGTGATAACTAAGATATACCATTTTCCAATGAGCACCCAGTCTCTTCTCCGCACTTTTACCAGTTACGCATTTCTAGATTGATTGCTATCCAATGAAAAATAAGCTTCTCTGTCCAATATTGAGAGAAGCTATGGCTATGGGTATAAGTATAAATTTTCAAATAACAAATTGACTATTTATAAAAACAAAGCAAGTTCTATTCTACTGTCTACGACAGTCCCAGCCATGTATTTTGACCAGGATTACAGTAATAGGTATGATATTCCATCCTGCAGAGTAGTTCTCAATTCCAATCAGAAAGCTGTTAGTTATCCTATAATGGTCTTTCTACTATCATACCCGAAGCACATCCTGCCTGGTATGTTGGTATTATGACACGCAAGGTCCATCCAGCAGTGAATAAGACCACTGACTGTTATAATATTTAAGCAAAAAGCACTTAGTCTTATTTTATCTTTTAGGAAGGAACCTGCCAATCTTTGCCATAATCTTCATCATCTCCCTTTGCTGCATAGTAGCTATCACCATACCTTATATCATGTTCCGCCGCAAGACATTCCAACAAGGTAAGTGATAAGTAAGTGATAAGGGTTGGGTTTTTCCTTGTTCATTCTTTTCAATATTACATTGGTCAACATCCTGATGATGGTCTATGTCTAACATTCCAATGAGCTTGAAGACCAGTTTAAAAGTAATGATAGAGATAAAAAGAGATGGATGTTAATTGTCCCTGCAAACAATGATGTAAGATTTATGGAACAGAATATAAAAGTTCAGTGTACCCAACCAAGTACAATTATCTTTGTAAGTCACATTATAAGAATGCAAGAGAAGCTCCCCTCGTTTCTTGGCATTTATGTGTGGATTTCCAGGTTGAAGCATAGAAGTTATCAATAGCACACATAGCAGAAAGAGTAATGATCCAAAATTAAAAGAAGAAAATATTGAACAAAAACTGAAGAGAAGTCAAAGCTGGAATAATCAACAAAGTCTTTCAGAAGGTCTGAGTAGAACTAGGTCATATTAAATGAAAGCAATGTGTGAAGGAACAGTATTCCAGGAAAGTGAATCCACGTGAAGGTATGTACAAAGGTCTAAATTGCAAATGAGTGTGGATTATCATAAAGAAAAATGATAACAAAATACAGGGGAGAATAAAAGTTCCTTTCTAATTATAGCAGGTTTTAAATTCCAGCCTAAAGAATTTCTTCACTGGGCTCTGCAACATTTCTAAGATTAACAATTGTTTTCATCAGGGAAATGGCATGATGAAGAAACTATTGTCAAAGTTATTTACTGAGTATGGAAAACACAGGGTTGAGGGATATTGGAATGTTTGTTTCTAAGTCTACCTTCTTTTTAAGAGAGATAGCTTCAGTGCAGTAATTCAATTTAGTCTGGAGTTACTGAGAATAGTTTGTATTATAGGCTCTGATTACATGAAGACAAAAAGAACAGATGTGATGTACTGAATTTCCCAATCAGTGGGGAAGACAAAACATGGGAATACTTTGCATTGTTAGCTTCTTGTAATTTAGTGCATGAATTTCTAGTTGCTACTCTGTAAGATTATAATCATCTATATGGCAGATTGAGATATCAAAAAATGGCCATCTTTGTGCCAAGCTTATCCTATGGAATTAGAGGACAGTTCTCCATAGACACTAAGGAGCAATGATTATCTAATTAGAGCCCTTTTAGCTTTAAGATTTTATGTAGTTATATGTTATTAATTCAATGAAACCTCAACTTTTCCATATATGATATATATGTAACAGCAGGTTAATAATAGGTGAACATTAGTGCATTTGAAAATGGGTGGGGCTATGGTCCCTGACATGAAACCAAATTCAATTCATTTTTCCTGAGCTGTGACTGGGCAGTCAAGTTTCCCACAGAATTTTCTGAGAATCTTTGATGTCTACTGGGTGAAGAGCAGGTCTAGCATTCCCCCTTTATCAACATTAAGCAACATCTTAGGCCTGGTGTTCTGAGTCAGAAATGCCAAAGGGGGTGGAAATCAAGCATGTATACCTTCCACTTCTCCAACAAATCTACATCTCTGTATTTCAACTCATGACAAAAACACTCCCAATATTAAAAAGATGATGCTTAGAATTCTCTTCTGTTTCCTCCCTCATCTTTGAACATATACTCAGATTTCATGATTAGATCTGGTACACTCTCCATATAAGTTTCTGACATGAATCTTCCTTACTTTTTAGAGTATGTCTATGGAGTGAGCAGGTAAGTTGCCATCTCCTTTTTCTAACTTATTAACCATTACATGCCCTCAATTCTGTTGGCCATTGGCAGAAAACCTGGAAACTAATCCTAACAGAATCTTTCAGGGTCAGAAAATATTTCACCCGCTCAGATAAAAGTCCTCATATTGTGCCCTAGATCAGTGAACACACAAGATGATTTAAGTATACCAACTTTCTGTTCTCACAATCCCTGTCTAGCAGGATCCTGAGATTCAGTGAATAAGAACATAGGTGGTGGAATGCTAGAAAACCAGGATCTAAGCCCTAAAATCTTTCTCATGGGTAACTGGGTCTTGTTTCCTAGGGTGTTTTCCAGGGAGACAAGCAACTCTCAAGAAACCACAAGGGTGACTACCATTGCAAGTGAGTACTTCAATAATGAACCAGATTCCCAGGCTCTGATCAATGACTACTCTGATGATCCTTGCCTCAGCAAATAACCACCAGATCAATGATGACTACTCCTGCCTGCTGAACACAGTTCCCAGAAACTAAGAAGTTCTTGCTACTGAAGAAAATAACATCTGCTAAAATGCCCCCATTAAGTCAAGGTCTACTGGCATAATTATCTGTGACTTATTCCGTTCTTGCCTTCAACTGGCTTTCACCCTGGCTTCCTCTCTTCCTAGAAAACCTGAAGTATCTATCAAGTCTACCAATCCTGGGGCCATTGAGAAGTCCTGGGTTTGGCTAAGAATATACTATGTGCACCTTAGAAATCTAGATTCTGGGCTTGGCCCAGGATACCTTTCTTTCTGGGGCCTTCACAACTCCTCTCCAAACACCAGAGAAATTCCATAGCAGTAGAAGTTCTTTATTATGCCTCCAGGCATCACCAGAAGAAATAAAATCAGATGAGTCTCAGTCCTACCAACTCAGGCAAACACCTAACCAGGATTACTTCCCTTTCTCTGGGGCCAGATGACTTTTAATTGATATTACTATTGCTACACTATGAATCTAATGCACTGTATTCTTTGATGTTAATAAATGTTTAACCATGACAGCAACTTCAGTTGTATTGGTCTTCTCTCAATGCATGGTAGGACCTATCCAAAATTATTAAAATGAAACTAAAATGGTAAGAACCCCTAGGAATATAGATCACACACTTTGCTTCTCTCTCTCTCTCTCTCTCTCTCTCTCTCTCTCTCTCTCTCTCTCTCTCTCTCTCTCTCTCTTTGTGTGTGTGTGTGTGTGCACGTGCGTGCGTGCGTGCGTGTGTGTGTGTGTGTGTGTGTGTGTGTGTGTGTGTGTGTGTGTGGTGTGTTACAGGAAATTTAACCCAGGGTTAATCAGCTACTATCCCACTGAACTAAACTATTGTACTATATTTACTTCTTATCTTGATGATATCACACTAACCTATCCAGTCTTGCCTTTATTTCACCCTCTAAAGTAGATATAGGTTTTGAACTTGCCACCTGCCTTAGTCTCCCAAGTAATTGGAATGATAGGTCTGTAACACTAAGCCAAGCTTTAGTCTTTGTTGTTGTCTGTTTCTTGGTTGGTCTTTCACCTTTCGAGTCATACCACTTCCCTTCTCATACCATGGATAGCCCTATCTAAAGCAAATCAATTGTTGCTTAAACAGTATTCTATATAACATTCATTCTCCATTCCATCTTTCTTTCAGCTCTGCTTTGTGACTCTTCTCAGGGCAACAGAAATTTTGTCAAGAAGCATCTCTTCTTTATCAAAGCACTATGAATGTATACAGACTTTGAAAAGACAGAAACTACTTCATATGTACATTCATAGTGCTTTGAGAACAAACAGGAGGGGAAGGGAAAGGAGAGAAGGAACTCTTTATGTATTTTGGAATGAAACTCTCTTGTAAAGAAATTGTTTGGGGCCGGATTTGCATTGCTTCCTTTCCCCCATGTATTTAATGTCAAATCAGTTTCCTTATGTCTCATGAGAACTACCATGTTGCCTATGAAAGTATGTATGAATACCTATGAATTCCTACTTTCTCAGATCAGGTTTCAACAAGAGGTATTCCCACTTTGAAATGGCTGCAAAAGTCAAAATAGTACATAAACATGATTGACAGTTCTCCCTATTTCACCCCCACTGATGTTGCCAAGTCCATGATAAAAACCTCAGCATTTTCTTCTTTGAAAACTGCTAGCTATACATAATTAGTGACAGAGACGACTTCTTCTTCTCCACCTCACTTACACGCCTCCAAAACCTGGGTCCCACCCAGTAGAAACCTCAGCTTCCTTCATGAAACAGCTGTGAGTCCAGCCCTGCAAGTCCTGAAAACGATATATATCTTATTTTGCTCTTTAGAATTAACCCCTGGGCTTGAGGAGAGACTGTTTATTGAAATTGCCCTAGTAAAGTGAGTCACAAATTCAGGGAACCCCCCTACACTAGAACCACCAGGTATGTCTCCTATTCCTGCATGTGAAAATGTTTACAGATTGCTTATCTGAGCATTCACATACCACAAGTTGGGAAATGAAGCCCAGAAAGAAATGATGGTTTGCCAAAAGAAACATACATCAAGTCAATGGCAGAACGAAAACTGGAAGTTTAGCATGGAGTTTTAGCAGTATATCTTCTGAAGATGGTCTTTGCCCCTAAAGTACAAAGTTTTTCCATGCAAGTCATCCCTAGATAGAGATGCACCCCTCAGACAATTCTGAGAAAAACTGAAGTAACAACATGGCTCTTGTTATTTAGGTCACTTATTGGTGGGTAAAATATTGAAGAATGAAAGTAGGTATCTCTAGAACCAAAGGAGGATATGGAATTTCTCTAAAGAAGCTTGCCAAAACATATGTTATGAAATGTTAGATTCTGGAGAGAGATACTGGAGATGCTTCATTCTATAGTGCTGTATTAGAGGTTTATCCCAGTGCATCATTAGAATATTAAAGGCCCAGAAAATTCTATTTTAAGAGACCTGTGTAAACCAATAATTCCAAAATTTATTTCCCTCTGAGTTTTTTTTTCTTTTTGCCCTCCTGCCCCAGACCTAAATCTTATTTCTCAGAGGAAAAAAATCTATTTTGGTTACCACCATCTATAGTATTGTAATAGCCACAGTTTGATTTATTTTTTTTTCACAAAAGCCTGGTTGGTATTTGATCTGTATAGCAAAAGGTTACAGACTAGTAAAAAAAAATCAATTAACTGGTAAACCTTTATTAAATAATTAAAATGTTGTACAATGGTAGGAGAGACAGCATTCAAGCAAGTATAATAAGCTCTAGACTCTTACAATAAAATAGGAAATTCAAGAACAAACCCTGGAAAAATTCATTGACAACTTTAGAAGATATATTTAGTGGTAGGACATAAAAGAGCACATACTAGTATGTGGTTAGGCAATGAGTAAAGAAAAGTATAGGTTAATTTTCAATAGTGCCAAGAGAAATTGGAATTTGGTAAGGTCTGAAAGTCCAGTGAAGAGAAATAAGAAGGCTGTTTTAAAGAGGATAAAAGCAAAGAGGAAAAGAGAAAATGTAGGTAAGGCTAATAATATGTCCTCCGAAGGGCAGACAGTGGGTATTTATTTCCTACTTTCTCAAAGAATTTGTGATGCTTGTATGTCCTGGCTGCAAGAAGAGGAATGGGAAACAAGACATTAATAATAAATCAAATAATACTCTCATTCTCAGTATCCCTTATGCATTTTCAAGACCACTGTGCAGTCCATGGCATTTTCAGAATGTATACAGAAGCATACCAGACTTGTAGGCCCCAGAGCTGCATCGTTTCTACTCTAATGTCCTCTGAATAAATGCTATAGTTCCCTCAAAGCCATGCAATAACTCCAGAGTGCTTCATGTTTCATAAACATTCATATATAGCCAGCAGGTTATTTGCTCTGTCCTGGACCCGGAGCTGATAGGCATGAGCCACACTTGGGGTATTTGACAAACTGACACTCTACCACACAGAGTGTCCAACTCAGCTTGTCAAATACACGGAGCGTGACACTGCAGAAGTCCAGATCAGGAGCCTCCACTGGGCAGCAAGAACATGCTGGAAGATGTGCACCTGGAAAGAGAAAAAATAGGGTAATTATGTCTTACCCTGAGCGTGAGACAAATGGCAGACACTAATGTGACCAGCTAAGACACCAAAAGAGGAAAGTGAACAAAATAGGCTAAGGCTCCAAACCAAAAGACGGATCCTGAGGCCCAAACCTCACTTAACTCTTCTATTCAGCTGAAACAGGGAAATTTTGTCATTCTGCCGACAGGATGTGAAAAACCTCAGAGACAATATCTGTGCTCCATTCTCCTATCAACATCTTTTATGCTAGGTTTATCCCAATTATGTACCTAGATGTTGATTTTTACAACTGGACTTGAATTCTACCTCTACCATTAACTAGCTTAACACCTTAAATAAATGATTTTATGCCCCTGAAGCCTAGTTTTTTATAGCTACAAAAATGTGTATGAAATCAGTGCGAGAATGCATATGAAGCCATTTATTTGGTATTTCTTACCTAACAAATGCTCAAAAATTGGGGCTATAGCCAGGTATGATAGTACATGGGTGAATATGAGCTTTCATAGACAGAGGTAGGAGAACCTCAGATTTATAGTCAATTTGGGCTGTGTAATCTGACCCTTTCCCAAACAAAAAAGAAAACAATTAAGGTCTAGGGATAAAACTCAGTGGCAGAATATTTACCTGAAATGTACAATATTCTGTATTTGATACCCTGTACATAAAGAAAAAAGACTAAAATGTGTTTTAAAATGAAAATAAACAAATAAGATAGATACTAACAAGGGAAAAGATTGATAATTTAGTTAACAGAATCAAAACAGTAATTTCTTCTGGCCTTTGCCAACTTTGTATAACTTGGTTGCCTTTTTTCATAAATAGTAAAGAATTAATACTATTAAAATGCCTTTATAAGTCATCTAGTTTTACCCCATTCAAGATTATAAATGAGAAAATGAAGTCTGGTGTTTAGGGAAAGACTTTCAAAAGGTCATAAAATAAGTTGTTTACAGTTTGGGAGTTATATCATCCATCAGCTCATTGTGTCCCTTGGCTGTCCACCCCACCACTTTTTCTTGTCTGCCTTTTATATTCCCCTGAAAAAAGGGAGAGGAACAGTGACAAAGAGGAAAACAGGCAGTGGATTTTGCAGGGCAGCATTAGGATGTTTGAACTCATAGCTACCAGGGCAGCTGCCAGAAGAGCCAATCCATCTCAATTTATTTGATATTTTGTTTAGCATCATGATCCTGTTACTCAAAATGCTTGGCAGTATCAAATTTTGTCCTTGCCAGGTCTAAAGTTTTCTTAGGCTTCAATTGTCTTCTCTAGAAATGAAGACAGAAGTCTTACATCTCAAGGTGCTTGGAAAATGTTGGATGAGATTTCCAGAGCTTTTTATAAGGGTGCTTAAAGAGACCTTATTTCAATCTCTGGAGCTAGTAAAAGCCAAGGAAAGTGATGAAAAGAGAAAGGAGTAATGGACTATTGGTTTTGGCTTTTCTGTCTCCATCTCTGCTTATCACCTGATGTAAGAAGAGCTAGACACTTTAGAGGTATCTGTGGCCTCTCATTGTCCTATCTGATCTTATATGCCCCAAGAGGACTGGAAAAGCACTATGAAAGGGGCTAAACAGTCCTAGTGCACTGACTTAAAAGATTATTATAAATACTGTTTTCCAGGATTGATGGATGAGTCCGTCCTTAAGCTGGATATGGGTCTGTTTCATTTTCATTCTTCATGTTCCAGTTCACATCTATTCAGAGGAATACATAGAAGAAAAGCAAGTTTAGTTGATTATGATTAGTCAGAAACAGAATGAAGACATAGATGGCTACATGGGGTGATAATTGGAGGACTCCATACTCATTATTCTGGTTTGAAATAGCATCATTTATTCCCACAAGAGTGCAAAGTCTTCCATTAAATAGCTCCACAAAGCTGCTACTAATAAGAACTAGAGTAGTCAGTCTTCATGAAGGAAATTGGAAGATATAAGTATGGTAAAAGAGGTGTAAGATTTTACAAAAAAAATCTATAAATGTCCAGAATAAGCTACATATCAGAAAGAATATTTGGTGATAAAAAAGCACTCAGAATCATGTCCAAATATCCATATTTCTTCCAACATAAGGAGAGTCACCTGCCTCAGTTGCAGGATACCCATTATTTCTTGGTATCTCAGTCCTCCTAAAGCAAAAGGAAAAGAGTACTGGCCTGAGCTTAGCCTAAGCTCTGATACAGGGTTTCTGTGTGGCCTTGGTAAACTACCTTTTCCTCTCTCTGGACCTCTGTTCCTCACATATATATTTGTTCTCTTTCTACTTCAAAACTTTATTTTATGTGATTTTTAAATTCTGAAATTGGAGTCATGACTTATGATACTAGAAAAAAAAGAACCTTTCATCTGTCATTCACACCCTTCAGACCACCAGCAGTTTTCTAAGAGATATTTAGTTTCTGCCTAGAGGTATAAATTCAAGCAGTAGTCTCATCTCGTTTCCCAACCAAAGGTTGGTAACCTTCAAAATAAGAGACAAAGAGACTAAGACATTAGACAGCATCTCACTTTGTCTTTCTCTTCTCAGCAAAAGAGACTCAAACACTGAGAGCTAGACTGCAGAAACAACTCATCCCAAGAAAAGTAACAGATAGAGGACAAAATTAAAAATGCTATTTAGAACTCCTAACTCCTGGCTCTGATGAGCATTTAACTTCTACATGACTATCTTCTAAAAGTCATCATTTGTTAGAAATTGTTGTGTCCCTTCTCTCTATCACATGCTCTAGGATAGAAAGCCAATAGAAAACTTCATCAGTCTTATCTTTGACCCTTTATCAACAACTAGGATCTGAGAGTCAGTTAGGCATATCCAGAACACTGTTAACTGTTGTGGGCACTGTTTCAGCATGGGAATCTAAGAAATCAAGTAGATACTATACCTGTTGTTGAAGTGTTGCCTTTGTCTTGGATGGGACGAACTATAGAGGCCACAGAAAGCTGAGTTTTATGTTGTGAGCAGGAAGGTCACATGTTCTGAAGGACTCTTGGTGTCATGAAGAGGAAACAGAAATGAGGAAGATAAAGTTGAGGCTAACCAACGGAAATCTGGGTACAAAATGACAAAACAGAGCTATTGTGAAAGGAGTAGTTGCTAATGCAGCAAGAGTCCCTACTGCTCTATCTCCACCCATTCTCAACCAACCTCCAAAAACACTGACTTCCCATGCTACAGAGTGGGAAATCAGGAAGTTACAAGTTGCCTTTGGGTTCTGCCCATGAAGCAAGGAAGTTTCCCTAGAGCAATTGAGGAAATCTTCAAATATTGGAGCTATGTTACCTAATGAAAATATATTGTCAAAATGTAAAAATGGAAGCAAATTTGTGGCAAATCTGAAATTTGATACTCCAGCATTTCTATCAAACCTATGTTGAATCTTTATTCTGTGAACATGCCTTCTGGTCCTGGAACAGCACTTTGTGACTTCTCTTATGACAAACAGAATCAGCTACATAATTGCCAAGGCCTAGCACAAACTAAATATAATAAATTCACTCCCAACTCCTTTTAAAAACAAGCTAGTTTTCTTCAGGGCATGACTATTCTTCCCATGATTCTAGATCCCCAAATACAGAAAAATTTAAAAAGATTAACGAATAGAGAATGTAGAAGCGTTTGGTTCTTTATCTCCAGAAATAGGAGTTCCTGCTTACTCCATCTTTGCAACAGTACCTTTGTGGAAGTTAATACCAGGCCACATCTAGATGGGAACCAACCCAGCATATCCCTGAGTTCATCACAAAGGGGCAGTTCTCCTGAGAAGCCAGCACCTACTGAGCCATCTTGAAGATGATCTAATTTAGGATGTGTCTGTCCACTATAGAAGTAACTGAGCTCTCAACATCAGAGCTAAACCTCTCAACACTAACTGGAATGTTTTTCCAGTATGCAGCTTGATCTGAAGGTATTAAGAATTGTTGATAGTGTCTTGTTCCCTCCCTGTGAAGGCTCAGAGAGTCTGCATTCTCACTCTGAGTACCATACCACAGGGGCACAAGCCACATTCTAAGTAAGTTATTGTAGTGAATATGCTGGTTAGACTCTGACACAAGGGGTGGGTGGGAGGACAGGGGGAGAGAAGGGGGCTTACGGGACTTTCGGGGAGTGGGGGGACTAGAAAAGGGGAAATCATTTGAAATGCAAATAAAAAATATATCGAAAAAAACTGCTTGTCTAAGCAAACAACACCAGGAACTAATGGGGTAGGCAGAATTTTCATGGAATTATTGCTCTAGATGTTAGGATGATTTAAAATGTATTTCATTAACCACAGAGAAGGAAAGAAGGTAACTAAAATAAAAGATAATTATACATCCTTAAGTCAATGTGACCTTCAGGATGACAAAGGGAACTAAAGAATTTGGGAAGACAATGAGGTAATTGTATGCTAAAGCTCCGTGTTTACAATCCCAGGGAAGTCTTCATTCTCAATCCAACCAGAAAGATGATGGCCTCCTATTTAGGTCCTTCAACCTTGAATTCCAACAACATAAAGGCTAAAAGATGGTAGCAGATCCTGTGATGTTTTCAAATTCTACTTGAAATAAGATTAAATATTTGCAGTGCTTGAATTATAACCTTCAACCTAAACAAGTGGAAATAAGAACCTGGGTAATATTCAAGCTTTTGTAAATCTGTTCATGCCATATAAAGGTTTGTAAATTCGAATTCGATCAAAAAGAGCCCATCCTAAGACTTAGCAGTGTGATGACTTAGTCTCAACTCTGTTTTTGTTTTTCTCTAAACAGTGAGGTGGGAGTCATTGTGCTCAGCCTCTCCAACTCGAGCATTCCAAGGTTGCTTTATTAATGACAGTATCCTTGATTCTCTTTATTCATTGTATACTCTATTGCCATTACAGTTCCTAAGATACTGAGGATACCCTACAATAAGGATCAATTCACGTTAACACTATTTTGCAAATAACTTCCTTTCATCAAAATAATTTATTAACTTAGGCCCTGAAACTAATGTCTCCAGATTTGGGGTTCAAGAATGATTTGACTCCAGTTTCTTTTGGGTTTCTGATTAAGTTTTGAAGTAGAAGGAAAGCAATAAAGCAGTTTTCTAAGAAAGGAATATGTTCAACTAATTCTGGAAAAATGAAGTTCAGCAATTCATTCCTTTTATATGCCCCCAGTTAAAATATTCTAGTAGCTATTCTGTCTTTTTTTTTCCCTTGTAGTGTTGACGATTAATGCCCAGGTTTCTCACATGCTTAAAAATGCTCAAACTGTTTGCGCTACATTCCCATCCATCTCCACTGATTTTTAAACAAGAATCTTCTGGAGACAATGGCTCTACTAAAGGAATAATTAATGGTGTCCATTTTCAGCACCATAGAAGGTCCAGGAAAGATACTACTAGGGGACGAATAGGTTAAAAACAAAAAGCCATCTATAACAAGAATGTAAATTAGGAAAAAGGGTACTGAAGGCCTGAGAGTTCCTCTTATTCCACAAGCACAAAATATATTGGTTAGAACCAAACTTGCAACAACAGTACAAAAGGGCAGTAAATATTTTTGTGAGACAAAGTCTCCCTTTAAATCTCAGTCTTTCAGAACCTTTATCAGACTAACCTTAAATTCAAACAGCAGCAATCTCCTGCCTCAGACACACAAATGCTAGGATTACTTGGATATGTCACCACACCCAGTGAAGGTGTCCTCATTTATTATGCTTGTCGTCCACACTTTTTCAGAGCAGTGAACAGTCAAGCAGATTCCTATTTGAGATTCTTTCCTCCGTAGCTGTGTTTGGGAAGAAAGGAAAATGAGGAAAAAAGAGAGGACAGTAAGAAGGAGAATTTACTCAATGTTCTTCCCCAGTTTCTTTTCTATTAGTTTCAGTGTATCTGGTTTTATGTGGAGTTGAGCTTAGTACAAGGAGATAAAATTGGATCAATTCGCATTCTTCTGCATGCTGACCTCCAGTTGAACCAGCACCATTTGTTGAAAAGGCTATCTTTTTTGCACTGGATGGTTTCAGCTCCTTTGTCAAAGATCAAGTGACCATACATGTATGGGTTCATTTCTGGATCTTCAATCCTAGTCCATTGATCTGCCTGCCTGTCACTATACCAATACCATGCAGTTTTTAACACTATTGCTCTGTAGTACTGCTTGAGGTCTGGGATACTGATTCCCCCAGAAGTTCTTTTACTGTTGAGAATAGTTTTAGCTATCCTGGGTTTTTTTGTTATTCCAGATAAATTTGAAAATTGTTCTTTCTAACTCTATGAAGAACTGAGTTGGAATTTTTATGAGGATTGCATTGAATCTATAAATTGCTTTTGGCAAGATGGTCAATTTTACTATATTAATCCTGCCTATCCACGAACATGGAAGGTTTTTTTTCCATTTTCTGAGGTCTTCTTCAATTTCCTTCTTCAGAGACAAGAAGTTCTTGTCATACAGATCTTTCACTTGTTTGGTTAGAGTCACACCAAGATACTTTATATTGTTTGTGGCTATTGTGAAAAATGTCATTTCCCTAATTTTTTTCTCAGCCCACTTATCCTTTGAATATAGGAAGGCTACTTATTTGCTTGAGTTGATTTTATAACCAGCCACTTTGCTGAAGTTGTTTGGACATATACCCAGAGGATTCCCTGGCATGTAATAAGGACACATGCTCCACTATATTCATAGCAGCCTTATTTATAATAGCCAAAAGCTGGAAAGAACCCAGATGTCCCTCAATGGAGGAATGGATACAGAAAATGTGGTATATTTACACAACGGAATACTACTCAGCAATTAAAAACAATGAATTCATGAAATTCTTAGGCAAATGGTTGGATCTGGAAAATATCATCCCAAGTGAGGTAACTCATTCACAAAAGAACACACATGAAATGCAGTCATTGATGAATGGATATTAGCCCAGAATCTGTGAATATCCAAGACACAACTTACATATCAAATTATTCCCAAGAAGAAGAAAGGAGAGGGCCCTAGTCCTAGAGAGACTTGATGCAGCATTGTAGGGGATTACCAGGACAGAGAAGTGGAAGGGGGTTGATTAGGGAAGGGGCAGAGGGAAGAGGACTTATGGGACTTATGGGGAGGTGGGAACCAGGAAAGTGAATATTATTTGAAATGTAAACAAAGAATATAGAAAAAAGGAGAATTTACAGGTTGTGATAAGGACCCATTCTGTATATATGTTCATATACTCATTTGGTGCTAGATAAGAAATAATACTGAAACAGACTCCTTCACCTCAACACTGTGATTCATTAACTATGTGACATTAAATAAGCTTTTGCTTATTTAGATAGGAAGATTCTCAGAGTATAGGAAAGGGGGAAACACAAATGCATGACAGAAACTGGTAGTCTATAGAATATGACAAATTATTGGATAAAGGTACAAAGTGTCATCAGAAGAAGTATAGATAGAAATACATAATTCTTCCAGGATAAGAGATAATGAGTTGACAAATTAGACAGATTTTTTAGAAGATTAAGGTTTATCTATGTCTTAAAAGATAGAGAGATTAAACTGATGCTGTTTTTCCTTAGAAAAATGAAAAACCTTCAATTACTTCCAGCAAAATCGGCAGTTTTCTCCACTGCCCTTAAGCATCCGTTTTTATTAGGAACTCGAAGTAAGGACTACTTCTAATCCTTTACTCTCTTCCCAAAGCAATGGTTTCCCCAGCACTATCAAGTGATTAAATGAATGACTAAGTGCATAAGCAAATGAGGAAGACCTCCTAGCCTTAACTCCCTAAGATACTTGGCTTATTTACATGTATGTGGGAACCAGGAAAGCACCTTTTTAACTTTGAGTTCATTTCCTTGGGCCTTTGTCTCCATGTACTTTGAGAAACCTTTGCACACAAAGTCATTTGCAATGTTATAGCCACTTCCTGTGCAAGAGATGAATGATGTCCACATACACCGCCCCAACCTTGATGATTGCTCTATCCAGGATTGCACTGGACTTCCTGTGAGAGGAAACCTACAGGCTGATGCAATGTGTAAGGCACACTCAGATCAGAATTAAAGAACTTCTTTTACACCTGAGTCTGGGGGCAGAGGTTTCACTGAGGGTCCATACACAGTCAGTGGTACCAATAAAATTAATTTCAGCATTTACTCATCAACAACAACTGAAATTTATTCAAATAACACACAACAGTAGAAATATAGAATTTCTACTATATTCTAAATATAGTAGAAACAGGCAATGATTTACTAGAAATATATAATATACACTATTATATGCTAATAACCACACCTTTTTTCGTTTTGTGAGACAGGATTTTTCTTTGTAGCCCCGGCTGTCCTTCCTAGAACTCACTCTATAGACCAGGCTGGGTTTGAACTCAGAAATCTGCCTACTTCTGCCTCCTGAGTGCTGGGAGTAAAAGCGTGCACTACCACCACATGCTATTTTTAATATGCATGTGAGGGTTGAGGGTTGTAGCTTCATTGCTTTCTTAGCACAACCAATACCCTGGGTTCTAGCCAAAGCACCAAAAATGAAAAATTACCTTTATAGAATGACTAGCTTATGTGAGTAAAAGAGCTACCGATACCTATAGACATATTAGAATAATGAAGAACTGACTAAAAGAGAATGTAATACAACCATATTTCTTGATAAAACTAAGTAAATCATTGGATATGCCAAAATAATTATTTTAAACTATAGTCACAATAATGAACAAATTTTGTGAGCTCATTACATCAGACAGACAGGCAGGCAGACAGACAGACAGACAGACAGACAGATAGATAGATAGATAGATAGATAGATAGATAGATAGATAGATAGATATTAGTCGAATACAATCTTTACCATAGCTTTTTGAGAGTAATATGGTAATCATCCCTTTAAAATATATTTATTATTTGTTTAAGAATTTCACACAATGTGTTTGACCATTTTCACTCCCTTTCTGTAGCTCCTTTCAGATCTACCCCACCTTACTACTATTATTTAATGGATGAGGTAAGTAATGTCACTAGCAAATGGAAGAAGCAGGATTTCAATGGTTTGTGTCAATCCATGAAAGAAAAGAATCTTACAACAATGTAATATACATATCTGTAAATGTAATATATAGATATGTATATTAGCTATAGCTAAGAAATGTTAAACTAGGGTCAGTTATCCTTTTACCTTACAAACACGATCAAGTACTGAAAGTCTCACTAATTTATGATTGTTAGGCTAAGAACTTTGCTAGAGCTCATCTTTACCTAGCTTCATAAAAGGACAAAACTAATGAAGCAAATAAAATGGGTTCTTAAGAACTGTGATTATTGTGCAGTATTAGAGCACTTGCCTAGTATGTGAAAATCCCTGAGCTCAATGCTCAACACTGTAAAAAAGAAAGAAAGAAAAGAAAAAGAAACAAAGAAAGAAAGGATGAAAGAAAGAAAAGAAAAAGGGTCCAGAGAATTATTTAAACATGAAAAATGAATTAACTATACTCTTCTCTCCCCATATTCTTGGTCAGAGTCCCAGCCAAACAGGCTTATCTGTCTCTTACAAAGATCCACCAAAGGGCCTTTATCAGGGAAGGAAGGAAAACCAACATGCAATGACCTATGCAAATATTTCAAGAGGAAAATTGCATTTCTTTTTAATTCTGTATTTTAATTAATTCTTTGAGAATTTCATGCATGCATACAATGGATTTTGACCATATTTACTTCCCACAGCTCACCCCAACTCCACCAACTCCACCCCACCTGCCCACTCCCAACTTTCTCTCTCTGTCTCTGTCTCTATTTCTCTCTGTTTATTTGCATGTCTCTCTGTCTCTCTCTGTATCTCTGTTTCTGTGTCGCTGTCTCTCTCTGTCTCTGTCTTTGTCTCTCTGTCTCTGTCTCTGTCTCGCTGTCTCTGTCTTTGTCTCTCTCTCTCTCTCTCTCTCTCTCTCTCTCTCTCTCTCTCTCTCTCTCTCTCTCTCTCTTTCTTTCTCTGATTCCATTTTCTGCTGCTCACAGACTCAGATTTAGGGCTATCCATCAAAGCATAGTAGACCCAAATAGAGTCACACTCTTAAAGACAAACTGACTCTCCCTCCTCAAGTGTCTATCAACTGTCAATAGCTGCTCACCTAGGAGTGGCAACTCTTAGGCTGCTCAGCCCCTCAAAAATTGCATTACTTAAAAAAAATTGCATTACTTCAAAATATATATTCCTACTACTCAACCTTAAAAATCCCATTATTTACAACACATAGTATTAAAAACGTATGCCAAATGAAATGCACCAGGCACAGAAAGACAACTACTTTATGTTCTCACATCTCTTTAGCATCTGGAGCAATCAAATTCAAAAGCACAAAGTAGAATGATGTTTACAGAGTCTGGGCTTGTGTGATGAGAATAAAATAGTCAAAATACACTAAGTCTCAAAGGAATGGATGTAAATGCAGTTAAATATAGTATATTGTGTTTCTCAAAATTACAAAGATCAAATGTCAAATCACATAGTCAAAAAGTAAATATTTGAGGTAATAAATATGATAGGCTGATTGAATTATTCTACAGAGTTTTCATAAATTATCACATTATTTTATCCCTACAATACATAAAATTATGAATTTACAGTAAAAGTACTGTGTGTGTGTGTGTGTGTGTGTGTGTGTGTGTGTGTGTTCACTAATTCAGATAGGGATTAATGCCCTTTGTATCAATGAGTTAATACAGATTATTTTCTCTCTCTTGTATCCCTCTTACTGAAAGAGGGGAAAGAGTAGCACCTTTGAGGGAACAGAAGGAAAAAACAGAATGCACCCTTGAGTTTTTAACTAACCATTGCTAGAATTCGATTTGGCACTGATTTGGGAAGCAATTAATTCCAAATAAGCAGGTGTTTGGGGGTGTGTCAGTTATTTTTGCCAATTTAACACGAGCCAGGGCCATCTGGAAAGAAAAATCTCAACTGAGTAAAACACCTCTGTGTTAGAGTGTCTATTGCTGTAACAAAACACAATAACTATAAACAACTTGCAGAGAGTGTTTATTTTCACTTACATATCCTGGGGACACATTCTATGGCTAAAGGAAGTCAGCACAGGAACTCAAACAGGCCAGGTACCTGAATGCAAGAGCTGAGGCAGAAGCCCTGGAGGACTACTAATGACTGGTTTATTTCTCCTGACTTGCTCGACTATTTTCTTATATACTCAGGATCACCAGCCCAGAAGTGTCACTGCCCATAGTGAGGTTGGCTCTACCACATCAAGCATCAGTCAAGAAAATGTACCATAGGTTTGCCCACAGGCAAATCTGAAAGCATTATTTTCTCAATTGAGGTTCCCTCTTCCAAAATAAATCCAGCTTGTTTTACATTGGCATAAAAACCAGCTAGCACAATTTACCCTTTGTCAATACTACACATAAATACATTACTGTCAAACAATAACCTTTACATACTTCTTTATCCCCAAGATATCATGTTTAATATTAATATACCAATATAAAACATTCTAATAGTTTGAAGTTCCATGGCCTTTACAAATTCAAACACTTTAAAAGTTCAATCACCAGCCCAAAATGCATTTTTAAAAATTCAATGAATGATTTTTTTTCTTCCTTGTTTTGGTATAGTTTGTTTTCAGATAGTCTCATATGGCCCCAACTAGCCTCAAACTTGTTGTGTAGCTGGGGGTGACTGTTTCTTCCCTCTTGCCTCCACCTCTCAAATGGTGGATCATAGGTATGCTTCTCTCACATGGTTTATCAGTATATTTTTTGAAGACCATTTCTTTCAGTACATACATGTCAGTCTACATTATGTTTTAAATGAATGTCTTATATTACATTGACTTTATACATCATAGATAATTTAACTAGTTTCCTACCAAAAGAAAAAAATCAATTTCTCTAAATCATCCAAAGTCTCATTCTACTTTCAAGCCTTCCTAAAATAGCTAAAGAATCCAAAGTATCCAAAGACTACATTTTTACCAATAGTCTCTCCTGGGTTCTCTTCATGGCCAGATGACCCTGCCAAGCTTCAGCTACTCGCTGTGACCCCTTCATACCTAAAACAACAGTACCACCTGGGTGACTCTTACACTACCAAGTTTGGCTGTCATCATGGCATACAGCTTTGGCCACCTTTGGAACATAGCTTCTGTGTGCTAACTCTGAGGAAATACTCCCCAGAAGGCTTCACCTTATTCTTCAGCCCCAGCTGACTACTATCAACTGTCCCAGTAAAGAAAAGGTTTCAATTTAGGAGTTTGTCATTCAATGACCCCAACAGAATCTTTAAGGCACTCTCAAAACTTCCCATGCTCACAAAATCTCAGTTTCTAACCCATAATTTATCTTCAAAATTTTCCATTCTTCCTATTAACATGAAAGGTCCTGTATGCATTAGCTACTGTATTTAGTAGCCATGTCTTAAACTCAGGCATTTTTACTGTGAGCTTTCTAAAGACTTAAAAAATAAACAAACTGTAACATGTTGGCCAAAGATATGGCTCAGAAAGTGAAGACACTGGCTCTCAAGTCTGATGACCTTAGTTCAGTCTAGTGTCCCATAGGGTTGAAGGAGAGAATTGACTCCTGCACATTGTGTTGCTACATGAATGTTCTGGTATGTGTGTACACAATTGAGCACACAAATGAGAAAACACACAGACAGACAGACAGACAGACACACACACACACACATACACACACACACACACACAAAGAGACAGAGAGACAGCGAGACAGAGAGAGAAAAGGTTTTCTAAGTTGGACTTGATGTTTGCAGATTATGCTAGACAGGCTGACCAGAGAGCTCCAGGGATCTATTTATCTCTAAGAGTGTATTCCACCACATCTTATGTTTTATGTGTGTGGGGGTGGGGTAAACTCACATCCACGTGCTTGTGTGACTAGCACTGAACCAAGTGAACCATCTCTCAGCCCCTTGAAAATAACACCAACTATATGGTAGAAATACCACATGATTAAGTGTGGTAAGGCGTGTCCTGTGTGCCATGATTATATTGAATATAAAATAATGGAAGACTATGGGGAAATGTTTACAGCAGTAACCACTGGTGAATCTTGCAGGTGCACAGAGGCATTCTCAGCCATTCCTGCTACTTTTGGTGAGACTAAAATGAAAAGGAAAGGGAGAAGAACCACTGCTCTTTTGTCAGCTCTGTCCTGTTTTCCACATTTGCTGACACGGTACCTATAGTTGCCTACTAACTTGCTTTTAAATTCAGCTGTAAAAATAAATAAATAAATAAATAAATAAATAAATAAATAAATAAATAAATAAAATAAAATAAAATAAATCTTACTCCTGAACCTTCACAAGCCAGGCCTCCACCATCTGTATCACTGTCCTCATGCTTATCTTCCGAGCTCACACAGAACACCCAACGGATATTTGATCATTCAATGGCTTTTCTAGCCCCAAATCTGAAGTCTTCCAGAATTCTTTCCAAAATACATGGTCAGGTTTGTCCCCAAAAATGTCCCTGTGATGATAGACATGTGAGGCATTTTCTGGATTAATTATTGACATTGGAGGGGCTACCTCTCTGTGGACAATGACATTCCCTGGGGCCAGTCTTGGGTCCTATAAGAAATATGGCTGAGAAGGCCATGGGGAGCAAGCCAGTAAGCATCAATCCATCATAATCTCTGCTTCAATTCCTGCCTCCAGTTTCCTGCTTTGATGTCCTATCCTGGTTTCCTTCAATAACAGACTGTGATGTGGAAGCATAGGATAAAATAAACCCTTTCCTCACCAAGTTGCTTTTAGCCATGCTGTTCATCACAGCCAAAGAAAGCAAACTAATATAATGGAATTTCAAAAAAAAAGAATAAAATTATTTTTTCACCAACAAATATTAACTGAGAATCTACTATAGGGGAAGCAATAGTAGGCACAAAGCATACTGTTGTGAATAAGATAAAAAAAAAATAATTGGGGCTGCAAATATGTTTCAGTGCTTAATAGCTCCTGCTGCTCTTGCTGTTCTTCCAGAGGAGTCAAGAGTGATTCTCAACACCCATGTCAAATGACTCACAGCCTCCTCAAACTCAAGCTCCACAGAATCTTATGCCTCTGGTCTCTGAAAACTCGTCATGTGCACATGCTGCACACAGACAGGTACACAAACACATAACTCAAAACAAAGTAAATCTATCTTAAAAATCGATTTAAAAAAAATCATTGCCCTCAATGATGTTGTTTGTAGTAGAGGACATACAGAACACCCAGAAATATACAACTAGAAGCAAAGGCATAAGGGAAGTGACAGGTGATAGAAATATCTCTACATACAATGGGACCTTCTCGTTAATGAAGAATGAAAATCTATTTGGAAAAAGAATTAACACCTCAAAGAGAAACTGAGCTTTACAGACACCATCCTTGCCCTCTGAGAGTTTGTACCTAGTGAAAGAGTTCCCTTCCTTAAAGAGTTGCCCTAAAGCTCAGTAAGTAGCTGAACTAAAGGATTTAAAGGACTTTTCCTCCAAAACAATATCTCATTAGGTAGCTCTTTCCATACCATCTTGGCCTTTTCAATAAGAACAACTGTATATAGAGTATGAGAAGACCTTAATTCTAGGTCTCATCTATGTCATGGCTTATAGAATGAAATTTGAAAAGTCCCTTCTGTGTTCTAGATACACAGACTCCATATGTAAATGTATATGTGTGTATAAGATATATATATATACATATATACATATATGTATATATATATCAGACTGAAAAGTATTTAAAAGTCTTCCTCTCCCATTCACGGATTTGTCAATCAATCTGAGTGATGTAGATACCAAAGACAACAAGCACAATCAGAATTCTGGCTTCTAGAATCCATATTTAAATGAGGAAAAGAAACAGATACCAAATAATTTCGCAATAGAAATGTGTTATATAGACTAACTATAGAATGTTACAAGAGAAATAATAATAAATTTAATATAATGCATGAGTTTAGGAAAGTCTTTTTCCAAATATTTAAAACTCAGACTTGAAAGTTGAGCCAGAGTAAGTAATTTCTCTGAACCTTGTATGAGTCTGCAAGATGATATGCATATAAAACATTAATATTAATTATATTCATTTATCTTTTTCATATATGCTATTTCTTTTTGTAATTATAATAAATAGTATTGCTTCATTTCTATATAGTTAATAATTATATTATAAACTTTCCTTATTTTAAATACATACCTAACATTTGTGAAAAAGTTTTCAAGGTTATAAAAATATTACACAATTTTGAGGGATATTTTATCTTGTATTTTGGGTCACATCTAGATTTGTTTAGTGTATTTCACTGATAGCCCTCATCGAAGAGATCTTGGTGGCTAGGCCTAAGCCTGAATCGCTGTGCACATGGGAATTATACAAAAATCTACCAGTTTACTTAGTCATATATCCCTAATGAGGAAAATTAAGTTTCAGGATATAGCAAAGCCTATAACCACACATTAGGCATGTGATTCATTGATGCTCCGGGGTGTCTTGTATGTTTTCTGGTGCATCCTCAAAGCTTAGCAGTAGATGCAGAAAGAGAAAGAGAAATCTTTGTAGGACTGTCTGGTAAGCACGAGTCTACCTTGGAGATTGTTATCTCTTAGACAATACGAATCTCTGGCATCCGTAAGTCCATGAATTTCCCTTAATCTATTAATAATCTTAAATAGAAAAAGAGGTCAGCTAGAGGCCAGGGACAGCTAGAGGTTTCATGACCCAGTGTATCTAGAACTAGAGAAACAAAAGAAGAAAAAGGAGCCAACAATTAAAGAGTGGCTGCATGTCAGGCACAGTGCTGTATGGTTTATGTGATCCTCTTTTGCAATCTTCAAAGCCCCTCTAGGAGATAAGTATTATTATGACCTTTTTTACAGATCATGAAACAGAATTTCAGAGTACCGAAGTGAAAACACATTTCAAGTGTTTCAACAGTCACCAGAGCTGGATTTCAAATCATCTCTTTTGTTGTTCTTTATACCATATACCAAAGACCACGATTCCTTTCCACTATCCCCATTTGAGACCTTAGCAAGTTCTTTTCAAAAGCAGAATTGATTCTAAGTTTGGGGTGGAGATCATAAATAATGAGATTCTCTCACTTCTCTTTCTATGAGCCATGTTCTGCTGGCAGGAAGCTGATCCTCACATCTTATCTGAACCATGCCTGTTGTGGTTTAAGTCAATTTCCTCTCCCTTAATCCTACTTCTCCAAATGTTCTTCCCTGAGTGGCAAGCTGTAACCTCAAGACTCTAGTGCCTCTTATGAACCTCTCAGATCATCATAATTGAATCAAAAAAGAGTATCAGGACTGGAAATCACCACTCTCACATAATTTTATTTCAATACTCCACGCTGGGTTCTCACAAATTTTATCAATGCAAATGCCCTTCGAAGACATCAACCTATTTTGTCCTTCATCTGTTGATATTTCAGAGTATAAGTACACTCTAACTATAAACAGCTTTTAAAAAATTCCTTTCCTTACAATGCCCATGTTATTTTTCAGATAATTCATTATCATTGTTTAGAAAAGAAAACAAGTTCCATAGATTGCCTCATTGTCACACATTCTAATGTACCATAATATAGTTATTATGTGTTATCTGCATGTATTTATGAATTGACTCTTCATTCTAGTATCATTGAATTATCACACAACTCCTCATAAGGAAACATAATTGCCCCTTCACATCTCTCTTGATGTCTCAATTAACTACTATTTCTTTATGTATTATGTTTACACTTACAAATAGGATACAGTATAACAATTTGATACATGTGTACAAATACAATGTGTAATGATACAATAACCAATATTTCTTGAGGGCATCACCCCTCCTCAGACTCAATTTCATCATCAAAAGCCAAATGAATATCACTAGAATATGGTATAAGCATCATTGCCAAAGAACAATAGTTCATTTCAGATGGAATAGCTTTCAGTGAAACTGTTGAATTTGTGTAACTAGAGTTTCCATAGTCACCTATCTCCCTAACCATTTTGTCCCCTTACTTCTTATTAATGTTGCTGCTTAACATGATTCTATATTTTTGCCTTGTTGTTTCTCATCATTCTGAATGCTTACTGACTCCCTTCCTTTTTGTTCAGAATGTTTTTCAAAACATCAACAGACAGAGGGATAGTTCTATGATGCCCAAATCATGAGTCCATACCCCAAATGATCCAAGTCCTCAAATCCTTAAGAAAATAAACAAACCTACTTATCATCATGTGTGTCTTATCTCTATGGAAGGAAAGTATGTTATAAATGTTATATTTTATTGTCATTAAATATTTTAATTCTCGGGTTATAACTCTTACTGCCTTGTCACATGATATTTTATGTCCTCACTTTTTCCTCATTAGTAGTAGCCTGGAGCTCTTTCAAGAACTTTGAAGATCTTCTTTTACTCAGAATAATTATCTAGAGAATATTAATAAGTGATAATGATGTAAGTTCCAGAATGCTTTATAGAGATAGCAAAATTATATGGTTTTAATAACAAAAATATAAATTAAAGGAAAATAGTATTATAATATTCATTTTATACAACAAAGTATATTTTGGTTTTTTGTTTTTGTTTTTGTTTTTTACTTTTTTCCCATTTTTTATTGGGAATTTATTATTTACATTTCAAATGTTTTCCCCGTTCCAGGTCTTCCCTTTGGAAACCCCCTATCCCATCCTTTCTCCCCTGCCTCTATAAGGGTGGGACCCAACCACCCACTCCAGTCTTCCTGCCCTGGCATTCCCCTACACTGGGGCATTGAACACCCTCAGGCCCAAGGGCATCTCCTCCCACTTATGCCAAAAAGGCCATTCTCTGCCACATGTGGCTGGAACCAACTGGTACCTCCATGTGTAATCTTTGGTTGGTGGTACAGTGCCTCAGAGCTCCAGGGAGTCTGGGCGGTTGACACTGTTGCTCCCTCCATGGGGCTGCAACTCCCAACCCTCCAGGTCCTTCATTCCCTTCTCCAACTTCTCCATTGGGAACCTGGTCCTCAGTCCAATGGTTGGCTTCAAGCATTCTCCTCAGTATTTGCCAGGCTCTGGCAGAGTCTCTCAGGAGACAGCCATATCAGGGTCCTGTCAGCAAGCACTTCCTGGCATCCACAATAGCATCCTGGTTTGGTGACTATATATGGGATGGCTAATATCCACTTAGCAGTGCATGCATATCCTGTGTGTTCTTTTGTGGCTGGGTTTCCTCACTCAGGATATTTTCAAGTTCCATCCATTTGCCTGTGAATTTTATGAAGTCATTGTTTTTAATAGATAAGTAGTATTCCACTGTGTAAATGTACCACATTTTCTGTATCTATTCCTCTGTTGAGGGATATCTGGGTTGTTTCCAGCATCTGGGTATTCTAAATATGGCTGCTATGAACATAGGGGAGTATGTGTTCTTATGACATGTTGGAGCATCTTCTGGGTATATGCCAAGAAGATGTCTGGTTCCTCAGGCAGTACTATGCCCAGTTCTTCGGGGGAACAGCCAGACTGATTTCCAGAGTGGTTGTACCAGATTGCAATCCCACAAGCAATTTCCACATCCTAGCCAGCATCTGCTGTCTCCTGAGTTTTTGGTCTTGGCCATTCTGACTGGTGTGAGATAGAATCTCAGGGTTGTTTTGATTTGCATTTCCCTGATGACTAAGGATGTTGAACATTTCTTTAGGTGCTTCTTGACCATTTGAGTTTCCTCATTTGAGAACTCTATTTAGCTCTGTTCCCCATTTTTAATAGGGTTATTTGGTTCTCTGGAGTCTTTACTTCTTGAGTTCTTTGTATATATTGGATATTAGCCTTCTATAGGATGTAGGATTGATAAAGATCTTTTCCCAATCTGTTGATTATTGTTTTGTCCTATTGACAATGTCCTTTGCCTTACTTTGTTTTGCAATTCTATGAGGTTCCATTTGCCTATTGTTGATCTTAGAGCATAAGCCACTGGTGTTCTGTTCAGGAACTTTCCCCTTGTGCCCATGTGTTTGAGACTTTTACTTTCTCTTCTATTAGATTCAGTGTATTTAGTTTTATGTGGAGGTACTTGATCCAACTTGAGGTATTCGTACAGTGACAGGCAGGTAGATCAGTGGAGTAGAATTAAAGACCCAGAAATGAACTCACACACCTATAGTCACTTGATCTTTGACAAAGGAGCTAAAACCATCCAGTGGAAAAAAGACAGCATTTTCATCAAATGGTGCTGGTTTGGGTGGCAGTCAATATGTAGAAGAATGCAAATTGATCCATTCTTATCTCCCGATATGAAGTTCAAATACTTTGCTGCCTGCTTTTCTGCTCCTCTTGTCTTTCCCCAAGTACTTATACATCCACAGATATATACATGCAGGGACATGTGTGCACACAAATAGCAGAGAAGTCTGAACATATTTTTTCTAACATTATAGTATCAAGAGTAATGTGAAAAGAGAAATGGAGTGAATCTCTTGAAAAGTTTGCTCTACTCCCTTACACTGATGACCAAAGGTTATGAAGTTAAAAGAGTTAGAACATGCTTCATTTCCTTCATTGTATATTTCTGGCCTCTTTATCAAAAATTGGATGTCCACAGATGTGGATTTATGTCTGGGTCTCTGATTTGATTCCATTAATCAATCTGTCTGTTTTTATGCAAATACTATGCAGTTTATACTACTACTATTCTACAGTAAAAATTGAATCAAGGATGGTGATAAGACCAGAAGTTCTTATCAGCACTGTTTAATCTGTCCTGAATTTTTTTGTTGTTGTTTTTGTTTTTTCCACATGAGGTTGAGTATTCTTTCAAGGTCTGTAAAGAATTGTAATGCAATTTTGATACAGATTACATTGGATATGTAGATAGCTTTGTACAGGATGGACATTTTTGCATATTTACAATCCATGAGGATGGGAAACCTTTACATCTTCTGTTGTTCTTCAATTTCCTTCTCCAAGACTTGAAGCTTTCTCATGTACATCTTTTACTTACTTGGTTAGACAAATGTCACACGTACTCATTTATGAGTAGATATTGGCTGTAGGGAAAAAGAGAATCATAAGTCCATAGACATAGAGATGCTAAGTAACAAGAACAGCTAAGGAGGGTATGCAAGGATTTTCCTAAAATGGGGAAATTGAAGAGAGTAATCCCATTTATTGCCAGAGTGTTTTTAATTAATCTTTTTTTCTGTTTTTTTTTTTGGGGGGGGGGGTTGGGTTTTTTGTTTTTTTGGGTTTTTTTTTTTTTTTTTTTTTTTTTGGTTTTTTGGATTTGGTTTTTTTCTACACAGGGTTTCTCTGTATAGCTCTGGCTGTCCTGGAACTCACTCTGTAGACCAGGCTGGCCTCGAACTCAGAAATCCGCCTGCCTCTGCCTCCCAGAGTGCTGGGATTACAGGCGTGAGCCACCACCACCCGGCTAATCATTTTATTTTTTTACAGTTCAAATGTTAGTTATCTTCTTTCCCAGTCTCCGCTCCACAAACTCCCCACCTCATACCCCTCCCCTTTGCCTCTAAGTGGTTGCTCCTTCACCTACCCACTCACTCCCACCTCACCTCTCTAGCATCTGCCTTCTCTGGGGCATCAAGCCTCCACAGGACCAAACGCCTCTCCTCCCACTGATGCCAAATGAGGCAGTTTTCTGCTACATATTTAGCAGAAGCCATGGACCAGCCCATGTATACTCTGGTTGGTGGTTTAGTACTTGGGAGCTCGCGGGGGGGGGGGGGTCTAATTGGTTGGTATTTTTAATCTTCCTATAGAGTTGCAATCCCCTTCAACTCCTTTAGTCCTTCCCCTAAGTCTTCCATTGGGGTCCCTGGACTCAGTCCGATGGTTGGCTGTGAGTATCTGCATCTGTCTTTAGTCAAGTGCTGGCAGAACCTCTCAGAGGACAGCCATACCAGGCTCCTGTCAGCAAGTGTTTCTTGGCATCAGCCACATAATTCTAATGGTGTAATTACACTGGTTAAAAAGGATCAGTGGCTGTCAAATTGTCAGACTAAATTTGTCAGTCTAGTGACTGGGGTTTTTCACAACATTACCACAAACTATATGTTTATCTGTCTCTACTTATTTTATATCCCAGCTACTACATGGCATATATGTTAGTAGATATCTAGCCTTCACATGCACATCTCTGAATCTGGAGAGCTTCCTGGTTCATTTGCAGCTATCTTGTCATGAGATATTGAATTTATGCTTCAAGCCAAGTTCGATTATTGTTTCAATTACTTGTCATCTAGGAACTTTTATCCCTTCTCTCCTTTACTTTGCAGGAAACCTAAATTAAAGCCTGACAAGATTGAATTTATGCTAGCTGATTACATGGCAAGAAGATGACCAGAGACCCTCCTTGATTTACTCATTTTGGGGGTTCCAGAGCTTAAAGTAATCACCAGTGTGAAGCAGACACTCTATACATATTAGTTAAATCTAACTAAAATGCTTGTTAAATGAACTGCTTTCTATAACTTGTCTCCACCTTGGTTCACAAATGATTTTCATCCATGTTAAACTAATAATTCCAATTCTACTGAAGTAAAAATAATAGTCTTTAAATGGCAAGAGTTTCTTTCTGTAGAGTTTACACACAGAATATAGGAAGTTCTTAGTGAACGATCCATAATTAAGATCTAGCTGGAAATGAAGTGAAGCAGCTGTTGAGGAGTAACTTCTTTTCTCTGCTTTCTTCCAGTGAACTTGAGACACATTACAAAGAAGGACAAATGTATCTTTAACCAGAGTTACATTCTTATCATCCTTAGTGATGAAAAGAACAAAATCAAAACCAAAGAGAAAATGGGAAAAATTGACTGGGTGAAAGAAAAGAAATCTATCATCTGAAGTCAAAGCAAAGTGCAATTATATCTTAGTCTCTTAGAAAGATGCTAGAAACTTAAATCCAATTGATTTATAATATCACCTGCATATCTCTATTCTCCTAACTAGGAAAGATGAAATAGGAGGATAACTTTGAGACCTGTCTACACTACATAGCAAGACTCTACTCCCAACCCCAAAATAAAATAAATAAGTAAGCAAACATGATTTTTTTCAGAGAGCTTATAGAACTACTGATTCTCAATTAGGACTTAAGACAGATTGCAGAATCCAGCCACAGAATTGACTAAAATAAGTCTAGGACAACTCTGGGCTCTGTTCTGACATGCTATGAAACCTCTTTAGGCTTCATTTTCCAAATCTGAAAGTAAAAGGCATAGCTACTTGACATCAGAGAGAGTTTGTTCTTTCCTGTTTGGATTAGTGAGGCTTCCTATCTCTTTCAGGTCTTTTCCAGATAACTAAGCTATTATATGAATGAAGCTCATTCTCTGGGTGGGGGTGATAAATGGCAGGATGATCTCAGTCACCAGCTGGCCCAGGTACCAAGAGCTCTGGTGGCTCCTCTGGCTTTGAGATCCTAGAAGATTGATTCAAAGACTTTGCAGGCTATTCACTGAGAAAATGAATTTGATTATCTTATTTGCATGATTTTCCATATCAAGGTTAAATGGGTTAAATGTTATTCTGTGAAGAGTTCTTTGGACTTTAGAGAAATGGCATAGTGAGGTAGGATTGGTGGCCAAAAAGAGAGGTTACCTTTTCCTTTCCTCTCATTTCAAATTTTCTCTCTCTTCACAATTCATTTCTGTCCTACCTTGTCCTCATTTTCTCCATTTTCTCTCTTCCTCTCCTTTACCTGCTTCTCTCCTCTCTTTCAATCCAGCTCAATATTAGCATGACTGTTAGGCTGCAGCTGAGCCTCAGCCTAGAGTTATATTTAGTATAGCTTCCATGATTTTTTCTTTTCTTTTATTAGATATTTTTTTTATTTACATTTCAAACATTATCCCCTTTCCTGGTTTCCCCTCCAGAAACCCCCTATCCCAACCCTCCTCCCCCTGTTTCTATGATGGTGCTCCCCCACCTATCGACTCCTGCCTCCTGTTCTGGCATTCCCCTACACTGGAACATCAAGCCTTCACAGGAACAAGGGCCTCTCTTCCCATTGATACCCCATGAGGCCATCCTCTGCTACATATGCAGCTGGAGCCATGGGTCCTTCCACGTGTACTCTTTGGTTGGTAGTTTAGTCCCTGGGAGCTCTGGGGGTTCTGGTAGGTTGATATTAGAAAATTAAAAAGTAGGGCAGGCTTACTTTAATCAGGAGTAGCAAAGTGGCTATTTAAAAAATTTAAAATGTGTTTGAAATATCAAGTTTCCTGCCATATATTGGACTTCATAATTAATCCCACTTCAAGGTATCTTTTCCCAACAAAATAGGGTTTATCTAGCCACAACTCTATGCTGCAATTTCTACTCTTCCTGGAAACATCTGTTGCCAAGAGCTGTTTTCTCTAGCTAAAGAAGCAACCATAGTATCAAAATGTCTCAACAAATAATGTCTTCACTCTGTGTTCACAAAATCCCTTCAACCATAACTTTAGAATTTCTACCAGGTAAGTGTTAATGGTTCACTTAAATTTTAGTTTGGATTACTATGTTTCATCCTATTCTAGTTGCATATGCCTAGATTTGAAAACTGATTATAGAAAATAACTAGATCCACACTAGTACATAAAGATGAACAATAAATTCCAGTTCCTTTCCATGACACTTAAAGAGTTCTTAGCAGGTTGGGTCTATATATATACAGTATTTTTGCGTCAGCTATGTGTATTATTAACTCATTCCTACCTCCAGGGCCTTTGAAATTCTCTGCAACCTATGTTCAACCCATGCTTATTTCTTCTCATCATTTAGATCTTAGTATCTTCTCCATGGCATGTCTTCACTGCAAAACCCAATTAAAATGATTTCCTTATCATTTTTCTTGCATCTGCTTATAATCTACTGCTTTACTTCAGTGCAATTCTTACTGTTTATAATAATTTATTGCAGCTTGAAAGATGGCTTAATGGCTAAGCAATTACTTCTCTTGAAGATGATCTACGTTTGATTCCCACCATCCATGTCAAGTGGTTCACATCTGCTGTAGCTTCAGCTCCAGGTGATCAATTACCCTCCTCTTGCCTCTGAAGGCACTCATACTCACATCACAAACACAATACACATAAATAATGAAAAATAAATAAATAAGAGGCTGGTTCAAAGCACTTGCTATTTTTGCAGAAGGCTGGAATTTAGTTCCTAGCACCAAAATTAAGTACTTCACAACCTTCTGTATCCCCAGTTTATAGGGAATCTGATGCATCTCGTATGGGCTCCACTGGTGCCTACACAACAGTTATGCACATATATACATTCAGGCATATGCATATACACATAAAAATATAAATTTTAAAATTATTTTTGGTTAATTTAAGTGTTCTTTTACTGTCACCTCTCTAGTTCTAGAGACAATGTATTTGCAAATGGAAATTTTATGTGACCAACAGAGACTAGGTTTTATGCATTAATGGATCAAATGACACTTAGAATAGTATATGGTACATGGTAGATTACAGTGAATAAATGTGGGTAAATGGCTTGGACTAAGGAATACTGAAGCCAATGTTAAGGTTTTGCAACAATGGAAAAGTTGAATGTATGGAAAGACCAAGGATGTGTGAAGTTGCACAACATGATATTTCAGTCAGAGCAGACCTCAAGCTTTGAACATGGAAGGTCCACAAGGTAAGAGAAAATGACAAGCTAAGTGTGAAGAATTAAGAAATAACATCCTCAAGTGTAAAATGGATCATAATCCCTGCTGTGCCTGCAATGCAAAGCTATTATAAGCTTTGATGTAAGAATATATAAAAAAAGGATGGGGTAGAAACTCATGGATATGTGGCTTACCTGCAACTATTCCTAGCAGAGTTTTGGTGCCAAGAGGCTCAGTAACCGCCTTTCTACCCTCTAGACTGCAGAGTCATTGTTGAAAGGAAGTCTGAGCAGCAACTGTCTGGACTTCTAGCCCATACCTCTTCAGTTACTCAAGAATGACAGTTGGCTTTTGCATCAGCTCTCCTGCCCCATCCCACCCTCCACACTATCTTCTCAGAGTCTATATGTGGCAATTTCCATGCTAGCATTTCCTCATCAATGTGGCAATGTTCAAGCCTCTTGGCCTCTCTTTGGAGATCCTACGGGTAGTGACCATCTCATAAAAGAAAATATATTTTCTTGATATTTTTAACATAGTATCTAATATGTCCAGAGATATGTCTGTCAGTACATTTTCCCTCTTTTAAAATTAGTTATTTCTTTGGGGTGTTGTTATAACAAGTAAGACTACTCTTATTGAGGACCTAGTTTGGAAATTTGGCTCATATTAGATTAGCTCCTACAACTGAAGCCTAGGTCAAGCTGCAAGAACTAAATGTTGAACCACATTTCTTCCATCTCACCATCTCAATCATAGAAATTATGTAGATAATGTTGGTAGTTAAGAAGGGTTAGACATTGATCTTTGGCAATGCCTCATTCTTTAATTTACTCATTTGACATGCATGATAACCTACCCTGAGTCAGGTTCCCTACCTGGAACAATGGAGTATTCCAATTAATCCAAATTTCTCACTACTGTAATGTGTTCAAACACATAGGGTAGGACCAGCTTTACAAGATTTGAACTGAGACACGAAAGACAAATAAGAAGATAGCATGCATATTACAAGTAATGATGTGAAGAACAGGAAGGGAGTCCTAAAACACTTTATGCAACGATATGGATACATGAAGCAGATGGCAACTTTTTTGTGGCTAAGATCTTATGTTGTCTGAGTGTAGGAACTGTATTGAGGAGTAACAAACAGAAGATGAGGCTGGATAGCTAAGCTGAGAATTCTTAATGGTGTGATCCCAAACAATGGACATTTTTAAGATAATAATAAAATCCATTTCTCACCCTCCAAAACTATATTATCTGGGCTTAGGTTAGAAAACTCAGACTGATAAATTTATGTGTACTTACTGGAAGAGCATGACCAAGAATTTCAATGTGAGATGATGCTAGAAAACCGAAATCCGTGTCTACTGTTTTTGTGACTGTCATAGACTTCAGACCAAAAAAAATACATTTTGGAATATACAGACAGAATTTTCATTTTCTCTACTTATCTCTAGACAGCTAAGAGTCAAAACTTTTCTCAAGGGATCAGATAGTTACAGAAAAAGACTAAAACGACAGAGTAATTCTTTTCACCAGCATATAATCATGTTTACTGAAATTCTTCACTTACCTGCAGCAAAAGAAACAGAACATGGGAAGAGGAGGCATTAGTGACTGAAGGCAATTAATAATATTCTGACCTTTCCAAGTACAAATGATTCATTAAAAATTGTTTGCATGTCTTTCATTTTAACTATTTATTTAAACTAGAATGTCAACTACTTCATCCTCAGGTCTGAAGAACAATTAGACTGATTTTCACCCTCTTGTCTAAATTCATATGAATGCATGAAGCTTTATCCCCTAATATTTCAAAATATAACTGTATCTGGAGGTAAGGCTTTTAAAGAAAAATTAAATTAAAAAGACTCAGGAACGGCCTAATTCTAATATGACTAATGCTATTATAATAAGGGAAACTAACACAGTAAGAGGTACACAGGTGCACCAAAAGGCCAAGTTTGGCAATAGTAGGAAGACAAACACCTACAAGCCTGGAACAGAGTACTTGTGAAAATCTAAGCCAGCCAGCATTTTAACTCAAACAGAGACCATTTTGAGAAGGGAAGCCTTTTTGTTGTTATTGTTATTTACTGTTAGAATCACTTACATCCTCTTTCATTAGGATGACCAAGTCATGTCATAAAGCAGCAGAACCCGAGTGTTTCTTTTGTCTTCTACTTCTTGTAGGATAAGGTGTCCAAGGACTTTGACACTCGTATTTTTCAACACGTGAGCTTCTTGGAGGTGGTAAGAGTCATGACAAGCATTGGATAGGCTAGAGCAGATAGAAATTTCTACCAAATTTTAGATAAAGAAAAATTAAAAGTAATAAAGAGATCCTTGGTTTTCTGCTCTGGGCATAATCAGTTATGTAACATTTGGGGGCAGGGAGATGTTGAGACAAAGTCTTCCTATGCAACCAAGGCAGTCTGTGACATTACAGTTCTCGTGCCTCAGCTTTCCAAATGCTGGAACTATAAGTATGCACAACCATACCCTGATATTCTTGCCCTTAAATTTCTCTAAACACAAATTTTTCATTGATAAACAGTATGCCAATGTATATGTCACCAATATATTTCAGTGATCCATTAAATGATGTATAAGAACTGATTACTATCAATTCTGGGAGAGCTAAATCATAGATTACTATTGTAAAGATATGCCAAACTTAAAAGGAACACATCTTGCATTGAATCTAAGAGAAAGCAAATTAGACCAAACTGCCTTTAGAAATTAAGTCAAAGAAAACCAGTAAGAAATTTATGTGTTCAGCCCTTTGCAGGAAAAGTTGCATCCCAGAAATAACCTAATGCTTTTTACTATGAAATGGAGGTTGAATGTATTTTAAGTCTCTATCAAGAGATGGGGTGATGTCCTAATTCTAATCCTTACTAAGACAGAACAAGAATGAAATTTTGTGTGAAGAAAATAGTGACCCACTCAATTATCTCACAGTTTGGCTACTATTACTGTTGTATTATCATAGCAGTGGGGTGGTTGACTGAACAGTAAGAGGATGTATATTTCCATGGCTGTCAAAGAACAAGACAAAAAGAATGAATAAATGTGGTGTTGGCTCCACAGACAAAGGCCACTGAGTCTGTGGTTCAAACTGACTGAGAGGAATTTCACAAGAGCCAGAGAGTCCTACCTTGAATTGAGAAAGTGTTACAAAAGAGTATTCAAAACATTGTGCCCTAATATTCCCCACTTTTGCAAGCATTCCATTGTACTCATGTACACTCTAAGGAGAGAAACTTGGATAAATAATAGCACAAGTAGGCTATTCAACTTTGCTGATGGAGAATGTGTTTCAGGGCCTCCGTATACCATATTAAACTTGGGATACTATAGTGACTGACTTTCTGGTCTCAACAACCTCAATTTAGAACCTGGAGCCATGATAATTTAGAACCTGGAGCCATGATGACCACCCGCTGAGGCTCATGGCTGGTCAGATGCCATAACTTGATGGAAATTGAGAACTAAATTGTTAGGATCTCCTTCGCCCAGTTCTAATTTCACAAGATGATCTTACTCTTTATTTTAAAAATGCTCTCTCTCACACACACAAGAACACAAACGCAATGCAAGAGATATGGACTATAAGCAGCAAATAAAATACAGTCTTGGGATCTATATATTTTGGAGGATAGTATAATCAAAATATATCAATTGGGAGATGTTGGGACCAAAAGTTGAATGGCATCTTCAGCACAAAACTGCAGGAGGTGAAAATTCTGATACTTAGTATTAATCAGACTACCAATTAAATATTTTCTCTTCTGATTATCATACTCTGAGAGAACTGTTGACAATGTAGGATAGCCCCAGTCCCCAAATTTCCCTAGAGATGGCACAGAGCCTTCCCCTAGATTATCTCTATCCTCCAAGCTCATCACAATCCAGGCATATTCATAGCTGAGCCTTGAGTCATATGAGGAACCTCACCTCAGTCTGAGACCTATAATACCTAGACAAATTGGGATCTTGCATTTCTCTATCCCTCAAACTTTGGAAGATTAAAATCATTAGTGATTTAAAGTAAACGCTATTCTGTGTGATTGCAACATATTATATTTAGAAGGATTTGGCTGTTGTAACCCTCCACAGCCAACCCGCTTTCTGCCAGTAGGTAAAGTAACAGTCAGAGCAGACAGGTTATAGTCTGCATACTGATTATCTATGTATTGCCTATGGAATACAAGTTTCTAGAATATGTCTCATGGTTTTTGAGATACTTTATATCTGTACTTCTCCTGTTTTAAACTTTTTGTTTACAACATTTTCTCCTCCCTCTCCTCCATCGCCTCCCTCCTGCCCATCCTATGTCTACTACCCTCTCTCCCTTTTCCTTCTCAAATTCACAGCCTACACTTCTTTAACCACCACTGTTATATAAACATAGAGGGTTTTTTTTTTAAAAAAAAGCAAATATCCATAACTTGATATGGATATTTCCCTTCCTTTACGTGTTGCCTACATGTGTATATTTCTAGGGCTTGGCAACTTGGTATTAGATATGCTATAAGGGGGCTCATCCCTGGAGACAACTAATTCTCCCTCTTTCAATAGTTTATTGCTTGTAGCTCTTGTCTATGGGTGGAGCCTGATGAGATTTTTTTCCATTTACATTGGGGTGTTAACTGATGTTGGAATTGTTCAAATCTTTTCTAGACAGCCATGTTATTGGTCTTCTATTGAAAGAAAAGAAGCTTCTTTGGTGAGCAGTGAGAAAAATAATGTCCTAGGGTCTATGTTTGTCATGTGAACAATAACAATTATTTAGAATGTAATTAGAAATTATACTGATACAGAAAGGTGGTAGTAATAGGTCCTCTCACTAGCCAGAGATTCTTGGCCAGGCTTATAGAAGAGACATGAATTTCTTCTTTTGATCAAGCCTAAATTCAATTAGACATTTGTGGGATACTACCAAAATATAAATGTCACTAGTATATCCTTGGGAATAGCTTACCTTCCTTGCCATTGTTGTGAATAGAACAGTTGAATAGAACTATTGATTGCTTCTCTTCCTTTGCCACTTGCATAGTACATTCAGATAGTATAAAAGCCAGTCCTCAGGGAAGAAGCATCCAAGACAGCTCCAGCTCTAATTCTCCAAGTTCTGTGTCTGAAATAATCAAGTCTTCAACAATAGGGGCTTACTTTAACTTCTGGGAAGCACCCAAGGGCATCAACAACAGCCTTTATTGTTCTACAAGTTTCTTGGATACCTCTGACCAACAACTCAAAAGGAGGTTACTCATAGCTGGTACTAGGGTTTATGTTTGACAGTCTATGGCTCTTTAGAGGAGCATTATCACTCCAATTGGCATAACATTACTTAAGATATGTGCATTATACTATATTTACATATAATATATTATATAATGTAATTGTTAGTAAACACAAAATAGTATCATTATTTTGGGCTATTGTATACTTAGTGTTATTTCTCACTTCTTTATCCCAAAGTATTGAACCCCAAGTTAAAGCTCCCTGATCTCTTTACATCTTCATAGCATCTATGTCCTATTATTCCCCTTATAGAACCCCACACTCTCATGATCTCTTTTTACTTTCCTGGCTTCTGCTGTGATTTCAGGTAACATACTTACATCGGACAACTCAGAGCTAAGAACCAAAAATAAAGGAGAGCCTGTGGTGGTTGTCTTTATCAATCTGGGTTAGTACCCTCAATATGTTTTCTCCTTCTATTTATTTATATGAACATTTTCATGATTTCATTTTTCTATACATGTATGTGAGCTATATTTTCATTAGCCATTTACCAGCTGAAGAACAACTAGGTTGTTTCCATTTCCTAACTATTATGAATAGAGAAGCA
The DNA here is from genome assembly GCF_947179515.1 of Apodemus sylvaticus. Classification (NCBI taxonomy): domain Eukaryota; kingdom Metazoa; phylum Chordata; class Mammalia; order Rodentia; family Muridae; genus Apodemus; species Apodemus sylvaticus. The sequence continues at coordinate 56,884,472 of NC_067495.1, read as the reverse complement.
TTGAACACAGCTGAGTGTTTGTGAAATAAGATGTCAAATCCTTTGAACATAAACAAATGAGTGTTATAGCTGGGTTATATAGAAGATATATTTTTTTTAACCTCTTGAGAATTCTTCACTTCTTTAAGAATGATTTTTTGCTTTGAGTGGCTACACCAATTTGCAATGCAACCTACAGTGAATGAGAGTTCTCCACTTCCCATATTCTCCCATTTGTTGTCTGGGTGTTTTTCTTGCTTTTGCTGTTTCTTTTGGTCATTCAGACTGGAGTGAGATGAAATCTCAAAGATGTTTTAATTTGCATTTTCATGATTGCTAAGATTGTTGAATGGCATTTGGGTGATCTTTTGGCCATTTTTGTTTCTTCTTTTGATCTATGTCAACATTTTAGTTGGCTTGCTTTTTTCTCTTGACTACTTTTTCAGTTCTTTGTATAGTCTGGATATTAATCTCTATCAGATATGTAGCTGTCCAAAATTCTCTCCCACTCTATGGGTTTCCTCTTCACTAGATTGATTGTTCCCTTTGCTATATATTATGGGAGCATTTTAGTTTTATGAGGACCGCTTGTCAAATGTTAGCCTTGATTCCTCCTAATCAAAGAGAGTACTGTTCCTGAAGTACTTTCCTACACCTGTATGAGACGGCCTGTGTTTTCTCCATGGAGGAGTAATGCTTACTGACTTGCTTTTTGTAGTCAGGAATCTGTCTGTGCCTGGACTGTTTTCAGTCAGAAGATTTTTCTTTTTTTCCCCTCCTTTTTGTTGCGGATCTATTTAAGTTATTGATCTCTTCTTTATTTAACACTGGTAGTTTAGATGAATTCAGAAATCCATTCATTCATTTTACATTTATGATTTATTTCAGTATAAGTTCTTAAAATATCCCCTTATAATATTCTGAATATCTTTAGTGTCTCTTGTAATGTTTCCCTGTTTGTCTCTGATTCTTTAAATTTGTATCATATCTTTCTTTCTCTTGGTCTGTTGGTTTTTTTTAATCTTCTCAAAGAACCAACTCTTAGGTTAATTGATACTTTGCATTATTTTCTTTATTTCTGTTTCATCATTTTTCTTGTAATTGTTTATTTTCTTTATTTACATTTCAAATATTATCCCCTTTCCAGGTCTCCCGTCCGGAAAACCTCTATCCCATCCCCCCTCCCCCTGTCAATATGAGGGTGCTCCTCCACCACCCCATCCACCCACTCCTATCTTCCAGCCCTGGCATTTTCCTACACTGGGGCATCAAATCCCCTCAGGCCCACGGGCCTCTCCTCCCACTGATGTCCAACAAGGTCATCCTCTACCATATGTGCTGCTGGAAATATGGGCCCTTCCATGTAGACTATTTGGTTTAATGGCCAATTCCCGGGAGCTCAGTAATTATAGCTTCATTTTTTGATTCTATAGTCCTTCAGCAGCTATGCTTTCTGCTCTCTTTAATTTGAGGTATTCCAGTATTCTCTGTAATATTGATATGGGTGACATAAAATTCGACTTTTAAAGTTCCATTAGGAAATCAGTTATTTTTCTGATGTATTTTCATTTTTACATGACTTGTGCTTTTCTCTTGCTGCCTTTAATACCTTTTCTTTTTCTAGGTATTGAATGTTTAACTATAGTATGTCACATGGAGTTTCTTCTCTGATCCTGTCTATTTGATGTTCTGTGAGTTTCTTGTACCTTTGTGGATTTGTCTTTTCTTACCTCAGGGAAGTTTCCATCTATGACCTTGTTGACAACTTGGCCTATGTTATTGATATGAGTTTGTTTTCCTTCATCTATGCCTATAATTTAAATGTTCAATCTTTTAATGCTGCCCCTGTGTGTTCCTGCATTCATCTTTCATGGAATTTTTTCCCACTGCCTGTGTGAACTAATTTCTTCACTTTTTGTTCAGGTCCTGTTATTTTTCTTCTACTTAACGATTCATTGTACTTGTAAGGATTTCTTCTGAGATACTGAGATTTCAGTTCCATCTTGATTTCAATTTCAGTTCTCTTCAATGTTTCTTTGTTTTTACTGAATTCAGTTTTCAATTCTGTATTGAGTTTTTCATTTCATCTTGCCATATATTTTCTTTTCATGTATGTCACTGAGGTATTTATTTGCAATTCTTCTTAAGTTCATTAAGTCTATGTGTTCTTTAAACTCTTTGAATTTTTTAATGAAAATTATGATTGTTCATGGGCCCTGGAAATTCCTGTTATTTTAATGTAGGTAATTCTCATTAGCAAACATTTCTATAGTAACTGGTGGGATTTAGGGGATATGTATTGTCTTGGTCTTTCATATTGTTAGACTTTTTATGGTGAGACCTATGTACATGGCTTTCTTTATTGGTATATTTCTGATTTGAGGTTTTAGGGTATCTCAGGCTAGGCATGCATATAGGTTTTGCAGTCAAGGCAAAGCTTTAGAGTTGGATTCACACACAGAAATAAAACCTTGGCTAGGCCTACAGCTTGGATATAAAACAGATGGCCTAAGACCCAGGGAATTCACCAAACTAGATTGCTGTGTTGATGCTGTTAGAACTGACCAGGCTGGGCGGGTCTGTTGGATATGGAATTGAAGCCAATCCTGGAGAGGACAGCTCAGGTGGGACTGATCAGACTGAGCTGGTGTACAGAATTTCCTATATGGGTTATGTTTGGGGACTTGAGAGCATACAGGAAGTCTAGGATTCAGGGAACTCACAAGACTGGACCTGGGCACAGGGTGTAGGACCTTGAAAGGGCCTGAATGATGGACATGATTTGGGCTACTAGAGTAGAGGAAGAAGTGATGGCGAGTACTTGTAGTCAACCTGGATCCATCTTTTGTGTATTGGTCCAGACTTCCTAGTGACAAGCAGGCCAAAAAAAAAATCTTTAGAGGATAAAACAAAAACTTTGGGGAGAGCTGATATCTTTAAGAAGAAAATCAGCTTTAAAACACAATAAGAACACTAGCCCAGCATCCTACCAATAACAGATAGACAAGAACCAGATGCTAACCTGTACATGATGGAATCATGTCTGAGAAGTTAGACATGCTTCTTCAAAATGCAAAGAGGCATTTCCCAGGACAGAAGCAGCGAAAGAAAAAAATGTTTTGCCGCCTTGTTGAGAATAAGAAATTGGTCCTTAAAAGACTGGTCATTTCCAGCTGAACATTACATACAAGTTTCTCCCTCTAGAATCTGATCCCAGTTTATCTTTGTAATTTTGTCTTAATCTGGTAGATTTGTAAACATGGGGCAATTCTTCCCCAACTTCTCCCTCTGCTGGCCTGACAGGGAGAAGCAGGAGAAGAGTAGTTTCAACCTTTTAAAAACATGATAAATATTATTCTATTTCTACAAAATAAGAGGTTTTATGACACATTTATACATGTATATAATAGAATTTGATCATATGCACCTCTTTCCACAATTTCTTGTCTCTCTCACATTTACTTGTTCCATCACTTCCTAATTAAACACCCTTCTATTTTTATATCTTTTTTCTTTAAATTATATACATAAGAGAAAACACGCAGTATTTATCATTTTGAATCTGAATTTTTTCTCTTAAAATGTTAAACTCTTAAAATGTCCCATCCATTTTCCTGTAAATTTTGTTCCTGTAAGTTTTGTTCTTATTTATGGCTGAATAATACTCCACCAAATAATACTCCACTGTGTGTGTGTGTGTGTGAGAGAGAGAGAGAGAGAGAGAGAGAGAGAGAGAGAGAGAGAATTTCTCTATTATCCATCTATGAACAACTAGTCTGACTCCATAATTTGGCTTTTGTGAATAATACTTGCATCTTTTCATCCTGAATTCATCCCAAGTCCCAGAATACAATGACTATAAAGCTTTGATTAATATACCTCCTCTTGGCTCATATATTACATTTAATCTTACACCTATGTAATAGCTTTGTGTTTAGACACATTCTTTATCCTCATTGACTTTAGATATATTGATGAGTTGAGCGAGAAACAAAAAGTTCAAAGACCTAACCCTGAACTTTGCCAGATAATTCTAACTACCACTGTGGTTCTAAATACCACTGTGAAAGTTGATCTCCTTTGCCAACTTGGAATGATTTAGAATAACCATAAAGTGGGGCACAGAATGACAAGAAAAAATGTGGAGTGTAGTAAGGAAAGGTATATAAGCAAGTTCAAGTCTTTGGACAAGAAGTTCAAAGTTGCCAAATATCTATAATTGTTAATGAGATTAGAGCCATAAAAGAGAAACTGATACTCTACACAGAGACAACAGAATGATGACCTGAGTAAAAATACTACTTCATTGGAAAGAAAGCAAATTGAGAATATCCCTGAAGGAGCTTCTTTCTCAAAAGCAACTGCTTTGGGAAATGTTTACCCTGGGTGAGCATAAGAAGGCATCACACTGAGCTGGTAAAACTTGGCAGTTTCACCTACATGATTGTGGATTTGCAAACATGGAATACATAGGATTGAGAGGATCATGGAGATTTTCATTGCAGTTTCTGAAACAACTGAGCCGAGGTAATATGTGGAAGCATCAGAGTCCCTATAAAGGGGCCAAGGGTCTATTTTATGAAATTGGTAAGCTTAAGTTATAATAGAGACTCCAAGATAATGGAGAAACAATGAAATGTCTACAGTGGAAAGCTGCAGCTCCCCAAAAGATGCTATGTATCTATAAACAGACTGAAATGATTATAATACTGCATTAGTCGGTGTTCTTTAGGGAAACAGAACGTATAGAATGAATCTATGTATGTTAAAGGGAATTTTGTGCAGTGGCTTACAGGCTGTAGTCTGACTAACCCAGTATTGGCTGTCTCCTGACAGAAATGTCAAGAATCTGATATTTACAAAGTCCATGAGGCTGGATGTCTCAGCTGGTCTTCAGTATAAATGTGGATAGTGTACAAGTAGGCATTCGCACCAGCAAAGGACCACCTGAGCAGAGTGAGATCAGGCAGCCAGGCAGGCAAAATAAATATGTAGAAAGAAAGAAAGAAAGAAAGAAAGAAAGAAAGAAAGAAGAGAGAGAGAGAGAGAGAGAGAGAGAGAGAGAGAGAGAGAGAGAGAGAGAAAGAAAGAAAGAAAGAAAGAAAGAAAGAAAGAAAGAAAGAAAGAAAGAAAGAAAGAAAGAAAGAAAGAAAGAAAGGGCTTCCTTCTCCTGTGTCCTTCCATATAGCCTGCCACTAGAAGGTGTGGCACAGATTAAGAGAGGATTTTGCCCCCTCAAATGATCCAATCAAGAATTGAAATTTTTGTCAATTTCAGATACAGTTCAGTTGATGAACACGATCAGCCATTACAGATATCCAAACCCTTTGGATCTCAGTTGATTCCATCAAGAGTCCCAAATACTTAGGCTAAAGGATTTGATATTTTACCTGCTGAATAACAGTATTAATTTAGCACTCATTTCTTGCTATGCCCTTCACCACTTTTGGAATGGGAAAGTTTATTCCAATGTTTATTTATACACTGGAACTTTGTAATTTGCTTTTTATTTTTATGAATAAGACTTGGGCTTTGGAGCTGTAAACAACATTGGAACTGTTAAAGCAAAATATTGTAGGCTGAGTGCATTTTTCATTATAAGATGTCCATAAGACTGTAGAGACAATGAGTGGGAGGTATATATTAGACAAGATGTGTTTGAATGTCAAGTGGAATAGAGGTTGAGTTCTGGTGGGTATTCTTAAATGTCAAACTAATAGGATTTAGAGTCACCATCAAAACAAATCTCTGGACATGTCTTTGACAGATTTTCCAGATTGGGTTCACTGAGGTAAGAAGACTCATTTTAAATACGTACAACACTATTCCAGAGGATGGGATACAAGACTGAGTAAAAAGACGAGAGGAGTAGATGCTTTTGTTTCTCTCTGATTTCTAACTGCAGATGCCAGCTGCCTCGTGTTCCTGCCAACATGACTTTCCTATCATGATGGACTGAACCCTTGAGTTAGAGTTAAGTGAAAGAAGATTGGTGAAAACATCTCAATTATTATTGTCTAACTTCTACTTATATGAAGTAACCAAAATATCAATGTTTATAGAGACAAAAAGCATATTAGTAGTTACCAGGACTTGGAAATGTGTTGCAGGTGAAAGTATTTATTGGTATTTATGGGTGCAGCGATAAGAAAAGTTGACAAGTATATTCTAATCTCACATAATAGTAATAGTTTATATGTTTTAAAGTATTGAATTCCACAGTTTAAATGAGTGTGTTCTATGGTGTGTGTATTATATCTACATAATTATTTTACTAAAGGTAAAATAATATTATCAGCAAGTCTGAAAAGGCATAAAGATACAGTTGGATCTATTTTCTCCTCTTCATGGAAAGCCGACCAGAATAAAATTGCTGGGACACTGAGCTATTGACTAGTCTTTTATGGTTAAGCAGTGTCTAGCCTTGTCTGTGTTCTGTTAAAATATATAAAACTACCATATTATCAAATCATGCAACTGAAATATAGACTCCAAAAGTATTATTTATTGAATATGGAGTAGAGCCCAGAAATCTGTTTTTAACAAAGTTCTGTAGGATTAAGAACCTTTCTAATTCTGACATCCTGATTTTATTAGAAATAAAGCCATTAAAAGCTTTCTTCACAAACAAAGCGCTTCCCCAGTGTGCCCAGAGGAAATAAAAGAGCTGAAGCATGGGGAGGAGTGCTGTCTTCTAGCATGACATGAGTGTTGCCCTCACAAACTCACAGCTGCTGTGCTACCCTATACGAACCTGCACAAAATCAAGCCACTTAAAATTCCAGTGTAAGTGGAGGAGGACAGGCCCCTGAAGCCCATCCCTAGGGGAGGAGCTATCGGCTGTTGATGATTCTAGGGGGAGAAAGCGTCACTTTTCTCTGTAGGTACAGTCCATGATACTTTGCCCATGCCCCAATGGACAGCCCTACAAACATGCACTTATGGATAGCACTAATTGGGTTTAAAAAAATAAGGACACAGATTTGGAAAGGAGACATGATATGAACATATGGAAGGAGTTGAATGGGAGAAGAAGAGGTGGATATGAGTGGATTATGTTGTTTACATGTATAAAAACTTTTTAAAATAAATGAAAACACTGCTTAAAATCAAAAAGGAAAAGTCTTCAAATTTGAGGTAAGAAAAGTCTTTAAAGGTAGATTTGCATCGCATATCTTTATTTATCACATAGTTTATGAAACCACTTCATGCATATCCATTTCAAAATGAGAAGAGTGACGCTAGGATTATGCACTAAGTCAGGGACTTAAGAGAGGCTTAAACCCATCACCAATACTTTGTCCACGAATGAACAATCAAATCACATTTCTTAATATAAATAACACATGAGAAAGAAGAACTTTTTAAAGGGTTATCCAAAAATTTTACTGAATCCTCCATCAAGAAAAGTATAAGAAAAAGGAAGAAATTCTGTATATCTGCCTGAGTGGCCATGACCAGCCCACTGCTCTCAGGCCCACCCCCAGAATGCCAAAGCCCAGTGATATGCAGGCATGGATGCTATCAATCTTCAGGAAATAAATGCAAGCTCCTATTATTATGCTTATTTTCATTTTTGTATTGAAGAGTATCATATCTAAGAGAAATAGAGAAGAGATTTAACTCAAAAAGATGGAAAGCAATAAATAGGCAATTTGGTTATTAGAAGCATATTGGTTATGCTTTTAATCTGAGACTGGTGTATTCACTATTTCAAATAGCCCTCCTACCTATTGGAATGATTTCTTTTTTATTATTAGATATATTCTTAATTCACATTTCAAATGATTTCCCCTTTCCTGGTCCCTGTCCCCGAAAATTCCATAAACCATCTCCCCTCCTCCTGTTCCCCAATCACCCCTCTCGCACTTCCCTGTCCTGGTATTCCTCTACACTGCTGCACCAAGCCTTTCCAGGACCAGGGGCCTCTCTTTCCTTTGATATCTAACAAGGAATGATTTCTAAAGACACAGAAAATTATTGTTACATACCTGCAGCCTTAGTACAGAATTTCTTCAACTCCTTGGAATCTTTTTCCACTTACTACCTAGATACTGCTGCATGACTGTGCACTAGTCCTATCTTCTTGCTTCTCTAGTTAAGCTCACAATTTCAGGTGAGTTTATTTTCCCTACCTTTCTTCAAAAGATTAATCCTAATTAATCAAGTAAAGAGAGAGCCCAAAATGGGGGGGGGGAGCCTTGTCAATTGTATATTTAGTCAAAGATTAATAACTAGAATATACAAAGAAATCAAAAACTAAATGTGAAGAAAATTAGCAACCCAATTAAAACCGGCTATGGGATTAAACAGACATTTCTCATATGAATAATCACAAATTCCTAGGGTTGGAAAGATGACTCAGCACTTGAGATTCCTCCCACCTGCTACCTCCAGAGGTTGTCTGTTTCCCTTCTATCTGCTGGCCCTCCAGGCTTCAATCCTTGAGATACGTTGGGGGAGGGGGGAATCTCCAGAATGAACCAGAGACCTGGGAGGTGAGAGACTCTCAAGACTCAAAGTGAGGGACCTTAGATGAAATGCCCAACAGTGGGGAGAGAGAATTAACCTACAGCAGATTTGTTCTCTAGAGCCCACCTCCAGCAGGAAGGCAGGCAGCAAGTGAGGGAAGGTGTTGCCATCCCATAGTCACAACTCTGACCCGTAATTGTTCCTATCTGAAAGAACTGCAGGGATGGAAATGGAGAGGAGCCTGAGGAAAAGAAGGTTCAGTGGCAGGCCCAAAGTGGGATCCAGCTCAAGGGGAGGACCAAGGCCTGACACTATTACTGAGGCTATGGAGCACTCACAAAAAGGGACCTAGCATGACTGCACTCCAGAAGACCCAACAAGCAGCTGAAAGACTCCAATGCAGATATTAGCACCCAACCAATGTACAAAAGCAGCTGACCCCTGTTGTCGAATTAGGGAAGGCTGAAAGAAGCTGAAGAGGAGGGCAACCATGTAGGAGGACCAGCAGTGTCAATTAATCTGAACCTCCAAGATCTCACAAACACAGGACCACCAAACAGGCAGCATACAGCAGCTGGCATGAGATTCCCAACACACATACCGCAGAGGACTGCCAGGTCTGTGTTCATTCAGAGAAGATGCGCCTAACCCTCAAGAGAATGTAGGCCCCAGGGAGTTTAGAGGGCAGGTGGGGTGGGAGTGGGGACATCCATGTGGAGACAGGGGTGTGGGGAGGAGGTATGGGATGTGGCACAGTCAGAGGTGGAAGGGGGCAGGCGGCATAAAATATGGAATGTAAAAATAAATAAATATTTTTTTTAAAAAAAAAGAGTACTTGCTCTTGCAGAAGACCTGGGTTCAGTTTCTAGCACCCTCGTGGTAGTTCATAACCATCTGTAACTTGAGTTCTGGGGGACCAAATGCCTTTTTCTGACTTCCTCAGACACCAGGCATACACCTGGTCCTCAAATATATGTGCAAGCAAAACATACACATAAAATAAAAGAAATACATTTTTAGTGACTAGGAAATACTTTGAAAAGTGTTCAATATCAATAATCATCAGGTCAACACAGACTAAAACAGTATTTCATCTCATTGCTCACTGCATTTAGAATGGCCAGCATCAGAATACAAATGACAAATGTTGACATGGTAGGAAACTAAGAACACTTGTTTACAAATAGCAATAAGTACTAACACAGGAGGGAAAGAATACCCCTTGTACATGGCAGGTGAGAGTATAAACTAGTTCAACTACTTTGGAGATCAGATCGGAATTTCCTAAAGGAAAAAAAAGGAACAAATATATCTATAGAATTCAGACATACTATTCCTAGACATATACCCTAAAGAATCTTACAACTGAGAAACTTGCACATCCATTTTTATGACAAGTTTTTTGACAATAACTAGGAATGGAATAGCCCCAGATGCCTATAAGCTGATGGATGGATAATGAAAACATGCTACATTTAGACAGTAGAATATTACTCAGTTATTTAAAATCAAATTTGCAAAAAAAAAAAAAAAAAAAAGAATGGAACTTGATAAAATACGATGATTGGGATATCCCAGAACCAGAAAGACAAATGTCACATGTTTTCTTTTATATGTGGTTCTTACTGTTAGATGCTTTTGTTTTGTATGCTTACTTCATGAACCCATGATACTTGCAAAGAAACAATGGACTCATACCTTAAGGCAGGACAACAAGTACCATATAGTAGGTAGAAGATATTTGAGGACTAAAAATATTGAGAAAGAAAGAATGGTGGAGAATAGAAAAGACAAGTAAATATGAGTTAGGAAAGGTCAAACAATATGAAAGAAGTGTGATAAAAAAAAATACTTGGTAGCCTGCTGTCTAGTAACATAATTTAAAAACATAAGAGAATATGTAGGTAAAGATACCTAAAACCAGACAATGCAGTCTCTAGAAGCAATGGATATATTTTTTAATCCTACAACTGGAGCTAGAGAGATAGATCTGCAATTAAAAGCATGTGCTGCTTTTTCTGAAGACCTAGGGTCAGTATCCAGCACCCACCTGGTAGTTCACAACCATCTGTAACTCCAGTTACAGGAGATTTGATACCCTCTCTGGTTTCTGTGGGCATCAGACTTGTATATGTATATGGATAGTGCACAGACAGACAGACAGACAAAACACATAAAATAAACTTACATAAAATTAAAATAAGTATTTTTAAAACAGCCAAATGTGGAACCTCAGAAAGAGGCATTGATAAGAAAGACTCCAGTTGGGGATGGAAAGATGGCTTAGCAATTAAGAGCACTGACTGCTCTTCCAATGGTCCTGAGTTCAAATCCCAGCAACCACATGGTGGCTCACAGCCATCCATAACAAGATCTGATGCCCTCTTCTGGAGTGTCTGAAGACAGCTACAGTGTACTTACATATAATAAATAAATAAATCTTTAAAAAACAAAACAAAAAAAGAAAGACTCCAGTTAAATGAAAAACAATACAGACTTTCACTACACACATGAAAGTTAAATAATTCCCTATTGCTGTAGATACCAGACACCATGGATACAAAGCATAAATAAATCAAATAAGAATTGATGAAAGTTTCCTCCCTGCTGGTTGCTTTTATGGCACCAGATAATGGTTCACAGGATGTGATAGAGTAAAGGTGTCAGAAGTCTAACCTAGTCATGAACTCTACAAACTATCATAGCAACCTGCCAGGCAAGAGGAACCCTTAGTGATATGGTGTTATCATCATTACAGAGGTAATCAATGGTTCCGTAATTAGATTTTTTGTCTTCATTTACAAGAGAGAATCCATGCCTGATACTATAAACCTCATTTAAAACTCATTTAAAGACCCTATGTAGAGGGAACAAACCTAAGATGGCTGCTTAGCTGAAATGACATGGCCTCAAGTTTCCCCCCTGAATATCTGTGTATATTCACACAGAAACTGCTCTTGCCCTTAAAAAGAGAACATCTCCTTAATGTGAATTATGATAATTGCAAAAATCCATGGCTGTTTAAGATGTTGAGAATAAAGGATAGTTGAAAGAAAAAAAAAAAGGATAGTTGAGGGTTCAGCCATAGCAAAGACTGCCCAGTAAGGCTCAGGGAACACTGAGTCAGAGGAGATAGAAAGACTGTAAGAGCCAAAAGATGGGGGAATACAGGTGCAAAATACCATCTTCTAATCAGGAAGCAGTACAGGGGGTATGGCAACCACCAACTCACAATGACTCTGTATGGTGGCACTGGGTCTACAGAAGACCTGCCACTCTCCAGCAGCCAGAAATTGATGGATAAAGGACTCATGGGGCCCTGCCACATAGACTTGATTTGTTTATTAGATTCTGGGAGGGGGAAAATCATGCTATTCAGTTGTGTGCCCACTGGTTATCCCACTAGACTCTGAGGGTTAGTTCCAAACTCAGGATCATACAAGATAGATGACCTGTATTAAACTATATGGTACAGTAAATAAAACTAGAACTAATAAATATGAGAAAGGGATGTAGGGAGGAGGAGAACTAGTATGGGCATTAGAAAAATGGGAATGAATGTGTAGAAAAAGGAATAAAATATAAGGTGCATATATGAAATCACTGAAGAACAAAATTTACTGCTAAGACTCAAAAAAGAGGAGGCATTTACTTAAGGACATGTGAAAGAATTCCTTTAATTAGACAAGTACTTGATCTAGAATTAATTTAGGCACAAAGAACTTAGACTATGCAGAGAGATAGAGTTATCAGGATGAATTAATAATTACTTTCACTAAAATCATAGATAAAATGTCATGGTCATATAGAGTAAAAATATTTTCATGCCAACTGAGAAATTAACATATTTCTAGGAGCGTAACATTTTCAATGGGCTTGTAAAAATATATAGAATTACAATATGTTAAGCCAAATGTGATTGGCAATCTCCAAATGGATAGTAACTTTGAGTAAATGTACAAAAGCTCACTAATAGAGATTTTATTTTAGGAAAGACAAATAGTTTGTGCATCTGAGGGAACGGATGTGGTATATGTACTCAAAATGAGAGAGATGCCAGCAAAGGTAGGAAATTCTCAATAATGGAAGTTCTAAAAGACTGTTCCAAAGACCCTCAGATTATCTTTGTAGCAAATTGAAAATAATTGATTCAGGGAGCAATGTAATCAAAACTATTAAATGAATAGTCAATTCATCACTTCCTGTCTTTTCTTCTCTTGGTGAATAGCACTCATACAATTATGCAAGACCAAAATCTGTGAGTCATCTCATCATAATTCTAACAGCTCTGCTAATATGCTCTAGGTAGTCAGCTTTCTGTTTCTATATTAGTTACTTTTCTGTTGTGGGATAAAATAACAGGACCAAAAAAAAAAAAACCTGTAAAAGAAAGGGTTTGTTTTGAATTATGAGGACAAAGGGATAAGAATCTATTAGAATTGTGGGGTGGGTGGAGGAATGGTAGCAAGCAGCAAATACAGTGACAGAAAAAGTCCAAAAGATTACAATTCTCAACCTCAAACACAAAGCCAAGAAAAAAAACTGGAACTGGGTGAGGCCCTAAACACTCAACAAAACCTGTCTGCAATAACTTACCTCCTACAGAAAGGCTCCTCCTCCCAAAGTTTCTACAACCTCTCCAAAAAGTACCACTAACTAAGGATCAACTGTTCAAATACATGAGTCTATAGGGGATATTTCTCATTCATACCACAACAGTTTCTCTCAGACACCAGGGTAAATTATTTACGGCCATGGTTTTGAAGATTATAGTGTATCAATAGTAAGACATTGTATCAGAATAGAGGAAGTATGTGAGAAAAAGCTGCTTCATGGTGGCCAGGAATCAGAGAAAAAAATAGAATCCTATTATCCCCATCTTGCTTATGGTGACTTGACTTCTTATAAGGCCCTACCTTTTAGTTCCCACCTCTTAATTAGCACCAAACTAAGCAAACTGAGTTTAACCCATGGGTCTTTGATGGCATGTCAGATCCAAATTACAGCAACAAGATCCACCCCTGTACCACCTCTCTATCTTCAGGCCTTTCTCCTCCAGACATGCAACTAGCAAACCAGCTTCTTCTGGCCTGGGTCCAATCATGCAGCAAATTCACTGGTTTCCCCTAGCCTCACTAAATCTGTTCACTCAGCTCCTGCCCTGCTCCAACCAAAGGGGAGCTCTAAGTTCACATCAAACACACCAAGGTGACATTGCAAAAACATGTCTCTCAACAAATCCATTAGTCCTAAAGAAATGGTCTCCAATGAGAATTACCTGCATGAACTACTGGACACAGAACTTAAAGAACAATCTTGGGACTGGAGAGATGTGTGCGTATCCTAAAGGAAGTTCAGTCACTTGGACTGACAATGTGTCAGGATCTATGAGTCACTGAAGAATAATACCCCAGCTGGAGAGATGGCTCAGTGCTTGAGCACACACTGTTCTTCCAGAGATCCTGAGTTCAATTCCCAGCAACCACATGGTGGCTCACAACCATCTGTAATGGGATCTGATGCCCTCTTCTGGCATGCAGGTGTACATGCAGATAGAATGTGTGTGTGTGTGTGTGTGTGTGTGTGTGTGTGTGTGTGTGTGTGTGTGTGTGTGTGTGTCTTTAATAAAGAAAAAAGAACAATCTTAAACTTTATCAAAGAATTCAATGAGCTTAAACAATACATGAATAACAACCCATTGGAATTATAAAGAATAATAATAAACACCTCAGTGATTACTAAGAAAGCACAAATATACAACTGAATGAAATGATGAAGACAATTCAGAACTTGAAATTGAATTCCTTAATTCAGATACTAATACTGAAGAAGACTCAAGCTGAAATGAGGTAGAATTGGAAATTTCAATGACATAATTAAAAAATACAGAGAGTAACCTTACCAGTAGGATAGATAAAGTACAAGTCAAATTATCAAGACTTGAAGATAAAGCAGTAGAAGAATTGAGCCACTCAATCAAAGAATGTAAAAAAAAAAAACTAATGAAAGTATTAAGCAGGAACTTAATTTTATTATGTAAGTTCTGTTCCTCCAGAGAATACTGACTAATAGAGCAACTCTAAAAATTGTTTTAAAAAGAAGTCTACCAAAAAATTGAAGACTAGTTACAAGCAATATTTCCTAAATTAATAAAAAGTGCAGAAACAGATGAAGTGCTTCCAACCTGCTTCTGCAAAGCCATTTGGTTCTAATGCCAAAAGCTGGTAAAGACACAACAATTTTTTTTTTTAAGAATGAAAACTGCACACCCCTGGAAATGGGCAAAGAGGCACCTTGTTTGTGGTGGTGTTCTTATATCAGTCAGGGGCAGAGCAGAAGGCAGTACTTTGTTCATCCTAGCTTGATGTCTGGCTTGATGGCCAAAGCTGTTTCATGCCTAGGGCACTTAAAATCCTGACACTACTGTCATTACTATTCAAGCCTAGTCATCTAGCCAAGCATCTGGAAAACAATATACAAAGGTGGTTATGGCATTAGGAAACTACACGGGTGCATCTTATCATGCCTGTATTAAGGGTACCAATGTGAGGCTGAGGTGCAGAAACTGCAAATGGAAGCCCCCCATATCATCGTGGACACCCCTGTCCAGGTGTTTGATATGTTTAACTGGAAATACCAGTCCCCCAAATACATCAAGTTGTTCGTACTGGATAAAGCAGATGAAATGTTAAGCCATGGGTTCAAGGATCAGATATATGATATATTCCAAAAGCTCAACAGTAGCACACAGGTAATTTTTGTCTGCTACAATACCTTCTGATGTCCTTGAGGTTACCAAAAAGTTCGTGAGAGGCCCTACTCAGATTCTTGTTAAGAAGGAAGGCTTGACCCTGGAGGGTATCTGCCAATTCTACATCAATGTAGAACGAGCTAAGTGCAAGCTTGACACATTGTGTGACCTGTATAAAACACTGACCATCAGTTATCTGGCAGTCATCTTTATTAATACCAGAAGGAAGGTGGACTAGCTCACTGAGAAGATGCACGCCCGGGATTTCACTGTTTCTGCCGTGCATGGAGATATGGACCAAAAGGAACGAGATGTGATCATGAGGGCCTTCTGGTCTGACTCTATCAGAGTATTAATTACCACTGACCTATTGGCCAGAGGCATTGATGCACAGCAGGTCTCCTTAGTCATCAATTACGACCTTCCCACCAACAGGGAAAGCCACATCCACATAATAGGTCTAGGTGGTCGGTTTGACCATAAGGGTGTGGCTATTAAGACAGTGACAGAAGAAGACAAGAGGATTCTTCAAGACAGTGAGACTTTCTACAATACCTCCATTGAAGAGCTGCCCCTCAACATTGCTGACCTCATTTGAGGGGCTGTCCTGCTACCTGTCCAGAGCCCAGGATTCAGTCCAAGGGGAGGGCAGAGGAACAGCTAGAGGGGGGGGGGAAGGGAGCCCAGGGATGGACATCATGATTTTGTTTTGTTTTGTTTTGTTTTGTTTTTTGTTTTGTTTCATTTTTTCTCTTCTCTCTCTTTGAAAAAATGTCACTTTTGAAACAAAAATAAGGAACAGTGTACATTTTAGACACCCTTTTCTTTGGGGTAGGCTCTGCCCCAGGTGCTGTCTCCTTCCCCCCCCCCAACACTAATGCATTTCCCTAAACTAGTCACCTCATTCCTTAAGGCTTTCCTACCCCAGCCAAACTTCCAAGGGGCTAAAATATGGCTGGCCTCATGTGCTGGACCAAATCTACAGAGAGAAGCCCTGAATGAGGTTGTCCAGTGAATTGTCCCCAGGTGAGGGAGCAGGGGAGAGAAAATGGTAGCCATTTTGTTTTGTATAGTATTTATTGATCCAGGAAACAAACACAAAATTCTGAATAAAATTACTTGGAAACTGCCAAAAAAAAAGAATGAAAACTACAGACCACTATCTATGATGAACATATATTCAAAAATATTCAATAAAATGCTTTCATATCAAAATGATCATCCATCATTAACAAGTTGGCTTTATTCTGCAGATGTAAAAAAATGATTCAACAAAATGAAGTCAATAAATTTAATAATTTCTTTATAAATGGTCTCAAAGGCCTGAAGTTTTGTCCAGTTGTTTACATATTATACTCTGAGGAGTGGCCTCAGAAGACCTCATTCCTAAAGGCTTTTCTACCCCAGCCAAACCTCCAAGTGAGTCAAGGGGCTAAAACATGGCTGGCCTCATTTTCTGGACCAAATCTGCAGGGAGAAGCTATTTTTCTCTGAAAAATAAACATTATATTATAAGGATTATTTCCAATCTAGTCATCCCTATATTATAGAATTGTTTATTTAGCTGTGTTCAGAAGTCTCACCTGTTTGTCTTTTATTTCATCATGGTTTGAATAGGTTAGACTCATAGACTCTCATGTTTGAATGCTTGACCCATAGGGAGTGGCACTATTGGGAGATGTAGCCTTGTTGGAGGAAGTGTGCCACAGTGGGAGTGAGCTTTGAGGTCTTCTCCTATGCTCAAGCTCCACAAAGTATGGAAGAGAGCCTCCTTCTGGCTGCCTGGGGAGGATAGACTCCTCCTAGTTGCCTTTGGATCAGGATGCAGAACTCTTGCTTCCTCCAGTACCATGTCTGCCAGCATTCTGCCATGGTGAAAATGGACTAAACCTCTAAAACTGTAAACCAGCCCCAATTAAATGTTTTCCTTTATAAGAGTCATGTTGGTCATGGTGTCTCTTCACAGCAGTAAAACCCTAAGACAGCTTTCTTCTACGAAAAAATAAGAAAGTAACCAGCCAATAGATTTAATGGCTGAAAACAATCATAAAAACCGTTTTTGTCATAAACTTGGGGAAGAGTTTTTATTGATTGCTTTTATGTTCATGATGAGTTTTCATTTCACTCTGCTTTTCCCAAAACAGAAAATGGCATTTAAAATAAACTTCCAGAAATTGAAAAAATAAAATAAATAAACAATGGACAATAATCACATGATCATCTCAATATATGCAGGAAGGCCTTTGACAAAAATTTAACATTACTTCATGAAAGTCCTGGAGGGAACATAGCTCAACAAAATAAAGGCTATATATGAGAAATCCAAACCAACATCATTTTAAAGGGTAAACACTTGAAGCAAACCCACTAAAATCAGGAATGGAATAAGACTGTCCACTATCCCTAGTCTTTTGCAGTATAATAGCTGTAGCTCTGGCTATAGCAATACTACAAGAAAGAAATCAAAGGGATACCAATATGAACTTAAACAATAAAACTCTCTGTATTTGAATAAGGTAGGATACTATATATAAGATAACCCATAAATCCCATCAGAAAATTTCTAGAAATGATCAATAATTTCAGAAAAGTATCAGGATACAGAATTAACTTACAAAAATCAGTATTCTTTCTGTATACCAATAACAAACATTCTGAGAAAGAATTCAAGAAATATCCCCACTTATAATGGTCTCAAAAATTAAAATACTGAGGATTAATCCTAAAAATGGAGGAGAAAGACTATTACACTGAGCACTTTAAGTCTCTGAAAAGAGATTGAGGAAGACACTAAAAGATGGGAAAATCTCCTATGCTCATGAATTGGCAGAGTTGGTATTATGAAAATGATCTTCCTCTCAAAGACAATTTACAGGTACATTGGAATCCCAATCGAAATCCTTATGACATCCTACTGTCAGGCATTTCATCTAAGGTCCCTCCCTTTGAGTCCTGAGAGTCTCTCACCTCTCAGGACTCTGGTTCATTCCAGAGGGTCCCCCCCCCCATATCCTATCTCCCGGAGGTTGCCTGTTTCCTTTCATTCCGTTGGCCCTCGGGGCTTCAGTCCTTTTCCCTCACTCAATACCAGATCAAGCTCCCGTCTCTTCCCTCCCACCCCCACCCCTTCCACTTTCCCTCCCAGCTCCCTCCTTTCCTCCCCGCTTGTGATTGCTTTCTTCTCTCTCCCAATTGGGACTGAGGCATCCTCACTGGGCACTTCAGCTTGTTGACTTTTTGAGTTCTGTGGACTGTATCTTGGGTACTCTGTACTTTTTTCCTTTTGGCTAATAGCCACTTATAAACTAATTACATTTTTGGCTAATAGCCACTTATTAACATGCCTGTCCTTTTGGGTCTGAGTTACCTCACTCAAGATGATATTTTCTAGTTCCATCCATTTAAATGCCAAACTCAGAATGTCCTCGTTTTTAATAGCTGAGTAGTATTCCACTGTGTGAATGTACCACATTTTCTGTATCCATTCTTTGGTTGAGGGACAGCTGGGTTGCTTCCAGTTTCAGTCTATCAACAATAAGGCTGCTATGAACATAGTAGAACACATGCTCCTGTGGCATGGTGGGACATCTTTTGGGTATATTCCCAAGAGTGGTATAGTTGGGTCTGCAGGTAAATCTATTTCCAATTTTCTGAGGAACCTCCAGACTGATTTCCAGAGTGGTTGTACCAGTTTGCAATCCCACCAGCAATGGAGGAGTGTTCCTCTTTCTCCACATTCTCTCCAACATGTGTTGTCACTTGAGGTTTTCATCTTAGCCATTCTGATTGGTGTAAGGTGAATCTCAGGGTTATTTTGATTTGCATTTCTCTGACCACTAAGGACTTTGAACATTTCTTTAGATGCTTCTCAGCCATTTGAGATTCCTCAGTTGTGAAATCTCTGTTTAGTTCTATACCCCATTTTGGATTGGGTTGAAGACATTTTAAAGTCTTTGTCTGGAATTTCACCTCATTTTATCATGGACTCCATTATTGTGAAAGAAGCAACTTCTCAGTATACATCCTGGTTGGTTTTTATTTTCAACCTCACACACACACACACACACACACACACACACACACACACACACATCCGAGAGTCACCTGAGAAGAGGTAGTCTCAGTTGACAGATTGTTTAGATCAGATTGGTTTGTGCCTATGTCTGCAGAAAATTATTTAGATTTATTGAAATGGTATCATCCCCTGAGCAGGTTACCATGGGCTGTGCAAATGCTGGCTCTGTCCGAACCAAAGAAAGTAAGACAGTAAGGAGTGTTGCTCCATGGTTTCCTTCCTAGTTTCTCCTTTGAGGTTATGTCCTATCTTTTTTCAATGATGTACTGTTTCTTAAAAATTTAAGTTGAGTTTATATTTTCTTCTCCAAACTGACTTGGTCTTGATATTTATTATAGCAATAGATATCAAACTCGAACAGTGTTTTTTGTTGAATGCAGAATATTTTGATTTTACACTTCCTGTGATGATGTTGTGGGTTTGCTTGCAATTCCACATGCAGAGGCATGGTTTATGTGACAGGCAATGGATACTTTGACTTGAAATGCCTTTCAGTCTTCAAGTAGTGGAGAGAGATATCAGCAACCTTCCACTTCGGTGCCTTAGACCTTGGTACCTTTGAACTCGTGTCACTGCTTATTCTTCCGGGAAGCCATCAAGTCTTACTGTATTCAATGGCTCAAACCAAATTTTACCACGTGGAATACTGATTCTGATTCTTTTTTTCCCTCTAGCTACATATATATATTCTGCTTGCTTGGATTCATCAGATAGTCACTTGTCCTGGGATCCCAGAGTAGGCTATACAAAGAAGCACTTCTACATTCAGACCAAGTACCCAATTCTCTCAGAATTGTTGGCATCCTCATGGAGCTGCCCAGTGCTGGGAAAATCTTATCAGTTACAATTGGCAGTAATGTGATCCAAACAGGCCTTCATGGACTGAGACAAGGATAGAGTCCAAGGGAATATAATATTATCCTGAAAAACACTGAATCACTGACCTCTTTGTATTCTGCCTGCCTTTTCTAACAGAATATTAGTGTCTCCCTAGAAATACCCTGTGTCTTGAGGGATGAAAGCAATCTATTTCATATTTCTATAGATTGAGATTACAAATGTGCATGACTAAATCAGGAGAGATTTAAAAATGAAGTAAGGTTAAAGGAGTCAAAATGTTTTGCCTTATCAACAGTCGGTCTGCCGGTGTTTGCTTGCTCTATCCAGATAGAAATTTAGGGTAGTAATGATATCAGAAGCTTCACTTATAGTATCTCACCACTGTGACAGCTCAAACATAAATTGAACAAGGATATATATGCAATAACGGGGGGGCGGGGGGAGGAAGCCATAAATTTGGAGAACAGTAAGAGTATGTGAGAAGGCATGGAGAAAAGTAAAGGGAGAACTATTATAATTAAAATATAATCTCAAAAATATTAGAAAGGAAAAATAGGAATTGTGTATACACAAACCCTTCAAGTGCTGTTTTGCAGCAGCTTTCAGTTGGGAGGCTGATTGCAGTGGCAGCAGTAGTCAGGCAGATGTGGGAGCCAGTGCACCCCTAGTGTTAAATCCTCATACTGCCCTTAGGTATCTGCATCTTTAGTGCCTCAGGACTATTGGCAGCAGCCTATGCTATGGCTCTCAGCCAAGGATCTGACACCTTTGTCCCTAAAATTATGAAAACTCAGGAATTATTGTGGTAACCAGGACTTTCAGCTTTTCTTTTGTTGTTCTTTATAGCCTTTTGTCCTCAGTCTTGGCTCTCTGTCCTCTCTCTTCCCTGCCCTTCTTCCTACTGCTCTGCCCACTCTTGAACTGCTCAGCTGATTCTTCAGCTACCAAACGACTGAATACCTGATTCCTGTCACACAGCTGCACATTCTGAATGTGTGTGTGTGTGTGTGTGTGTGTGTGTGTGTGTGTGTGTGTGTAGCAGGGTTTCTCCATCAGGACTCTTTAGGGGCACCTGGAGACTCTGACAGGGATTCGGCAAGACCATCGGAGTCATATGACAGGAACAAATGAAATTTTGGAATTAGACCATTTAGAAGCTCAGAGTCCACTGCCCTTGATATGTCTGCTACCGTGCCCAACCAAGACCATCACTGTTTCTTTAGTTGAAAAGTGATGGCTGCCTTGCTGCTTTTATAAGGTGGCCTGTTAAATGCTCAGCTGTTATTGCCACGGCTATTCTGCTCTGTCTGCTGTTAATAGTGCTCTCTGTGCTCTGGGCTCTGTTATCAGCTCAGCCCATACTATTAAAGGTAGGCAAAAAAGATTTACCTGGTATCACGCTGCAATAGCAGGGAAGGCAAAAGTGTCTCACTGAGAGCCTGAGCACCCTGTTTATCTATGTCAGGAAGGTACATTTGGACCAGTAATAGTTCCATGTTTTTGACCAATCAGAGACAATCAGACCAACCACATACCTGCTTCACAGAATAATCACAGTAATTCACGTTTATGTTGGGGGAAAAAAATCACAGCTTTTCCCTACAGCACCAATCACAACAATTATCCCTTGGTCAGAACACCAGGGGACAAGCATTCCTTCTGGTAAAGATGGAAATGGTTGCAGTGTCATCTCTAATTTATTTAGACTTATAATGACAAACATTTGGCACAAAAGGTTTCAAACAGTGTTGTCTTTTCTGGGGATGTCAGCACATACATGTAATCCCAGCACTTGACAGTGGTGGAGGAAGGGGGGAAAAGGGAATTCAAGTTAGCCCTCATGTCCTTAGCTACATGAGGATCAAAAAATAAACAAGAAGAAGCAGCTTTGGCAGAGGCTGCTTTGCCTTTAGAATCCATGGCAACCACCTATGATTTTCCTCTAGTTAGTTGTCTATGAATATTGAAAAGAGCTGATGCTGGCAAAAGGGTAGTCTGGGCGGTTTGGGGGCTAGTAATCTTTTGCTTAAGCTAACAATGGCATCAAATCTAAAGGGTGTTTGTTATTTAAGGAGTAAAATTTCCATGTTACCAGTGTCTTCATTTATCTATAGGAAAATGAGCTTTATGGGTATATACAGTAAGAATTCAAAGAACTTAACACAAACACCAGTATTGCTTTAACAGTAGTTAATGCTTACCTCATTTCAGAGAGAGAGAGAGAGAGAGAGAGAGAGAGAGAGAGAGAGAGAGAGAGAGATGGCTCCCCCTTATGTATCTCATTATTATAAAATCTACAGAGCATGGCTATTTCTAAAACACTTTTCAAAACATTTAATAATGCTGTTTTCTGTTTTAAATAACTATCGACAATTTTCCAGTTCAATCTGTTACTTAAAGAACTTCAGAGTTCAATTGGTCTAAGGTTTCTATTTCCTGGAAACAGAAACTGGCCCAAAGTAGAAAAGGTAAGAACCTTATCAGTGACAGAACATTCTCTGGAGACCAGTTGTTTGCACTCCAGACACCTAGTTCAGAATTTTTAGGAAATTGAGATGGAACATAAAATATAATATTGGATAGCAGTTTAAGGCCCAGTCTCAAAGCCAGGTATGGTTTTCAGGCACATGACTTTGATCCCAGCACTCTGGAGGATGCCTGAGTTTGAGACCAGCCTAGTCTACAGAGCAAGTTCCAGAAAAACCAACACTACACAGAGAAATTCTTTCTCAAACAATCGCCCCCCAAAGCAACAGTCTCCAGAGGTCCCTGGTTTCATATCTCAGTTCTTGCTATTTTGAAGCTGTGCTAGTTTAAGCAATCTATTTACCAGTTTGCTTTCCTTATCTTGTAATGGGAACAACACTGCTTTCTGCCATCTGGAACTGTTGTAAATATTAAATGAGTTAACATGAAAGATCCCCTAGGTGCATGTAATATTGTATGCCTATAATCCTAACACTCAGAAAGCTGGGGCAAGTGGATCATGAGTTTGAGGAGAGCTACATAGTTAATTCAAGGCTAAATTATGAACCCTTATATTAAAGAACATCCTCTGACACAGTAATTTGCATTTTCTCATTGGTATGATTATACACAGCTCACTTAAAGCAATGACATGTGGGAAATCATACCCAGCTAGAAGGTGCCTGAAATGTCAACATAATCACTGATGAGTTTTTCATATTGGATAGGATACCTTACTTCCCTGTGCCTTAACTTCTTATCTGTAATGAGGATAATTATTAAGAGATAGCAATGAATTATTACATTTGACCCCTTCTTGTAAAATAGCAAGTAATACACAACTTTGAGGGTGAGTAATGGTTATATATAGCATGGTTGCTGAACAGAAATAAGGAATGCATTCAGTCCAAAAGAAAAACAGATTTGAATGGCTGGATATTGTTTTCTTTTTCCACAGTGAGGAAGTATAGAACAAAGGAGAGCAAACTAGGGATTTCCAATATCAGCCCAGTCACTTCTCTCCCTCCTGCTAATATCAATATACCCCCTAAATATCCTCCCCTCTCTCTCACATACATTCATGCAAACATCTTCAACAATTATTTTTTTTTTGGTGTTGAGGTAAGAGTTATAAATGTGTGTGGATGGACATGTATATAGATGTGAGTGTCAGAGGACAAAATGCAGAAGTAGATTTCTACCATGTGAACTGCAGGGATCAAATCCAGTTCATTGGACTTTACAACGCGCATGTTTACACACTGAGCCATTTCATTGGCCCCTCTACATATTTTTTGACAAATATTTTACTTATTCTTTGAAACTTTCATCCATATGTGTGATGCACTTTTCTGTTTCAATATTTATTCTTCCCCCATACAGTACATCCAGATATATGATGTTTTGATCATAATCTGTACTTACCTCACCTCTCAAACTCTTCTCAACTCCAACACATCTCCCTCCCACTTCTATATCCTCCTTTAAAAATATCCCAATGAATCCAATGAGTGCTGGCCATTTGCACACAGATGTTGAGTGATCCACAAAGCATGGTCAACCTACTAGCAGCCATATTCCAAAATAAAAATGGCAGTCCCTTTCCCAATAGCAATCAACTGACAATAGCTCCTCAGCTAGGAGTGACACTTCAGAATCCCGCCTCCTAATCAATGCTGGATTGGTTTGATCTAGTACAAGTCTTGTACAGGTAACCACAGCTGTACAATGTGCCTATGGCCATGCTGCATTCAGAGAACATTTCAGAGCTTTCTTCCTTGTCCTCCAGATCTTTGTTACATCCTTTTGACTCCCTCTTTCATAATGTTCCCTTAGGTGGCAGAAGTATCATGTAGATGTTTCAACTATGACTAAACATTCACAGCCACTTATTCTCACCACTTTGACCAGTTATGTGGTTCTTCATTATCCACTACCCATTTCTTTTTCCCATATTTATTTTAAATATGAAGTGTATACTTCAGCATATTGAACATTTTGCTTACATATCTGTACTTAATTGTATATTAAAGAAACCTCGTTCTTGGTTAAGCAGTATGCAGAGAGTAGAGTGGAGGACTAAATACTAAGTGTTCTAAATCAATCCTGCTGTGGGATTCAATAAACATTTCATGATTCAAGTAGCTTCTCCTAGGCTAGGAGCCATGTTCCAAGAAGATCAAACTCTGTTCACCTACAGTGTTCATCTGTCTTTCCTCAAGCTGCCCTGGCAACATATGAATTTTAAGTCAAAGAGTATAATTGTGTATGCAAATGTAGCCTCCCGACAAGCCACCTGCTCACAACTATTGTAACTAGATTTCCTCCTTCTAGGTCTTTTGCATAATAGAAATTCTAAAATCCTCAATAAAGGTGGTAAGAAGAACTAAAAAATATTAATCATGGTTACCTATAGCTCTCGCATTGCCCGAAATCTCAAAACACCTGTGAGCATATAATGCTCTCTCCTGACAGTTGTATCTTGAACAAATTGTCAATTTGTGCTGTTTGGCTTCTTATTCAGTAACTCTGGTTTGGACTGAATACATAATTCCTTCTCACTAATAAGGTTAGATTGCCCTACATCCTTCCCTAGGCTAAAATTACTTCTTACCTTTTGTATTTTCCATTTTAACAAGGATATTATTTTTAAAGAATGGTTATAATTTAAACCATTCATGTAATTTTTCTTTGTTTGGGTATTAGTCATAGCAATACAAAATTTTCCCAAGTACACCAAAGTAATTTCTGTTTGTTATCTATGTGGGGTATTTTTAGCCTTACAAGTAAAATATACACCCATACAACATGATTACAGTCTTTAACTACTAATGGAGTCATTATTTTTGTTTGTCTCTTTAAAAATATATGCAATGGATTGCATATTTACTCAGAATAATTCTAGAGTAATTATGAATGTGCTTTAAGCTTACTATGAATGATAAATGTAATCAGGAAATATCTTTAAAAATATTCATACTTTTCTCAGAAAAAATCTTTCCTCATATGAGCCAGCTCTTTGACAACATAATTGTCAAAATCATATTGAGAGCTATGTGTCCTGGCCTGGAGAAAGCAGGACCCAACTTCAAGCCTGTCATGTTTGCTTTTGTCAACACATCTCATAGATATAAGAACATAGAAATTTGTCATGATGGTGAAGGTAGACTTTACTGAGTTAGAGCAGAAACAAAAATCTAAGGTAGTCACATACTCCAGCTTTCAGTGGTATTTCCCATCAAGTACTATAGAATAAAAAAACAAACTGAGGTCTGGAGAGATGACTCAGCAGTTAAGAGCACTAGCTACTCTTCCAGAGGTCCTGAGTTCAATTCCCAGCAACCACATAGCAGCTCAAAACTGTCTGCAACTCCTATTCCAGGGGATCTGCCACCCTTATTCAGACATGCATGCAGGTAAAATACCAATTTACATAAAAATATAAATAAATTAAATACTATTTTTAAAACAAGACAGAGACTGATTTTATCCACAAGATAATCTGATGTTCTTCTCAGAAATACTTCTGATCCAAACAAATTAATGAAGTCATCCAAGTAATCTGCATATCACACACAGAGAAAGAGAGAGACAGAAAGACAGAGTCATAGACAGAGAGACAGAGAGAGACAGAGAGAGACAGAGACAGAGAGACAGAGAGACAGAGAAACAGAGAAAGAGATGATCCCTGAAAAATAAAGTGGGTATGACCAAAACCACTATCCTAGTTCTTATAAAATCCAGCAAAGATGACCTGGCATCAAGCATACTTTGAACAAAAATATGAGACGTCAAATTTATGAGAGAAAAGCCTAAGGTCTGTGTGCTAGCTTCCCCTATATGGTGGATTGAACATAAAATGTCCCCTGTAGGTCCATATCTTTGAACTTGAGAGGATGATGATGCTGTGAAATGTGAATCCTTTGGACATGGGACCCAGCTTGTAGATACAGGGATATAGGTACTGGAATAGAGGATTAAAGTTGACTCCATTCTGGACTGTAATCTCTGATTCCTGGTAGGTTGAGATATAGCAAATCACTCTACAAGCCATGACCACTAGATGGCGCCCAAGCCCCCACATCCCCTCCATTGAGACTGTGATCCTAATATCCTTCCTCCTTTAAGTTGCTTCTTGTAAGACATTTGAATACAGTAATGAAAAAAGTAGCTGATGTGCCATATTTCCAGTTTGTCCATGTAGACTTGTGAAAGCAGATTTCCAGAGATAGCAGTACTTTAAGCGAATTCTGTTTACATCCATTTCATCAAAATACTTATGTTGTCTGGCAGAGTATGCAAATTACCTAGATAAATGGATTGTGGGCAATGGATTATGAGCACACAATATAGCCATATGTCTTTATACATTTTGCTCTGTACATATTTTATCAATATATTTCATTTTCTCATCACCATTACACCTATGTAGTTTTCATTTGTATACCTAAAATTGCACAATGCTTAATTTTGTACAGTAGCTTATAAAATCTTACATATTTTTCTTGTTTGTTATGTAAATTTAATATTGTTTTCTTCCATTTATTTTAATTACTCCACTTTTCCCCCATCATGTTCCTCCTCCCAGAATTTCCCAAGCCCCTTCCTGCCAACTCCTTCAATGTTTTAACTACTGTCATATCACTAGCCTCTTTTTATTTCTCTCTCTCTCTCTATCTCTCTGTCTCTCTATGTCTCTCTGTCTGCCTCTGTGTGTGTGTGAGTGTGTGTGTGTGTGTGTGTGTGCACGCGCGCGCATGCACATGTACACAAATATATAAATACAACCTGCTGGGTCCACTTTTCTTTGTGTGTATGTTTTCAAAGCTGTTCACTTATTTTGGACAACCAATTAGGGGACTCATTCCTGAGAAGGGCTAACACATTCCTAGCAATCATCAGTTGTTTATAGTTCCTTGTTCAGAGGTGGGACCCCATAAGATAGCTCCCCTTCAGTGTTAGCATATCTATTAATATGCCAATGTTCAGATCTGTTTGATGCAGCCATTTCTATGGTGAATTTCCTGATATTACAGCTTTTACAATCTTTCTGCCTTCTTCCATGGAGTTTCATGAACCATATATGCACAAACTATAATGTAAATGTACACACTGGGGCTGCAATTCCCATTATCCACTGATCTCTGCATTGTGTCCAGTTGCAGTTTTCTGTGATGGTCTCCATTGTCTGTAAAGAGAAACTTCTTTGATGAAGGGTGGTAGCTACACTATTTTGTAAGGATAAGATTTAGAATGGACTTAGGAACTATGCTAATCTAGCAAAGTGGTAGCAATAGATTCTCTTCTAATGTCCATGACCAGAAAGATGGCTAGTTTTCTAGTACAAGGATGGTGAACAGCACTGGGTTTCTAGTACAAGGATGGTGAACGGCACTAGGTTTCTAGTACAAGGATGGTGGATACCTGGGTTCTTTCCAGCATCTGGCAATTATAAATAGGGCTGCTATGAACATAGTAGAGCATGTATCCTAATTACATGGTGTATCCCTCAACAGAAGAGTAGATGCAAAAAATGTGGTACATCTACACAATGGAGTACTATTCAGCCATTAGAAACAATGAATTCATGAAATTCTTAGGCAAATGGATGGAGCTAGAGAATATCATACTAAGTGAGGTAACCCAGACTCAAAAGGTGAATCATGGTATGCACTCACTAATAAATGGATATTAGCCTGGAAAACTGGAATACCCAGGACATAACCCACACATCAAATGAGGTACAAGAAGAAAGGAGGGGTGGCCCCTGGTTCTGGAAAGACTCAGTGAAACAGTATTCAGCAAAACCAGAACTGGGAAGTGGGAAGGGGTGGGTGGGAGGGCAGGGGAAGAGAAGGGGGCTTACGGGAATTTCAGGGAGTCGGGGGGGGGGTTGAAAAGGGGAAATCATTTGAAATTTAAATAAATTATATCGAATAAAAAAATTTTAAAAAATGCTATTGGGATTTTTTCTGATGACTATGTTAAATCTGTATGTTGCTTTGGGTAGTATTGACATATGAACAATATAAAATTCCCCATTTCATGAAAAAAAAAAACCAAGGATAGTGAACAGCACTGGGTTTCTAGTACCAGGATGGTGAACAGCACTAGGTTTCTAGTACAAGGATGGTGAACATCACTGGGTTTCTAGTACCAGGATGGCGAACAGCACTAGGTTTCTAGTACCAGGATGGTGAACAGCACTAGGTTTCTATTACCAGGATGGTGAACAGCACTAGGTTTCTAGTACAAGGATGGTGAACAGCACTGGGTTTCTAGTAAAAGGATGGTGAACAGCACTGGGTTTCTAGTACAAGGATGGTGAACAGCAGTGGGTTTCTAGTACAAGGATGGTGAACAGCAGTGGGTTTCTAGTACAAGGATGGTGAACAGCAGTGGGTTTCTAGTACAAGGATGGTGAACAGCACTAGGTTTCTAGTACAAGGATGGTGAACATCACTGGGTTTCTAGTACCAGGATGGTGAACAGCACTAGGTTTCTAGTACCAGGATGGTGAACAGCACTAGGTTTCTAATACAAGGATGGCGAACAGCACTAGGTTTCTAGTACCAGGATGGTGAACAGCACTAGGTTTCTAGTTCCAGGATGGTGAACAGCACTAGGTTTCTAGTACCAGGATGGTGAACAGCACTAGGTTTCTAGTACCAGGATGGTGAACAGCACTAGGTTTCTAGTACCAGGATGGTGAACAGCACTAGGTTTCTATTACCAGGATGGTGAACAGCACTAGGTTTCAAGTACCAGGATGGTGAACAGCACTAGGTTTCCAGTACCAGGATGGTGAATAGCACTAGGTTTCAAGTTCCAGGATGGTGAATAGCACTAGCTTTCTAGTACCAGGATGGTGAACAGCACTAGGTTTCTAGTACCAGGATGGTGAACAGTACTAGGTTTCTAGTACCAGGATGGTGAACAGCACTAGGTTTCTAGTACAAGAATGGTGAACAGCACTGGGTTTCTAGTACCAGGATGGTGAACAGCACTAGATTTCTAGTACCAGGATGGTGAACAGCACTAGGTTTCTAGTACCAGGATGGTGAATAGCACTGGGTTTCTAGTACCAGGATGGCGAACAGCACTAGGTTTCTAGTACCAGGATGGTGAACAGCACTAGGTTTCTATTACCAGGATGGTGAACAGCACTAGGTTTCAAGTACCAGGATGGTGAACAGCACTAGGTTTCCAGTACCAGGATGGTGAATAGCACTAGGTTTCTAGTACCAGGATGGCGAACAGCACTAGGTTTCTAGTACAAGAATGGTGAACAGCACTGGGTTTCTAGTACCAGGATGGTGAACAGCACTAGGTTTCTAGTACCAGGATGGTGAACAGCACTAGGTTTCTAGTACCAGGATGGTGAACAGCACTAGGTTTCTAGTACAAGAATGGTGAACAGCACTGGGTTTCTAGTACCAGGATGGTGAACAGCACTAGATTTCTAGTACCAGGATGGTGAACAGCACTAGGTTTCTAGTACCAGGATGGTGAACAGCACTAGGTTTCTAGTACCAGGATGGCGAACAGCACTAGGTTTCTAGTAACAGGATGGCGAACAGCAGTAGGTTTCTAATACCAGGATGGTGAACAGCACTGGGTTTCTAGTACCAGGATGGTGAACAGCACTAGGTTTCTAGTACCAGGATGGTGAACAGCACTAGGTTTCTAGTACACGAATGGTGAACAGCACTGGGTTTCTAGTACCAGGATGGTGAACAGCACTAGGTTTCTAGTACCAGGATGGTGAACAGCACTAGGTTTCTAGTACAAGGATGGTGAACAGCACTAGGTTTCTAGTACCAGGATGGTGAACAGCACTAGGTTTCTAGTACCAGGATGGCGAACAGCACTAGGTTTCTAGTACCAGGATGGCGAGCAGCAGTAGGTTTCTAGTACCAGGATGGTGAACAGTACTAGGTTTCTAGTACCAGGATGGCGAACAGCACTAGGTTTCTAGTACCAGGATGGTGAACAGCACTAGGTTTCTAGTACCAGGATGGTGAACAGCACTAGGTTTCTATTACCAGGATGGTGAACAGCACTAGGTTTCAAGTACCAGGATGGTGAACAGCACTAGGTTTCCAGTACCAGGATGGTGAATAGCACTAGGTTTCAAGTTCCAGGATGGTGAATAGCACTAGCTTTCTAGTACCAGGATGGTGAACAGCACTAGGTTTCTAGTACCAGGATGGCGAACAGCACTAGGTTTCTAGTACAAGAATGGTGAACAGCACTGGGTTTCTAGTACCAGGATGGTGAACAGCACTAGGTTTCTAGTACCAGGATGGTGAACAGCACTAGGTTTCTAGTACCAGGATGGTGAACAGCACTAGGTTTCTAGTACAAGAATGGTGAACAGCACTGGGTTTCTAGTACCAGGATGGTGAACAGCACTAGGTTTCTAGTACCAGGATGGTGAACAGCACTGGGTTTCTAGTACCAGGATGGTGAACAGTACTAGGTTTCTAGTACCAGGATGGTGAACAGCACTAGGTTTCTAGTACAAGAATGGTGAACAGCACTGGGTTTCTAGTACCAGGATGGTGAACAGCACTAGATTTCTAGTACCAGGATGGCGAACAGCACTAGGTTTCAAGTTCCAGGATGGCAAACAGCACTAGGTTTCAAGTTCCAGGATGGTGAACAGCACTAGGTTTCAACTTCCAGGATGGTGAATAGCACTAGGTTTCTAGTATCAGGATGGTGAACAGCACTATGTTTCTAGTACCAGGATGGCGAACAGCAGTAGGTTTCTAGTACCAGGATGGTGAACAGCACTAGGTTTCTATTACCAGGATGGTGAACAGCACTAGGTGTCAAGTACCAGGATGGTGAACAGCACTAGGTTTCCAGTACCAGGGTGGTGAACAGCACTAGGTTTCAAGTTCCAGGATGGTGAATAGCACTAGCTTTCTAGTACCAGGATGGTGAACAGCACTAGGTTTCTAGTACAAGAATGGTGAACAGCACTGGGTTTATAGTACCAGGATGGTGAACAGCACTAGGTTTCAAGTTCCAGGCCGGTGAACAGTACTAGGTTTCTAGTACCAGGATGGTGAACAGCACTAGGTTTCTAGTACCAGGATGGCGAACAGCAGTAGGTTTCTAGTACCAGGATGGTGAACAGCACTAGGTTTCTAGTACCAGGATGGTGAATAGCACTAGGTTTCTAGTACCACGATGGTGAACAGCACTAGGTTTCTAGTACCAGGATGGCGAACAGCACTAGGTTTCTAGTACCAGGATGGCGAACAGCACTAGGTTTCAAGTTCCAGGATGGTGAACAGCACTAGGTTTCAACTTCCAGGATGGTGAATAGCACTAGGTTTCTAGTATCAGGATGGTGAACAGCACTATGTTTCTAGTACCAGGATGGCGAACAGCAGTAGGTTTCTAGTACCAGGATGGTGAACAGCACTAGGTTTCTATTACCAGGATGGTGAACAGCACTAGGTTTCAAGTACCAGGATGGTGAACAGCACTAGGTTTCCAGTACCAGGGTGGTGAACAGCACTAGGTTTCAAGTTCCAGGATGGTGAATAGCACTAGCTTTCTAGTACCAGGATGGTGAACAGCACTAGGTTTCTAGTACAAGAATGGTGAACAGCACTGGGTTTATAGTACCAGGATGGTGAACAGCACTAGGTTTCAAGTTCCAGGCCGGTGAACAGTACTAGGTTTCTAGTACCAGGATGGTGAACAGCACTAGGTTTCTAGTACCAGGATGGCGAACAGCAGTAGGTTTCTAGTACCAGGATGGTGAACAGCACTATGTTTCTAGTACCAGGATGGTGAATAGCACTAGGTTTCTAGTACCACGATGGTGAACAGCACTAGGTTTCTAGTACCAGGATGGCGAACAGCAGTAGGTTTTTAGTACCAGGATGGTGAACAGCACTAGGTTTCCAGTACCAGGATGGTGAACAGCACTAGGTTTCAAGTTCCAGGATGGTGAATAGCACTAGCTTTCTAGTACCAGGATGGTGAACAGCACTAGGTTTCTAGTACAAGAATGGTGAACAGCACTGGGTTTCTAGTACCAGGATGGTGAACAGCACTAGGTTTCTAGTACCAGGATGGTGAACAGCACTGGGTTTCTAGTACCAGGATGGTGAACAGCACTAGGTTTCTAGTACCAGGATGGTGAATAGCACTGGGTTTCTAGTACCAGGATGGTGAACAGCACTAGGTTTCTAGTACCAGGATGGCGAACAGCAGTAGGTTTCTAGTACCAGGATGGTGAACAGTACTAGGTTTCTAGTACCAGGATGGCGAACAGCACTAGGTTTCTAGTACCAGGATGGTGAACAGCACTAGGTTTCTATTACCAGGATGGTGAACAGCACTAGGTTTCAAGTACCAGGATGGTGAACAGCACTAGGTTTCCAGTACCAGGATGGTGAATAGCACTAGGTTTCAAGTTCCAGGATGGTGAATAGCACTAGCTTTCTAGTACCAGGATGGTGAACAGCACTAGGTTTCTAGTACCAGGATGGTGAACAGTACTAGGTTTCTAGTACCAGGATGGTGAACAGCACTAGGTTTCTAGTACAAGAATGGTGAACAGCACTGGGTTTCTAGTACCAGGATGGTGAACAGCACTAGATTTCTAGTACCAGGATGGTGAACAGCACTAGGTTTCTAGTACCAGGATGGTGAATAGCACTGGGTTTCTAGTACCAGGATGGCGAACAGCACTAGGTTTCTAGTACCAGGATGGTGAACAGCACTAGGTTTCTAGTACCAGGATGGTGAACAGCACTAGGTTTCAAGTACCAGGATGGTGAACAGCACTAGGTTTCCAGTACCAGGATGGTGAATAGCACTAGGTTTCAAGTTCCAGGATGGTGAATAGCACTAGCTTTCTAGTACCAGGATGGTGAACAGCACTAGGTTTCTAGTACCAGGATGGTGAACAGCACTAGGTTTCTAGTACAAGAATGGTGAACAGCACTGGGTTTCTAATACCAGGATGGTGAACAGCACTAGGTTTCTAGTACCAGGATGGTGAACAGCACTAGGTTTCTAGTACCAGGATGGTGAACAGCACTAGGTTTCTAGTACAAGAATGGTGAACAGCACTGGGTTTCTAGTACCAGGATGGTGAACAGCACTAGATTTCTAGTACCAGGATGGTGAACAGCACTAGGTTTCTAGTACCAGGATGGTGAACAGCACTAGGTTTCTAGTACCAGGATGGCGAACAGCACTAGGTTTCTAGTAACAGGATGGCGAACAGCAGTAGGTTTCTAATACCAGGATGGTGAACAGCACTGGGTTTCTAGTTCCAGGATGGTGAACAGCACTAGGTTTCTAGTACCAGGATGGTGAACAGCACTAGGTTTCTAGTACACGAATGGTGAACAGCACTGGGTTTCTAGTACCAGGATGGTGAACAGCACTAGGTTTCTAGTACCAGGATGGCGAACAGCACTAGGTTTCTAGTACCAGGATGGCGAACAGCAGTAGGTTTCTAGTACCAGGATGGTGAACAGTACTAGGTTTCTAGTACCAGGATGGCGAACAGCACTAGGTTTCTAGTACCAGGATGGTGAACAGCACTAGGTTTCTAGTACCAGGATGGTGAACAGCACTAGGTTTCTATTACCAGGATGGTGAACAGCACTAGGTTTCAAGTACCAGGATGGTGAACAGCACTAGGTTTCCAGTACCAGGATGGTGAATAGCACTAGGTTTCAAGTTCCAGGATGGTGAATAGCACTAGCTTTCTAGTACCAGGATGGTGAACAGCACTAGGTTTCTAGTACCAGGATGGCGAACAGCACTAGGTTTCTAGTACAAGAATGGTGAACAGCACTGGGTTTCTAGTACCAGGATGGTGAACAGCACTAGGTTTCTAGTACCAGGATGGTGAACAGCACTAGGTTTCTAGTACCAGGATGGTGAACAGCACTAGGTTTCTAGTACAAGAATGGTGAACAGCACTGGGTTTCTAGTACCAGGATGGTGAACAGCACTAGGTTTCTAGTACCAGGATGGTGAACAGCACTGGGTTTCTAGTACCAGGATGGTGAACAGTACTAGGTTTCTAGTACCAGGATGGTGAACAGCACTAGGTTTCTAGTACAAGAATGGTGAACAGCACTGGGTTTCTAGTACCAGGATGGTGAACAGCACTAGATTTCTAGTACCAGGATGGTGAACAGCACTAGGTTTCTAGTACCAGGATGGTGAACAGCACTAGGTTTCTAGTACCAGGATGGCGAACAGCAGTAGGTTTCTAGTACCAGGATGGTGAACAGCACTAGGTTTCTAGTACCAGGATGGTGAATAGCACTAGGTTTCTAGTACCACGATGGTGAACAGCACTAGGTTTCTAGTACCAGGATGGCGAACAGCACTAGGTTTCTAGTACCAGGATGGCGAACAGCACTAGGTTTCAAGTTCCAGGATGGTGAACAGCACTAGGTTTCAACTTCCAGGATGGTGAATAGCACTAGGTTTCTAGTATCAGGATGGTGAACAGCACTATGTTTCTAGTACCAGGATGGCGAACAGCAGTAGGTTTCTAGTACCAGGATGGTGAACAGCACTAGGTTTCTATTACCAGGATGGTGAACAGCACTAGGTGTCAAGTACCAGGATGGTGAACAGCACTAGGTTTCCAGTACCAGGGTGGTGAACAGCACTAGGTTTCAAGTTCCAGGATGGTGAATAGCACTAGCTTTCTAGTACCAGGATGGTGAACAGCACTAGGTTTCTAGTACAAGAATGGTGAACAGCACTGGGTTTATAGTACCAGGATGGTGAACAGCACTAGGTTTCAAGTTCCAGGCCGGTGAACAGTACTAGGTTTCTAGTACCAGGATGGTGAACAGCACTAGGTTTCTAGTACCAGGATGGCGAACAGCAGTAGGTTTCTAGTACCAGGATGGTGAACAGCACTAGGTTTCTAGTACCAGGATGGTGAATAGCACTAGGTTTCTAGTACCACGATGGTGAACAGCACTAGGTTTCTAGTACCAGGATGGCGAACAGCAGTAGGTTTCTAGTACCAGGATGGTGAACAGCACTAGGTTTCTAGTACCAGGATGATGAACAGCACTAGGTTTCTAGTACCACGATGGTGAACAGCACTAGGTTTCTAGTACCAGGATGGCGAACAGCACTAGGTTTCTAGTACCACGATGGTGAACAGCACTAGGTTTCAAGTTCCAGGACGGTGAACAGTACTAGGTTTCTAGAACCAGGATGGCGAACAGCACTAGGTTTCTAGTACCAGGATGGTGAACAGCACTAGGTTTCTATTACTAGCCGGTACCACCATGTGAGCATTACTTATTGCACCTGTTCGTCTGCCTTTCTATGCTGATCATTGTGCTTCATAGCTGTCACAGGTTCCCTCCCTTGGCAGTTTACACATATTTTTTTCTGAACCTATGAAAGCTACAGTGCAAGAAGGCTTTCGGGTTTTATCCAGCTCCAATTATCTGAATCCTGTGTCCTAAGTGGGCAGTGTCTTCAACAATAGGAGTTTACCTTCAAGCTCTGAGATCCAGGTAAGAGCAAAAGCCATAATCTGTATTGTTTGGGGTGTCTCTAGGACCGCTTAAACTGACTATTCTAAGAGAGATTTCTTGTGCATTATAGTGAAGTTCTTGTAAGTCTGTGGTTCTTATGGGGAGCACTGTTGGCCTTAGCTGCATAACTTGTGGATGTGTCTGTGTGTATAAATGTAGTGTATATGATTTTACATATTTTAGAAAATTCCTTGAGGCTTTATCAAGCAACTTTGCTGATATTTCTCCCTTCTTGATCTTCCATCTGTATTGACCTCCCTCCCCATTGCTCACAGTTTTTCCATTTCCCCCCTCCCTCCCCTTCCCCATGTATGTCCCTTCATCACTTCCTGCTTTCTGTGGCCATCCCAGGTTCTATACTCACATCTGGAGATCTGGGGATGAGAACCAGAGGTGAGAGAGAACATGCAGTATTTGTCTTTCTGGATCTATGTTATCTCAGTATATTCTTTACTAGGTCTGTCCATTTACCTGCACATTTCATGATTTCACTTTTCTTCTCAGCAGAATAGTATCTCATTGTGTGTATATACCACATTTTCACTATTTTTGAAGAATACCTGGACTGTTTTTACTACCTAGCTATTGTGAAGGGCAGAAATGAACAAGGTTGAGCAAGTATCTGTGGAGACGGATAACATCCTTTACATATGTTCCAAGGAGTCGTATTCGTGGGTCACATGGTACATTTATTTTTACTTTTATTTTCTCATTATCCATACTGATATGCAGATTGCATTACCAATTTGCAATCCCACTAACAGAAAATGAGGGTTCCTCTCTCCCTTAAACCACATCCACAATTGCTATCAGTTGTTTTGTTGATCTTAGCCATTCTGATTAGGATGAGATGAAATCTCAAAATTGTATTAATCTCCAGTTCACTAATTGCCAATCAAGAATGGTGAACAATTTTTAATGTGTTGCTTAACCATTTTTATTTCTTCTGTTTTGATGCCATTTTGTTTCCTCAATTCTTTGTTGTGTGAGTTCTCTGCATATTCGGGATATTAATTTTCTGTCAAAAGTATATCTGGCAATGATTTTCTTCCATTTTGTAGGATTCTTCTTAATACATTGTTTCCGTACCTGTATAGAAACTTTTCAGTTTTATGAGTTCCCACTTGTCAACTATTGGCCTTAATCCCTGATCAAATGGCGTCTTCTTCAAAAAGTCCTTTCCTACCCCTGAATTTTATAGGCTGCTGTCTGTGATCAAACAAAAGAACCGAAAAACTATGAATTTGTACTGTCATTTGTTACATAATTTATGAGTAGTCTTTGTTTCCATGTATGGTAACAAGTTGCTGCTAGACTGACATTCTTGAAACATGAAGCACTTCATATTTATTTTTACTTTTAAAGTAGTATAAAATAGTAGGCTTCACTATAGAACTTTCAAACAATAAATTTGTTCTAGTTGAATCTTCTTCCCTCTCATGATCTTCAACCCTCTGTCTGCCCCATCACCAGTCTCATGCCACCTGTAATCTTTTACCCATTCCATCTCAGTTCCTTTGCACATCTTTGTATTGTCTTTTCGTCTCCTTTCTAGTTTTGTAGGCCATACCAACAAAATTTATACACATTTATAGCACGCACAAACACACACACACACACACACACACACACACACACGGTCTTTATATGAGAGAGCATGCAGTTTTTTGTCTGGGTCTTGGTTACTTTGTTTAATACAGTACCTTCCTGATCCATTTATTGTCCAGAAAATTTCATAATTTCCTTTTGCTTTACCTTAGAATACAACCACATGCATATATGGATGCAATCATTTCTCTATGATAAGACATAGAATTCTTTGGACATACTCTTCAGGGGTTGTATAACTAGGCCATATGGTCGTTCTGTTGTTAATATTTGAAGAACACTTCATACTGACTTCCATAGTGGATATACTTGCTTGAAGTCCCACCAGTGATGACCAGGGCTTATTTCCCCTCATGTTCCTGCCTATATTTGTTGCCAGTTTTCTTGATAACAGCTAAATGGGGTGAGATAGTGTCCTGGTATCCTTTTGTCAACCCCAAACAAGCTACATACAGTTATCTGGAAAGTGGAACTTCAATTGAGGAAATGTCCTTGTCAGATTTCCTGTACTTACCCAAGTTGATAAATATGTCAAATGTTGTCCGCTCTGGTTATACTACTACTACTATTAATATTTCAGTATAGGTTTTTTTTTTTTTTTGGAAGTGCTTAAGTTTGAAGCCAAATCTTTGTACATGATAGGCAAGCAATTTTGTGTGTAAGTTTTATTATTGACATATATTTCCACTTCTCTTGGATATATACTCTGGAACTGCAAGGCTGTATTGTAACTACATTTAACTTTTGAAGGTCCCGGAAATAAAATCAAGGGTCTTATACATGCTATACTATATGCTATGGGAATTTTCTATCAGTATGACACAAATTTACCATTTATATTGCTTTTAAGGAACTTCCAACCCATTTTCTAAAGTAATGACATAATTCTGCATTAAAAAAATAGTATGCGGCGATATTTTTGTTATTTGTTGAGACAGGGTTTTACGATGTAGCCCTGACTGGTCTGGAACTTACCTTGATCCACATGGCTATGCATCTCTAGTGCTGGTACTAAAGGGAAGCACAATCACTGCTGGCTCAAGGATTTAGTCTCTCTGCGATATATTCAGCATTTATTATGATAGGAAGACTATAATTCTGTGAAAAGAGAGCTGGAGTTATGATGTGGCCATCAGGGTACCATAAGAAGGACTGAGACTTTTCATCACAACCACCTCAAATGCAGGAAAGTGCTTCTTCCTGATTTCAGGATGAATATAATGATATGATCACATGGTTATCTCAAGTAAAAGCAGATAGTAGGTGTGATGTAATAACAGGCAGAAATAAGAACAAATTCTAAGTGGATCTCTGGCCAGCAGCTTTATCAACATAGATGAATCCCTTCTCTCTCTAGGACTCCAATTATACAAGTTTTTAGTTACTCTCAACCCTAGAACAGTGGTTTTACAACAGTGGCTTGCTTTATAGTCCAAGTAGACTATAAAGGTATGACCCTCCTGCCTCAGCCTCCTGAGATTTCTGGGATGTGCCACTACAGCCAGCTTGGAATTTCAAATGTACCAATTGATTATGATACACTCTAAGAAATAAGGTACTAAATATTTTCCAACTTTCTCAGTGACAGACATCTTCATTTACAATGTTATTTGCATTCATCATAATAAAGTTTTATCTATACTTATAGTATACAACGACCCACACTAAAAATTATTGCTCTTTTCCACTCAAACTCTCCACCCTAAACCACATCTCCACTGAACCACATCTGCTCTAGAATATCATAAAATAGAATAATAACTGAATGGCAGCTACTGAGGAGTCCTTTACTTTTTGGTAGCAGGCAGTGGGGTGGCAAGCACTGCATATTCTTTAAGTGTTAATGAAAAAATATTGAGTGTTGATGGTTAGTGGGCAGCCTACTGTATTTGGTGGCCATGGATGCAGGACACTGTAGGTATATGGCTAAGTGCCCCCTAAATTGGTACCTTGTGGGAAGGACCTAGTTCCTCCCTGGAAACTACAGGGTAGTGATGAGTATGTCTCAAGCCTGAAGCCCTGAACCATGCCTTCAGGCTGTGAAGATGACAGACAGATCTTTCTGATAATCCTATTCAAGACTGCACACATGAACTAGAAATGAAAGATTTACACAGGAGTATGCCTTAAAGATAAAGGAATCATTAAAATCAGGCTTCCCCTTGAAATGACTTAAGTTTTCCCAGGAATGAGGATTTCATTGACTTCAGGTAATGTATATTTCAAATTCCTCAGAGAATTGCTTTGGTTGAGTAAGGCATCCAGATGCAGGAGTTTTTAAATTCTAGGGCACATCGGTTAACTTGCCCTCTCTGGTTCCCCATGCTTTGACTGTTTGCTGATGAAAAGCAGATGCAGGATCCTGCCCATCCCGACCCCACCCCCTCAGTTTTGTTTATGCATGGTCATTTCTCTTTCTAAAATGCAATGGAATCTCGTGTTGCAATTTCTAAAATTTATGACCGACATTTCTTTCTCTGTCACTGTTGCATCCCCGATTTACTATTCAAAATCTGAGTATCAAGTCATTGACAGTTGATTAAAGTGTGCTTATGGGCATGAGGACAGATGGAAGAATGACATCATGGCTCCCACTTTCCCATCTTCCAGATGGCACTTTCTAAGGAGAGATACCAGCATTCCCTCTTAGGCACAGCTCGTTTGCTCTCTGCTTGGAACCAGCTCTGTTTCCCTTAGATGTAGACAATGAGGCTGGCTTCCTTCGTTCACTTGGGGATGCTGAGGCATTTTCAGAATTTCTTGTTGAAATTAAAACTTCAAGCATTAACTACACTTCCTGCTTCAAAAATTTTAATTAGACACAGCAAGAGAGCAGCCTTCTGACTTAGAGTTCTGACCTATTTTTGCATGAAATGACTCATTGTTGGGATTGTATTGAACGTTGGATTTCTGCTCTGTGTTTATTACCCATGCTGGATTTGTCTTCTGACAGTTAATGCAAATGAGTCACATGCTCTAATACCGCTGCAGGGTTTTACCTGGATTACCAGGACTCTATCAATAATAAAATGTGTATATGCTGTACTTTTAAAATATAACGATGTTTAAAGCAAAAGAGAAGTACATCATATAGTCTCATTTATGTTTTCCCAGTTTTATACAACATAACGTCTGTGAGTTCACCTAAATGTATGTTTCATTAGTCCCTTTATTTATATATTCCTGAGTAACTTATCATTACTCAGATTTTGTTTATTCTCTTCATTTGAGATGTTTCCAGATGGACATTATTGTATATAATAATGCCATGGCATTTGGCAGATACAAACCGTCACTGGCTATCAACACAGTGTAGAAAATAACAGGCTTCACTGTGACATTTTCATGTATGTAGTTGGACTTTGTTCAAGCTCACCCTCCTTCCTTCCCCTTTGCCACTCATTAAAAAAAATCCTAAGTCATATCAAAGACTCATATGCAGTTGTAAGAAATAATAAAGAGGAGTGGGGATGGCTCAGTGTGCTAAGAGTCCTTTCTACTCTTGTGGAGAACCCAGGTTCCAGTCTCAGACCAACATGGCAGCTCACAGCCTTCTGTGACTTCAGTTTCAAGGGATCTTGACACTCATTTCTGCTCTCTAAGTGCACAGATATAAAAGTAGGCAAAACATTCATGTATAGAAAATAAAATTATCTTTTAAAAAAAAGAAATGACAGACACTAAGTATGCAGATATGTTACTAAGGTCCATCTGGTGGTGGCATCTTACAAGTTATCTCGAATCACTACCCAGATAATAACACTGAGACAGTTACGATAGAAAACACAACATACAGTATGTATTCCTCTGATAGCTGCACTTACTTCTCACACGAGCTCTGTTCTGCACACTTACTACTCTCTTCTTTTTTTTCTGCCTATTTATTTTGGTTTATTTCAAGAAAAGTCTGAAATGAGACAGAAACTCACTGTGTAACCAAGGCTGACCTCCAAGACTCTTATTACAGTGCCATAGCTCCATGGTCAGCACCTCTCCCTTATTACTTAACTATTGGAAACCATTAACCTAATCTTTATTTCTGTAACACTATCATTCCTAGAATGAAAAACTTTTAAAAACGTAAAACAGTATGAAATAGTACCTTGGAATACCACTAATGCAACTCTGATATGTTCCCTCACATTTGTAATAATTGTACCTGGGAGGTAGGGGCATAAATTTGACACCAGCCTGGTCAGGATAATCTGGGCTATGGTTTGAAAACCTGTCTCAAACAAACCAATGGACCAAAATAAACAAAAATCCTAACTGTGTTTATATTATCTACTTTGGGGGGGGGGGCAGTTTGCAGAGGTCACTCAAATTCCTTGGCTCCTGCTCCACCTTCAAAGCCAGTAGCACAGCATCTTTAATTAGTTTAGAGCTCCCTCTGCCTTTTTAGGGCACAAGAATGGTCTGGATATTATACCATTACCTCTAAACTATCTCAAAACCCTCAACCTAGCCACACTCAGGCACTGTTCCTATTTATATTGTTTCTTGAGCCCTAGAGGTTGAACCTGGGGACTCATGTATGCTAGATAAGCATTGTACCACTGAGCTACATCTTTAACCATCTTCTGGCCTTATTTTCCTGAATAGCACTTTTTGGTGAGCATACAAATTCTTTGTGGTATTTGTATTCATCAATAAACTTTGTTTTCATCCATTCCCTC
Source organism: Apodemus sylvaticus (assembly GCF_947179515.1). NCBI lineage: Eukaryota > Metazoa > Chordata > Mammalia > Rodentia > Muridae > Apodemus > Apodemus sylvaticus. The sequence goes on along the minus strand of NC_067495.1, from coordinate 56,842,043 downwards.
CTCTTGTGCACCTCACCTGCTTTCCTTCCTTTCATCAAATAATTCCCCTGTAATCCCAGCACTCTGGGAGGCAGAGGCAGGCGGATCTGAGTTCGAAACCAGCCTGGTCTACAGAGTGAGTTCCAGGACAGCTAGGGGCTATACAGAGAAACACTGTCTCGGAAAAACAACAAAAGATAGTCAAGGATTTCCTAGAACTCATTCTGTAGCCCCGGACTGTTGAGTGTAAGATCTTTCTGCTTATGTCTACTGGGTAGCTTGGATTACAAGTCTGGGCCACCGGAACTAGTTCCTTTTTGTTTGGGGATGTTTTTATTTGTTTATTGGTTTTATATTTTGAGCTAGTATAAAGCAGACCAGACTGGCCCCAAACTCCAAACATAGTTAATACTTTGTCCCAAAAGCCAAAATTTTTATTTGAAAAATTAATCTCTAAAGGATTATATCTAGCAGAAACGTCAAAGGATTGTTCTGAGAATTTAAAGTATAATTGTAATAAACTAGTTTTCCTTCCAAATTTTTACTTCCCACAAAGGGAAAAAATGGGAATGTCAGGGCCAAAAAAATAGAAAGTTGTTATGTGGATCTCAATTTCCTTATCTGCAAACTGTAGACAACCTCATACTTTATATACGTTATAAACTTCAAAGTACCACATATACCATTGGCCTTCATTTCACACAGCATCCTCCACTGTCTTCTGTAACAGGACCCAAGATGGTTTCCCTATCTTTTATTGGCAGTGCACTAAAGGGTTGTAGGGAATAAAATAAGTCAGAAGTCTTTCAGACAAGGAGGCAGAACAGGAGCTGATCCTCCCAGGCCTACGCCAGAGACAAGGGGCCTCACTGTGCTTGATGGCATATGCATATGCTATCAGCACTGAGGAGGCAAAAGCAAGAGGATTTTCAAGTTAAGATCAACCTGGGTTACTCAGTTTCTAAGTCTGTATGCCAAAGAAGCCTAGGAGTATCTCCAGGTTAAGGCAAGTCCCATAGCTGCACCAAAATGCTGGCTCGTGAGCCTTACCCTTTAACAGTGGTTTTCAGCCTTCCAAATGCTGTGATCCTTTAATGCAGTTCCTCATGTTGAGGTGACCACCCCACCATAACATTATCTTCACTATTACTTCATAACTGTAATTTTGTTTCTGTGAAGAACCATAATATAAAGATATTTGGAGATAGAAGTTTGACAAATAGGTCGTGACCCACAGGTTGAGAAACACTGCTTTAACCCCTGCACCATTGCTCCAACCCACACCAGAAAACATGACAAGAAGAAAAAAAGCTAAAAAAAGGAATAGCTCAGTCCGCTTGATCGCTCCTGTAATCGTCTTTTGGTGGTGTTTAAAATCATCCCTTCCTATTCAAGCATGGGAAGTTATATTCCCTCTTCCACTAGAACTTAATCCAGGTAAACTAAAACCAAAGACAGGTAGCCTATAAATTATAGTGAAATATACAGAAAGACTGAGTCACAGTGAAGTCTTCCTAAATTTTATTGGCACTGAAATAGAACACAGATTGAGCATAAACCCCTCCAAAACAATTATTTAAAAAACAAAAATACACAAAAAACCTGAATATAAATCCTAACCTTCTCCCCAGCCTTTGTGGGGGGGTGGGTTATTGCCCTTAATGCAGCTAGATTGCCCCCACAATTCCAAGTTTGAATTTAGCCAATATAGGACAGCTCACCGAGTGTCAATATAATTCACAGCAATGCATATAGGATTCCCCAAGGTTAAGTAAAAGGAGCATGGGATGCGGGAGGCTCTGGGCTAGGGATACTGCATGGAGGGACAAGACAGCCTTTTGGGGACTGAACCCTGGGGAAAAGGCAAACAGGAACAATAAATCCAAATACTAAGTACATTTTAAATGGATTTTATGACCTATAGTGACAGGTAAGTCGCTAATACTGAAATCTTTTTACATAATGTTTTTGGCAAAATATTTTTAATATAGTATATTCTTCTCAGATGTGGGGTGAGGGTAGTAAAAAATAATGAAGCTAAAATGATCCTGACCCAAGACTAATATTTCTAATAGTGCATTAGCAAAAAAAGGTAGAAACCAATATTGTTAGATATCACTAGAATATATAATACTGGTAAGAGTTAAAAGAGCGCACATGTGACATAAAAAGAGGGAGCAGCTGCTCCAAAGTGGAGAAAAGGGTGTGGGGTGTGATGGGACAAGGCCAGAATACCCAGCAGCTTTCTGTATGTAACTCCAAGAGACAGCACAGCGAGTGATGAGACCTGGGTTAGAGATTTGTCAGAAGCAGGGCCCACTCACCACTTTGCACTGGGTAAGATGAGGAAGGGATTGCTGAGTGACTGAGAAACAAGGGCTACTCTTACTAATCATCTTGTGTATCCATGATGCAGGAATAGTGGTCCAATTAGCTCTGGGGGAAGTAGTTTAGAAGTCCTGGCAGGAAAAATACTTAAAGCCAGGTATCCAATGTTTCTTCCTTTATGGCAACAAGTTTAGGTGCAGCTGGCTAGGTTTGAGGGTACTCCTCCTCTCTGTCCTAGCTGGAAGGGATCTGGAGATTGGAGAGGGTTGGGACAGACTTAGAAAAGGAACCAAGAACCTGGACTATCATGGGCAGGAGTATCCCTAACCATAGACCTCATTCAAGAGAATAAAGGCTCCCATGATGCGCTGGGGCAGGGGTCTTTCTAGGTTGTTAGTGAATCTCTTGAATGAACTATTTCTTTTATCCCTTCATCCCTTCTTGATTAGAAACTAAGTCCCTAAACACAGAGACAAGGTCAACTGGGACTGAATTTGTAATAGGTCCAATATGGGAGGTAGAAGAAATATGAATGGCTAAACATCTCTTTTACTCTCCAATCATTACAAAGCCCAAATAACTGTAAAAGAGATAGGTATTATGAGGCCAAATCCTAGGTCAGCTGGCATACTAAATGATAAAGCCAAGTCCCTACTTCTGTCCCTAAACAACACAATACCCCAACTTTGCAAATCACAGGACTGGGAAAAACGGCAAAGGATGGGAACTAGCTGTTAACCTACTTCACACCTGAGTCCCAGAGGACAACAGTAAGTGTATATGGGGAAGGGGTGCTTGTCAAGCCAAAAGGAATGAGCCTCTGAGCTGGCAAAATGGTCCAATCTAGAGAAGTGGGTTGAAGGAGTGTGACAAAGAAGGAAAAGGAGATTCCACTGGCACCACAGTGGGCATTTGTTTGCCCAAGGATATGAGTGGGGAAACTAAGTTTGGTCCCATGGCTATACTGACTGTTTGGCAGGGCTCCAAGGCTTTTCTAGTTAGTGGCTCCAGCACAGTGTTAGTTAGGCAAAACTATAGGAGTGTGGGGACAAGGAAGAAGGAGGAGGGGTCCCTGAAGGCTGAAGGCCCACTACATGGACTCAAACTCATCAATGCGCTGTTTGGTATTGCCCTGTCGGATCTGGCGCAGGGTCTTGTATTTGTCTCGTCCCAGCCGCATGTTTTCAGCATGTATCATGTCATTGGCAGTCTTCTTGGACTCATCTCGGGCATTGGCCAGCTCTGAAGTAAGGGCCTGTGAGGATGCAAGATAAGTCAGGGGTCAATGGCTTCATCTCATTTTAATTCCACTTCTTTGAGCTGATTTTTCTTTTTTATTTTTTTCCCTCTTTCCTAGCCATCTAATCCATATGCATAAGAACGCATGTGAATATGCACCACATAAACACAGTATAGGACAAATTAATGGTGGTTATCTCTTCAGTGTAGATCAGAATACTATTCCAAATACTCAAGTAGTAATTTAGCTAACTAGATATTTTCTGAATATAAGAGTGGAGAGTAAGAGGCTAGTAACTTATTACACAGTCTTCCTTGACTGTTGTTGGCCCCGCCTGGTTACCTTAAGATGCTTCTGCACACGCTCATTCTTCTCTGCCTCAGTGGTACGTTCTTCCTCACTGCGGTCCTTGGCCATAGCATCAGCCCGCAGATCAGCACTGGCCTCTGCTCCGTTCTCATCCTGCTCATCCTGTTCATTCTCAGCAGGCTCTGCCACATGAGGTGTACTCATGGCAGTCTTCAGCTCAGCACGAGTCTTCTCCAAGTCTTCCTGTACCATCTGGGCCTGTCCAGTGACAGAGAGAAAAGGACTGGCAGTCAGATCAGGTATGTTGTGGCAACCCAATCATACCTAGAAAGACACATCTGGTAAGAGGTAGATATCAGTTAGGATAAATCGTTTGATTGGTTTGATCTTGAGTTTTTTAAATTGTAAAATGGAGGAGTGATTTTTATTAACTTCCCATGGGTAGTAGGGGAATCTAAAGTATCTGAGAATGCATTGAGCACCTCTTCCCATACTGCCTATAAAAATGGTTTGTGTCCAGAAACAATGGGGAGTGTAAATGTAAGAACTGTAAGACATTGGAGTATGCGCATACAGCATAGTATCCCCACAGGACTTTGCCCTGGGTCCTGTATCTTACCTTTTGCTGCCATTCCACGGCCTCACTTTCCTTCTTCTTTCGAGCCATTTCCAACTGGGAGATCCGTGCTGTCAGCTCTGCCATTTCTGAAGCCTATAGACAGATAAAGAGCCCGTGAGAGCTTGACCAGGTCCAGACGCCTGTAACTCCAGTTCCTCTGATGAACGGGTGGGAAACCAGGTGCTCCATTGCTTGTTGACCTAGTGACTTTTAACCAAATTACTCCACCCTTTACTCCTTCATAGGTCAGAGCTTCCCTCCTATACTCCAGGCCTCCTTAAGGCAGACAATTGGTCATCTCTGTCTCTCTTCTTTCCTTCTTCCCCTCTTAGTGTTGCCAAATACGCATGCAGTGGGGCTTCGGCAAAGGTTGGAAGTCACTGCTTGAGGTAGCAAACCCTTCACTGCTATCCTAGGGTTCCACCTAGATGGCTACCAGAATAAATAAATACTAATACCATAGGGAACCTCTACAATGTGGAAACGTTTCTGCACACCCTTATGCCTTGGGCAAATTTCTCATGACCTCTTTTTCCTGAGAGATATCAGCACAACCAATACTACAAGGGAAGGGACTATTTTAAGCCACAGATTCTTAACTTTCAAGTCATAGATCCCTAGCTTAATGCATGATTTCGGGGAGGGAATCTTTCCAATGGAAACAGAAATGTTTGGAAACCTTCATCAAACACAGCTGTGACCTTTGACAAGTCTCTAGGCCTCCATGATTGTCAGTTTGCTTATCTGGTCACATTATTCTGTATGCGTTTAATTCCATAAGGCTATGGAAGGAAGGGAGGAAGGAAAGAAGGAAGGAAGGAAGGAAGGAAGGAAGGAAGGAAGGAAGGAAGGAAGGAAGGAAGGAAGGAAGGAAGGAAGGAAGGCAAACAAACATAAGAAAACGAGGAAAGAGTTCCTTTCTTAGCTTACAGGTTGAGATCTATATGTTAAAAAAAAAAAAAATGGTAAATGAAAGCCAAGGCTTATGAAAAATAGTGAGCCACACCAGTGAGGCCTCAGCTTGCTTTTGAATGTACTATTAGAGACCTTTGGGATGCAAACAAACTAGAAAGACACATACATGCAGGCAAAGGGATTTAGAAACCTGTAAGCATGGGGGGGTGGGGATAGAGGCCAAGCAAGAAAAATGCATGTCCACAACCCAGCCCAGGAGTCAACTTTACCAGCTGTTCCTGGGTCTTCTTCTGGTCCCGAGAAGCCTGCAGCAGGGCCTCTTTGGCTTCTTCAGCTTCTTGACGCTCCTTGGCCAGTTTTTCAGCCTCACTCTGGGCACGCTTCCGTTCCTGCTCAAGTTCTAGGGCCCTGCGGGTCTGTTCTTCCAGTTCTGGTAGAAAAACAGGAAACTGATGAAGGGCTCAGAGATGAAGATGGCACACTAACTTGCTTCCTGGGAATTTTCCACTTCATGGTAGAGTAGGTAAGGGTTCTAAGGATTTTTCTTGACACACGGAAACTATGTTGTTCTGCAGCTCGGGGGGGGGGGGGGGAGATATACACCTTAGGGTGAGGTTCTGGGGAGACTCAACTTCCACAGCGAAGCCAGGCCTCACCTTGCTGAGCCTTCTTAGTCTGCTCCTCAATCTGCTTCAGCTTCTCCATCAGCTCTTCCTTCTCCCGTTCAATCTTCTCCTTCTCTTTTTCGGCCAGCTCACGCTTCTTCTTCTCATTTTCCAGTAGAGCACTAGAGAAGAGAAGGAGGGATGTAACAGGACAGCAAGGCTGCATGGAATCTTGAGGGGTTCCAGGGAATAAGTCTGTCAGGCCTCAGCCTCCCCCACAGTCTCATATAATCTAGTCATCACACCATAGTTCCACATAGGAATCCATGCTCAGCCCATTTACGTTGAATGCAAGAGGTCTAAGTGGGACTGCTAGGACTGCAAGTAACCAACAAGATGGCTTTGCTCTTGTTCTCCACCTTCCATATGGGACAAGATTTGCTAATTTTGCACACTGTCTTTGTAGCTTTATAGAGAGGTAAGTTTTGGTTTTGTGCTCCAAATATTAGCTAGGGCTAACCTTGTCTGCCTTCATCTCTAGCTCTAGGTTCCCTCTTCCCAGATTTTATTGCAGATCTAGAATAATTATTTGTTTTTTCTGGCCTCACTATCTATTCAAGGAAGTATCCTTTTGGTTTTAAAGACTTTACTCATTTTTATTTTATTTTAGTGTGTGTGTGTGTGTGTGTGTGGTTGTGTGTGTGTGTGTGTGCTTCCTATGCATATATAAGTGCATAACAGGTATGCAGTGTCCACGGCATCCAGAAGAAGGTGCCAAATTCCTTGGAAGTGGAGTTACAGATGGTTGAAATGTGCCATGTGGGTTCTGGGAATTAAACCTGGGTTCTCTGCAAGAGCACTAAGTGGTCCTAACTGTTGAGCCATCTGTCCACCCACGAGGAGGCATTCTTACACCTCTGCAAGATGTTTTACTCTGAGACCTTTCAGAGTGCTTGGCACACACTTTTCCAGAGCACGTTTCACAATTGCATCTGCTAAATAATTTGTTTATTCTATCTGTCTTCTCCTACTAGAATATCAACTTCACGAGAACAGAAATCTTTCACGGCTCAGACTGTGTTGAGTGAGATGCTGTGAGCATATATGTATGTATGTCCCTCATTCTTTTTGTTGCTCTACTGTGAGGTTTTACAGGGTTTGTCCTAGTTCAGTAAACTTCTCCCAAAATCTTGATACTATTTTGCTTAATAAATGAGAACTCTAAGCTATCAAAATACCTCAGTTATAGAGTACTTGCCTTATATTCACAGGATTTTGAGTTAAACCCCAATGATTGGGGGTAAAGTCAACTTTAGCTATGTGTGTTGTACGTATGTGTACATGCATGTACACATGTATTTGTGTATCTGTGTGTGCCTATATGTATTAGAACCAGGTTCAATGTTAAAAAAAAATATCGTTTTGTTTTTATTTCCATTAAACCAGGGCCTTGTTATTTAAGCTTGGGTAGCTTTGAACCTGTAACAACTTTGTGCCATCAAGCTAAGCTATCCTTCTAAATCATCATATATGAAGTCATTTCTCATTTCACTTCTCCCAGAACCTGACAGCCACCAATACGCACTGGTGGGGGGTGGTGTAAATAAAATATACAATATGTAACTTGTCATACTTCACACTTTTTTCACTAAGCATAATGTTTACAGTATATCACATTGAAGCACGGACGGATAAAAACTATTATGCTATGGTTTGACTCCTACATACATACATACATGTTCTAGAGGCTCCTAGTGTAAAGGCAATGAGAGGCAGTGAAACTTTTATTAGATGGGCATGAGTGGAAGATGATTAGGAGAGCCACTTTCAAAAAGGATGCTGAGCTGGGATTAAGTTTCACAAGATGGTTTTCTTCTTGTAAGAAGAGGTTGTCACAACTAACTCTACCAGCTCTTCTGAATCCTCATGTCCACTGTATTACAATGCAATAGGGAGCTCTTGACAGATGTGGCCATCCTGTCTTGGATTTCTCAGCATCCAAAACTCATGAGTAAAAATACCCTCTTTATTTTTTAAAGTACTCAGTGCATCCCTGGCTGGTTAGCTCAGTTGGTCAGAGCGTGGTGCTAATAATGCCAAGGTCTCGGGTTTGATCCCTGTACGGGCCAGTAAGGTATAAAGTACTCAGCGTCAGGTCGTTTATTATAACAACATAACCAGATTAAGACATATTCTATTGGATGGAGAGACAGATTAGTGTTTAAAAGCAACTGCTGGTCTTGAAGATGATCAGAGTTTGGTTCCAAGCATCCCGTGGTTCACAGCCACCTTTAACCCCAGCTTCAGGGTATCTAATGAGATCTTCTTCTTAGAAGATACATTCTATTATGTAGATTTATAACTTACTTATTTATCTCTTGGTATATGCTAGATTATTTTCTACTATTTAATTGTCTGTATAATGGTACTGTGAACATATGTGTACATGCATTTTTTTTGCACATCCATTTTTAATTTTGAGGGTTACTTTACCTAGGAGTGGAATTACAAGATTATACACTAACTCTGTATTTTAACTTTTTGAGGAACTAGTTTCTACCACTTTATACTCCTACCAATAACATGCATGAATTCCTAATTTTTTCAGAACATCACCAGTACTTATATTTCAATTTTATTTCTTATATTCGCACTAAAAAGCATAAAATGGTAACAGATTATGGTTTTCATTTGTGTTTCTGTAATGATTAAGGATATTTTCATGTTACTGACTGTCTTATCTTCTTTGGATAAATAACATCCTGGAATCTAAGATACTAATCAGGCAGTCTGAGATCAGAATCTCAGTTCCTACCTTTCTTGCTGCTAACCCTCAGATTACACTGGATATACTAAGGGTGTTGTAGAGAAAATTCTGAGGGCTCTGCCTGTTTCTGCTCAACCCAAGTACAACTGTGCACAGACTCTTCAGCTACTACCATTCTACTTGTCAGTTAACTGAGAGCAACCCATAATGCACCTGGCACAGTAATGGCATGAGAGTCATAGACAAAAGGAAAGTATGAAAGGCTCTTCCCTCTTGCAACCTCTGAAATCCAAGATGTCTGATGCCTGTTTCTAAGAAGCAACAATGTCTGTGTTGAGACTGAATCTATGGAGTGTCCTCCATACCAATTCACAAGTGCCTTGTTCTAGGCTGATTCCATTCCCCAAACACGCTAGGATCCTTTAGAAGCTTCCTTACCACTGCACTAGTCCTAATTCCAGCACTGTATATAGCTCCTACCGTTCCATCTGCTTCTGGTGCTTCTCTTCCCGAGCCTGTGCCTTCATCTGCTGCACCTCAATGGTGTCAGGCTTGCGCCGACGCATGTACAGCTCATGATTCCCCATGCACAGAGCCAAGATCCTCTTGTTAATCCGAAGCCGTGGAGCATAGAACACAAAGTCCTGAAGGGAAAACAGAAGTTGAGGTTTGAAGGCTAGCAGGATGGCTGACATGAGCCCTTGAGCACATGCATGCATGTCCACACACAGACCAATAATAATAAATTTTAAAAAATAAAATTTTGAAGAAAGCTTTCTGTAAAGTTAAGTTCAAAAGTATTGGAAAGATGGTGCAATTCAATCAATTTGTATTCCAGTGGGAGTACTAATTACCACAGTAAGGAAATTATTTTTCCGCAGAGTCAGGCATCAGAATAGTGGTAGACTCAAGACTAGAACCCATGACTCTTATCTTTGACACCAGTGCTCTTTCTCCAAACCACAGATTTTCTCCAAGTCTGCTCATGAAAAGCACCCTGGGGCTTGGGATCAAACTCTTATTGCTAAGCCTGATAGCTTTACTTTCTGAGCCCCAAAAACAACACAGTGAAAGAAAAACAACTCTATCTAGCATGATGTCCTCTGACCTCCACAGGGAAAGCACACCTTCCCCCCCCACACACAAAAATACAGAAAATTGAAAAAATAAATCTAAAAAAAAAAATACCCTAAAATACTTTCTTGGAAGTGTCTCTTTCTTTTGTTTTAGTTTTCAAAATAAGTTTGTTATTGATTTCACATGTTGGAACTTAAGAGGCCATGACCTTTGAGTTAAGTCAGTATGGAAGTCAGTCACATGGTGGGAAAGTAACTGCGTGGCTGTAAGATCTTTATAGAAAGTGTGAAAAAGCCAAAAGCACCATAGAAAGTATACATGGGTTCTAGTCAGCAATCTAAACAAAACTACAGAAGAGAAGGAAAGGGAAATGTTGTTTTTCTGTCAGGATACAGTAAGATGAGCAGATTCAATGGAACCCCATGGCAGCTTCTAGGGACTAAACTACGATGGAGAAACTCTGGGAAGAAAATGTACACCATCTCATTAAAGAGATACTTATTCCTACTACTTAGTTATCATGGCTTAATGTGGATTCACTTTTCTGAGAAGCACTCCCTTAGCCAGGTAACTGACTGACCCAACTGGATTAACTCTTAAGGGAACATAGAGTGTCATGTCTCTCTACCTAGAGATCTAACTACTGAATCTCAAAGGACCTCGTCTATGGGATAATTCATACTCTAATCAACAGGTACACCATGGGATTCTAAACCATCTCTGTAATTTCTGGTAAGTGAGCTCTAGTTATGGGAAACCAGGCTGTTAAGTTCACAAATATCTAAATTTCCTGAACTTCAATTATCTTGATTATTATTTGTTTAAAAGCCTTTAATCTCTCCTGGCTTTTAATTTATTTTATTCACAACTACTAAGTGAGCACTAATACATCATTCCAACTTCCTTGTGTTTTCCCCAAAATTCATTCTCTTCTTTAATTATTATTGTCACACACTATACAAATTAATAAACTAAATATAAATTAAAAGGCAAAATTTCGGGGATCTAGGAATATAAGCATGTCATCTCAGCACTCAGAGGCCAAAAACAAGAAGGTTGCTTTAAGTTAAAGCCAGACTATGAAACCTTGTCTTAAAAACTTGTGGGTAGAGAAATACATAGAAAGTAAACGTTTAATCTTCCTTTATTAAAAGTAGTAAAAGGTAAATTTGTAATGTCAACTTGGGGTTTGAACTCCTGGCCCTGCCATTTTTCCACAATTAAACACAAGCCGAGTACACAAAGCACACTGTGGAGGCTGAGGAAGGTGAGGCGATCGGCACAGCACTGCACTCAGGACTGCCCGCAGCTGGCCTGCCCCCAGACAGAGTTTGGTATAGAGTGGCACCAAGTACAGGATATCACCTGGCCATTTCTCAGAATCAACTTCCTCTTACATTTTACTTTCCATTTGTGCTTCCTGTTCATTCGTATATATTGCACACAACAGAAAATGGAGAGACAGATAAATCCAATGACATATTTGCTCTTAATATTACCTAAACCTTGGGAGGAGGGGGAACCTGCTGCAAATAATCAGAAGGAGAAATCACTCACCGGGGCCTTTTTGTCAATAGGCTTGATGACAAATTTCTTATCATTGAAAGAGATATTTCTGATTTCACTCCAAGGGAAGCCAATCTTAGGAGTCAGTCTGTAGAAACAGAGGCCACCAACATCATGACAAAGACAAAGCAAGAAGGAAACAGATTTAGTGCCTTGCCCTCACCCACTCCACTCAATCCCTTAACACAAACCTCTCCCTTAAGGAGACAGACCTATTGTCAACTCAGCTACTGTTACCACTTATTGCCAGTTGTTTTGTTCCACTAAGGGTTCTTACCTTGTAAAAATCTTCCAGAGCATCTGTAGTCCTATTTAACTGAAAACTTTCTATACAAAATTGTTAAACTTGGAAAGATTAGTAAAGAGCCCTAAGATTTAGGTACTAAATAGAACAACAATCTAATGATTTCATACTTACCAAGAGTAGACCAAGGGGGAAATAAGCTGTAAAACAATATTATAGCAAGGCTTATAGGCCAAAAGGCACTTATCATAACATAGGACTTGGACTTTATGAACCCTGACAAGATAGATTCTAGGTCAGCACTTTCCAAATATCATAAGGGTCACGTTTATAAATTTTAGTAGCTATATGAAAATGGATAAAAATGGTGTGAAGGTTTAACTAACTCAGTAAGAACTAATACTATCATTTGAGCATGTAAATCAACATTTTAAAAATATACATATATTTTACATTACTGTGGTTTGAATTATATTTGCCTGGGAAAAGGAATGGGACAGGATATAGCCCAGGATAGCCATTGTGCTGACTAGTTTCATGTCATCTGATCACAAGCTACAGTCATCTGAAAGGACAGAACCTCAACAGAGAAAAATAATACTTCCATAAGATCAGGCTGTAGAGCATTATTTTAATTAGTGATTGATGGAGGGCCCACCCCACAGTGGGTGGTGCCATCCCTGGGTTGGGGGTCCTGGGTTCTGTAAGAAAGCAGTCTGAGCCTGGCGGTGGTGGCACACGCCTATAATCCCAGCACTCTGGGAGGCAGAGACAGGAGAATTTCTGAGGTTGAGGCCAATCTGGTCTACAGAGTGAGTTCCAGGACAGCCAGGGCTATACAGAGAAACCCTGTCTCAAGAAAACAACAACAACAACAACAACAACAACACCTGCCAAAAAACAAGAAAGCAAGAAAGCAGTTGGAGTAAGCCATGAGAAGCAAGCCTACGCAGTACTCCTTCAGCTCCTGCCTCTGGGCTCCTGCCGTGCTTGACTTTCTGCCCTCACTGCTTTTAATGGTGAAGATGAAAGTGTGAGTAAAATAAACCCTTTTCTCCCCAAGTTGCTTTTGGTCATGGTGTTTTGTCACAGTAATGATAACTCTAAACTAAGACATCCATGAATTAACTATGAAGCTAAAGCTGACCCTGAATTCCTGATTCTTGCTGCCTGCCCCTCCTAAGTGCTAGGAAAACAGGCATGTACCACCATACATGGTTTAGATATTAAATGTCTCCCAAAAAGCCATTTGTTGAAGGCTACGTCCCCAGATACTGGTGTTACTAGTAGTGGCAGAACTTTATGAGCAGGGTCTGGTTGGAGGAAGTAGATTATTGAGGGCATGCCCTCAAAGAAGACATTGGGATTCCACTCCCTTCCTCTTTCACTGTCTATTTCCCACACACCAGGAGCTGAGCAGCCACATGCTCTCCACCATGACACTCTACCTCAATACAGGCCCAACGCAGCTGCATCAAGTAAATGCAGACTGAAAACTCTGAAAGTACAAGCCAAAATCTAACTTTCCTCCTTTAAGTTGACTTCTCCCAGGTATTCTGTCACAAGTACAGAAAGATGATTAACAGACATTTTTTTTTCTGGCAATAGTTCTTGAAAGTGTGGTATGCAGGTTCTGTTTATGACACATCTCAGTTGTAATGACATTTCAAATGTTCAATAGTCATATAATTAGTGTCTATCATAATAGAGATAGTACAACTCTAGTCAATATAGGATGAAGGAAGGTGTACAATCATCTTGGCTGGACTTACTTAGGTAGAAAAATAACTGAGGTAGGACTCAAGTGGTATAGTCTTGCTCTGTGGTAAGGGATGACACCTATGCTTAAGAGTGATTCAAATAACTGAGAGAAGTCATACCTGTCGTTCTGCTCATAGATGTTGAGACCCAAGGCATCCACACCCAGCCACAGCTCTGATCCTTTCTTATTCTTGATGCTGAAATAGTTCACACCATACATCTCCAGGTCTTGAGCAATCTTGAGATATTCCAGGACAGCATCCTCCCTATATGATACAGAAGAGGGGTACTGTCACAAAGCAGAGCTTCCATAGCAGACCCAGCAACATAGAAAGCCAGCTTGCTCTCTGTTTCTGACAATGGTCTTGGTAGCAGGATTAGGAAATGGATAGAACTTAAGCAAGTGATTAGTAACAAGAAAACACAGCATTTCTGTTAAATAAAAACTACTGACAGGAACCCAATGAATAAGAACAGACTGTCCCTTGTTGGCCTCTGGAATAGTAGCTGCAACAGAAACTATATTCTCCCCCCTCTGCATTGCAACATTCTCTCAAAAATGAGATTTGTTCCTCAACAAGACAGCTATAAAATGCTTTTATTTAGAGAGCTCCTTTCCCATTTATTTTTAGGGGAGCAATGACAAGATAGCCCAGAAACTTCCAGGAGACCCTGATCTTCTTTCCTTTTCATTGCACTCAAAACTGTTTAAGATGTAGGGAATGGTGGAACATGCCTGTAATCCTAGAACCACCTGTACTGTGTGTTCAAGATCAACCTGGGCTACATAATGAGATCATTTACTAAAAGAACTTGTGGCGCTTCTTGGGTCAGTTGGTCGTGACATTGAGCAACAAGCCTGACAACCTGAGTTCAGATACTGGGACCTACACAGTAGAGTAGACGAGTATAAACTCCCAAAAGTTTGTCTGACCTCCACATGTGCTTCCTGGCATAAAGCAGAGGTGTGCATGTGCAGATGCACACACACACACACACACACACACACAAAGAGAGAGAGAGAGAGAGAGAGACAGAAAGACAGAAAGACAGAAACAGAGAGTCAGAAAAAGAAACAGAGAGACAGAAACAGAGAATCAGAAAAAGAGACAGAGAGGACATAAAAATAAAAATAATAAAAATAATGTCCTGACGTTATAGTTAATGATCTTTTCAAGTTAAGGTCCTTTGCATTAAAACTTTGCTCTTATGAATTTAAAAAATGCTTAAAAATCAATCACAGTCTTACAATGATTCAGGATTGCTGTCTATAGTTAAGTGTCAAAATCATCCCTAGTCTCTCTTTCTTAAAATTCACCAATGTACCTAATAATTTGCCTTTTCTTTGTAGACACCATCCTCAGTCTCCATACAAGAACAGTGAAGCTCATGGATGTTAGGGCAGGCTTACCTGAGCATGCCCCGGTGTTCCTCATGCCACACCTGGATTCGCTCTTCCCACTGGTCCTTGTTGAGTTTGTGCTGCTCCAAGACTCTAGAAAGATAGTGAGTGTCAGTAAAGTACAGACCATAGGCAGGAGGAAAGCGAAGCTCACTTAGCTCTCTATGGAGTTGATGCAAATTTGAAGTTAGCCCACTGAGTTATTGCTAGATTCCTACTGAAAATTAGACCTGAACACAGTGAAGCAGACATAAGGAACTTCCTAAAAGAAGAACTCCAAGAACAGATGACCAAACCGAACAATGGAATCATCCTCTTTAGTTACCCATTTGTTTGTTTGTTTGAGGCAGGGTTTATTTGTTTGTTTGCTTGTTTGTTTGAGATGGGTTCTCTCTATTATATATAGCTCTCCTGTCCTGAACTCACTATGAAGACCAGGTTAGCCTCAAACTCAAGAAAGTTCTACTGCCTCAGCCCCCCAAGTGCTAGGATTAAAAAAACTGCAACAACAACAACAAAACAGACCAATCCTCTTTATACCATTAACCACAATGCTAATAATGTGTTGCATGTCCAAGCTCAACAAGAATACATAGGAGTCTGTGAAGAGGGGCTAACAGTAAATACAGGCAGAAATATTCTAGATTCTCTTGGAGCCAACAGTTGGTGTTTATAAGACAGCTTTGCATACAGAGCAGGGAAGTAGTCACAAAATACTCTGAGGGAAACCAAGAGGCCCAACCCATAGTTGTACTAGATTGTTAAACAAGGACTGCTTTAAATATGCCATCTAAGACATCAGGCCACTGACTACAAAAGAATCCCAGGATACAGTCACCATCCCTAACACCATCTGTGGAGTGTTTACACACCACAGCTCCAGCTTCATTTTTCTTCTCCTCTGTTAATCTACAAGCCGGTGGAATAAATGTCCATCTGATACAAAATGAAACAAACCCCTTGTGCATTAAAAATAAAAAAGAAGAAAGAAAGAAATTGGCGATTCAGATCAGTTCTGCCAAAAATAAATCTGCTATGGGAGATGGGGCAAATCAGAGTCAGTGTCTCTGTATCTTTATTTCCTGAGCCAGAAAATAAGGACAACACTTAGCTTGTTTATTTAGCATTGTCATGATGTTAAAATAAAAATATCAAGTGTTTAATAAAAGCTTTCACCTTCAAAGTTTACAAAATCAGAAAACTGTACAATGGTACCCATGGTTTGCATATTTTTTCTCTCTCTCCTGTGATTTTCTAAACTAAAATCTCATCAGTGAAAGAGAAATGGAAGCAGGGGAGAAGACAAAACAAATCAACTCATCTTTGCTTCTACGTCAGCACCTGTCCCTAGGGTAATGGAGCTTTCATATCAAGGAGCAAAAAGGGGAAAAGAGCTTTTTGAGGACCGGAAATAGAATAGGATACAACAGTATATGCAAATGTGTCTCTCTGCAGCACAACACAGTCTTTAGACAGAACTCAATGGGGAAAAAAACTTATCTGGCAGCCTGTATGGAGTGGGGATTAGTCAGCTTTGTCTGCTACCCACTACAAACTTTAGCCAGGTCACAGCAGGCCAGGGTACCACCTCACCTTTGGGGCAGCAGCTTATCTCCAGCCAGGTAGCCAGACTTGTGCACTTCCTTATTGAAGTCTCCATACTTAGACTGGACAGCATAGGAAGCCAACAGCACAGCAGTTTCAGGTGGACAATAAATGTCATCATTGAGAATGCCCTCCTTCACTTGCAGAAAGAACAGGCGCTGGGTGATATCCTGGATCAGTTCTTCAGACACATCCTCTGGGTAGAACTTGGCCCGGAACTTGAAGAGCAACGGACTTTCCTTCCGCACATCCTGTGCAGTCACCTGGGAGGAGCAAGGAGGTTACAAAGGCTCCCCTAAAATAGATTGTGACGATGGGAGGAGAGTGTCTGTAAGACAGTCAGAGGACTCTGAAAGACTGTAATGTAAGGGTGAGTAATCTCCCAAGGCTGGGAGGCAACTCTCCTAGCTAAAATTTTTTAAAAAGCAAGCAAACAAACAAACAAAACAAAAGTATCACTTTCACTGGGAATCTTATAAATATTTCTTCCTCTTGAGAATTTTCTTGTTAAAAAATTTATAATACACACTGACGACAGGAACCACCAGTATCTGACAATATAGCTCACTGATCTCAACTTCTGAGGGTAGATTTAAGAATGTTCTTCTTTTTTTAAAGTTTCTTTTGTAGAAAATTTTATTTTATACTTTTTCTGTGTGTGGACATAGATGCATGTCTGGCACCTACACAGGCCAGATAAGAGCATCAGATTCCCTGGAATTAGAGCTGCTATGTCAATGCTAGAAATTGAACCCTGATCTTCTAGAACAGTCAGAGCTCTTAACAGTTAATCCATCTCTCCTGCCCCTAAAGCTTCTCTTTCAAGCGTCCTCCCACTCTGCAAACTATCAGAGAATAGCAAGGCTGGTTGAAAGCTCAAAATTGGCTAGGATAGACCATAAACCAGAAGACCTTCTAAACCTGAAAATGGCTCCTAATTTATCCAGCAAATGTGCTACTTTTGGGGTCAGCAACATAACTCAGTGGGTACAGGCATTTGCTTCCAATACTCATTTAGATTCTGGGGCCTGACAAAGTAGAAAAGAGAACTGACATGTATACCAGGTATTCACATGGACAGGCATAGTAAATAGAAATATAATATAGTAAATAAATAAATATAATTTACTAATTTTTACTCTTTAATAAAACAAGACTCTTTGAAGCAGAAAGTGAGACACCCACTTCCAGATACGATTAGAAAACTTAGCCACAGTACAGTATTAAGCCCTCTAAGTTCAACTGTTAGCCAGTTTGAGGATATGAAGAAGGGAATCTGCCAGGTATCTCCATAGACACTACTTGGGGCTCTCTCTGGCAATCCTGCAAATCTCAAGTTTGAAAGAAATGTATCTCAACACTTTAAACTGCTAAAAGCTTTGATCCAAAACAAATCTATAGGAAGAGTCTCTACTTCCTTTGGCTTGACCATCTTGCTCAGAAGTCAAAATTGAAAAACAACATTCCCTTGATTGAGTCCTCTACCTATACTTCGATGAACTTAATAAATAGGACTACAGTGGATTTTCAAGATCACTGTCTGCTACATATAGAGCTTGGAATATGAAACCTTTTCTTAAAAAAAAAAAAAAAAAAACAGGAGAGGGTGATTGTTATGGAAGCTGTAGAAGCAGCCATCCAGACAAGTGAGAAACAATCTTTTGTCTATAGAAGGTGGCAATCTTGCCTAAACCTGGAAATCTTTGACTGCTGATAGCTAAATCTGGTCATTCCCATCCATACAACTTTTTAAACTAACACTCTGAAGAATATCGGTCCCTTTGTTGTTTTGTACAATATATGACTGGTCATTGCAGACTTGCTAGCTAGCATATGTTATTACCTAGAAAAATGTCTAAGTAGTAAGTGCTTACCTTCTTATTGAGTTTCAGCCAAGTAGAGAAAGCCTTTGTGTCCTGATACTGCAGACCAAAGAACCAAACTTCCCTCAAACCAATAGTTTTCACCACCTGGAAAAGACAACACAATGACTGGTTTAATATCTACCAAGAATCTACCAAGAACATCAAGGTGGAACCAACTTAATCTACCCTTAAAGGGTTTAAGGTACTGTTAGTCTTTAAGAACATGAAAGTAGAAGGGGAACAAATTATTTAGGAAAAGGACATGGACCAATGGATGAAAGGAGTGTCTTTATAATCAAATATATGTGCATGAAGGTGTCACAAATCTACTGTTTTGTGTAATTAACATATGTATATTACATATAACATATTAAATAATACATAATTTAAAAAGAAAAACAAAGAATTGCTATTAGTTTCTTTCCCGACTAAGTATTACTGTGAACACTGGTGCATACCAAGAACCTTACATCCATGATCATCTTTAAAGAGCCCTATGGCAGAAGTACAATGAGGGTAGCTTTACAGATGGTAAACTTAAAAGTCCAGAAAAGAAATGATATGCCCAACATGCAGATGATGAGTGACAGAGTCAAGATTTAGCTTATGTCATATTTCCAAATCAAAACAGTTCTCTTATATTCTGCCACTACCTTCCTTCTACAATGCTATACAGCTGTCTGCTCCCAGAATGGATTAGAGGCTGTAGAAAAAGATCCTTAAGTTAACTCCTGTATCATATTCTCCTGGGAAACTCTCATATATTGTCCTTCAGCATTTTAAAATTTATTATAAAGAACATTACATTGGGAATAGTAATACCTGTCTGTAATACCAGCACTCAATAGGAGGTGAAGGCAGGTGGATCAAAAGTTCTATGTCATCATCCTTAGTTACACAGAGTCTAAACCCAGTCTGGGCTACATGAGATCTGTGTCAAAGAGGGGTGAGAGGAGCTGTGCTCAATCTCAGCACTTTGGGGACAGAGGCAGGCTGCTCTCTGAATTGGAGACCAGCTCAGTCTACGTGTCAAGCTCCAGGCCAGCCTACATGTTGAATGCCTGTCTAAAATTAACAAAGGAGGCACATTTAAAAAGACACAGATGAACAATCAGGAAAAGTGCAGAGATGCAATGTGCAGAGTTCCTATGTCCACAAGCGAATGTTCCTTCAGGAATTTCCACATGTCTAGCTATCTAGAAGCTTCCCAACCTAGCCTTTTAGGTTTCTTTGGAAGAATTACATCATTATAATTGACTATTGACAATCATTGATGACATCAATTCAAACTTCACAGCTGTCCTTATCTTTAGAATGTGAGGGTTATATCAATATGTAAGACCAAGTCTCACTTGCAATACTCCAAGAAAGAACACGTGAGAAGACAAAGCAGAAAGCATGCCATATAGACACCTCATAGCCCAAAGCTATAGATACTAATATGTTTGGGGCCAAACTTTGTCTTGTGAAGAAGCTAAAAGGCCCTGTACTGCTCAGCACCCCTTGAATGAATAGAAGGCAGAAAAGGAAGCCTGAAAGGAAAAGACAGATGGAGTCTGTTCTCAGGGCCCTGACATACTGATGGTCCAGTTGTAGGCTCTACACCACCATGCCCAAGACTAAAGATGGCCACACTAAAGCTAAGTCATACCCTGATGAAGTCAGGGTGACATCTCAGAGTCCTCATCTTTTCTTTTAGATATAAAAGAATGGAAATAAAAGTTTATGGTGGGATAAGTATGAAATCTAAGAGACTTAACTAGAGACATAAACAAGAACCCAGAGTTGCCAAGGTTCCTTCTAGTAAACAAGCCAATACCTTCCTGGGACTACCTCACATACAATAACCACTCTGAGGAGAAGCCAAGTTCCTAAGATATCACACTTTCTCTTTATAGATGTCACATATCAGGAAATCTGAACAAAAATCTTTTATCTGTAACTTGCAGCCAGTATACTTCATTTTGCTGGTCACAACTTCCTCATTATCTAATTGGGAAGCAAGCCGTCAAATGATCTCACATGAAGGGTTGTGTATGGGAAGATATTTTTTTTTAAGTTCTTGTCCTACATTTAACATAAGACCCAAGTAATAACTCTGATTTTCAACACATTTCCAAAGTTATGATTGAAATGCAACTGGTGGAAAGAGGAAGAGTTTCAAACTGTTCAGATCCTAGAGAAAGAAAATGACCCACTGAAAATAGGATAGGCTATAGGACTAACGTGCCTTGGTACTGAAGGAGTGGAGCAGGAAAGAAACAGAACTGGTAAAGCAACGATGGCTTTTACCTAAACCAAGAGGCCAGTTGTGGCGGTTCAGAAAACCTAGGGCTGAAGGGGATTTTGATATGAGCACTGCCTCTTTTTTTTTTTTTTGTAAGCAGAAGGAAATCAAAACGGTATGAATTTTCCACTTCCTTAAGCTCTTGAGCTTGGAGAGATGAGCCTCAGCCTATGCTGAAGTTCCAAAGTGCGGAAATGGGAGGAAGGAAATGCAGTCTGAAGTCAGAACTGATACTGAAAAAGAATAAAGGACAAAAGAGAAGACCTGTGACTACAGGCTACAGAGAAATCTCCAATTAAGGTCTATGGAGTGATGGGAGCCATTTGCTCAGACAACACTTGGCCCCATTTCCAATTCTAGGAACAAAAGAAACTGGGCGAGAAATTACTCACTTCCAATGTTTATAGTCACCAAGAAGTCTATTTCAGGTAGTGCTGGACTGGAGAGAGGAAAGACCTTGCTTTCCAAGTTAAAGAAAAGTATCTAGCTCTTTGTTCTAGGAACAAACCTCTGTGGCTCCAGTGAGTAGATTCCTTATAAAGCTGAGAAATGGCTCCCTTCCTGAGGGAAAAAAAAAATGTGTTCCCTTTGGTACTAGACATCCTTCTCATAAGACCTAAGCTAGTATTCCTCAAAGTTGGCCTGAAGAAACCCTTAAGCAGAAGAACACAGTCATTGACTACACCCAAGAGGTCTGGGAGGATGGTGGAACTGAGGCGCACTAAAAGCACCATGAATCAAGATAACTGGGAAATTATCCCAACAAACACATTTTTGACAGAAAAAATATTCTAGAGTCTGTTAATTCTGTTCTGTACTGTGCAGTACTATTCCGAGTAGACTGTGGAGAGTAAACAGGGTTAACATCACATAGGCTATTAAACTGAAATCCAGTGATGTGCCTATCAAGTTGCCTTCAGATTAAGTGTACATCCCCACATATAAATACTGCTCTCAGCTTTGGTCAGAGGAGCTTCTTTATGCTGTGCTCAGCAGCAATTGTGGACTTTTAACTGGCTAAAGTGCCAAGAATAAGTGACTGTTGACTGTTCAGCCTTAAATGATTATCTATAATCTATATCATCTCCTCCAAGGCACCAAGAACATCAAAAAGGAGAAGGCAGAAAGACCATAAGATCTGGAAGAGGTGGAGGAGTGCTATGAAATGCTGCCCTCCAGGATAGCCAGCAGAGTCACGAGCTCCCAACACCTGTCATGACACACACGAGACCTGCATAAGATTTGAGTTAACATCTTATCACGGAAAGAGCATGTGAAGTCACACCCATCCCTGAAGAGCTAAAGGCAGTTACTGGTTGGTAATCATACTTCTGTGAATGAGCCTAAGGAAATTCACAGGGTTTTGGAGGAGGGGTAGACTTGAAAGTAGAAAAGGTACTAGTTGAAATAGGAAAGAGATCAGCAGGCATGGGAATCGGGATAGGAGAAAGAAGGGAGGATGAATATATCAAAACACATTAAATACATTTATTCAAAAGGTTATACCCCAAGGTAGGCATGGTGGTGCTTACTTATAAACTCACCACTTAGGAGGGAGAGGCAGATGAATCTCTGAGGCTAGCCTGATCTACAGAGTGAATTCTAGTGAGGGCTAATACTATACAGAAAAATTCTGTCTCAAAAAAAAAAAAAAAAAAACAACAAAAAAGAAAGAAAACCAATTATTATCATATGTATTTAACACATGGTAATAAGAAAGAAAACTACAATGAAAACTGAAGTCCAGTGAAAGGAAGAGATTTGCCTTAAAAAAATCATTGTTAACTTCTAGGAGCTTTGGGATATAAGGCAGATCCCTATTTACCTCTTTCATTTTTATAACTCGCATAAGTCAATTCAAGAATCAGTGCTGCCTTCCTTGTATACTACCTGCATCGATTTGTGTAACAAGCTAGCAACACTGTGAGCCATCTCAGAAACCCAGAGCTGCATCATAAGGCCAGTGCCTTAAGAAAAAAATCTGCATGAGAAATTATGTGTGAAACTGCATTGCATCGATGCCCACAGATCTGAGGTATGCTGAGATTCCATTACAGGCTGGCAGCAGCTGCGTCATCACCCACCTAAAAGCAAATTGGTGATTAACTGGAAAAATCTGTAAGATGCTACCACAACATCTGCTTTTTATGCTCCACAAAGCCTGTACTACACTGAGCATCTTCTTCACAGAACAGACAGCACTCAGCCCAGTTTCTGCTTGGGGACTAGGCTAAGCAAAGGAGGTTCACATAGGGCAGAGTTGAGAGAAGGCACTGGGAAGGTACAATCTATCAAGGTTGAGTTATAACACTCCCAACAGCTGTGTGAACTTAACTAGGACTTTTCTCCTCACAAAACCTCAGTTCCTAAGCCACAGGATGGGAATACAACTAATATTAGTGTCATAATGGGTGTTAATCACACTACAAAATAAAATCAGAATTTAAAAGTCCTAATGCGAAATCTGCCAGTAATAAGTACTTCACTGAGTCAGAAAAGCTTTGTGATTTTATGGTTCCCTCAAATGAACTCCCACGACATTTCCCCCATATGTTTGACTATTAATAAGATCAACTATTAGAATGGCTAAGAAGCCAGACAGGATCTCTATATATGTGTGCATATATATATGCAATAGCAATTAGTAGAAAAAGAGGCCTTGAATCTGAAGGAGAGAGGGGAAGGGTATAGGAGAGGAATTGGGGAGAGGAAAAGGAAGGGAGAAACGTTGTAATCATACTACTATACTCTCAAAAAATAATAATGTTATTCATAGTGGTAGCCCTGCCACCTAGTGGCACGTATACAATTCAGGATGAAATCATTTGACAAATCCGCCTTAAGAGATTAAAGCAAGCCAAGTACATCATGCCTGTAGCAAAATGTGTTCTTCCTCTTTCCTATCAGGGAACACACAGAAAGAAACAGAAGTAAGGGGGAGCAATTGTGAGCCCCATTTCCATTTCCCACCAGGCCCTGTGTCTCCTCAAGCTATAGTTTCCCATTGTTGCATGTTATTTATCATTCGGTGCCAAGAAATATGCTCCTTGACCAGAAAGGAAGTAAAATAAAAAGGAAGCATATTTTGTTACGTTCAAATCTTTTCTCCAATGGTTTTCACCTATGATATCACAGCTCAGACCCTTCTGCCCTCACAGAAAATGCCTGTATTCTCTGTTCTATGGCAACCTCTCAGTGACCGAAGGACAGAAGACACATCTAGGAGACATCTCCAAGCTGTAACACCCTCATTCGCCACACACAGTGCAGTGCAGTAGGGAAAGAATATGTTTGTTCAGATCTGTATTTTAAATTCCCTATCACAACTTGCTGGTAATCTGACCTACCAAGGAAAATTCTTTGTCCTCTTAAGGACAGGATGTGACAAGTAAAGAAAGAATCCAGCTATCACTTCAAACCCAACTCACCATTTTTCAAGAATACAATACCAACAATAGTCACCATGTTGTATACTAGAACTCAAAGTCACATTTTCATTTGTATCTATGTTGGTTGAGACAGGATTTCATGTTGCTCAGGCTAGCTTCAATTAAAGCTCACTATGTTCTTGGGAATGACCTTGAACTCCTGATCCTCCTGCCTGAATCTTCAGATATTACAGGCTATCACACCCAACTTCAGATTCACTCTACTGAATGAAAGTGCATCTAAAGCACCTAGCCAAAGAGTAGTCTATAGTAGGTGCTCAATAAGTATACTTCCTAGGACATTGCTTATCCAGATGAAAAATTATCTGGTTTTCTCTCTCAGTCCTTTCTTTGGTGATTATGAAAGGCTAAAGTCTCTTAAGTACTCTGGGAGGCAACAGCCCTAAGAGTAGCATACCAGCCAGGAACCTAGCACATGTTTGTAATTCCAGGAATCAGCAGGCAAGAAGATTGTCCCAAGTCCTAGGCAGCATGGACTACATAATAAAAACCAGGTCGGCCAGAGTTATATAGCACAACCTTACTCCCCCCACCCACACACAGGCACATGCAAACACACAAATTTACCATTCCAATCTGCAAGGGGCTCACAGCCATAGAGGCCTCCCACAGAACTACACATACAGTACATATGGAAAACCAACACTAACATACTGAGTTTGAGGCTTTTGGAAATTAATAAAACTTTGCCCACGGATCTTCTTTATTGCCCCAGGCTCTAAGTCATGTCTTCTTTGCCTTCAGCAGCCATCCCTCTGCAATGCAAAAGAACAAAGCCCCAGCACCAAGAGCAGGGAAGAAGTGATCCTTTGGTTCTGGAGGGGAGAGAGTCAAATCAGAACTCTGGAAGAAGTCTAAGCAGATGCCAAAGTAAGATCCACTATGACTGATACTCTCCCTTCTGCACCTCTTCCTGAATTCAAGGGACCCAGGGATTTATGTGGTATAGTAGATGCATCCTATGCTTGTCTTAAGACTGTTCCAAGCCAATCCAGAAGAGATATTCTGCCAGCTGCCTGGCTCCTCCTACCAATTCAAATGAGGCATTTGCCTTCTTTTATAGAAAAGGGTTGTCTGAACTCTAAACAATGGAAATACAGAAGGAGGAGAAGAAACTATGCAGAAAAGGTGGCAAGGCTACATTTTTGAGAGATAACCTAATTTGAGAAACTATTTACAGATAGGGAAACTGAGGTCCAAAGAAGGGAAAGAAGGGAAATGTTTACATGAAACGACAAAAAATTAGCCGGCAAAAACAGCTCTAGAGACCAGAACTTCTGATTTTCTATCCGGTATCCAGTCAACTTCATCAGTCTGTCCCTTTAAAAGCTCTCCAATATAAAACCCACATGCAAAGAGGGAATGCAAAACCTTACTATAATCAAAATGCATTCAGTCTTTGCAGACTAGTAATGTAATCACGTGTGAGCCAGGGAATGTCAACACATTATTTTTGTGTTTAAAAGTTCCTCAGACTAACTTGTATTTTCACAAATTAACCGTCAGTGATTACCTTACAAATTACAGTGATTGCCTATTCAAAACGAAAACACAAAACAAACTCGAGAGGAGTAAGTTCCAACTAAATCCAAAATAAGATAATCGAGCCTATCTCCCTATTCTAGTGCATAAATGAGACAAAAAGCACCATGATATTTGAAAGGAAGCCATCATTTACCACATGCATGTACATAATACTGTCTCCCAAGCTATTTGGGTTTGAGGTTTTTTTTTATTGTCTTGTTCAGTTCTAATCTGTAATTCTATGCAGCCTTATATGTCACAGTAACCAGATTTTTTTTGGATAATGATCAAGATATAAATAACACTATATTTTTATAAAATCAAAAGATCTATACGGTAGGCATTAATTGCCCCTTTTCTTTCACATTTGCATATGTACACTGATGCTCATGCCACAGTCTGCACATGGAAGTGAGAGGACAACTTAGAGATATGGAAGCATACACCTAGAATCCTAGCACTTGGGAGACAGAGGAATAAGAATTGTGAGTTAGAAGCCAGCCTCAGATACACAGTAAGTTCAAGGACAGCCAGGACTTTTTAAAAGAGACTTGTCTATACATAGATAAACAAACAAACATCTTTCACAATTCAAGGCTCCATATATTCATATTTTCAGCAAATGTAGCATATAATCATGCTCCCTGTCTCTTTTCTCCCTTGTTCAGGGATCAAGGATAGTATGTGTTAGGGCAATAATATTGAGATTTCAGGTTGCAAACATTAAACGTTGCCTCCTTTTTAATTAAGTCTGCAATCAGCCTTTGTTTTCACCATCCTTGGATAGGCAAGTAAAAAACAAGACCTTTTCCAAAGCAGAATAAAAATGAGTGGCCTGCATTGTGACGAGACCTATTACCAGAAGTAGTTAAGAAACGAGGCCCTCCTTTACCTGGTCAAACAGCTGCTTGCCAGTGGTGTTGGGCTGAATGGCAAACTCCAGCTCTGCATCCATGGTGGTTACACGCACACTGATCTAGGATGAGATGAAATAAAGTAGATTAGTTGTTTGGCTTTCTGCTCAGTAGATTTGGGGGAAAAGTCCATGTTCAACTTGGAAGAAACTCAAACACCAAGAAAATGAATAAATAAGAAATTGGTAAAATATTGGCCTAAGTCATAACATCTATATTCCCACCCACATTACTCAAGATAAACACAGCCACAGACAATGCTCTACCAAGAGGCAAAGAATGCAAATCATCCAACTACAAAGAGGAAGTATTGACTATTATATTTCTTCCAAAAAGCATTGCCCATCTACACCAGCCAGCTCCACCCCACAGCATTCTCTTCTTACCCCAGACCTATAGCCTGGTTTATCTATGGTATGAGTAGATCTCTGCAGAAGCAAGTAAAATAGATTCTCCACTATTTTACTCCACTGGAGTAAAATATATCTCCACTGAATTCTCCACTACAAATTTTCCAAGCTACAACACCAACCTTCTAAGCAAAATGATGTAATAGAGCACAGGTCTTCAACCTGTGGGTCATGACCCCTTTAAGAGCGTTGAACTACACTTTCATAGAGGTTTTCTAAGATCATTGAAAAAACACAGATATTACATTACAATTTATAACAGTAGAAAAATTACAGTCATCAAGTGGGAAATAATTTTTATGGTTAGGGGTCACACCATAAAGAACTGTATTAGAGGGTTGTAGCATTAGGAAGGTTGAGAACCACTGCAATAAATGTATGATGGTAAAAGGAGTAACTAACCATTTTCTGATTGAATATGAGATCAACTTTACAGGAGGGAATTGATTGCCAGTACTGTAAACCTGCTCAAAAGCCCGTGGCTTGGGAGGTCAGATGCACTAGTGGGACTACTATTGATTTTACTCAATAGAAATGCAGTCAAATTGGACTCTTTTTTTTTTTTTGACTTTTTTTTTTATTCGATATAATTTATTTACATTTCAAATGATTTCCCCTTTTCTAGCCCCCCCCCACTCCCCGAAAGTCCCGTAAGCCCCCTTCTCTTCCCCTGTCCTCCCTCCCACCCCTTCCCAGTTCCCCGTTCTGGTTTTGCCAAATACTGTTTCACTGAGTCTTTCCAGAACCAGGGACCACTCCTGCTTTCTTCTTGTATCTCATTTGATGTGTGGATTATGTTTTGGGTATTCCAGTTTTCTAGGTTAAAAACAACTTATTAGTGAGTGCATACCATGATTCACCTTTTGAGTCTGGGTTACCTCACTTAGTATGATGTTCTCTAGCTCCATCCATTTGCCTAAGAATTTCATGAATTCATTGTTTCTAATGGCTGAATAGTACTCCATTGTGTAGATATACCACATTTTTTGTATCCACTCTTCTGTTGAGGGATACCTGGGTTCTTTCCAGCATCTGGCAATTATAAATAGGGCT
The DNA here is from genome assembly GCF_947179515.1 of Apodemus sylvaticus. Lineage (NCBI taxonomy): Eukaryota > Metazoa > Chordata > Mammalia > Rodentia > Muridae > Apodemus > Apodemus sylvaticus. Next base: position 56,814,124 of record NC_067495.1, on the reverse strand, counting down.
GCTATGAACATAGTAGAGCATGTATCCTTATTACATGGTGGGGAATCCTCTGGGTATATGCCCAGGAGTGGTATAGCAGGATCTTCTGGAAGTGAGGTGCCCAGTTTTCGGAGGAACCGCCAGACTGCTTTCCAGAGTGGTTGTACCAATTTGCAACCCCACCAGCAGTGGAGGAGTGTTCCTCTTTCTCCGCACCCTCTCCAACACCTGCTGTCTCCTGAATTTTTAATCTTAGCCATTCTGACTGGTGTAAGATGAAATCTTAGGGTTGTTTTGATTTGCATTTCCCTAATGACTAATGAAGTTGAGCATTTTTTAAGATGCTTCTCCGCCATCCAAAGTTCTTCAGGTGAGAATTCTTTGTTTAACTCTGTACCCCATTTTTTAATAGGGTTGTTCGGTTTTCTGGAGTCTAACTTCTTGAGTTCTTTATATATATTGGATATTGGACTCTTAAAATGTATTTATATCCACATATTAGTTTTGCTCTGAAGCCTAAAGAAGTTTCTTTTGGCAATGGCTTTCAGCTAATTCAGACTCACAACTGGTCAAGGTTCTGAGAATAAGTGATTGTTGAGTACTTGGTCCTAAACAAAGAATCTTCATGTACCCACTCCTACCCACAGTGAATGTAAGTGCTGGAGGACAGAGAGGAGGGTTGCAGCAGACTTCTACTTATGTCGCAGCAGTTGCAACCATTTTTGTGGGAGGATATTTCCACAAGATCTGCATGGTATTGGGCACATCAAGATGGATAGGGCAGGGGCTAATGACAATTCATCCTGTCCTAAAGAGTGAAAGCCAATTAATTGTTGCAGGAGAGAGGTCATATTGTGTAGTCACTGGTAAGTTGTGCTTCTAAGTAATCTCCCACACAAGCTCATGAAAACAACTCTAATGAAATGCAGTGGAGGATTTAAAAAAACTATTAAAGGTAAAGAGGATAAGAAAGGACAGCATGAAGAATATGATCAAAGTGTGTGTGTGTGCATGGGCACGTGTATGTGTACATGCATATACAATATCTATACATATGTATATATTTAAAATTTTGTAAGAACAAAACCAATTTTAAGAAAATTAGGTTCAAGGTTAACACCACTATACTGGGCTCAATTTGTCAACCTGAATATCTCTTATCCTTTTCTTGGGCCTTAGTTTCCCTCAACAACACAAGGGCAGACAGACATGGGTTGAGTTGCGGGAACAATTAATCAAAGCAATGTCTGAGGATCATTCTAATAATGAAGTTGGTGGGTCTATATACTACCTTGCTCTGCTAACATTTCCTATATTTGTGTCTCATTCAGGAGAGAAAAGGGGCATCAGTAGAGTTAATGAAAGGACAAAGAGGGAGCCAGACACAGATTGACGAACTACCAGGCAGGAAGGAAAAGGGAGGGGTGAAATGATATAATTATATTTTAATCCAAAAATATTTTAAGTGAAAAATATTAACATATTCTATTTTTAAATGAAAATAGAAAAATATCAAGTAACAGTAGTTTATTAGGGAAGAAGAGTGGCAACCATTTCAAAGCTTTTGTATAATTTCAGAAGAAAAGAGTTTAGTCACTAACTTTTAGTGTATCTCAGCTCAACATTTTCCTCATGTGTCTAAAATTACTCTTCAGACCCTCTGGCCAACATCCCAGATACACAATAGTAGCAAGTTGGAGTTATTCCATTCTTTGGTTGACAAATGTTCAACCCAAATCAACCTCACAGACTCTATTGCTACTCAGGAGATACAAGCCAGAAAGCAAAGGTGATGGTCTTTTCTGCAGTCTCTGGTAGTCTTGGTGCTTCACACAATTCCTGATACATCATATGGGTATTTAAAACCACAAGTCATTAGATCATTCACGAAGATATATTTGGTCATGAAGATAAGTTTTTTAAGTGCCCAACTATATTTCCAAGGGAATGGAAAGACCTCTTGAACTGCAGACAAGTGTGCAATCACTGATATGGAGAGACAGAAGGTCACTTTCCCAAAATCCCAATATACAGAAGGAAGTTAAATTAGATCCTTAGAAGATTTTTTTAAAGTAAAAAAGTACAACAAATCATCACGTAAGACTTCATTGGCACTAGACAATATAGCCTCAACCTTAGAAGTAGATTCCCTAGTGTACATCAATGATAATTGAGATTTTATTTTAAAGGATTTTTTTCAGTTAAAAACTTGACAGTGAGTACTACTAAATATAGTATCAATAAACAGCTTTCGTGTATCTAGATATACAAGTCATTAGGTACTTCCTATGTACTACCCCTCTTAACACCAACAGTCACCCTGTGATTGTTTCTACATCGAGGATGAGAAAATAGATATAATGTATATTATATCACAGATACATAATCATAATGCTAGTATTTGTGAGTTTGAATACAGGTCTATGTGTAGATCTTATATTTATTATATAAATCATATTATATAAATATGTTAATTTCCTCTTACAAAAGATGGAAGGCTTTCATTAAAAAAAAATCAGGAGCTGGAGAGATGGCTCAGTTGTTAAGAGCACTGACTGTTCTTCCAGAGGTCCTAAGTTCAATTCCCAGCAACCATGTGGTGACTCACATCCATCTGTAATGAGATCTAACATCCTCTTCTGGAGTGTCTGAAGACAGCTACAGTGTACTCACATATAATAAATAAATAAACCTTTATAAAAATCAAAGATAAATTTTATACTCCTAGCTGTTTTGCTCAACAACATAGTCAAAAGATGGCTTGTTATATGGACAGATAAAATTTCATACTTTGGGGCTATCAAGATGGTGCTTGCTACTAAGCCTGATCATCTGAGTTGAATCTGTAAGACACACATGGTGGAGGAGAGAACCAACTTCTATAGATTGTCCTTTGACCTCCATATGCATACCCCCACCCCGCCCTCTCTCTCTCTCTCTCCTCTCTCTTTCCTCTCCTCTCCTCTCTCTCTCTCTCTCTCAGACACACACACACACACACACACACACAAGAATCCCAAACAAACAAAAAGAGAAAAACCAATGACTAATAATATAGAGAGAGTGGAATGGGGACAGTGGCCTTTCTAATACAATGGTTTATTCTCATATCAATATTTATTTCTAATTTAGAATTACATGTCTGGAACACAAAGCTAAGTAGGCACAAAGAAAATGCTGGCTACATGAAGAGCCATCAAGTAAGAGATAGACGGCTATAGAGATAAGGATGTATAGTTCAGTGGTAGAGAAGTTATGTAGTATGGTACAGGGGTGGAGGCAAAGACAGACTAAAGATATAGTACATACAGAGAAAGAAGAGGCCATTTTACTTTTTCACCTTTTTGTGGGAGGTACCATTCTTGCTAATCTTGCAAAGTCAATGGAACATTTGTCAGAATATTTTTACAGCATCAAATAAATACAATGAGACCGTTTATATTGGCATAGATGTCAAATTTAATAATGTGTACTTATGTACTATATTAAGTTAATTACCTAATATTGAGTCTTAATAATTGTTACTGTGATTTCTATTTTTAAATCTTTTTTATTTTTCAACAGATCCATACATTTATACAATGAATTTTAGTCATCTTACACAGCCTACATCCCCTCCATCTCCCATTGGCACTCTTTACAATGTGTCCCTCTCCTTGTTTCTATGTCTTCTTTTTCTGTCTGCTCCACTGAGTTTAATTTGATTTCCCTGACCAAGCATTGATGGGAAGTTTGTCAACACATGAAGGACAGCCTATCTGTGGCAATGTCACTTTAAAAGCTGACAACACTCCTCCAATAAGCATTAATTGTCAATAGTCTCTGCGGGAGGAAAGTGATATTTCTTCTGGAGACAACATAGCCACTACTCTTGTAATTTTGATTTAGTATAAATGATAATTGAGAGATCCAGAATAACTAAGTATCTCAGACTTCCACTGGTGACAATATCATGGGTATTGCTGCTACTACAAATTTTTGCTTATATTTATGATTAAACGGCTAAATTTATTAATTATCAGTTGAAACTCAGTGAAAACAAAGGCTGCCATCCCTTTGTATCTATAAAGGACTGCATCCACGATCCCCACGGGCACAAAACCCCACAAATGTTCAAGTTCCTTAAAAATGTCATAATATTTATATATAACCTACATACATCCTCTTGTGTCCTCTAAATCATGTCTAAATAATTTCTAATACCAAACACAAGGGCTGGGAATGTAGCTTTGTGATACAGCCATGGCTTAGCATATATAAGGATTCAGTCGCTCACAACATTAACAAATGTTTTAATACAATGTAATGTTATAAAAATAAACCACTATTCTTTTTGTTTGAGAAATAATAAGACAAAGTCTACACATGTTCAGTATAGATGCATTTTTCCCCAAATATTTTCAACCCACAGCTGGTCGAGAGCCAACTGTATCCACATTCATAGGTCTTTCCTGTTTCAAATGCTATTCATGGATAGAATAATTTCTGGTTAAGGAACTTTCTAGAAATTTATTTCAATTCACCTAATACAGATGGAGCACATTGTTTAAAGAATAATGAGTGTGGGAGAACTGTAGAATTATTCTGACCTTGAGGCAATTACTGAATTACCAAAGAACTGTAATGGTAATACACAGGGAAGTCCCTGAAAAGCAGAACAGAAAAACCCTTTGTGCAAATTAAGAATCATATTAAGGTGGTTTTCTCATAGATCTCTAAAGACAGGATTGATTTTGGGAAAGGGACTCAAAATAGAAAAAAACAAAACAAGGGGATTTGAGTAAAATAAATGGAGCCTGAAAATTGATGGGAATAGTGGGAATTAGTATTGATTAAAGGGTGGTTTGTTCTTTGATAATCTGGGGTGCAAATTACACAAGACAAGCTATAGCCCAGACCCATGTCACATGAGGCCTTCTGGACATTTACCCCTACTAGGTACTAATTCCCTCCTTTTGGAATTGATCTCACTTTCTCATTGGAGGGAAGGAAGGGGGGACAGAGACAGAGAGACAGAGACATAGAGACACTGAGACAGAAAGACACAGAGAGAGGCAGACTGAGACAGGGAGGAGAAAGAAGAAATGTCTTGTTTGGAAAGTTTAAAAAAAAGAAAAAGAAGGTGGCCAGTGGGTACCCACCACTAAGCCTTACAGCCTGAGTTCAAGCCCTCCCATCTGTATGTTGGGAAGAAAGAACCAAGTATCCTAAGATGTCCTCTGACCTCTGTATACTATGGTAAGTGCACACATAAGTACATACAGAAATTTCTTTTTAAACCCTGAAATTGAAGCTTCCAAATTCAGCAAAACTTTCCTTGGCAGGGAATAAAAGAGCTGATCTAAGTAAACTAGCAATTTAAAGCATAATTCGCAGCAGAGAGAATTGTTTACACAGCTAAATCCTTGCCTAAGCTGGACCTGAGTATGCAGACATAGACTGAGGTCAAAGACTATCTGCGGAGAACAGAAGGGTTTAAGGAACATGACAACAAAAATCATGGGTATGCATTTTAAGAGTGTGTCATCCTCACATGTGCACTGGCCCTCCCACCTCTAGTCCAAGAACAATAAATCCACTGATGCTTTACTGAACAGTTGAACACAGATCCTTCCCACAGGAAGCCTCTCTGAGAATTAACTCCTCTTGGTGGTCCACCATCCAAAGGCTTCACTTCAACTAGGATCACGCTTAAATTGAATAGCCTGAAAATTAAAAGGATCACCTCAAATTGGATAGCCTGAAACATAACCAGGCCAGACGCTGACTCTGACTTGGCAGCAGGAGCTGGAGTGCTTTAGTTTATGACCCAGTGGTTTCAGAGACCCTCCCTTTCCTTAGAGCCAGGATCACCCAGGTAAGTAGTAGTCTTCCACATAACTCACCCCCACCTGTTATGTGTTCTTAACAATAAAATCTTTTTGTCTAGGGGGTAGATGGGGAGAAGAAATACTCACCAGTTAACTTCCTGGAAAAACTGAAGATAACTTTTGTCAGTTCATAAGTGAAAAACCTGAAGTACATAGGTGCAGGTGACAGAACACTTATTGTATGGCAACTCTGTGCTGGCCCCATCACCCACGGTCCCAGTTCAATCATTTAAGCCAAATTTCCTCTGCTAGCAGTTGGGGGAGGCGGGTCTTCTGGACATTCTTGGAGCTCCTTCCATAACTCCACCCACCTCTCCAGTCATGGTAATTCTGCTGCTCTCTGTAGACACTGTCTTGGTAACTATTTTGCCAAAGCCCACACACTGTAACACAGGAAGCCTGGGTACATCTGGGAAACACTGCTGGGATAGGATTCCCTTGTTTCTGTGGGGCAGAACCTGTGTAAGCCCAGTTGGGTCAGACCTCAACTACCTGCCATTTTAGAATTCTGAGGGAGTGGCCTTTCTTTCTGGGATTCCAATGGGGGCTGATAATGGAAGGAAGACAATTATAATTGGAGGAGAGGAGCAAGAGGAAGTACAGGCCTTACTAGGGCAACCCCAGTACTCCAATGTCTTCTTCAGGCAGAGTGTAATCACCAATGTCACCCAAAAAACCTTCACCCAGCATTTTCTATGGTAGGGCCAGGACTATCTTGATTCTTCGGATAACAGAACAGCCTCAAGCAAGTCTTTTCTCTAAGAAGAAACTAAGAGCTGCCGCCTTGACCTTCAAGCCCAGAGTGGAGAACACCTTCACCCTGCTCCTTGCCCCCAGCATATACACACACTCATATCAACTTTCCCACAACTCATTCTTCTTTCTCCCTAATGATTTGGAAATGGCACCTGGCATGATTATCCCCTTACCTCTCTTTTGACCTATTTCCAGACCTTTCCAGACCTGCCTGGGCTTAACCTATGTCTGTGTCTGTTCTCTGTAGTTTCTACAGAAGAAAACCACAGCAATTCTGACCCACACCCATACCTTCATGACTCAACATTAGTTCTCCAACCACTCCAGCTGCTCCAAAAGGCACAGGAGACAAGAGTCTCTTTCATTTGTTTTGGCTCAGCTCTGCTCTCCAAAAATTCCAAGAAGCATTTCAACTGACAGAGTACACTAGAGACTTGAGTGCTACTTTTTCAATTACCATGCTTGAGGTACTAAACCTTCTCAGCAATGAGGATACAGCCACCTTATCAACAAGAAACTACTCGTGTGTGTGTGTGTGTGTGTGTGTGTGTGTGTGTGTGTGTGTGTTTAACTAATTATGGTCTCACTGTCAAAAGCAGCTCATCAATCAAAACATACCCTAGAAATAAACAATGCCCATCCCCAATTCAGATCTTCGTGCAGGCACACAGATGGCCCCACAATGTCATTAACATGGTCATCCCCCAGAAAATCATTTGACTTTCCCTTCAGAATTTCTTAATTCTGAAATAAAGATGAAATAAAAGATAAGCAGTGTGGATTCCCAAACTCTTAAAAGCTGAAAGGACCTCAGTGAGCATTTGACTCAAATTCAACAGTTAGCAGATAGGAAAGCTGAGGTATGAGAAAGAGAAGCACTGTCCCAGACACAGCTACTAGGTAGTATGAGAACAGGGATTAAAATCTGGGTGCTTGGGCTAGGAGAGTGGCTCAGTGCTAGAGGCTTGCCAAGGGTTAATGAAGACCAGCATTCCACTTCCAAAACCACAAATAATATCTAATATTTTAAAAAATATTTCTTGATCCCATAGCATATTTAATATGCCCTCATGCCATTCTAGATCTTAGAAGTAGTTAGTAAACACTTCATACATGCTACTTTGAATCTGGAGATACTATGTAGAGGAGGCTGCACCAGTAGGTTTCAATTAAAAGCACAAAACTGACACAATTTGCAAGTCTAGTTTTCAACAGGGTATAGACCTAACTTTCATGCTGAGATAACCATTGCAACCCATTCTAGGGAGACACAATATTTCATAACAACATGGACGCAAAGACATAAAGAATAAAAGGAATGGGTCAATACCTAGGTAGCCAAGAATAACAATTCCCATAAAACTTTGAAGGTGCCGAAATGAAAAGGAAGTAAGCCCATCATTAATAAAATAAGCATCCAAATGTGAGAAACTGTTATTTGGAGCCACACCCAACAGGCCTTCACTCTCTCCAGTCAGCTTCCTGCTTGACCCATGCTCCTGCCAGCAAGTTTCACAGGAAGTTATTTGTAGACTGGAGACAGACCATTTTTGGCAGCCTGAAGATGCAGGCCCTGCCCAGGGCGCCAGAAGAGGGCTCTGTTCCCTCTGCTTAGGAGCACAACACATCAACCTTCGATGTCACGTCTCTGAAGAACAATACAGTTGATCCAAGCACCAGTTCAACTGCTCATGAGAATCCCAAGTCTCTGGGTATTAAAACTGCTGAAGGCAGGATCAGTAAACTATTCAGGAGCCAGGAGAAGGCTTACAGGCCCAGTCAAAAAGAACTACTTTCAACCCCAGGGTTAGGCTAAGGTTGACTTCTATCGAAGTCATCGAAGTCGGTATGAAAGTAGATGTTTAATAGTAGTTAAAGATGACCTTTAACTCCTACTCTTCTTGCCCTTCACGATCCTCTTGCTAGGACTGCATGCATGTGCCACACAGACTGTGCCAGCATTTTTTTAATGTTCTTAGGAGAGATGAGACATTCCCCCCCCCCAAAGAAAACCAGAATCACAAAGGATAAGTGAACACAGCAGATCATTTATGGTGCTTTATCCTCCTCAAAGGCTACAGTGTCTTCCTTTCTTGTTCTTAACTCTGCCTGACTATTTTCTCCTGCAAATTCTTTTATTACTAACCCTTACCCCTCAATAAAACTTACCAAGACTCCCAAAATCTCACAGCTGGTATCACAAGGATCATCAACTGGGCTTCAAAATTACTCAATACAATCAATCACCTGAGGTAAATTTTTGGAAGAGTCCCTTACCAACCCTGGCTTTTAGGGTCAGAAGGGGACTGACCATCAGAAAGTAGGAACCACCAAGATAATGTCAGGGCCCTTCACAATTTATAAACCTCATGATGACAAAATGGCTTGGAAACTATCTGACTGAAGAAAACACGTGAGCAGAGGTTAACTAGAAGACATCTGAGCAAGTAGTTTAAGAAAAGGCTCTCCAAGACTGAACATAACCTACATCCACAAAGATCAAGGATGCCATAGTCTTTCTATAGCCACTACATCCTTGTTTATAAAGTATGATGGCAAGAATGCCTATTCCTCTCTACCAAGAACCACCACTACCTATACCCACAAACTAAAGTAGTATCTCAATAGCAGGGAGTACATGGGTTTATATCCTAGAAACATGAATACAAGATCTAACTCTACCAACAATGAGCCAAAAGTTCTTAAATCCTGGAAAATGAGCATAATGATGCCAGTGCAGCAAACATGTTGTTTGGTGCTGATGAGATGGTGCCCTTAACTGATTGCAAACACCATTTTTGACGTTAGTCAACAACCCAGATTCCTAGTCCCCAACCTAAGATTACTATAGTATTTTCTCCAGAGGAATGGCTTGGGAATCTGTATTTCAACAAATACCCTGAGTTTAAAGAAACATACTCTGGCACAGATGCTGGTAACATCAGACCACAGGGCCAGTAACCTATATGTCCAAGATGTTTTCTGGCTCAGAAATCCTCGTTCAGCGACCTTGAAGATAGGATGTGACAGAACAGATGCTACAGGCAGAAGGAGGAGATTTTGAAAGCCTAATCAGAACGTTGTGCCAAATCTTTGAGCTATTGTCCAGAGTATTCAACCATCCTTCCATCTAGTTAAGAACCAGACAGTGGGAGGTACAGATAATGCAGCAGCCAAAACATATTGATCAAAATGCTCTAATTTAAAGCCTCTGTCAAGAGCCTTCCTGAGTTCTCTGCCTCATAAACATTCCACACTTACTCATTCCTAGGGGAATTTTCTGGCAAGGAGCAGACCTTAAACACCAACCTCCCCTTCTTGAATTCTCTGAAAACTTAGGGACAACGAACAAACATCAAAAGCAAGGCAGAGATGCAACTTTTCATGGGAGGGAGAAATGGGAGGTTCAGTGAGGTAAAAGCAATTTGTTTAGTTAGGCTTTATGGCGGCAACTGTAATATCCCAGCATCATACTATAGCAAACTAGCATGAGTTCAAGATGAGCTTGGGCTACATACATTTTTCAGGGGGACAAAAAAGCATCTAGTGCAAATTCAGAGATAAAACTAGAGTATGGGTTTTCAAAGCTACCAGTAACTATTATTTGCCTTCCCCAATTCCTTTTAGTTAAGGTTATTTTGACAGATATCATTTACTTTATCCAAGTAATCTAGTGGTCTCTAGCCATAAGCTCTCATGTAGGGTGCTACAACTCACCAGGCAGCTTGGCCAGTTCGAAAACCCTGTAGAATAACATCTTGGGAAAATGGAGAATTCCGGCCAGGTCTGCTAGAATTCTACTCATCCTAGCTCTGCCATAAATTCCTTATAGTGTTCTCTGGACCCTTTGTCTCTCGGTCTGAAATATGGGGGTCAAACTAGCTGGCTTCCAAAGGTGCTTTCAGAGGGTCCATCTATCCTCATTGAAAAAAGGAGCTAAAATGAGCAAACCCCCATTTTAATATGCCCACATATTCCTTCAGTCTAGGGTCATTCTGAGCTGAATGAACTCTTTAGGCGGTTAAGTGCAGGGTGACTGACAGCTGCGGGGAGGGGGAGCAGGGGCAGACAAGCAGGAAGGCGGCAGCCCCACCCTCCTTTGAACAGGAAGCTAGCTACATCCTCTTTTCCCCACCCTCAGCAGTACATCTCCAGACATACCAAGCAGAAGCAGTGGGGGGGGGGGGGGGAGAAGATGAGGCCTAAAACGAAACCAAACATGCAAATTACCCCAATGTACAAAGGAGCCATCCGAGAGTAGGAAATGAACTGGGGCCCTGAGAAAGAGCTGAGAGGCAACCCCAATGTCTACTAGAGCTAAACTAATCAACCTCACCTTGCTGGCCTGACAGGAACAATCAGGAATAGGCTGGTACAGTAAGCAGTCCTGGCCGATCCACTGAACAGCAGGCCAAACATCAGGACCTCATATATACAGGTGTTTCACCAGTGTACCTTTCTTGGGGTAAGAATACAGCCATGTCATTGGTATGGGTAGGGTTTACACATGAGTGAACATTTGTAAATGAATATAGGGGCTTTTAATGAATCTCAAAGCCAAGGAAGCCCACATCAACTTCATGGCTACAAGCCAGCCCACTTTCCAGGGCCATCCCCTACACCTTGTGACTGGGCCCCAGCCCTCCCCACATCCTGTTCTCAGAGAACACGTGGCTGCCTAGGGAAAGATAATGTCATTACCACACTTCCCCTCTGTGGAGGAGGATCTGATTGACTGGAGAGGGAGCCAGAGTTCTCTGCCTGAACAGGCTAAATAATCTGAAGTAAATCTCCTAGTTTCACAGAGAGACAGGAAGAGTGACTACATAATCTTGAGATCACCTGATACAGTGAAAGATACATACCTAAAGACAGTGGATGACAGACTGCACTGCTTCCAGAAGAAAACAAAGGAATTTGATAGGGTAAAAGGCCAATTTCTTTAACTTTTCAAGACTGTAAGATAATCATGACACTGTCCTTTGATCAGTGAACCAGAAGATACAAAATCAAAGAAAAAAAATGTATTTTCAAAAGGCTCCCAAGTGTCACACAAGTCTCATACAGTAATCCTAAATACCAACACTGGCATTTCTGCTAAGGCAGTGTGATTTAATGGGCCTTGAGTGGCATTATCCAATTTAGGAAAAGAAAATGACTTCCAATCTGTAAGAGCAGCAACCAAACAAATTTAGAGTTGTGAAGGAGTACCACAGCCCTACTCATTGTTAATGTCTTCACTGCTCTCTAATCAGCTCATTCCCCTGGCTCCCCTCTGTTTTCCCTTCCTAGCCTATAAATAAATGTGTAAAGAATGTGGCTGAACATTCCATGTTGAGGGAGGTCCTCCTAGCTGATCCAAAGTCAAAAGTCAGAAGTCAGATGTCATTCTTCAGTGATGCCTGAGTGAACACACCATTCTTCAGTGCAACACGAGCCTCACTGGGTTTCTAAAGGGAATTTCAACTTCCCATGCCTAAGCAGGATGCTCCTAACTCTCATACAACCTGCTGGTACCCACACCTAACCTTGCAGCTCAGTTCAACTCTTGGCTGCATAAAGTTAATCACATAGACCTTGAGAAAATGAAAGATTCTCAAAAATCTTCCACCAAAGTATCATATGACTTTGTAAAACCAGGATTACTTTTGGAAAAGGCCCTACTTAGGTCAAACAAAAAGGGAGGCTGGAGACTTTGTTCGACAATACAGAACATCAAGCTTACTAGTTTGGGTCAATCCATAGCTTGAGATAACCTTTCTAAAACGTTGCTGTTATGCCCTGTAAACTTACAATCTCATCTACCAATTTATTGAAGCCAGTAAAACCCTTTCAGCCTATGCAACAACAATATCAAAATTTTTAGCACCCCACCCACCACATATTAATATTCTTGAACTCAAGCACTAAAGTAAATGCACAGGAACACACTCAGCTAACTATAAAATATAATTATATATTTAGTTCTCAGTGTAGAACATTCTCCATTATCTTAACTTTCATCTAGTGTCTTCAGAAACAGAAAACAGGCCCACCAGAATCTCTCCAGAAATAGCCAACAGTTTCTCAAATGACCTAAGCAACAAACATCATTGTGCAATTTTAGAAGGCAGAGGAAGCCCTGACTGAGTGAAATCTTGAGTTAATGTGTGCTGTTGACATAGGCACCAACTCAGACTTGTGCAGGAATGATAAAGCCTTCCCTGCAGGATGAGGCTCAGAGTGCAAGTGTTGACAATGTGGACAAAAATCTATCATAGCACCCCCAACCCCATATTTATGGCCTGAGATCACTTCCCTACAGAGGCTGCTCCTACTGACACTAGCTAAACCAGAATCCTTGATCCAGCTGCATGCCATAAACCCTGACTCCTTGCTCATCTGTATGTAACAACCCCGCCTAAGCGATCTTCAGCTGTATGCAATAATCCCACCTTTCTATTCAAATCTATGCAATAAATACACTGAGCTTCCAGGGTGCTGTGGCTTCTCCAGCAGAGATCCCAAACCAAGGGATCCTAAATATTTCTGCATCTCTGTGTATTTGTCATTTCTTCATTTCGTGGCTGCCCTAGTCAGGTCTGTCGCTGGATGTCATAAAGAGGCATGTAATCAAATACAACTCTATACATCCATCTATAATTCTAACAGGACTTGGATAATAAACTAAAGCTACCTCTCAACTTACTATGGACATTTCAAAAAGGAACCATACCCCTACAATAGTGTGTGTGTGTGTGTGTGTGTGCATGCACATGCATGATAGAGGGTGCTGAATGCTCAAGTTCAGAAAATACAAGGTACTTGCCATCACACATTACTGAAAGAAATTTTTGTTGGATGGAGGTAATATGTATATCAGTGAATGGAGAACTGCCCTATGTAGCAAGGGCAGAGGTAAAAATAATCAAAAGCAACTAAGAAAACACAAAGAATCCAATCAATCAAGAGCAAAGTGGAAATACAAGGGAGATTTCTAAACAAGGGAAATATCTGGACAGATAACTTTTACAGTGGATACATACATTTCTCTCTCACTCTCTCTCCCCGCCCCCCCCCGTGTGTGTTTGTGTGTGTGTGTGTGTGTGTGTGTGCACCCTTGCATAGGAATCTGCCAAACCATGCATGTGGAGGTTCAAAGACAAGCTTTGAGAGTCGGTTTTCTCCTTTTACCATGTGGGTTCTGGGGATCAAACTCAAGCATGCGGCTTGGCAGCAAGTGTCTTTATCTCCCTGACCCATCTAAGCAAATTTCTAAAGAGCTAACATGTTCTGAAGGATAAAGCTATCACAAAAAATAAATGAAATGGGTAGGGTGCTTATAATGTTATTCAGAAACCAAAAAGAGGATCCAGGACAAAGAAAAACAATTCATGTCTTCCAAATGTCACAGAGATACAGATGATAAATGAAATCCTTATAAAGGGCAACAAGTTAAATGTTAAGGCCCCTGCTCCCATCTCCCAGGCCTTCCCAGAATCTCTAAGAGAATAAATTAGACCTGCTCACCAAGTTGGTTTTATATGCCAATTCATCAGCTGTAGAAGCAAGGTTTGTCACAGGCAGAGAAAAATATTAAAGAAAAAACTGAAAAATTGGGCTAATGTACAAGACAGAGGGGAAGCTGCTTTTACTGCTTCACTAAGATACCAGTGTAGCATGATAAGCGTAACGCATACAGATCTCACAGAAACTAAGTTACCAAATTTAAGGAACCTATGACAATATACCTCATACAGAGAACCTATCTTCTTACAGATAGATCGAGAAGGGTAATCATGACAAAATGCTCAACCCTCACCCAATTCACCCCCAACCACACCTAGAAAAAAGGAAATGAAATCTACCAACACAGAAAGGACCTGGGTGTGGGCCCCAGCCAAGGCTGCCTGACCTCTTCAGAAGAACAAGGATTCACTGATTTCACAAACTATTTTTGGCCTCTTGTGTAAGGGCTCTTCTAATCATCATCTCTTCTGCACATTCTCTATCCCACTCATACCATAACCATCCCTTCTACTCTGGATCTCACATACTTCTTTCCCCTGACTCCTTCAGTCTGTGACTTTAAGTTTGTACATCTGGAGTTCCTCCTCACAAAACAATAAACATCCACAGATTCTCAATCTGTTCACCCATCTACCCAAAAAGCATCAGCGGAAGACTTAGAGAGAGGTGTGTCCCCTGCAAAACAGATAAGTCATGGTCATCACTGGCTCAAATGTCAGTTTCCTCATCTATTAAAAGAAAATCAAGCAGAACTACTGCTCTCCAGAAGGACACACCTACAACTTAGAGGCAGAGGGGCTGGAGAGATGGCTCAAGGGTTGAGAGTACTCACTGCCAGAAAACAACCTGAGTTCAGCTCCCAGGACACACCAGATAACTCCCAAACATCTAAAACTCCAGGTCCAAAGCATGAGCATGTAAGCCAGCCTGTCTGTATGTCTCTGTCTCTTCTCTCTCTGTCTCTGTCTCTCTCTCTCTCTCTCTCTCTCTCTCTCTGTCTCTCTCTCTCTCCCCCTCTCCCTCTCCCTCCCTCTCTCTCTCCCTCTCCCTCTCTCTCTATCTTCCCTCCCTCTCTCTCTCCCTCTCTCCTCCCTCCCTCTCTCTCCCTCTCTCCCTCTCTCCCTCTCCCTCCCTCTCTCTCTCCTCCCTCCCTCTCCCTCTCCCCCCCCCCTCTCTCTCACACACACACTCACACATTCGGTTTTATCTTAAATACTTAGAGGGTAAAATATGATGAGATTTAGGGAAAGATGACGTTATTAAGCACATAGCTAGGTATATTCTCATATTCATGTACTTTTCTCCTAAATCCTAATAAAGTAAATATTCCTACTAATCTGAACCTTAACAATTGGAAAACAGTGTGTGTCAAAAGTTTAGGTACTACACCCAAGGACTCACAGCTATAAGTAATGGTTGAGAATTAGTCCAAATAGGCCTACTTTATTCATCTACGGCTATCACTTTCCCTTCCCTCAAATCACCTTAATGCTGACTGAAGGACTTTGAGCAGCAGGATGAGGAGGGGGCTTAAAAGGGGGGGGGAGTATAGGGGATTAGGTGAGTGTGGCTAGGCGGCGTGGGGGAAGGTGTCCAGGTGGGCCCTTGCCTGGGCACCTCTGCCCCTGAGGGACCACACACACACAGACATGGTATAGAATAGAGTTTATTGGGAGTTAGTGGTAGAGAAGCGGGCCCTTGCCTGGGCACCTCTGCCCCTGAGGGACCACACACACACAGACATGGTATAGAATAGAGTTTATTGGGGAGTTAGTGGTAGAGAAAGGTAGAGAGAGAGAGAGAGAGAGAGAGAGAGAGAGAGAGAGAGAGAGAGAATAGAGTGGAGGCCGGGCAGGACCACATGGGGGGGGGGGAAGAGCCCCAGGGGCAGAGAGGTAAGAGAGTATGGGAGAGCGGAGAGCAAAAAGGGAGAGGAGGAGCAAGTAGCCCCTCTTATAGTGGGCCAGATCTCTGGGGCGGGGCATACCTGGCTATTGCCAGGTAGGCGTGGGGTGGAGCTTAGACAAAACCCCAACACTGACCAAATCCCAAACCCTGATTTTGAAGAAGTGATCTCCATTGTAATTAGAAAATCATTTACATCAACCTCAGTCACTCACTACTAACAAATAACATGTCAGTCCTGGTGAGCAGAAGGGTCTTTACATACTCCATGCAACGACGCCATCCCTGGAGTAGAGGTACAAGACCTGGAAAAAGAGTAAAGACTACAAAGCCTTGATGAGAACTGCTCATTCACCTGTGCCCTGGAGATAACCACTGGCAGGAATTCCAGTGGTTTTGTCTCTCGAGAATTAATCACATAAAACTAGGTTAGCACCTACAATTCTAGGTATGACAAGAAAAGGCAGATAAAGTAGCAAGCAGAAAAGAAGGCATTCCTAAATCAACTCCTGCTACAACTCTGAAACATACAGGGGACTGAGTGGCATGGCCTTGGAACCATGCTCTACCACAAAATTCCCCGAGATAGAGCATGGTATAACTGCTCAAGCAGGCACATACCCAAAGAGCCACACAATGTCTAACAGTGCAATGAGTAAAAACACTACAAAGGAAGTGAGAATGCCTCCCTTGCCATGTAGGCCTACTACTACAGACACACCGGGGTATGACCCTCACAACTCCACAATCGGTCTTCCTCCAAAAGGATTCAATATTCTTCCTGTCAAAAGTGGTCCCACAACAACACAAGGAGGTACCTCCTCAAAAAGACAGGTTAGACTTTCTCGGGACTCAACGAGAGCCAAGGGTAGAGTATTGAGGAAGGAGCAAGATGAGCTGGCTGCAATCCTAGACTTCTACATTGAATGCAGCTTTGGACTTTTGTGTTTGCTTTCAAATCTCACTAATTACTATCTATCAACTGCAGCTGCCTACTTACCAGATCTGGTACCACCTGTAATGAAAAGCAACGGTATACAAAAGAACAGTAAGGTGAAGGAAGATCATCTATAGGGGGTTTCGCCTACTCCAAAGATCCAATTTTAATTCTAATCTTAGGTAATTATGACTTCCAACTGTACCCCAGAAGGAGACAGAGTAGTTTAGTTAGTTGGCAACCAACATGATCTCTAATTTGCAACACGCAGCCAAATTGTAACTCAGAATTTAAAAACCTACAATGTATCTGGTTCAAGAAAAAAGGACTTCTGAATATCTAAAAAATAGCTATAAGGCTGAGCATGGCATATAATCCTACCATCTCAGCTGCTGAGGTAGAAGGTCCCTTTGAGACCAGCCTGAGCAACACAGGGAGAACTTTTCTTAGGGAAAAAAAAAACTGGATCTATAAAAAATTGATAATCCAATTGATAGTCTATATAGAGGTCGGCAACTATTTCTTTGGGCCACATGCAGCCTCTGATACATAGTCTTCTGGTTTTTTTCTTAACAATACCTTTAAAAAAGATTTATTTTTAATCATGTGTAGGTGTGTATGTCTGTATGTGGGAATGTGTATATGAAAGCAGGTGACCACGGGGATAGCCTCAGATCCCCTGAAACTGGAACTACAGCCTAATGGGACTGTTGAGAATAGAACTCATCTTCTGAAAAAAAGCAACAAGTGTTCTAACCGCTGAACCATCTCTCCTGCCAACAATTTTTTCTTAATAGTTATGTTTTTTTAATTACTATACAAAGTGATGCGTTTCACTATCGCATTTGCATTCATACTGGTTTTGCCCCTCACTAAATTCCTCCCATAACCTGTCCTGCTCCTGCTGGACTGACTCCCCTCTGTTTTCATGTTACACATATTCTATTATCCTTTTTATTTTCCCGCTTCTGCCCATCTGCAAAAAGTCTTTCTATATATCCACACTTTCTCATATACATATATGTATAACTTAAAACCCAGGGCCCACATGAGAGAAAACATGTAAGTATGAGTACTCTGCTTAGTAGAATTTCCAGTTCTACCTATTTTCCTGAATATCTCATGATTTCATTTTTTTCTTACAGCTGAATACAATTTTTTTATATATACTATTTACTTTTTCCATTCAACTGATTCTTTCTTGGCTATCATGAATGGCGTAGCAATAAACATGGATCTAAAACAATTGTCTTCTGCCATGCATAGTGGTGCAAGCCATTAATCTCAGCACTAGGAAGGCAGATGCTGGATTATTTCTGTGAATTCAAGGTCAGCCTGATCTACATAGTGAATTCCAGGATAGCCATGGCTCTGTCTAAATAAAAAAAAAATCAAAAGCAAAAAACAAACAAACAAAACTAATGGTCTTGCCCAATACTAAGCTCCTATACGTTAGAGTACTGACATACTGGCCAGATGTGACCCACTGATTAAAATAGTGGCATGACAGTTATAGGAGGTAGACAATTGCTTCCTTATTGAATGAGGCCCCCTCCAAAGGAAGGATTCCATGCCTGGTACTGTAACCTGGTCAAAAGTCCATGCCTGAGATCATAGGCCCTACAGGAGAATCTACTTAATGGTGTTTTGCGAAATGATCATGCTGTCAAATTGCATTCTAAATATTTATGTTTATATTCATAGATTTG
Organism: Apodemus sylvaticus; assembly: GCF_947179515.1. Classification (NCBI taxonomy): domain Eukaryota; kingdom Metazoa; phylum Chordata; class Mammalia; order Rodentia; family Muridae; genus Apodemus; species Apodemus sylvaticus. Next base: position 56,795,459 of record NC_067495.1, on the reverse strand, counting down.
TACTGCTCAACTCTGGTCAGAGAAGCTTTTTTTTAGCAATGGTTAACAGTTAACGCAGAGAGTGGTCAAAGTGCCAAAAACAAGTCAAAAACGAGTATCACTGAGTGCTCAGTTATGGATGAGTTATCATTATCAATCTCCTTCAATTCAAGTCTCAGGAAACATTGCTGAAAGGGGAGTCAACAGGATGTAAGAACTGACCATTGAGGGGGAGAGCTACAAAATGCTGACATCTGTAATGGCATGGCTGCTGTGCACACAAACTCACAGATGTGAAGCAGGCAAAGTGGTGGGTGGGTATGATAAATATACATTGTATAAATGCACTAAAATGTCAAAGAATAAAAAAAATTCCTTACAATAGATGTAAAGTATCTCTGTCACTTAAAAGTGACTTGGGTAATACTGCTTAGTCATATGGCAGTTCTATTTTTAGTTTTATGAGAAACTGCCACACTGATTTCCATAGCGACTCTACCAGTTTACACTCCCAACAATAATGAATAAGGGTTCCGCTTTGCCCACGTCTTCACCACCACTTATTTGTCACTAGACATTTTTATATAAAATAACCATTCTGACTGTGGTAATGTCGAATCTCTAAATAATTTAAGTTTGCATTTCCTTGATGGCTAAGGAGAGTGACCATTTTGGCTACTGAGATATTTCAGCATGCAAGAGGTACCAGCAGCCAAGCCGGGCAATCTTAGTTCAATCTCCAGGACCCACGTAGTAGAAGGAGAGAACCAACTCCCACAAGTTTCCCTCCTGTGACTAGACCTAGGATACTCATGATCTGGTTAGGAATTTCCCTCCCAGGACTAGAGAGCAGAAACTCATCATTCAGACATGCCCATATTCTGAGTCTCACTGTGGCTCTTCACAACTTTCCTTTTATGAGAAAGAGGGGGGTGGGAACAAGGATGGTATCACAGGCCTGTAATCCTTGCATTCAGAAGTCAGAAAAATAGTGTGAGTTCAAGACTGGGTTGACTACATAATGGTATTTGTGTGAGGTATTTGTTTAGAGAAAAGAAATCCTAAAGTATCCTCGTATTTTTTCCACATTAACCATCTTCACATGGCCCTGGGAAGACAAGCTTATTCTCTAGCCAGGGTCCCTCGGGTGGAGCAGTGAGGAAACAATCACAGGCAACACTGTGAAATGGTACCAGAAGATGTGTGCAGGGGCATGATGCTCTTCTAATGTATTGTAATAGCAGGGTCTTGGACCTAATAGAGGCTGATCTATGGGTGGCCCTATTCCCTAATCAGGAATAAAGGCTACTGGGTTAAATAGGAAGTAGGACACAAACAGTATTTAATTCCCAAGCGCCCTGTCTTGGACATAAGACAGAACACCGTCCCAGCACTTCCATATAGAGCTGGAGTGAAGTCACCAAGTCCTTGGGCTCTTACTCACCAACTGCCTGTAATGTTCCTACTGACTGAATGCCTTGGTGCCCACAGCATTACTCACCACCCATTCTGTGCTATTCCCACCCCCACCCCAGCCCAATTCTGCAACATGCCCAGACAATGAACTCACCCTACAAAGAGAGCTACTCATTTCCCTTGGGCTACTTAGTTACTTTGAACCCCACACCTTCCCCAGGATTTTTGGGTTAAGGGCTACAATTCCCATTTCCTCTAACCCTGACCAAGTTTAGGGAATTCCCAACTGAGCTATCAGGGCCACTTCTACCTCCAGGTACCAGAGTATAAAGGACCCAGAGTAAAATTTTAGTTCATCTCAACTGTATCCTTGATGTATGTCCCCTGGGATAGGACTCTCCTTTCTCAGTTTATTTTCTTGCAAATAACAAAAAGAAACTCCTATTAGAGATACAGTTATCTTAACTTTTACCCAACATTAGGATTACTTAGGGAATTAGTTAAAAATCCTTATGCTCAGTCTTAACCCATACCAACTAGAGCCTATATGGATGCCTTTCAATATGCCAATATGTAGTGCGCAGGGAAACTTGACTTTCTTGAGCACAAGGTCAGAAGACAGCAAGTCTACCTCCCTCCACCCAGAGCTTAAATTCCACTCTGAGAAGAGGTGCTCTCCAGCCAAAAGTGTGGCAGAGGAATGCCTTGTTGGCATCAGTGGGAGGAGAGGTCCTTGGTCCTGTGAAGGCTCGATAGATGCTCCAGTGTGGGGAAATCAAGGGGGGGAGGTGGAAGTGGGTCGGGTGGAGGGGCATATACTCAGTGGAAGGGAGTGGGAGGAGGGGTTGGGAGTTTTCAGGGATGGGGGAAACCGGGAAAGGGTTTAGCATTTGAAGTGTAAATGAAGATTATATTCAATAAAAAATTTTTTAAAATGAAGAATTATATCTTACATTTATAGATTAATTCTGTCCTAAACTTTTTAAACTGATACATAAAAACTGTGCATATTTGTAGGGTACCGTACATGTTTTGATATGTTTAATGTTTAAAAATCTAAAAATTGCCGGGCAATGGTGGCACACACCTGTAATCCCAGCACTCTGGGAGGCAGAGGCAGGCAGATTTCTGAGTTTGAGGCCAGCCTGGTCTACAGAGTGAGTTCCAGGACTGCCAGGGCTATACAGAGAAACCCTGTCTCGAAAAAACCAAAACCAAAAAAAAAAAAAAAAAAAAAAAAAAAAAAAAAAAAAAAAAAAAAATTCTTTACATGTTTGTCACTCCTTTGTGATTAAAATATGTAAAAAAAAAAAAAAAAGAAAAAAGAAAAGAAAAAGAAAAGAAAAAAAGAAAAAAGAAAAAAGAAGAGGTGCCCTAACAAGTAATCTCCAGCTTCCTTCTTAACCACTAAAGTTATGGTAGGGGTGTTTGTTGAATTATTTTTGTTTTGTTTTGCTTTGCTTTGTTTGTCCATAGTCCTGGATGGCCTACTAGAGCAGCCTTGACCTCACAAAAATGCTCCTGTATTGAGCAAGAGGCGTTGCCATGGCCAAGAGAGTGGCACTATTAGGAGATGTGGCCCTGTTGGAGTAGGTGTGTCACTGTGGGCCTGAGCTTTAAGACCCTCATCCTAGCTGCCTGGAAGTCAGTCTTCCACTAGTAGCCTTCAGATGAAGACGTAGAACTCTCAGCTCCTCTTGTACCATGCCTGTCTGGATGCTGCCATGTTCCTACCTTGATGATAATGGACTGAACCTCTGAACGTGTAAGCCAACCCCAACTAAACGTTAAATGTTGTTCTTATAAGAGTTGCCTTTGTCATGGTGTCTGCTCACAGCAGGAAAACCCTAAGACAGGAGTCTATATAGCTGCCTTTGGAAGCTGTTTAGAGAAAAGACACATCTAAAGTTATCTTCATATTTTTTCCACATTAACCTTCTCCTCATAACCCTGGGAAGACAAGCTTATTCTTTAGTCAGGGTACCTCACATGAAGCAGTGGGGAAACTCTCTTCAGGTTGAGATTTCTGGCAGGTACTAGCGAACCCAAAACTTGCACTGCTTTCATTTCTTCAGAAGTTCAGATCCATACACATGCACATGTCAGGCAAGCACTCAAGGATCATGCTACTTTCCTTGCACCAAGTTCTCCCTTTTGAAACCTTCCATTGAGTCCAGAAGGGAAATATTACAATGTATTTTAACTAACACAGAAATCTGTCTTTTACAAAGAATTCAGAGAACTAACTAGTTTAATAAAAAAAAGGGAAAAGAAACTGGTTGGCACATGCCAGTTGGAAAACTAAAGCAGAGGCAAGAGGACCAAGATGTTCAAGGCCACCCATCTCAGCTATATGGTGAATTCGTAGCCAGACTCAGCTACGCTGAAATCTGGCTCAAAATAAAAAGAAAGAAAGAAAAGTAAAAGACAGAAAACCAAAATCAATGTTCCTAATAAGGTATAAGACCCTATATTGGTTAGGTCTAAGCAAATGCCAAGCAATTCTCACTTACTACAAAGTAACTATGTGCATGACAAAGCAAAGTAACTTACTGGTACAACCAGATTTTCCAGGCAATTTGCCTTGAGAGCAATGATCTGACACTAGCAACAGGATGGGTGACATGGGAAGACAACTGCCAGGCCCCAAGAAAAAGAAAACAATGGAACAGCTGGCCAACCCCACAGAGCCCCCCTAAACTGCAAGAGTTCTCTCTAAACTTCATCTTTTTAAACTTCACTTCTGAGACAAAAAAAATTAAGAGACTGGGGGAGATTAGCTGCTACTGGAATGGGGAAAGGGCCAAATATTCAAAAGGGATTCTTCCCTGCAAATCTCAGAACTCTGGCCTAGTCATGACTAGAGAGAAAATCTAGGTCTTTATGAAGCCATGTTTGTCGCCCTTTCCCACATCAAATCCTGCAGTCCAAAACTTACCTTCTTACTCTTCTCTGAAACTGGTCCCCATGATGGACTAGAGAAGCTTTACACTTCTTTACTCGCTTTGAGCCTTGATATCTCTATATGAAGAGATAACTCCTAACTTGCTAACCAGAAAAAGTTAGTAAGTATACATTAAGAATAGTAAGGGGGTGGAGGTGGGGCTTCACAACTACAAAGCAGACCACAAATGAAGAGAATTGCTACCATTTGTGCTGGTGTTATTTGTCTTGTCTAGACCACCAGCAAGAAGACTAGGATGAATGTATCTCTCAGTTCGTAGAATGTTTGGATACCACCCATTAAGTCCTGGGGCTCCTTTAATCCCCAACACCTTATTAACCAGGTACTAGTTTATGCTGATAATTTCAGCACTAGGCTATCTACCTTAAAAAACACCACAGAAAACAGACATGGGGTAAGAAAACAATAAAGTTAGGGGCACTTGACAATATTTTTTTTTAATTTTCTATATTCTTTGTTTACATTCCAAATGATTTCCCCTTTCCCGGTTCCCCCCTCCCCATAAGTCCCATAAACCCTTTTTCTTCCACACATTCCCCAATCAAGCCCCTCCCACTTCTCTGTCCTGGTAATCCCCTAAATTGCTGAATCAAGCCTTCCAGGACCAGGGCCCTCACCTTTCTTCTTCTTGGGAATCATGTGATATGTTAATTGTGTCTTGGGTATTCAGAGCTTCTGGGCTAATATCCACTTTTCAGTGACTGCATTTCATGTGTGTTCTTTTGTGAATGAGTTACCTCACTTAGGATGATATTTTCCAGTTCCAACCATTGGGCACTTGATAGTATTTATAGAGCAATACGAGAAAACCTGAAAAGAGGTATCTAATTCATATCAGACTTGGCTATTTTAAATAGGGAACTTCTATTTTAAATAGGAGTTGCCTCCTAGAAATAGAACTTCATCTCAGCTTCCCAATCTTAGTGTTTTTCTTTCTGATCTGCTCAACAGCTAAAAGATCTTGCTTAAAATGAGTCATTATGGTTTTCCAGATTTTGCGAGTTTGGATCTTCATACCAAGGCTCAATCCCAGTAGAATATAGGGAAGAAACATTCAAACCTTCCCTGGAACACAGTCCATACAGGGAGCACAAAACCCATTTTAAAGATCAACACACACACAACAAGGGGTTATGGTGATAATAGCAATATAGCCACTTTGCAGTGGAAATCTGTGAGAGCATTATTTACTCAACTAATTACATATTTTTGCACTATCCCTTGAAAGAACCAACAGAATTTACATGCCCTGTGGTCGCATGGCTTAGGACATGTGGTAGAGAGATCAAAGCTGATTATACTGCAATGCCTCATTGATCACAAATGGTCTATGAATAAGCTGATCCAAAGTGAACTTTTTTCTGATAACTGAAGCTTACCCTTTTAAATATAACCATTCCTAATGATGAGCCAAACGTTTTCATCTGACATGCTCTACTGCCTTTGTCAACAGAGGTCATTAAAACATGATTTAAACTTCCCTGAGCACTTCAATCCTATATGCTTGATTTTCTACAGAGCTAACAGTTAAGAGCTTTCCAATTTGACCTTATCCAACTTGCTCATTAACTCTGAGGCTAGCATGATCATCCTCACTTTACTAACAGGAGAATATGAAGCTGAAGAAAGTTAAAGAACTACCCTAAGGTTATAAAGACAGTATGGAAGGACTGACCTTCCCACAAGGCTGACCCATAAGAAATGCCAGGGATTACCCGGAGGAAATTCTTAAAAAGCTAAACAACAAACCACACAGACTCCCACTTAGGGTTCAGCTCAGAAGTAGAGAGAGCTCTCTCGCCGTCCCTAACACAGCTTATAACTTAGTCACACACACCCATAAATCCCAACCCATTTTCCTTGCTGGGCATGGTGGCACACCACATGGAATTAGCACTTTGAAGTTGGTGAGTTCTAGGCCACCCACAGCTACTTACTAAAACTGTCTCAGAAAGAAGGGATGGTGGGAAAGAGGGAGGGAGGAAGGGAGGCAGGGAGGGAGGGAGGGAGGAAGGAAAAGGAGAGGTAAAAAGAAAAAATGACTTTCCTTTCTTTCCTTTTCTCTTTCTGGTAAGTAATCTCAGATCTTTGCTTCTGTGCTTCACAATAAGTCAGAAAGTTCCAATACTCAGTCTGTAGGCTACTTCCTGTTCATCTAAAGGGGAAAGCAAAAGTACCTACAGTGGCCTAGAGGCCCAGCACAGCCAAGATCAGCCTCTGGTGGTAGAGGCTGCTTGATTAAAAGAAGGGCAAGCAGGAGCTCCACCCTATATACTATGGAAGCCTGGCAACAGAAAACACAAGAGTGAGGTGGAGCTTGCCACCAATGGGAAGAAGGAAAACAGCATTTCTGGTACTTCTGCTTTTCCTCTCTTGGTTTGGCATCTTCGAATGATCAATATACTCAAATTAATAAATTTCTAAGACTAGGACCAACAATAAATAGGCTAGATTTACTTATTGTTTACTTGTTTGTTTGTGTTTATTTATACATTTGTATATTACACGTCACCATTTCCCTCAACTAGGTGACTCAAGCACATGCGAACACTCTGCAAAGCCACTTTTATGGACAAAATATGCATGCTAAAAGGAGAAAAGAGAGGAAATTTAACTCTATTTCACTGTTCATTAACAGGCCTTCACACTGGTCTTCTTTGCAGAGTCAAGTGCCACCAATACACATATGGATGCACTCAGTTTTGCTTCTTTCATCTCACACAGCTTCGTCTTCGTCCAGCATTCTTCAGGTAATCAGGCCTTTCATTTCGGTGCTGCCTAGAAACAAACTATTCCAAACTGAGAAACCGCAAAACAGAGATGAAACTATTATATGCATGAGTTCGCAAGCTGCCTTACCAAGATGTACTCTACAAAGATCATTTGAGATACAGATGAAATCACAGCAATTTCTCTTCCAGAATGAGCACAGAAAGAGAAGCATCCAAAAATCCCACACCAGTACACCTTTTCTCCTAGGCAAGCAAATGTCCTTTTTATGTCCCATTAGATAAAGTGTGTGGGCTCTGCACAGAAGAGTAACTCAACCTTGAAATGTCAGCACAGAGGTAAAGATAACAGGTACTAAAATTCAAGGTGAACCTCGCCTACATAGCACAAAAGAGGCCAAACCTGGAGTACATGAGACCTTGACACAGAGGAAAAAAAAAGAGGGAAGGGGATGGATACAGCTAAGCAGTTAAAAGCATGTTCCAAAGGACCTGAGTTGGCTTATCAGTAGTTTTGGATAGCTCACAACCACCTGTGTGATGCCAGCTCCAAAGCCCTCTTCCAGACCACAGATCATTTGCATTCCCATGGACATACCCACAAAGAGACACATATTTTTTTAATTAAATATATTAAAAAGAAAAGAAAATATATGGACGTTTTATATGTACAGAGTTCCACCTGTTTCTTCATTTGCTTATTTATACCCATTCAGAATTTAAAACCTGACTTAAGATAACTTCCCTATACCTAAGGAGTTTTCCCTTAGCTACAGGGAAACAAAGCAAATTGTAGAACAATGAAGATTAGTGCACCATGCATGCTTAAAGATTCATGAGTGTAAATGTATTTAAAATAGTATGTGCATTAGCAGGCTGTGGCAGCACACACCTGTAATTCAGTAAATAGAAGCTAAGGCAGGAGGATGAAAAAATTCAAGGCTAATCTTGGCTTCATGTAAAAACGTCAAGAAAGAAAGAAAGAAAGAAAGAAAGAAAGAAAGAAAGAAAGAAAGAAAGAAAGAAAGAAAGAAAGAAAGAAAGAAAGAAAGAAAGAAAGAAAGAAAGAAAGAAAGAAAGAAAGAAAGAAAGAAAGAAAGAAAGGAGGGAGGGAGGGAGGGAGGGAGGGAGGGAGGGAGGGAGGGAGGGAGGGAAGGAGGGAGGGAAGGAGGGAAGGAGGGAGGGAAGGAGGGAAGGAGGGAGGGAAGGAGGGAAGGAGGGAAGGAGGGAAGAAAAATAAACAGGAAAGGGCTAGTCTACATTTACATTGGTTAAAAGTGGTCCCCTCGGAAGAGTAGTCAGGCACAGAAGAGACTTCCTATTTTTCAGTTTTGTCTGATTTCTTGTCATTTGTTGGTTTAATTTAGAGGGTGGGGTGGTTTGAAAGAAAAAGGTTCCATAGGTTCATAGGGAGTGGCACTGTTAGAAGGTGTGGCCTTGGTGGGGCAGGTGTGGCCTTATTAAAGGAAGTGTGTCACTATGGGTGCAGACTTTTCAGATGCTCAACCCAAGCCCATGTCACTCTCTTCTTACTGCCTGAGGATCCAGATATAGAACTCTCTGCTCCTTCTCAAGCACTATGTCTGCCTTCATACTCCATGATGGTAAGAACTAAACCCTGAACTGTAAGCTGATTTCCTTCATAAGTGTTACCACGGTCATGGTGTCTCACTACAGCAATAAAATCCTAACTAAGACAGAGTCTCACTAAGTGGCCCTAGCTTTCCTAGAATTCACTAGGTAAACAAGATTGTTCTCACAGTTATGATCCTTCTGTCTCTCTCTGCCTCTGCAGTGCTGGAATTACAGATGCACATCACCATACCCAGCCCTATGTTGTTCGATGTTTGTGTTCTTATCAAATCAAATAACATATTCATTTCATAATGAAAACCATGGCATGCATCTCTAATTCCAGCATTTAGGAGGCAGGGGCAGGTATATCTCTGTATGGTTGAGTCTAGCTTGGTCTACATTGAGAATTTCAGGATAAGCAGGGCTACATGGAGAGACCCTGTCTCAAAAAAATCAAAAAAGGAAGGAAGGGAGGGAGGGTCAGAGGAAGGGCAAACAAACAAAAGTCTATAGTAACAATTTTGGAGTTTTGGTTTCTTTGGAAAACACAGAAATGTTTTCACTTGATCCCATGTTTTGGGATATGGGGCTGCTTCAGATTGTCTATAGCAGCTGACTATGATTTTCTTTGTGCTCTTGCAGGGTTGTGATTTTGCCAGTGGCAAACAGTTTCTGTGATTGTGAATTCTAGGGACTTTTCAGAGGGTATATAAATGCCCTGAGAGGCAGAGTAGGTTCACGTTTGGTGGTTGTTTGCAGTTTGTTAAGTAGCCACGAACAAAGAAGAAAGAACAAAAAGAGATAGTAGATATTCTAATGGCAAGGATCAAACTTGCCCCAAAGGAACCTGATTCTCCCAACCAGCAGGAAGTAGCCTAATGATAATGCCACCCCCTTTCCTTTCTCTCCTTTTTTCTCTCATATCTACTGTTAGGGTATTGAAAGGGTAGGAAAAGGGTAGATAAACATGGAAGAAAGAAGCACCTACAAAGTAGCAAATTCCAGCTACACAAGTTCACATCTGGGCCTATTTGCCTATAATCCTAGCTACTGTGTGGGTGGGCTTAGGCAGCAGAATTTCAAGGTCAAGGCCCACTTGACCTACTGACAGAGTTTAATTTAAAGAAATCTTCCAAAACAAATTTATTAGGCATGATAGTACACACCTGTAATACCAGAAGTCAGGAAACCGAAGCAAGAAGAGCATGAATTCAAGGTCATCCTCAGCCTATACAGCAAGTTTAAGGCAAGCCTGAGCTACATGAACTATCTCAAGAACAACATATGATAAAATAAAAATAAAAAGTAGAAAGAGGGCTGGGAGTGTGGTTTAGAAATCGTGTGCTGCTTGCCCAGCATATTCAAGGCCCTAGGTTGAATTCCTTGTACTGCCAAAAGGTAAAGTCCAAAACTGTAAGATAAAAACAATCTGCATTAAAATCTATCCTCCAGTCTATGTCCAGTAACATTCTTGGCACAATGTCTAGCTCGGCACTCTAAAACAAATGGAAAAAATCTTTTAAAACCAAATTGGAAGAGTCTTTTAATAACAATAACTGTCGGGTGTGATCACACACACCATTAATCCCAGCATTTAGGAGACAGAGGCAGATAGATCTCTTTGAGTTCAAAGCTAGACTGTTCTACATTCCAAATCCCCTGCCATTCAACACTGCATAGTGAGATCCTGTCTCAAAAACGAAACAGAACAGAAGAAAAACATGGTAGTCTTCACGGGCTCTATTTTATGACATGCAACCTTACCTACTAAGCTTAATACTATGTCTTCCAATGCAAACCACATCTCTATCTCAGAAGTGAATGGAAGAAAATCCTCTCCATTTCCCATAAAAGAATGTTACTTTGACTACAACATGTCCAAACCTGCAAAGATACGCAGCTCTGGGCTCTCAGGCAGCCGTGGAGTGCATGGCTATAGTAGCAATAGCTGTTGGGTACTTCAACAACATGATCTCTAGGGTTTCCTTGTTATCCCACCCATCTATGCTGGGCTCTACCCAAACCTCTTCAGATTTGATTACATAATTCAGTCCTGCCTACTGGCACTGCCATAATGAGCACTACACATACCAAAAAAATTTACACTAGGTAATGCCTCAAATATGTACTCTACAGCCAAAGTCTGGGCTGCTCCACAAAGGCAGATTGAAATGCTCACCCTACTGCCTATTAGAATCCACTAAAGGCTTTGAGTTCAGTCTTTCCCTCTTGGCAAGAAAACTACTGTGTGAAGACATGGAAAAGGGAGGTGGAAATTGACTATGATCAGGCTGACCACTCACATATAAATGGACACTATAAGGTACATAAGAAAGTAATGCCTTTCCATTCCCTGGCACTATTATACTCCACCCTGCCAGGGCCCAAATAAATCCACCTTAGGTGCTTTCCAGGAGACTATGGAGCTGTTCACCTTGCTGGCAGATCTATTTAATGAATACAAAATGTATGTATTCAACATATATTTCTTGAGTACCTAATCTGTGTCAGGTACTATGCTAGAGTCTATATATGGATAGCAGGAACCAATCTCTATTCTCATGAAACTGACACAGTAGTAGATTCACCTTATACTCTAGTGCAGTGGTTCTTCACCTATGGGTCTTGACCCCTTTGGGTGGCATCTCAGATATTGTAAGATACCTTACAATTCATAAAAGTAGCAAAATTACAGTTATGAAGTAGAAAAAAATAATTTTATGGTTGGAGGTCACCATAACATGAGGAAGTGTCACAGCATTAGGAAGGTTGAGAACCACTAGAGTGGGTTTGGCTAATACAATATGGAGAATACTGAAAATGGTCTCGACTTCAAAAGCAGCTTTTCTGCATATGAGTTAACTACATGACTTTTCTGATTTGCTTTGTGACAGGGTTTCACATGTCCCAAACTGGTCTCAGTGTGTGTGTGTGTGTGTGAATCTGAGAATGACCTAAACTTCTGAGCCTCCTACTTCTACCATCTGCATGCTAGCACTGTATGTGTGTGTGTGTGCGCGCGCGCACACACACACACGAGAGAGAGAGAGAGAGAGAGAGAGAGAGAGAGAGAGAGAGAGAGAGAGAGAACCACCATGCATGATTATGATTTTTGCAGTGCTAGGGATCAAACCCAGAACTCTATTGATTAAACCCAGCACTCTATGGAGCTATATCCCCAGATCTACTACAAGACTTTGACCAAGAAAGACCCTTACAGTTGTGTTTTACACTTGACAAAAATATTATCTACAGATTAAAATAATGTTTAAATGTTTCTTTATAAGACACAAAAGCCCTAGTGTAGATTACAGTTTTGCAAACAACCAAAACAGCAGCAAACTACACATATATGTGTAGTATATGCTGAATACAAAAAGCATACTATGTCAAGAATATCAACACAGGGACAGGGATGTGGCTCAATTGGTAGAATACTAGCCTAGCATGCACAAAGCCTTGGATGCAATCCCCAACACTCATAAGCCAGACATGGTGGCACAAGCCTGCAATTCCAAAACTTGTGTGATAGAGGCGGGAAGATCAAGAATTCTAGGTTAGCTTGAATCCTTGGCTACATACAGAGTCATGTGTTAAGATAAGATACAGGCTAAGGTTGGCTTGAATCCTCAGCTTTGAACTTTGGTGGGTCCCTCATGAGCTGTTTGCCAGTAGGGTCCTAATTTCACTGCAGCTTCTATAAAAACTTCTACCTTTATCTAAAAGAGGATCAGGCGCCCCTCTTCTGTAGCACCGCTCACTTGCTACAGAGCTAAGGACCAGGGACCACCTCCCACCCCAGCTACTTGTTACCACTCCTGAGCAGGGCCATGCTGGGCCTGTTGGAACCACATTTCATATACTTCCTTCTAAAAAGAACTAGGCTATAAGGTTCCTGCAAGGGCCTCAGGAAGCCACAGCATCTCTGCATAGGGATATGATGGGATGGACACACACACATGAACGAACTTTTAAGAGGCTGTTTAGTAACTTGACAGGGTACTTGGGGGGCTGAGGCAAGATGGTTTCTATGCACTGACTCAGGCCATTTTTCATTATAATACAATACACACACACACACACACACACACACACACAGAGCATGTCTTTTGTCTATCACCAGTGCCTCCCATGCCTCAATGCAGGATCCCTTACATATACTGCTACTGCTGCTGCTTCCCCTATCGTCTATTGCTAATAAAACACCCTTCAAAAGGTTTGCCCATGCTTAGTATGATGACCTGGAATCCTACTACTAAAGAAGCTAAGACAAGAAAATGGTCCAACCTGCACTACATTGTATATTATTAGGTCACTATGGGCTACAGAGTGACATCCTATCTCAAAACCAGTTGGGCAGAAACACTTATGGATAAGGTGGTACAGACATGTAATCCTGCACTTGGTAAAGGGAGGCAGTAGGATAAGGGGTTCAAGGTCAACCTTGGATCCTTGGCTACATATTGAACTTAAGGATATAATATACTGACTATAAGAGATCCTGTATCAAAAAAATTTAAAAAAAATAAAAAATAAAAAATAAAAAGAGATCCTGTATCATAGGGCAGTGGTGGGGCACACCTTTAATCCCAGCACTTGGGAGGCAGAGGCAGGCGGATTTCTGAGTACGAGGCCAGCCGGGTCTACAGAGTGAGTTCCAGGACAGCCAGGGCTACACAGAGAAACCCTGTCTTGAAAAAAAAAACACAAAAAAGATCCTGTATCAAATACACATAAAAAAAGAATTGTTTTTATGTCTCTAACAATGGACATCTAGAGATAGTCACTTCTTGAGGTAAAAGGAACTAGAAGCTTTAAAATCCACAAGTTTACTAAATAAAAAACAGTCTGGTAGCTCAACATGTCTACAAAAACATATAGTCATTGGGTGGAATTTTATAAGACCATTAACATGTTATTTTTTTAAGTTCAGGTATCATGTACCTTAGGCTGACCTACAACTCACTTTGAAACAAAGAATGATCTTTGGGCCCGCACCACCCAAGTGATAGGGTAACATTCCCAGGACCTGAGATATGACAATTTCTCCAAGTTAAAGTCCAATGTAGTAAGTTCCAGGCCAGCTTGGAATAGCAACAATATTGAGGAAAATAATCCTAAATGTACATTAATCCAATCATATTTTTTTAGTAACAGATTTGCTAGGGTATAAAGAAGTAGGAATTCTTATGTACAAATCACTGTGCTCTAGAAAAACAAATGCACACACGAGAAGTAATACACATAAGAACTAATATGTTAAAGTAGTAAGTTTTTGAAAAATTATTCTGTGTGTGCTAAACATCCTCATATGCCATGGGACATTTTACAAAAAGAGGAAATACAAAAATAAAGCCCCATTCTATTTCTGCTTAATTGTACATTACTGTCTTTCACTGACCTTGCTTGCCTACACTCTTACCAAAAGCCATTTTGATCTACCACTTCAAATGTTAGACACCATGTAGGGGCCATGAAAAAAAAATGAGAAGCTGCCAACAAAGCAGAAGAAACTGCCTCTATGACCCAGAAACCATTCCAGCTCGATTCTGGGGAAGACACTTCTCCCAAACAGCATTATCCAGCTTCATCCAACGAAGACATCTTTCGGTTAGCTGCCTCAGCTAATTGTTCTAAACGGAAGAAAATATCAATACTTCAGAGTTCAAGAAGTTCATGTTCAGGGCCACTTTTTACAAGGCTGGGATACAGTGTGGGATTGATAAGCAAGGACTGGACCAAAGACAAAGAGGATAGGGAGGAAGTAAAAGCATATCCTTTCTTATGCTGTATCAATGTAACACACTGTCACAACAAGTTTATAATTTCATCACAATATTAATATAATGTAGAATCAGATGAAAGCCCAACACTAAGCATGGAAATAGAGATTATGTGGTAATAAACTCCCTGGCTAGAATGTATTCCTCTGTTCCACCCAATGCCACACATATAGTTTTCCATCTACAAGGGCAGCCGAGACAACAGTGACTCAGACAAGAGGAAATCTTAGTAATTTAAGGCTCAAAATAAAAGTAATCCCATAGCCCCAAAAAGGCTGTTATATGAAGAGAGAGGAAATAAGATCTCCTCTGCAATCGGTTTGGTTTTGTATCTTGGTCATCCCCTTTATGGATAAAAGTATGGCTATCCCAAGGGTCTTCTATTCTCTCTGGAGTCAAAAATAACCAAAATTAACCAGCAACTCTAGCCTTCAGAGTGGGGTGAAATGCTTTGCCCAAGGTTCACTGTCAATAACTGTTTCCCCAAGTCATTGTCCCCACAGGAGGGCTCCTGGAAAATAGTCTGTTTCCATACTGATATCTAGGAAAGAAAACATTCTCAATGTTATTTTAAAGGAGACAGCACAACTTCAAGCACTTTTCTCTGGTGTTATACAGCTATCTTCCTATTCTCTAAGAGTAAACACATTATCAGAATATCTGTTTCAAATATAAAGAAATTAAGATGTGAAAATTATTTGTCCAAGGTCACCCACACAGAGGCTAAAACCAGATATCCGGATTCGGCCTACTACTGTTTCCACTGTACAGTGTCTACTAAAAAGCAGAAAACTGGGAGGGGGGCTGGAGAAATAAATCCACAATCATTTACTGTTGTGGTAGAGGACCCAGGTTCAGTGCCCAGCATACACACAGAGGCTCACAACCATCCTTAACTCCAGTTCCAGGGGATCTGATGCCCTCTTCTGACCCAGGCAGACAAGTGTTACACAGACATACAGGTAGGCAAAAGACATAAAATAAAATAAATAAATCTGAAAACAAAATTTTAAAGCAGGAAAAATAATGAATGAGACAAGTGTCTGAAGTTTTCTGCATCAAAAGCTCTCTTCTAACCTAGCAAAACCTAGCATAAACCTAGGCATAGAACAGGCACATGCCAAGCCCTGGCCTTTCTAATTGGAAGGTCTTACCTACCCCAAAAACATACCTTCAGATGCTGAGAGCCCTAGCCCTACCCCACCTCCTATGCCTTTTCAGGCCATGCAAGACCACACTTAAGCTGTCAGAGAGCTTAGTAAAAAACTAAAGACAGGTAACTATGCAGGGACAAGTGGGAAAGAAAAGATAAGAAAGAGGGTGGAGAAATCACAATCATTCCAGAGCCTGCTCCCTCCCTCCTCCCCAACCCTGTCTCATCCTTCTCACTTCTCATTCCTCCTCCTCCTTCTCCTCCTCCTCCTCCTCTTCCTCCTCCTCCTCCTCTTCTCAAGGCCTTAAGGAGAAAAAAAGTTTACAGGTAGCATTGCAAAACCTTGAGGAGGTGGTCCCTGCTATAAAGAACAGGAAATTGGTTGAGGAGAGGTGAGTATCTGAGGGGGGTGAAAATAGCCAAATAAGGTCACTCGACTCGTGGGGAATCATAAGGAATGATTCCAGAAGGTGACATCACGGGGAGGAAGCCTTTAGTCACTGGTTTCCTCTGGCAACTGGCCTTTGGCCAGGAGGCAAGCTCCCAACCATAGGAAAATGCCTAGGTTATTGCAGAAAGGCAAATAGGCTAAATTGTTCCCAGACGCAGCTCAGCCACTTCATGAGCAGCCCTCCAAGCACCCATAAGAGAGAAGTAAAGTAACCCTGAAGCAGAATAGCCAATATTCTTGCCAAGTGTATTCTAGATTCACCATGCCGCAGGGACCAAGGGATATAAAGAACCTGGGGAAGTTCTGCATTTTTTTATTTCTGATGTCGCTGATATTTTCATGCTGGAGGAGGAAAAAAGCAAATTCAAGGGCAAAAAGACCATATAACTTTTGATTTTAGTAACATAACATTTAAAGGCTTGTCAGTCTCCATTATCAACAATGATGGTTGAAACAGACTTTAGCTTATTTTAAACCCCTGAAGATAGCAAGGACTTATGCATCTTAATTAATGACAATCATACTGGATGTTCCCTTGACACCTCCAACCCCATACCATGGATTAATCAAACATTATAACAAGGAATAAAGAGCCTTTAGGTGTACTTAATCAAATACCTAGCTTGAGGTTTTTGAAAAAAGACTGGACCCGAGAATTGGAGCAGACTAGAACGAAATGGTAAGATCAGAAACTACTTCAGCTATCTTAAAAATAACATGGCTTTTCCAGGCCTGGTGGAATATGCCCTTAATCAGGAGGCAGAGGAAGGTAGATCTCTGACTTTCAGGTTACCTTGGTCATATGCTAAGACTTTGTCTCAAAAAATAATAATAATGAGGCTATATTATTCATCCTATATTTTTAAGGGAGACCAGAACTAAAGAAAATAAAATGCCCCATAGATAGGCTGTACTCCCTCTCACAGGTCTTGACCCCTATTATCTCCCAGATACATAACCAAGACATAATTTTGCCCTGTATCACCTAATGTTCAAACCTCAATGATTCCCATAATTTGCATCAATTAGTATCTTAACAGCACAACTATCAAAAGTTCACAAGCAAAAAGTAAATTTGAAAACAGTATTAGATCTGCTATTTCTGCTGTCAGGCATACCCAACGAGCTGTACTTGAAACCTTACACCAAGGCATCTGTCTCCCAGTTCAAGGAGCCTGAGGTTGGTAGGCTACGGTCAGAAAGTATCATGCTCCTCCATCTATCACAACCACTCATTGAAAAACCATTCCTCCATTGAAAAACCATTCCTTCATTTTTTTTCCACCAAACACCTCACCTCACAACACAGCCAATGGGAGAATAGAAAGCCTTCACTGAGTTCTATTTTTTTAATTTAGTTCAAATAGGCACATGAAGGAAGGAACAATTTTCCATCGTGTGTGCATGAAAGTGCATTTACATACCAGAAAATGCATGTAGAGAACCAGAGGATGGCCTCAACTATCAGTCCTAGGCTTCCTCTTATGAAGGAGAGTGTCTCTCTTGTTTCTGCAACCTCATTCCAGGCCACCTGGCCCACTTGCTTCCAGAATTCTCCTGTCTCTGCCTCGCCCATCTTGCAGTAGGAGCTCAAGAACTGCAGATGTACCCTTAACATGGGTTCTGGGAATCCACACCCAGGTCCCCACTTCACCCACTGAACCATCTCCTGAAGCCATTTAAAAACCTACTTGGGCAAGAACAAGAAGATTTTACAAGAATTAAAAAAACAAAAAACAAACAAAAAAAAGAAAGAAATCTGCAGCTTTGCACTGCTGTGAGTCAAACATTTGGGCGGTGGTGACGCATGCCTGTAATCCCAGCACTCTGGGAGGCAGAGGCAGGCAGATCTCTGAGTTCGAGGCCAGCCTGGTCTACAGAGTGAGTTCCAGGACAACCAGGGCTACACAGAGAAACCCTGTCTCGGAAAAACCAAATCCTAAAAAAAAATAAATAAATAAATAAAAAATAAAAAAAAATAAAAAAATAAAAAAATAAAAACCCAAAAAAAGAAAAAAAAAGACTTTACAAGAATTAATCCTCCTGGTTTCAGAAACCTTAAGTTATAATATCCTTCACAGACCATTCAGAAGGTTTACCAATGAAGCAAGAACAATTTAAAAGGCATACTGATCTAAAACTTCCTAGTTTACACCTTTATATAAAAATTCTATCATTTTCCCACCCAGAATGGCCACGGGCCCCAAGTATGTACCTCTTTAAGACCCCATTAATGTCCTAGTAAACTCCATATTAAAATCTATAGAAAATACAATATATTTTTCTCAAACTTTTTCTAAGATTGAGTTAGCCCTAAATCTCCAATTAAATGGGAAAATGTTAAAGTCATGAATTGCATTCTCTATTCATTGTGTTTATAGTAATTTACAGTAATAGTAATAATCAATAAATTATGAAAATGGAGTTCCTAATAGATGGTTGAACATATTAATAATAATTGGTGTTACATTTATATGGTACTACTAGTTGCTTGACACAGTTATAAGCACTTTCTATAAATCATCTCAGTCGGCACAAGCCTAGGAAGCAGTTATCTTTAAATTACAGTTGAGGAAAAGAAGGCTCAGAAGTAACCTACTGAGGCATATCTGTTCCATACCTATGGTTTTAGCTATTCAGAAGGCCAAAACAGAAGAGAACCACTTGAGACCAGAGTTCAGAGATGAGCTTGAGCTACCTGATATAACTCCAATCCAAAAAAAAAAAAAAAAAAAATTCCAGGCATGAATGGTAGCACTCAGGAAACAGGCAGAAGGATGGTTGCAAGTTCAAGGCCAGCCTATTCTACATAAGAAGACTGTCAAGAAAACAAAACCAGAAACAAAAAACAAACAAATAACAACAACAAAGCAGATGTGAGGGACTGGAGACAGGGGATAAGGAGAAGGGGGCAGAGATGGGAAATTAATAGACTCTAGAACTAGATAGTTTGGATTCAAAATGCAGTGGTGGGATTAACAAGTTATGCCTTGGGTAAATTACTTAGCTCCTTTTTCTTTTAGTTCTGGAGATTCAACCCAGGGCCTTGTGCATGTTTCAAACAACTCATTGGTCACATAGGTGAGTGTTTAAAATTTGATCCCAAGCAATCTAATTCTGGAGTCTGTATCTTTTAATACTATACACTTTCTATGTAAATCTGAAAAGCCCCCCCCACTAACAACCCAAGACTTGACCCACTAGCAAAGTATCTAGAGTTGATGGTTGAGATCAGTTGACTCTGAACTATATTAAAATGGTTGCTGCAGCATCAAATATTATCCTTAAATTAGAAAGGCAAGTGTTCTTCTAACCATAATGTCCTACCATAGTGTTCTAACACAACAGACAGAATCTCTTGAATTCAAAGAAGTCAGACCTTGATAGGCATGGAGGTCAAGTTTGTATTCCCAACACTTAGGAGACAGAGGTAGAACACTGCAAGTTCAAGGCCATCCTGAGCTATATCTGTTTCAAAGCAAAAAACAAGGACATAGAGATGGCTCAGCAGGTAAAGGGACTGGCCACTATTCCTGATGGACCTGAATTCAACATGGTGGAAGGAGAGAACTGACTCTTGCAAGTTGTCCTCTGTCCTCCATACATGCCATAGGCAATGCCACTGTGGATGGATGCACACCAACACATGTACATACAAAGATGTACAGTACAAAAATAATTTTGAAGGATTCAAAAAATTCAGTCATGGTAGTGATCAGCTGTATTTCCAGCAGTTGAAGGGCACATGAAAGCATGAGGCCATCCTTAGCTACATAACTATGTCAAGTTCAACCTGGGCTAGAAATCCTGTTGCTAAGAAAAATATGGCTCTTAGGAAAAGTAAGGCCTCGCCTCAAGAAGGAAAATGGCTAAATATCCTCTCCCTATGTCCCTTCAACCATCTGTCTTCTACCACCTTTCACAGTCAAGAAAAAACATCTAGGAAGTACTACAGAGTTCCAAAGAAATGTCCAAGACTTGAACCATCTCCATCTTTAAAACTCCCTGGGGATTGCTGTACAATCACTAACAGGATGGTCAAGTCACCCCCAGCTGAGTCAGAAAACACTGAACATCCTCTCTTAATACCGGCCTCAGGCAAGATGCCCTGGCACTATTGTTAGCTCACTGAAATTTCTTCCTTATTGTGGGATTCAGTGTGCTCATCTAAAACATGAAGGCCAAACTTCTTCGGCCAGTTCAGATATTCTGTAGCTCAGTATACTCCTGTGAGAAACCCTGCCTATCCAAAAACAATTAGCTAAATCAAATCTTGAGGCTGAGGAAGCTCTGGGATGCTCTCTAAGTGTGGATGCCTTTTTAAAATGCTATACCCCACAGTACCTAGTCCTCCGTTCACTGGTCGCACACACCTTACAAGATTTGTTTATCTTCACCACCTTTTTAATACCTACCAATATATCTAGCTACTCAACTAATTTATTTAGAAATAAATTAGAGATAGTTCTTTATAACTTCCAGCTAGATATGATGGTACATGCCTATAATCCCAACAGTTGGAGACAAAAGCAATAGGGTCATCCTTCTCTGTCTTAAGAGCTTTCTCTCCTCCACCAAAAGGAACCTAGTATCTCCCTAACTTTTCAGCAAAACTAGAAGAAATCTATATGATGCTGTTAGCAAGCACTATACAATGTGAGAACAGAGAAAGAGAAAGCGACAAAGGTATTATTTCTTTGTTTGTGAAGACAGGGTTTTGTCATGTTATTCAGACTGACATTGAATTCACTGTGTAGCCTAGACTGACCTCAACCTCACAACATCTTCCTGCCTCAGTCTCAGAGTGCTGGAATTACAGGCATAACCCACTACACCCAACTCTTCTTTTTAATGTCATGAATATTTAATCTTATTTTTATTAATCATACACCCAACTCTTATTAAGCTTTTCCTGTTTGCCGAGAGCTCTTCGATAAACTTAGCACCTTCATAATGTAGTTTCACTTAGTTTCTTTCTTTCCTCAGTTAAAAAAAAATATACAGAACAGATGTACCTACTCCTGCTTTGACTTGATATCCCAGGGTGGGGGTAGTACCCAAGAATGGCTTCCCCTTCTCTGGAAAGGAGACGGGGTAATGGAGGAAGGGTATTGGGGTGGGACTAGGAGGGAGGCTTCAAACGGGATATAATAAAAAAACACAAAAAACAACCCAAAGCTCAAAACTCAATAGAGAAATAAAGAGCCAAGAGTCCCCGTGTCAGTATTATTGGCAAGATCTAATGCAATGAACTGGAAACTCTACATTCTAAACTGGTACTCAATAAACAATACTGCAAAAATATAGAAAAACAAGATAAGTACCTTTGGGCAAGCTCTGTGTAAACTCTGTATGTCAAGTATCCTCTAGCACATCAAATGTGCTCACATTGTAAAGAATGAAAGAATGCATATGAAAAAAGATATCCAAGACTATATACCACTGTGCCACCAAGGCTGTCAAGAATATCAGTATTAGAAGGGTCCCAAAAGTTTACCTATTACTGGCCCAGGTCCCTTGTGACAAATTTGAAGAAATACTGAGCAGACATAAAGGAATTAGCTAATGGCCTGCTTTATTTGGATAGCCTTTCTGCTATTTTGTAAGACGTGTAGCCCAAACTGAACACAAACTCATTATTTGGTAGGGAATAACCCTAAACTCCTGATTGCCCTAACTCGACTCCTCAAGTACTGGGATTGTAGGCCTATACCACCATGCCTAGATTTTCTTCGTCAGTTAGAATTTTATTTCCTTTATTTTTATTAAATTTTGCTGCTGTAAAAATTTGATGAACAAAATTAATTTACCCTAACTCAGTTGTATACATTTGTAGATTTAACAAAATGCTAAGGAAATTGAGACATGTAGAATTTCCCCAGTCTTCTGCTTAATATGACAACTTAAGATATTCTTAGGAGGCTGAGTCAGGAGGTTATCTAGGCCATTATCTAGCTATGCATTCTAGGCCAATCTAGACCAACTAAAACTTTAGGTTTCATAAACCAAAAACAAAATTTAGTAGGATATCTGTTTAATTTTATACACTCTGGGAAGATTTAGAATTTCAGCTATTGGCAGTTATCTATACATTCATAGAACTCCTTTAAAGGTCCTAGGAACACTTTCAAGGAAATTGTTGGTTTGTTGGTTGGTTGTTCTGTTTGAGACAGAGTTCCTCTATATAGCCCTGACTGTCCTAGAACTAATTCCGTAGACCAGGCTGCCCTCAAACTCACAGAGATCAGCCTGTCTTTGCATCTAGAACACTGGGATTAAAGATGTGTGTCACCACTGCCATACTTCAAGGAATTTTTTTTGTTTGTTCAAATATAAATAACACATAATAAATCTTTAAAAAATCAAAGAGCATCTCATCTCTTTCTATAGAATGAGAACAAATATTCTAAGTTGAGTTTTACTTTCTATTTTCCAACACCCACCATCCACGTTCATGTAATGCTGAGCTAACCTTCTAAACTAAGAGATCTTCTATCACAAATTAGAACCTGGAACTGCAAAGTTTTTCAGCTCTATCAAGCATGAAATAAAAGGGATGAACAGCAAAGCCAGTCAATTATGAAAAACCATCCTCATCATGACCT
Organism: Apodemus sylvaticus; assembly: GCF_947179515.1. Lineage (NCBI taxonomy): Eukaryota > Metazoa > Chordata > Mammalia > Rodentia > Muridae > Apodemus > Apodemus sylvaticus. The sequence goes on along the minus strand of NC_067495.1, from coordinate 56,772,803 downwards.
GACCAATGGACAGCCCCAAGGAAGACCACCTTTGTACTATTCATTTGCTTGTTTTCCCTCTTTAGGGACAGAAGAATGAGGTGGGGTAGCAGAAAAGATTAGAAGTTAAGAAAGAAGCACATGATAAACTCAGTTCTATCTTTCAAAGATCAGAGAGAGTCAGGATCTATCTTCGAAGATCAGAGCCTGTGTAGTCATTAAAAGCCCAACCCTGATAGTACTGCTGGAAGCCAGATCTCCCCCTCGAGGGACTCTGAGCCTAGAAATTCCAGTGGGGGTAGGGGTGGACTCCCAGGAATATACAATAGAACCTAAGAAAGATGGTTGCTAAGCAACACTATTAGAACAGAGTTCAGAATAATTGTAGCTGTCATCACTTCTCATCCATAGAGAATTAGATTTGGAAGCATGGGTAAAGACTAAATGACCTCTAAATGTCCCTTCCATTTCTACAATCTAAAAAGGCAGTTGGATTATAGAAACAGACCCAAAAAAAGGCACCATCTTTTTTTTTTTGGGGGGGGGTTACTGTTAGGTTTTTTTGGGGGGGGCACGGTTCAGATGGCCTCACTCTAGTTCAAGCTGGCCTCAAACTCACTACAATCTTCTATCCTAACAAGTGCTACAATTACAGGCATGAGCTACACTCATGTTGCCTGGCAACACTTCCCTTACAGGTAGCCATTACAGGCACTTAGAGAATAATGCAATAGTCAAGACCACCCCATCACTGACTGACAGAGCAACCTTCCCCCCAAGATGAAAGTAGAGTCTATTTCGTGCCTTGACGTTTCCCTCTCTGTGCAAGAGATTTTCCATGAATAAGTGTAAATGAAATCCTCAAGATGGTGCCTGTTCGGTTCTCTACTATCTACACTCTCACAAAGGGTTCAGCAGATTGCAAAGTCAAGAGTGGAGAAATGCTAGACAGTGTAACACTCATCTGTTATCCTACTATGAGGGAGGCTGAGGTGAAAAGATATAGAGTTCAAGGTCATCCTTGCCTATATATCTACTTCTAATCCAAAGTGGGCAACATGAGACTCAGTCACAAACGACAAATCAAGTGACGTCCAAGATGGCTCACAGAGTAACCCACTTAGCAGCCAAAGCTGGCCACTTTATTCCCAGATGCCACAGTGAAGAGAACTGACTCCTGAAACTTGCCCTTTGATGTCTACTCGTGCGTGCACGTGCCTCTGCGTGTGGGCGTGTTTGTGTGCGTGTGCAGGCTTTATAATTCCAGAGAGGCAGAAATAGGATTGCCTGGAATCAAGGCCAATTTGGGCTGCACAGCGTGACTGTGTCTCAAAACAAACAAAACAAAACAAAGCACCCTCAGGTGATAGTTCACACCTGTAATTCCAGAAATTCTGAAGCAGAGTCAAGAGGATTGCTTTGAGGTGTTTTTAAAAAAAAATAGGGCCCTAAGGGCTACACAGCAAGAAATTGTTTCCAAAAAGAGAGAGAGATGACGGTGGTGGGGCAGCAGACAGAGGCAGAAGCCTCCCACACAACCTTCATTCCTTGCCTCACCCTCAAGTCTGCAGGCAGGGCTGGTTCAAGGGTTAGAAGCCTGAAATTCTGCCCCCTATTCGCCAAGTACCACTTTAGTGCCACTTCAGTGGCTCAAGCAATGCTAGGAATGGCAGGAAAACCAACAGTTCATACAGCCCCTGTTAAAGTTTAGCTGAATGTGGACCCAGAAGTTTTCAAACACTTCAAGGAGCTGGGCTCAGTGTCTATCGCGGATGGTACTGCCCACTTTTCCCCCTGACTTGCTAAATCCCAGTAAACCAAACAGGTTTTCCAAGACTGACTCCCTCCACCCCCAAAGACCTAGACCCAAGTTGTGGCTTTCCTGTTGGTTCGCTACATCACTCATGGTTTGTCTGTCCTCCATCACCAGTTTCAATCTAAACAATGGGAAGAGCTGGACTTGATAGCATGACAACAAATCCTAGCATTTAGGTTGTGGAAGCAAGAGGATTAGAAATGCAAGCCTAGCCTAGGATATATGAGACCCCGTTTCATCAAACCAGTTAAGTAAATAAATAATTGTAACACATAATAAATCATAAAGTTTTAAGCTAAAAACTCAAAATTAACAATCTCTTTTTTAGGGAATCCAAGTGAATCTCCTAAATTTTTGAAATTTAAAAGAAAAAAAAGATAAAGATGGATTTGAAAGGGAAAGACCTTCTCAAAAAAAAGTTTTTTTTTTTTTACTTTTATTTTATATTCATGACTGTTTTGACAGCATGTATGTGGACCACAATTGTGCATGATTGACACTGAAAGAGGGAGTCAGATCCCCTGGAATGTGCGTTACAGACAGTTGTAAGTGGTCATGTGGACACTGACACCAGAACCTGTTACAGTACCTTGTTGGGCAACCTCTTCAGTACCAGGAAAGACATATGAGAGTGAAATTCTCTTCTCTCCAAAAGGGACAGGCAGGCTGGTCATATGAGAGCCAGTGATCCTAGCACTCAGAGGCCTGGGTTGAGCTGGCTAGGAGGACCTTGTCTCGAAAAAGACCAAAGACCAGACTTTGGGAACTAGCAATCAGAAACAGTCCAAAAAAGGTGTATTTCAACAAATTTAAAGTAGGCTGCCCCAGCTAGGAGAAAGCGGCTTTAACAGTTACACTGACCATCTCTAACACAAACGAAGAAATTTGATTTTACACTACCATTCTGTATCTTTCATATTTTAGAAAAGGTTAAGTACATGGCAAAGAAGGAGTGGAAGCCGAGTACTCCCTGCACTTGACAAACACTATTTCCAAAAGAGTTTTTAAGTCTAAGTCAGGCTACAAAGTGAGTGCAAACCAGCCTTGGCTAAAATCAAACTCTCTTATCAAAACAAATTAACAAGCCAAGTGAGATGGTTCAAGCCTGTAATCTCAGCACTGTGGAGGCTGAGGCGGGAAAAGTGGCAAAAATCTGAAAGCCACCTACATTACATGGGAAGTCCCATGCCAGTCCAGGTTACAGAGTGAGATCCTGCCCAACCAAAATGCCCCACAGCAGAATACATGTGATAAGAACACAGAAGGGAAGACACTGAAGGGCGGAAGGAAACCTGCCAGAGGTCTTGGGGTGAAAAACACAACAGGAGGGTAGTGGAGGAGGGAACAAAGTATAGTTTCACATGTGCATATACTTTCACAAAGTATAATTTTATATAAGACCAAGAGACTGTCTCAAAATATATATAAAACAAAAAACAAAAAGAAACCTTGGTGTTTCTTAAGAACAGAGTTCTCAGAAGGCAAGGTCGATTCCGCAGTGTAGCTGGAATATAGTAAGGGTGGCAAGGAAACCTCAATAGAGACACAAAGACCTCCCTGAATCTTTTCACTCTCGTCCCAGCGCTCTCACCCCTTCTCAAGCATCCTAGTCACTATCTCAGTTGTACCAGGCTCAGGCAGTACTAGAGAGATGGGTAGGCCAGCAACATACAACCTAGGAGCCAAGCAAGCCCCTTTACCTAAGAAACTCAATTCACAGTGGTCATTGGGCCTTCATGAGCAAGGACCTGGCGTGACTTGCACAAAAGCAAGCAGAGCTCATTAGTCAAGCACATACCCCTCCCCCACCCCTCCCTACTGGGCATCCGGCCCCCCTAGGCCTCACTCCCTGGAGGCTTCTGCTAGCAACAGCCAGTGGGGTGGAGACCAGATCTCAAATCAACCACCACACTAGATAGGTGTGGCCCCCACAGAAGAAAACCTATACCTCACAAAACGGTCCTAAGGGGCTAGAGAGGCGCTATATCTGACAGGATTTAATAGAGGAAGAGAAACCTGGCCCGTCTTCCAGTAGGTTGAGTGGGCCCCTCCACAGACGTGTGCCTAATCAAGTGTTTGTACCTCTGGATAGAGTCACCCAGTTGATGAGCCCCTCTACGTCTTCCTCATTTCCCCGGGGAAAACAGTTGGAGCTGAGAAGCGTTGGAAGGGGACAGAGCAGAAGTGGGGTAGCGGAGGGGCGGTTATGGGAAAGGTGGATGGGTGTGCGGGATCCGCCCTGAGCAACTTCCTCTCTCCTCCCTGCTTCTCTGTAACCATGGGGCTCTTCTGAGACTGTGATAGCCTTGCTCCAGAAAGGCGCCAATTCCTGAGCCGGGGAAATGTTCTCAAAAGTAAAGTCATTTTCCCAGTGCCCAAAAGACCCTTTAGAATAGGGGATTTGTCCAGTCCCTCAAAGAGTTTCCACTGCCTCATCCCAAAGGCGGGGAACTGGAACCCAAGGAAGACTGGCTCCTCCTTAACCACATTTCTAGTCTGTACACCCCATCACCTCCTAGAGCGCTCAAATTAGGGCTCCACTATCTTTTCCTTCCTAGGGCCTTAAGGGACAGCCCAGCATCCCCGGGAGGCCTGTGACCGAACAAGCCCGAAGCCATAGAGTGGAAAAGGTCAAACTGGAGCCCCCAGGGCCGACCGAGCAAGTCCTCCGCACTCACCGTCTTCGGCATGGTGGCGGCAAGGGCAGAGGAGTTGGTGAAGTTTGGCTGGAAACTGTCGGGCTGCTCTGAGCGCGCAGTACACTTCGGCAAGGACTCCTGAGAACCGGGTGCTCAGATTGGGTCCCACACTAGCGCTGGGCGACTGCTCCGCTTCCTGCTAACGGGCCGCGACTTTACAAACCCCACCCAGGAAAGAGCCGCCCCCGTTGCATTGCTCGCTCCTTTATGTGGCCCGGCTTCCGCGCCTCTCCCCGCCCTCCCGCCAGCCAGCCCGCGGCTTCGGCCCTCGCCCCGCCCAGCCCAGCCCAGCCCCGAGAGGCTACTCTGGCCACGTGGGGGGCAAGGCCCAGGGCCAAAACTCCCCAAGGACTCCCACTCCCCACTTGTGCCCACTCTGCCCCCTCCCACCTTTCTTCACTACCCCTCCCTCCAAGTTTCGACCATCTGACTCCGCCCCCAGTCTGAGCCGGAGCTTGACTGGGGGCCACACCCTAGCAGATGCTTCTTCAGCCCTGAACCAAGAGTTACCACTGTTGGGAACCTTGTTGCTTAGTAGAGCTGCCCGGTTCCCTCTCTAGGAAGCTTTGTTGGTTAGAAAGTTCCAGCTTGTGGACATTTGAACTCCTCTTTCTCCTCTGTGACTTCCAATCATGCCACGCCTAAACTCCCTGGAACCACAACAAATCCTCTGCTGTCCACAGCAACTCCTGAGAGTTCTGCTACTCCTTAGGAAACTTTTGGACTAAACTTCAGCTCCTCCTCAACAGTTCATTCCCTTCTATAGGACTCATTAAACCCTTCACATTTCCTCCGATCTTGTATTTTTTCTCATTTTCTCTAGAAGTGAGACCCTTTCCAAATATCTATCTTCTATGTTCACTTTCTATCCTCCAATTCCCAGTCTCAACTCTCCTTACATCAGTGTCCTGGTCTTTTCCTTAGCCCTTCCCCAACCTTTTGGTTTTGTTTGGTCTGTTTGTCACCAGTGCTAGTTTTAAACTCATTATTTAGTTTAGGTTTGTCTTGAACTACTATTACCTCAACTAGATTGCAAATGTCTGACACCATTTCTTTACATTCACTTTAAGTACTAGCAGCAGCCAGTTGACTTGGACTCCCAATCCTCCTGCCACCTGCCACCTTATGGGTATATATATATAATCCATACATACACCCCAATATCAGTCTCACATTCACTTTTTGGAATGAGTATAAGTCCCTCAGGTAAGATATGCCCTCCAGCCTCCAGTTCTGGTATCTGTGCAGGAGCATGGATTGTGTGTCTTTCTTTTTTTTTCTGTTTTTTTTTTTTTTGAGGGGGGTTGTTTTCAAGACAGGGTTTCTCTGTATAGCCATGGCTGTCCTGGAACTCACTCTGTAGACTAGGCTGGCCTCGAACTCAGAAATCCGCCTTCCTCTGCCTCCCAGAGTGCTTGGATTACAAGCGTGCTCCACTGCCAGAGGATTGTGTGTCTTTCATGAGGTAAATTACCATAAACCTCAGTGATGGAAAATCAAAGACAGAATAGTGGAAAGGATATCTGAAAGGGGTGACCAGAACACCCACCCTGTATCCTCTGCACTTTCTTGGGTAAGTCCCTTCCCCTCTCTGGTATTGAGTTTCCCCTTCCTTAACAATGACCAAACTACAGGGTTTCCAAGGTCCTTTCCCACTGAAACATTATTAAAAGAGGAGAAAGAAGTAGCCTGCTCAGGAAGAAAAAAGGAAACATAAAGGTTGCATAAAGTCTTGCATTTACACTCATAAGCTGACATGCCTCCATTTCTGTCACTGATACCACAGTTCATCAATAGGTGGTAGGGGGGAAAAAAGAACATTCTCTGACAAAACCCAAGTATTTGCCCCAAGGAAGAGTAGCACCTTTCAGAAGACTTCAATAGCAGTAGTAGAAATGGTAGCCAATCACATTCCTTGATACTGCTGTGGCCAGTGGACCCTCCACCCTATTCAGCCCCCCAAAGTTTAGGAAACTCACCGATTTCTTCATTCCTGTTCACCTAGAGCCTAAAAGATCTTGACACTAAAATAAATACCTAGAATAAGGCCACTGCAGACTAGTTCAGCTTTCTGGAACGTGGAAATCCCCAGTATGTAATTCCCTAACCCCCGTGTGTATGTGCACATCCCCAGCCATGCCACACCCTCCCATTTATTCCCTGCAGACACATGCACAAAGAAAAGCTGGGTAGCATGTTAAGGAGCTGGGCAAACTACTAAAAAGCTAAGGGAGGCATCGGAATGCATAAGTGGAGAAGAAAAGATGCCATAGGGTGGGAGAAGGCAGAAGAGTGAAGGAAGTAGTTGAAAAGAGTCTGAGGGAGCTGGGTAGGATTAGACCTGGGGAATGAGAGATTTCAAACAGTAAAAATACAAAAAAAAAAAAAAAATAGTTAAAATCAGGGCCGGGCAGGGGAAGAGCCAATGAATTAATGCCCCACCTTCCCTTCCCACTTCACCACACAGAAGCTGCTTAAAGTAGCAATGGTTACTGTGGTCAAACAACTGGACATTATTGGGATGTTAGACTTGAAATAGTCTTTCTCTCTTCAATGCAAAGCAGAGACAGCTGTGGTGTTTTGCTGTTCTTCACTACAGACGGGGCATTCATCTTAGTTTCCTACTTCTTTGTATACCTTCCATGTTTACATGATCAATAGTTCTTTCCTATCCCCCAGTCAACCTCTTCTTGTGGTCGTATGTAATCTGAGAATTATACCAATCTTGCTAGGCCCAAATTAATCCTTACAATTAAGTTTAGAAATGACGTGGTTTATGCTAGTCTGTGTGGAGAAAAAGACATGGAAATAAAGTCTGGACAACCACACGTAGATTGGCTCCCCAGGGTGGAAAAGGGAGCATGTAGAGATTTGGGATTTTTAGATGTGCTAAATTCCTAACATTCAAGGAACGTTAGGCAAGTGTGTTATTAAACAGTAAAGCAAGGTAGGGCCACTAGGAGCAGAGGAAGTGCAGGAACATTAGAAATCCAGTGTCCAAGAAAGACATCACAGTGAAGGGACAGGAGATCTAACAAGGAGATTTAAGGGCTGGAGAGCTGGGTCCATTGGTAAAATTATTATACAATAAGCATGAGGACTTGACTTTGAATGCCACCATCCACCTAAAAGACTGGCAAGGAAGTATATGAAGATAAGGATGGGGCAGAGACAAGTAGATCCAAGGAGTTTTTTGGCCAGCCAGCCATGGAGAGACTTAGTGAGCTCCAGGATCAGCAAGAAATCTTGTGGTGGACTTTAGCATGAATCAGTCTGGCTAGTCTAGCTAGGAAAGACTTATTACAGTTCCATGGTTCTGAACACCAAAATTTGCACTTATACTATTGCAATGTCTCCTTCCCTGGCTTCAATCTCACCCATTCCCTGCCTCTTTTCCTTCACGCTTCAACCTTCCCCCACCCTATGGCATCCTTTCCCATTCAACTTGGATTCTGATGCCTCCCTTTTAAGTAGTTTGCTCAGCTCCTCGACATGTTACCCAGATTTTCTTTGTGCATGTATTTAAGGGGAGTAGATGGGTGGATGTGATGTGTGTACATGTGCACATTCTGAAGCTAGGTGGTACTATAAAAGAATATACAGCTGTCACCCCAGCAGATCAAGTATAACCTATGACACAGTTTGGCTGCGAATGTAAATCAAGGTCACAGGGAACACTTTTCTTGGAAAGAAAGAAGACAGAGTATGAGTAACAGCAGAGAAAATGTTACCTACCATATAGTGAGTGTTGGGGACTCACATCATGTCACAAAAGACTTTTCAGTGTTAGGAATGAAGAGACTGAAAGTCTGGGAAATAAAGCACCTTTTGGAAAGTCACATGGTTTCTTAATAATAAAATAAGAAGCTGGCCCTGAGTCCTGTGAGTTTAAGTCTACTTTCTTTCTACCAGCCAAAATGCAAGGCCTCAGTCCCAGGCTGTGACAGGCACACTGGGGGCAGGGGGTTCATTTTATGACTCCTCTCACCACAGCACCTAATGGGCAGCCTGGAAGCTGGGGATGGCAATGGGTAATAAGCAGCAGTGACAAGCCATCTTGCCAATCTTGCCAGCACCGAGTGCCCAGGGATATTTATTATTAATCACACTAATGGAGGACAGGGAGGGGAGGGTTTCTTCCTGGCTTTTCTTTACATAAAGCTGTAAACATTTCAGGATCTTCCCCCAGCCAGGAGATCAATTCAGTTTGAACTAGTGTCCTCTTGGAATATGAAATGAGTCCTGCCAACAGGGACTCCCAGTCTAGTCAGTAGATTTCAGCTCTGTCCCCAAAGACACACCACACGTGGCCAGTCTGCATGCATGGCTTGTGTTCCCTCCACAAAGCATGCGTGCTTCACACTTCTAGAAGGATGTGCCCCCTCCCTCCCTCCTTCCTTCCTTCCCTCCCTCTTGCTGTGTGTCCCACAGGGCAGGCTACCTCATAGAGGCCAGGTTCTGGGAAGTATGTTCACCTTCATCCTCCCTAGCAGCCCTCTCCCTAGCAGCCCTCTGTCGCTTAGTGGTTTTGCTGTTAGCACTGTCTTGTATGTGCACAGTATCATCTTGTTTAATACCCCTCTGTTTGACCATCTCTATTGGTCAGCAAGTTGAGTCTGCTGCTCTGTGTCTGTCTTCTACAGCTCCCGCCCTCCCATGTCTCCCAATAGACCCTGAGGTCCACCCTTTCCAACCGGTTTGAATTGTGAAGACAGGTGCCTCCATGGTCTTCTTGCCTCTTAAGTTGCACTGCCCTGCCCTTGTGGTCCTCCTTGTGGTTAGCATGGTGACCTTCAGAAATGGCAACTTTGACCTGTCCTCGGAGTTGGCAGGTGTCCTGCCCCATAATGCACACACTTCCCTTCCTAGCTTTTTCTTCCTCCAGCTCCCCGGCACAGACCTTACCCTTCAGCCAGGCTACTCTGGCCACAGGCAGTGAGTGCCCTCTTGCCCCTGGGCCATCTGGGCCTCACCTCCATGAAGCCCTCCCCTAGTCTCTACACCCACCTCGTGTTCCCTGCTTCCCCTTAGCTCCTATAGCATCTGCAATCAATTCACAGTACTCATCAGGCCTCCCCTCCACGCTGGCTTTGTCTGGTCCACTGTTGCTGGTTTCCTTCTTTCCCTCTATTCCAGAAGGACACCTATTCTTATTTTTAGCCCATCAGGTTTATCAGCATGCATTGTGTCTTGGTCTTCTAAGAGCAAAAGTTGTGGTGTGATGGTATAGTGGTTAGTGTGGCTGCTTTCTAAAGGCAAAGTTCGCCTTTGTACTTCCTCAGCTTCGGGTAGGAGACAAGACCAATTCTCCTGTTTCCTTACTACTTTCTCAATTCATAACAACAACAAAAAGCTCAGACTGTCCAGCTTAGTTGTTCTTATACTTTACAGGAACATTCTACTGTTGTGCACATTTACAAGGTCATTCACTACAATACTGTAATAATTAGAAAATCTGTCAATCATTAGCATGTTTCTAAAGACATTGTTATAATTCTGAAAATGTAGCTCAGTGGTAAAACACAAAAATAATGTATCAATTCAACAGGTTGTTGTTCATCCTTTTGAAAAACACAAGATAATCCTAAAATGAATTCTGGGTCTTTTATTAAGTCAAAGAAAAATAATAATGATATGATATCATTTATGAATTATACATGTTTATAAGTCTCCAGTGAAGAAGAAAGACAAATAGCAAGCTAATAACAATAGTTATCTCTGGAAACAGAAGAAGTATTGAGAAGAGTAAGCAGTCTGGAGAGATGGCTCAGTGGTTAAGAGCTCATACTGTTCTTCCAGTGAGTTTGGTTCCCAGAATATATATTGGGCAGCATACAACCACCTATAACTAAGGTTCCAGGAGATTGAAAGCCTTATCCTGACTTCTGAAGATTCTGCACCACACACACACACACACACACACAGAGAGAGAGAGAGAGAGAGAGAGAATTTAAAAAATAAAACCTTTTTTAAAGAATAGAGAGCTTTTACTTCTTGATGTATTATATATATATTATATATATATATTATATATATATACACTCAATTATAAATTACCATGGTTAGGGGAAGGTAGAAGTAAAACATGGTATTCCTTTGTTGTTCTTTGTTTTTAAGGTGTCATTACTTGTTGTGAGAAGCTGGAAGTAGATGGTGGGACCAAACCTAGGTCCTCAGGAAGAGCACTATATATTCTTAACCTCAGATTCACTTCTCCAGCCCATAGAATACTGTAATTCTTCGGAAGCTGTGATTGATCTGGAATTTACTGTGTAGATCAAGCTAGCCTTGAGCTTACAGTGCTCCTACTGCCTCTGCCTCACAAGTGCCAGAATTACATGTGTGCACCCAAAGCCCAATGCAAATTACCTTTACTATAATACATAAAATAATCCAGACATAGTGACTCATGCTCATAATCTTAGCACTTAGAAGAGTAAGGCCAGAGGATCGTAGTGAACTTGAAGCCATCCTGGGCTAATAGAGTGTTCCAAGTCAACCTGAGTTATAAGATTTTGTCATAAAAGAAAAGACTAGGGAGTTGGCGAGACTGTTTGCTGTTTAAGAGCATTTGCTGTTCTTTTGGAGGAGCCTGGTTCAGTTCCCAGTACCTGTGGGTTACCTCACAAAAGCCTGTAACTCCAATTCCAGACCTGACTCCTTCTGGGCCTCAAAGGGCATCAGCATGTACATAGAACACACATACAGTCAGGCTTTAAAAGGAAGTTGAGATGTATTCAATTGGTAAGATGCTTGCTTAGCATGCAGAAAACTCTGGGTTTCATACCAGCCACAGCATAAAATGAAGTGTGGTGCCAGGAGGACCCAAAGGTCAAGTTATCCTTAGCTACATAGAAAATTGGACTAGGGTATATGTGATTTGCATCTTAATTATATAATAAGATGAATTAATGGGGTAAAACAGAGAAAGAAAAGAAGGAATTAGAAGAAGTATGAGAAGAGGAGGAGGAAGAGGAGGAGGAGGAGGAGGAGGAGGAGGAGGAGGAGGAGGAGGAGGAAGAAGAAACTGAAAACTGGAAAGGAACCAAGAAAATAGCTCAGTGGGTAAGGGTGCTTACCACCAAATCTGACAACCCTAGTTAGATCCCTAGGACCCACATGTCAGAAGGAAAGAACTAATTCTCACAAACTATTCTTTGGCCCTTGAACATGTATTTTGACATGAGTGCACACTCACACACATACATGCACACACAATTTAATTTTAAATTAAAAAAAGAAACTCTAGGACATCCTTGGCTACACTGAGATAAGACTGGACTACATGACACCTTGTCTCTAAACTAAACTAAACTAGATGAAATGGGCCAGCCATATGGCTCAGTGAATAAAGGTGTTTGACTTGCATGCCTGCCAGTCTGAGTTCAATACTAGAATCCACATAAAAGTGAATGGAGATGATTTATTTCATATTTCCTTGAATAATGATTGATGAGATGGGCCCAGCCTATGGGGGGTGGTACTGTCCCTGGGCAGGTTGGATGGGGTTGTATAAGAAAGGTAGTAGAGAAAACCATGATAAGCAAATGAGTAAGCAGGATTCCTCCATGGCCTCTGTTTAGTCGCTGCCTCCAGGTTTCTGCCCTGATTTCATGATAGACTGTAAGTTATAAGCTGAACTAAACCTTTTCCTTCACCACATGGTTTCTGGGCAGTGTTTTACTGCAGCAACAGGAACCAAACAAGGACACCATTTGTGTTGGAATTTTAGCTGGCTTGATCCTGTGCAAGTAACTACAGCTATTGTGATTTCATGATTGCAATGACTATGTCATGTCCAGAAGACAGCATCTCACAGAACTCTTCCCCTTCCTATTTTTTCCATTCTTTCCGCCACTGCTTCCTTCATGGGCTCTCTCACATTTTTTTTGTTTTTGTTTTTGTTTTTTGAGACAGGGTTTCTCTGTGTGGTCCTGGCTGTCATGGAACTCACTCTGTAGACCAGGCTGGCCTCAAACTCAGAAATCTGCCTGCCTCTGCCTCCCAAGTGCTGGGGATTACAGGCGTGCGCCACCACGCCCGGCTTCCTTCATGGTCTCTAAGCCTTGGTGGAACACTGATAAAGTTGTCTTATTTAGGGATGACCACTCAGTCTCTCCGTGACACATTAATTGTTGCCCTCTGCAAAAAGAAGCTTCTCTAAGTAAAAGTTTGTAGAGCCCAACTCTGCATGTATTATTTAGAAGCAGATTTGACAACGTGACCATTAGGACAATGACAATAGGAAAGATGATGTTCTACCCTAGAATCTACAACCTTCCCAGCCATAGGCTTTCAACCAGGATTTCAGTGCTATGCATGAATTCATTTCTGAATAACAGTCCTCAAATCCAATCAGAAGTCTTCTGATATATTTTCTATCCTGGCAACCTGTATAGCATAGTAACCTATCAGCACTATGAAAGCTAGCCAGAGAAAGAGAGAGAGAGAGAGAGAGAGAGAGAGAGAGAGAGAGAGAGAGAGAGAGAGAGAGAGAGAGAGAAAGTTTCCCATTTGGTTTGAAATTGGCATCTCATTTCTGATAGCCAAAACATGTAGACAGGATTTCATTGTGGTCTCAAACTTATGGTCCTTCTGCTTCCATTTCAACAATGTTGGGACTAGAAATATAAGAAGTATGTTAAAAAAAAAAACATAAAGACCTTGCACATGGAAAATGGTGATCACAGCTGTGTGTACTGCAGGTAAAATCATCAGTGCTTAGAGTTTATCTTTGATCATGTGTATTGTCCGTAGGTTCCTGGGCTTCTCAGTATTTGTTGGTATATTTGTTTGCATGCGTGCTTTAGGGCCTACTGTGTAACTCCTACATATTTCTACTATGTGGATCCGGGATGCAGTGGTCTCTTCTATGAATCACCTTTACTTTTTCTCATTCCTTGAACCCTGGCCTTGAAGCTATAAAACATTCTAGTCTTCAGCTAAGATGTACAGATTCAAAAACAACATTACTAACTTTACATTGAGGGCTTTCCAGCATATCAGACAAGGTGCTGCATATCTGAAATGCCAGATATTATGGAGAACAAGGCAGGAGAATCATGAGCCCAAGGCCAATCCGGGCTACACTATGAAACCAATCTACCAAAAAAAAAAAATAAATAAATGAAGAAAGAAAGAAAGAAAGAAAGAAAGAAAGAAAGAAAGAAAGAAAGAAAGAAAGAAAGAAAGAAGGAAAAAAAGAAAAATTTACCTTTTCTTCTCACTATGCCAACAGAGCACTGTTTTATATTCAGCTCAGCCATATGTTTGTGTAGCTGTAAGTCCATGTGTGGCTGTCTAGGTGAGAAAAATGGAGTGTTCCCTTCCCCAGTTGAATTGAACTCATCATGTGTTTCTGACTTCCCTAGTGACTTTAAAGCATGTGGTTCTGGCACTGTAATGATGCAGGAGAAGTACTAGTCCTCTAGTTCCCCCCTCAAATACATACCATCCCCGACAACTTAGCTTACCTTTTGAAGTCCAGCAGGTCTGGCTCTTCTCTCCTCTCCTCATGACAAGAAAGTTAAATGTTCACCCTGATGAATTTGATTTATAGCTGTCCAGCCTTTAATATTACATATCAAAATATTTAAAAGAGGAGAAAACATCCCATCTATGGAATGACTAAATATCTAGAAACTAGAAATAACAATGCTAAAAAAAAGCATAGCTAGAGTGGTTGTGATGGTACATCCCCATAAAGCCAGCAATTGGGAAGGGGCAGAAAAATCAGAAATTTGAAGCTAAATGGACCACATGATGAGTTACAAGCCACTCTGGGCTACATGATACTCTGTCTCTAAACAAAACGAAAAACAATAAAAAGATCACACCAATTTGTTTTATTTCTTCATTAATTTTGAGATTTTATTATATCTTCTTTTGATATGGTTTCTCACATTATAGCCCAGTTGCCCAGGAACTGACTATGAACAGAAGACTAGCTTAAAGCTCACTGTAAGCCATCTGCCTCAGTCTGGAAAAGGTTAGGACTACAGGATCACCCTGCTCAGTTTATGGTCCCATTTTATATACGAGGAAGCTATGGATAAGTGAGGTTAATGAATTTTCTTAGGGAAGGGGGACTGGTTTACACTTTTAAGCCAGTGTCCTCTACAATTGAAGATCAAGTGAGTTCCTAAAAATGATGAAAGACCTTGTAATTCTATTGTACTGACAACATATTAAAACAGAAACTAAAAGATTTAGGGGGATGGGAAAAGCTACAGAGTCTTAGCTAGAGGGTTTTTTTTTTTATTAAGATACAACTCTGACTAGATGCTAAGCATTGCTAGAAGCAAAATCTGAGGCCCAGGAAGGAGTCCCTGGGCTTCTCTTGGGCAGCAGATGCTCAGGAAATGGAGAAGCTATTGTTCCTACTGCAGCATGTTGTCTGGATACCAACAAAAGCTCCCAAAGGGAAGGGCTGTAGCTTGCTTTTTCTTTTCATCTTCTAGAAGCTTGTCTAGTGCCAGGCCTCCTGATTGATGATGCTTGCGACAGAGATGAGATCATCTTGACTCCCTGGCCAAAGCCTCTGTCTAGATCCACCCACTGCCTAGCTGTTCCCCCAAGCCACAACTGTATTAATTAGTTTTCTGGTGCTCCAGTGTTTTAGTTGCTTCCATTTGTCTCCATTTTTCAGTGTATTAGATCAACACAGAACACCCTGGGGGTCACAGACTAGTTTTTTGGCCTAATGGCTCAGGGCTCTGGCATTATAGATTGTACTGGGGATGTACTTCTTGCATCTACTCCTTCATCAGCACATTTGCTCTTTAAATTTTTTTAGTATGTTTTATCTTTGTTTGTGATATGAGCTTATATTGTAGTTGCCCTGGAACTTAGTATGTAGCCTAGGCTGGCCTCTAACTCGTGCCAGTCTTTCTGCCTCAGTCATCTGAGTGCTGAAATTGTAGGTATCAGCTACAACGTCTAGCTAACAGACTCTTGCAACTTTCTGACACCTGAGTTTTCCCACTTCCTAGGAAAGACTGGATGTGGACAGCTTCTACTTTCTTTATACCTTTCTGGATACTTCCTTTTCTTCTTATTTCAACTTAAATACCATATATTTTTGCTGATGCTGGTTTTGCTTTTTGAGACAGAGTTTCATTTAGTGTCAGCTAACTTTGACATCTACCAGTAGCCAAGGAGTTCCTGATCCCTCTACCACTACCTCCTAGGTGCTAGCATCACCGGTATTGGCTATCCCATAAACCACTAGTACTTGCTCATTAATTCTCAAATAGAATTTTTCTCTTCACTAAAGAAAAAAAATAAGTGTAATGCGAAAAGTTCCCCTTCTGGCACTTATTATTTTTGTTGTGTTTTGAGACTATGTAGCCCTAGTTCCCCATCCTGGAACTCACTATGTGGAGTATGCTATCCTGGAATCTATGACAAGCATCCTGTGTCAGTTTTCTGAGTGCTGGAAATACAAAAATGAGCCAACATACTTGTTTGAGATGCTTAGTACAGCTTTCCTAATGTATTTTAGTTATATATTTACTTCTTTAAGAGTTGTTTACCAGAAGTAGGCAATATAATGCTATTTTAAAGATATTTATAACATCCTCAGTTTTCCAAAAACAATGAATATGTTATGGTACATTATAAGAAGGAATTAAATTTACAGCTGAGTTGCACATACTGATATTAGCCTGAAGTGCCCAATCGTACATCATATATTCACAGAGTCTCTAGGAAAACAATATCAATATAATGCCAAAACCAGGTAAAGGCCAACCATGAAGAAAACTGTAAGATAATAATATCCTTGATTGACATAGTTTCAAAAATGTTCAGTAAATACTTGCAAAGCAAATACAGACATGCATGAAACATAGGAAAGTCTATCAATTAAATAAACCACACAAAAAAATTCAAATGATCATTTCAAAAAATGCAGGAAAACCCTTTGATAAAAATCCAACATACCTTCATGATAAAAGTAATAGAAAAAGTAAGACTACAGGGAACACACCTCAACATAATGAAAGCTATATAGAAGAAATTCATAGTCAACATCATCCTAAATGGATAAGAACTTGAAGCCACCCCACTAAAATCAAGAACAAGATAGGCTGACCACTGTCTCCACTCCTTCTTAATGTTGTGCTCAAATCACCAGCTGGGGCAATAAGGCAAGAGAAAATGAAACAAAAGGGATACAAGTAGTAAAAGAATAAGTCAAAATATCCCTGTTTAAAGATAACATGATATTATAATAGATCATCCCTCTAAAATTGCCTGAAAAGTTCTAGGACTAGTCAACAATTTCACTAATATAGCAAGATTCAGAACCAACTTGCAAAAATCAATAGCTTTTTTTTATATACACAATCCTATTGACAAAAGCCTCAATAAAAAAAAAGAATAAACCTAACCAAGGAAGTGAAGCACCTCTACAATGAAAACTTTAACCTTCTTTTTTTTTAATTATTTATTTTATTTATATGAATGCCCTGTTGCTGTCTTCAGACACACCAGAAGAGGGCATCTGATCCCATTACAGATGGTTGTGAGCTACCATGTGCTTACTGGGAATTGAACTCAGGGCCCCTGGAAGAGCAGTCGGTGCTCTTAACCACTGAACCATCTCTCCAGCCCCAACTTTAAACTTCTGAAGAAAGAGAGAAAGACACTAGAAAATCAAGACATTCCCTGATCATGGATTAGTAGAAATAACATTGTGAAAATGATCCTTCTACCAAAATCCCTTTATAGATTCAGTGTAATACTAATCAAAATCCCTATCTCATTCTTTTCAAAAATAGAAAAACAAAACCTAAAATTCATATGGAACTACAGAAGATCCCAGCTAGTCAAAACAATCCTGAGCAAAAATAATTTTGCTGGAAGGATTGCAATTCCAGATCTCAAGATATATCGCAGAGCCATGGTAATAAAAAACAATATGGTAGTGGCTCAAAAATAGACATGTATATCACTATAACAAAAATAAAAGACACAAGCATAAGTACACATGACTTCAGCCATCTGATACTCCACAAAGTACTAAAAACATAAACTGAAGAAAAGAAAGTATCTTCAGCAAATGGTGCTGGGAAAATTAGATGTCCACCTACAGAGGTATAAACATAGACCCTCCAGATCTACTACTTTATACAAAAACTAACTCCAAACAGATCATAGGCTTAACTGTAAAACCTGAAACACTGAAACTACTGGAACAGGTACTACCCTACATGATATAGATTGGGAAATGAATTTATGAATAGGACTCCATTATTCCAAAACTGATGGCTAATAGTTGACAGGTGGTATTTCATACAATTAAAAAATACCTGTGCTACTAATAAAACAATCAACTGAGTGATGAAGTCCACACAATGGGAAGGAATTTTTGCCAGCTGTCTATTTCAGAGAGGACTCATATGAGGAATATATTAAGAACTAAAAAAAATAAAAATAAAAGAGTCAAAAACATAAATGACCCATTCCAAAATAGGTTTGGGATCTGAGCAGAGTTCTAGAGAGAAATAAAAAATAACTAAGAAATATCCAAAGACAGGCAGAGAGAGAGAGAGAGAGAGAGAGAGAGAGAGAGAGAGAGAGAGAGAGAGATTCATCTTCTCTGGCAATGGAAGAAATGCAAATCAAAACAAAGATCAACAAAAGAACTGACAACAAATACTGGAGTGGATGCTGGGAAAGGTGGACCCTTTGTAAGTGTTGTTGGAAATGCAAACTGGTCCAGCCATTCTTAAAATCAATGTGGAGAATCGTGATAGAGTGAACAATAAATCTACTATATGACTCCGCTGCACCACTCCTCTGCATGTGCTTGAAGGACTGCCCAGCCATTATTCTTGCTGCTCTATTTACAGTAGCTGCAAAATGAAACCAACCCCAACATCCTTCAGCTGATGAGTGGATAATGGAACTGTGATGGCTATACATTATGGAATATCATTCAGCTGTAAAGAAAAATGAAATCATAAACCTTGAAGGTTAATGAATAGGACAAAAAAGACTACATTTAGTGAGGTTACCTAGACCCAGAAAGACAAATGGTGCATGTTCTCTACCATCTAAGTGCCTTAGTACCAAATCTTTAGCTTATATGTGAGTATATAACCTAGAGTAAGTGTAGAAATCAAGAAAGTAAAAAGGGACCATTTGGGATGGGGAGGAA
Organism: Apodemus sylvaticus; assembly: GCF_947179515.1. NCBI lineage: Eukaryota > Metazoa > Chordata > Mammalia > Rodentia > Muridae > Apodemus > Apodemus sylvaticus. The sequence continues at coordinate 56,754,145 of NC_067495.1, read as the reverse complement.
CAGTAGAGAGGAGAATAACAGGGTGCAAGTGATCTGCAGGGGAAAGGGAGAAAACTGACTATAGGAATTTTCCTGGGAAGGCGAGGACATAAATACAGAAGGAGGTAAGATGATAAAACAACTGTTAGGATGTATTTAAAAAGTCATAAGGAATTACATTATTAACTATTTAAATTATCTATGATATATGTAAGTCTGTATATACATATACACACACAGTTTAAATAAAAATTTCCCATCTCATTTGACAATGCTCCTCTCAAGAGCCAAAAACTATCCAACAAAAAACCCTACACCTGTCATGAGAACCACTCTTTTGAGTTGTCCGTAATGGTTGTCCAAGAGATTTCCAAAGCATTATAAACTATTGTACTGCTCTTGTTGCTACCTGGAGCTGGAAGATAAGTCCCTATTGCTGAAGATACCATGCACTTCAGACACTAGACCCAGAGGACCTGAGCTATATCTGACCTGAAAGCTTTGTCCCTGAGGACACACACACACACACACACACACACAGACAAACACACAATCAGGACCTCACTGTGCAATTTGAATTGTCCCTCTACTTGTGGAAATCTCCTGCCTGTTTCCCAACTTCTGAGATTACAGGTGAGCACCACCATATCCAGCACCTTTTTTAGTGTGGGTGTGGCACGATCTTAGTTCAGGTTGGCCTCAAACTCTATGTAGCTTAAGTTGACTCCTGATCCGCCTGCTTCTACTTCCCAAAAGTGGGGATTATAGGCAAACATCACTACTCTTGTCTATATTTAGTGGTGTTTTACAAAGCCCTTGAGTGCATATGTATGGTTTATGTACTTATTCAGTCTTAGTAAGTGTTCTATTGCTATGAAGAAACACAGTAACCACATCTCTCATAAAGGAAAATGTTTAACTGAATCTTACAGTTTCAGAGGTTAAGTTCCTTAACAGCATGTTGCTGGAGAAGTAGCTGAGCGTTCTATATATGGGTTGATAGGCAGCAGGAAGAAATTCTGGGCCTCTCTTGAGCATTTACAGCTCCGAAGGCTACCCCCAATAACATATACTTCCTCTAACAAAACCACACTCACTCCACTACTTAGAGGGATTAAGCCACACCACATGATCCCTCTAAGCAATGCCACTCCTTAATATCCAAGCATTCAAGGATATGAGCCTATGGGGGTCATCCTTATTCAAACCACAACATACTTACACATGAGTGTAGATGCATGTAGACGTGTGACATGTGTGGGTTGAGACCAGGTGTCAGTGTCAGGCTTCTTTTTCACCCTATCCACCTAATTTTTGAGACAGGCACTCACTCATACTCATCATTTGGCTAAGTTACTTGAACTTAGAAACAGGTTCTCTCTCTCTCTCTCTCTCTCTCTCTCTCTCTCTCTCTCTCTCTCTCTCACACACACACACACACACACACACATACACATACAGAGAGAGAGAGAGAGAGAGAGAGAGAGAGAGAGAGAGAGTTTAACCCTTGCTTAAGTTTCAAAGAGCTGCAAGTACTTAAAACCTATAAACTTTTGATTGCTCTAAATCAATCTAGGCCTCTATCAGGAACTGGCCACATGTTTTTGTACTGGTAGCCCTGTTGCTGAAATACTCCACATTCTGGATATTCAATTATATTACCATTGCATGTATCCTCTCAAATGCCTTAACCGATTCCTTTTTCTTCAGAATCATCAGTGATTCCCCAAGGGCAAGGGGACAGTAGTAAAAGTCTTTCTGTAATGTCTGCAACATTTTATTTTTGTTTTTTTCGAGACAGGGTTTCTCTGTGTAGCCCTGGCTGTCCTGGAACTCACTCTGTAGACCATGCTGGCCTCGAACTGAGAAATCCGCCTGCCTCTGCCTCCCAGAGTGCTGGGATTACAGGCGTGCGCCACCACCGCCCAGCTGCAACATTTTTTATATGTGTATAATTTTCAGTACAGAAATGGGTCATTACCTTTATTTCCTTAGCAAAGTTATCAAGAGTAGACATGCAGTTCCTTCTACTTAGTGGACTGTTTTGTGGAAGGGCTACTACTATAAAACACACATCAGGGTTCTGTGACTGAGACTATCTTTTTGTTATTAATCATTCCATTCGTTCACATCGCAAATGATATCCCCACTTCCCAGTTACCCCCTCCACCAACCCCCATCTCATGATATCCCACTTTGTGTTTACCCCTCCATCAAACCCCCATCCCACATCTGCCCCCCCTCCCTTTTGCCTGTATGAGTGTGCTCCCCCATCCACCCACACTCTCTTGCGCCACAGCTCCAGCATCCCCCTACTCTGGGGCATCCAACCTTCCAGGGACCAAGGGCCTCCCCTCCCTTTGCTGGCAGGCAAGGCCATCCTCTGCTACATTGGTATCGAAAGCCATGATCCCTCCAGATACATTCCTTGGTTGGTGGTCTCGACTTTGGGAGAACTGGGTAGTCAGGACAGTCTATGTTGTTTTTCCTATGGGGTTGCAATCCTCCTCCACTCCCCCAGTCCTTCTGCCAGCTCCCCCACTGGGGTCCCGGAGCTCTGTCTGATAATTGGTTCTAAGCCTCCCCAGGAACTGCTACACTCAGTTCCTGTCAGCAAGTACCTCTTGACTCCAGCAACAGTGTTGAGTTTGGTGTCTGCAGACATGATGTATCCCCAGATGGGTTTGTTCCCAGTTGGCCCTTCCTTCAAAACTATCTTTTCTTTCATTGTTTGTTTTTATTTTTAAATTTATATATCCTTTCACATTGTTGTGAATATGTGTACCTTGCTCAAAATTCTCCCCTTTTGAGAAAAGCTGTCTATAAATAACTCAGGTTGACTTGGAACTCACAGGCTGGTCTCGAACAGTAAGTAATCCTCCTGCCTCGGCTTTGGCATGCTGGGATTGCAGGCATGTGCCAAAACTCTTAGATAAGACTTTTGGGGGAAAATTGGAGTCTCACACTGTGGCTCAAGCTCTCTTAAAACTCAATATATAACCTAAGGTGTCCTCAGACTGAGACTCTCTCTCTCCCTGTCTTCATCCCCCTCCCCTTCCCCCTCTCCCTCCTCCTTCTCTCCATCTTGCTCTCCCTGTCTCACTTGCTCTCAGTCTTGCTCTCTCCCTCTCCATCTAGCGCTCTCCTCTCAGAGTGACTCATTGTGCAACTCTGGCTGTCCTGGAATTTGCCATCTAAGACAGGTGGGCCTAGAACTCTCTGCCTGCCTCTGCCTAAGTGCTGCCAGACATGGTGATACAAACCTGTAATCCCAACCCCAGGATGGTCAAGTGTATCAAGTGTTCAAGGTCATTCTTAGTTCCACAGCATGTTAAAGACCAGCTTAAGATTCTACCCAGAATTTTGTATTCAGTCATTCGACTTAAGCTCTGCGCTCTGCATATCGTCATGTCCTCTTATGGATCTTAAGCTATTTTTTTCACTCAATTTTTCTTTCTTTTGGGTCGGGTGCATGTACTGAGGCACACATGTGGAGGTCAAAGAACAGCTTGATGAGTTAGCTCTTCCACCTTGTGAAAGATTCCTTTAGGACTTTTTTTTTTTTTACTCATTGAATAGTCTTTCTGCTCCTCTTCCAGACTTTCAAAAATCGCTGTGTGTCAGGACATATCCCAGTTTCTCATTTCTGTTGCTATGATAAAATATCCTGACATTTTAAAAGCAACTTAGGAGAGAAGAGGTTTGTTTTAAGTTATAATCCCAACTAGCTACATCATTTCCACAGTTAGAAATGAATGCAAATATCCACCCTTAACAAACCAAGTCAAATGTAATTTCCTCCATTAGAGTACTCCACCCTCAACCCCATAGCTTACAGAAATTTCCTCCTCTCTGATACCATAATGATTTGAATGTTCACACACCCAGAAATATGATTTAGGAAAATTAAGTGGGACAAAAAGAAAGTGTACTATGCTGTAAGGACTTCGGTGGGTTAGTTTTTCACATGAAGCTCAGAAGTAGGAGAACTCTGTTTATATAGATGTCAATAAGGACCAAAGCAAAAACCTTCAGAAAACAGTTTGTGTCAGAGCCAAGGGAGTCCTCATGTCCTGACCCAGAAAAGCCTGGAAAGCACATTTTGGGCCCCAAATCCACATGGCTGAGCCCAGACACAGGGTGGGGCTGGCCTTCCTACCAGCTCATGTTCCAGGGATGAGTCAACACAAGGCAGCAACTCCAGTATTCAGTGGTTTGGGACAGAAGAATATAAGTTTTCTTCCGAGACTGAAAGCAAGCAAGTCTGGAATTTTCTTACTGTTTTTGATAATCCCCCTGCTTGGCCTGGAATTACAAATGGTAAAAATTCATTAATCACTCACAGAAGCACTCATCTGTAATCCCAACACTTGAAATACTGAAGAAGGAATATTGCCAAGAGTTTGAGATATAGTTATGAAAATGCAAACCACATATCATTAAACATCTAACATTATTCTAAGACCTTCTGGTGGTATTCCGACACCTGGAGGCTATCAAACTCCTTAGCAGAGAAAATACAGTCAATCTCATCTCCTATATGGGTACTCAGATCCAGCTGGGCAGTGGTGGTACACACCTTTAATCCTAGCACTCAAGAGGCAGAGGCAGGTGGATATCTGAATTTGAGGTCAAGTTCATCTACAGAGCTAGTTTTAGGACAGCCAGGGGTGCTAAACAGAAATGCCCTGTCTCAAAAAAGCAACACACACACAGACACACACACACACACACACACACACACACTGAAAACTCCTGTACTAAATGGACAAATCTTGTTTTCTGATTTCATTATTCCATTACATGGTAATTGGGTCATTCCCAGTGTTAGAACATCCTCCCATGTTTACCAGGGAAACAGATGCATTTCTTCTAGCTTCATCTCACTGGAGAAGTACTTGCCAACCATTGATGCCTCCTTGATGCCTTCTTTTTTTTCCCTGAGACAGGGTTTCTCTGTGTAGCCCTGGCTGTCCTGGAACTCACTCTGTAGATCAGGCTGGCCTCGAACTTAGAAATCCACCTGCCTCTGCATCCTCAGTTCTGGGATTAAAGGCGTGATCCACCACCGCCCGGCTATTGTTTTTTTTTTTTTTTCTACCCAAAAAATATATTCATAAAAGTAAAACACAATGTCCTCCAAAAGAAAATGTGGATTTATGGAGTCAGAGATGTGACTGGAGGAGTGATAACAGAACTCTGAAAAGCATCAGAGCACCAAGAGTGCTGGGTTTGAAACCCAGCTCTGGCTTCAAATCTTAAGATCTTAGATCTGTTACTCTACTCCTCAAGGTTTCCATCTACCTGTCCATTTGGTATTGGCTTTACTGTTGTAGTTGTTTTGGCCTTACTGAGGGAGGATCTGATTTAGAGCCTTGCATATGTTAACACTGGGGCTATGATCATGACCTATTTGACCCACCTATTTGATGGTACAGTAAAACTGAAATTTATCAGCTGTTCCTTCAAGCTCTGACATTCTAAAATTATTTGCTATTATATTAGGGGGTAGAACGCAGGACCTTGTACATGCCAGTCAAGTGTGCTACCACTGAGCTACACTATCAAATCCCTGATATCATAGGATTTGTATTCAATGTTGAGGGAAGAGGTAATAGTACTTATAGATGAGAAGAAATGCATAATTGTTTTACCTAGGTTTTGATTGCTGTGACAAAACACTATGACCAAAAGCAGCTTGCGGGTGAAAGGGTTTATTTGGTTTACAAGTCCTGATCATAGTGCATCATAGAGGGAAGCCTAGGCAAGGACTGAAGTAGAACTGCTTACTGTTGTGTTCCCCATGGTTTGTACAGCTGGCTTTCTTATGCATCTAAAGACCACATACCCAGAGCTAGCACTACTCATAGATGGGGGATGGGGCCCTCCATATCAATCATTAAAACCCTACAGAGTTCCCTATGGATAACCTGATGAAGGTATTTCCTCGATTAAAGTTCTTCTTCCCAGATAACTCTAGGTTGGGTCAAATTGACAAAAACAAACAAACAAAAAAAAAACAAAAACAAACAAAAAAAACCTAACTAGATCAGTGACCAAGAACTAGCCTGCCACCTGACAATGGGTATTTCAGATTTAACTGACAAACATCTTGTTATATTTTCAGCAAAGGAAAAAGCCTATTATTTAGAACGTTCGAAACAGAAGTCTAGTCAGTGTTTTATAGGTCACTAAGTTCTTCATGGGTATTCAATTTTCTAGCAGACAGTGAAAGAGGCAGATAGAGCAGCGTTTAAAGACTCACCTCATTTCACAGAATAGAAAACTGACCAAAGGAAAGTGGTTATTGCAATAAGTGTTTGGACAACTTATAATTTTGGTTTGGTTTGGTTTGGTTTGGTTTGGTTTGGTTTGGTTTGGTTTAGGGGACATGGTCTCGTGATGTATCCCAGTCTGGCCTTGAGCTCATGATACTCCCATCTCAGACTAGTGAGTGTGGGTTACATACAGGTATGCAGTTCTATACCTGCTGTGCTTTAAGGTTCAAATACTTGTATTTACTCTTATGTTGGTTAACCGATCACTCATATTTGCCTCTTGCATAGGATTTGCAAGTTTATTATTTTTACTCACATACATATAAACTTATAAATACAAGATTCTGACTTCATCTAGTGTTATATATGCTTAGAGATGACCACTTGGGATTAGATACCCTACCAGGGGGCTTGCCCCAGGAGAAGACTGAGTCTCCCTCTTTCACCAGACATTAAATCTCTGTAACTCTTCAGCTAGGGGTAAGGCCTTGTGAGATTTCCCCATCTATTTCACATGCCAACTCAGATTATCACTGTTTAGGTCTTGCTCAGATAACCACATCATTGAGATTTTATGTGTATATTGTCACTGAAATTTCTAGGAAACAAAAATCTCACAGTCTACTTCCAGGGTCCTTTGGGTCTTCAGTCTTTCTGCCTCTTCTGTGATATTTTACATGTATCAATTGGGTGCATCTCATAGATAGCCCTTCTCTGCATTTTGATGAGTTGTGGTTTTCTGTAATGGTCTCTATCTGTTGCAAAAAGAAGCTTCTCTGATGAGAGCTGAGAGTTACACTTATCTTCCAACAGCACTGCATGAACTGCACTCTGCAGCTAGGCTTAAGGATGTCGAAATGACATTGGGTGGGTCTCAAGGGAATTCTTTTAAGCAATAAAGACAAATGAGAGCTGAGGAGGTAGCTCTGATGATAAATGCTTGCTGTCCATGGATTCAATCCCCAACAATGTAACTGGATATAATGATGCTTAACTGTAATCTGAGCCTTGGCGGGGGGGGGGGGGGTGTGAAAGCAAGAGGGTGGTGCTACATAATGTATTTTTTTTAATTGCAGGAAAGTAGATAGAAGAAAGTGGAAATAATCATGGTAAGTGAATTAATTCCATCTCAAAGAGACAAATTTCATGTTTTCTCTTATTTGTGGTTTCCTACGTTTTATAGAGCTATACAAAATCATGTATGTATAAAGGACACAAAAGCAGAAGGAATGAAGCATGGTAGGAAAAAAAATCTCATCATACAAATATAGACTTAAACAAAACCTTAAATATATATGTATATATACACAAGATATATAGATTAACAAGATATATATAATAATCTTGAATTCTTGTTACTCTTAAAACCTGTTAAGTTGATCCTAAAATGAAACCTAAAGAGAATCTGCTTACATAAAAGACAATACTGTTATTACATTTTTCTCATTAAAAGATCCATCTTTGAAGACCTCTTCTCTCCCTTGCCTTGCCCAGCCTCCCAGCACACAAAACTTCCTCTAGACACTTAGGAAAGGCCCTCTGCAGAATGCAGAGCTCCTCCCTCCTCCTATTTCCTGGCATCTTAAGGTGATCCCTTTCCCGTAATTATTGGCATTTTTGCAAAATAATTTTGGAAGGCATCCAAGATTCAAAGGACAAAACAGCAATGAAAGCCCAAACTTATCTTCAAAGGGATGAGCTCCCTTGGAATCACACCATGTAGCTAATCACTTACCTGTCTACAGCCTAATAAAGAAGCCAATTAAAACTGACCCCAAAGGGAAGAAGAGTACAAGAGTCCCAAGTTCCTGCTAAAACCCAGCCAGTTCTACAAACCAGAGACCCCAGGAGAAGGGAATGACCACCGGATCCAGGAAATGAGGGAAGACTCTTTTTAAAGTAAGCCAGAATCACTGTGGCATTTGCTCTAACTCACTCCCTTATACCCTTTGTCCTGACCTTTCTTTTTCTAAGATTTATTTATTATTATATGTAAGTACACTGCAGCTGTCTTCAGACACTCGAGAAAAGAGCGTCAGATCTCATTATGGATGTTTGTGAGCCACCCTGTGGTTGCTGGGATTTGAACTCAGGACCTTCAGAAGAGTAGTAAGTGCTCTTAACCACTGAGTCACCTAACCAATCCCCTGTCCTGACCTTTCTTTAAGCAGTCAGTACAAGCCGACAACGTTTGTCAAATCTCATATTCAAAATTTAGGTGGAAAGAACCTATGGGTTCTATAGATCTTACATAATCTCAGGTGGAGTGAGGTGTTTTTGTTTTTGTTTTTTTTAGACGAAGTTTCTCTGTGTAGCCCTAACTGTCCTGGAAGTCACTGTATAGACCAGGCTGGCCTCGAACTCAGAGACCTGCCTACCTCTACTTCCCAAGTTCTGGGATTAAAAATGTACACCACCAAAGCTATTTTTTAAATCTAAATTAAAATTAATTAAGATTAATTTAATTAAAATTAGAATACATTTCCATAAAATAAAAATCTTCAGCACCTTAGACAGTTTCCTGGCCTGGTTTCCATCCCCACTCAGCCTACTTATTATCCTATTTGTCATTTCTCTGCATGCCTTTTAGCAAGCTGGATTCTAAAGAAATCTGTGCAATATAAATATGCACTGCTATACTGCTATCTCTCTTCTGCAAATTACACACACACACAGACACACACACACACACAGCAAGATGACACACACACATACATATACATATGCACAGACACATACCTGAGTGTGTCATAATTGTCTCTTTTGGGGGTGTGCCTGAGATAGGATCCTTTTAGTATAGGCTACCCTAAAACGTTCAATGATCATCTGTTCAGAGTCCTGAGTGATGGCTGCCATGCCCAGTTAAAATTTTTACTATATATGGTGGTCAGTCAAGTGTCATTATCACTCAACTATTTCTTGGCTATAATTTGTTTGTGGCAGAGCTTAGTTATACATCCATGGCTGGCCAGGAATTTGACAGGTCAGTATTGAGTTTGGGGTAATCCTTGAATCTCAAAGTACTAGGATTATAGATATATGTCAGCATGACTGTTGCAAGTGTTTTTTATCTTCACATGCTTACTGACACTGGATAGTATCAGTTATTCTAATGCCTGGGAATATACAAGGCTAAACTGAAATTCCATTTATCTTTATTTTCACTATTAGTAAGGATGACCACATTTTCATGTTAAAACAGTCATTTTAAGGTTTGGCATGCTGACACATGTCTGTAATCCCAGTACTTTGGAAGGGGAGTTGATAGGATCGGGAGTCTAAGGCCAGTTCCTACTACATGGCTACTCTGAGGAAAGGCTATGCTATGTTACATGTAAGAATTTGTGTCAAAAAACAGAAAAATTAACATTATTTATAGGAAGTCATTGAAATGTATCCTTCTCTCAAAATTAGCTTTGGATCCCACTTACTGCACCCCAGATAAAATACTAATTTTCAAACAGTTTTTGTTAACATTTATTAATTATGCCTAATAATGGGATCCATTATGCTATTATGATAGAACATTTTGATCGTATTCAATTCTAAATCATTTAGTCTTGTTCTGCTCCTTCTCCTGCTTCTCATCCAGTCTCCCTTTACTTTTCATATCTTTTGTTTGTTTGTTTTGGTAATCCAATGAATTTCATTAGTATTGCTTACAGGTGTGTGGGGGGGGATTATATTTAAGAGTATAGACACCTTACAAGATCAATATCACTAAAGCAAATGTCTCTCCCTCCCTTAGCAATCATCAACAGCCCTTTCCATAGGACCACTCCTTTTTTTTCTTTTATAAATTGTCATTTTCCCACAATTTCAAATACATGTATATATATACATATAATTAGAAACACACACACACATACACACACACACACACACACACATACACACACACACACACACACACACACACACACACATATATATATATATATATATATATATATATATATATATATATATATATATATTTGATCATAATCCTCTTTAAGAAGGCTGAGTGTTCATAAATTACTTATCTTTAGGAATTTAACCAATTATGAGTCTATGCAGTAACTAACACCCACTGCAAAAAAGAAGCTTCACTAACTAAGGATGACTATTCTATGAGTATAACCATGAATATTAGAAGGCAGTTTGACCATATGTCCATTTAACAAAGCAATAGTACTAGATTATCCCTAGGGCCTATGTTCTTCCTGGCCATGGTGTTTTGACCAGGTTTATAGTACCAGGCATGGCAATCTGTCTTGTTGAGCAGGTCCTCAAATCCAATCAGAAAGTAGTTGGTTACTGCATTGTTGCACTGTTATTTTGGGAGTAGGTAAATCTTTTCCTAGCAGGCTAGTATTTTGGCATGAAGGTCATACCACTAGATAAGATAATTGATTTTTCTCCATCAGTGGCCTACATAGCCTCCTACAGCACTATGAAAGCTACCCAGCAGGAAGGAAGTTTCCAAGCCAATTCTGTCTTGATTTCTCCTAGTACTTTAAACAAAGGATCTTACCATCTAATTCTGGTGAGTAATCAAGAGCAAAGGAAATAACTTACATAATTTAGACGGACTCATGAACCTCATGAGGGTTAGCCAACCTCAATATTCCATATTCCACTTTCATGTCATGTGTGTTCTACTATCTCCCTTCTTTCTAGTTTCCTAGGAGCTAATCTACATATACTCATTCACACCTTCACTCCTAAATGCATATGCATACTTTCATATAGTTTAGCTTATATATAATCTAAGATATATATATATATATGCATATATATATATATTTGAAGCTTGGTTGGCATATAAGATGCAACATAGGGTATTTGTCTTTGTAAGCCTGAATGGCCTCAGTTAATATAATATTTTCCAGTTCTATCCATTTTTCTAATAATCTCATAATTTTATTTTATGTTTGAATATAAGTCCATTGTTTATATGTACCACATTTTCATTGTAATTTTTGACAATTTCATACATGTATATAATATATTATAATCATATTCGCTACCCATTACCTGCTCCTACCTTTCTCCTACACCTACATACATAAACATTTTTTTCCTACTTTCATGCCTTTTTTTATATTTTTTTATGTAACTTAGCTGCTATGAGGCCAGAAGTACATGGCTATCATTTCCATAAGAGAACATTTCACAGCATTCCTTGATCTTGTAAAATCTTTCAGCCTCCAATTTTCACAATGTTCCCCAGGCTTTGCGGGAGATAAGTTCCATTTAGGACTGAGTTCCCATGTCACTTATTTTAAACACGTTGACTAGCTATGACTCTGTGCATTAGCTGCCACTACAGAAAGAAGCTCTCCTGGCTGAAATCAAGTGCAATACTATGAATACATTGATACTTGGAAGGCAGTTTGACTAAATGCCTATTTAGCAAAACTTTTGACAGAAAATAGTATGTTCCTTCTTAAGATCTGTGACTTCCTAAGCCATGGGCTTTTGAGGAGGTTTACAGTACTGTACTTGTATCTCCTCCCATGGAATAGGCCCTAAATCCAGTCAGAAAGTCCTTGGCTAGCCCCAAGAGTTATGCCTCAACTGTACCAATGAACATATGAGGCCTGTATTATAACGTGAAGGGTTGGTTAACCATAATTGGTTAATAATGTTGATGACTTTTCTCTCCTAGCTGCTGGAATAGCAAGCACATTTGAACACTATGAACGCTCAATAGTAAAGAGGCAGCTTCTGGGCTGGAGAGATGGCTCACCTGGTAAGAGTACATAATGTTTGTGGTGGTTTAAACAAAAATGGTCTCTATTGACAGGTCTTGGTGGTGCATGCCTCTAATTCCAGCAGTCAGAGACAGAGATAGGCAGATCTCTGAGCTCAAGGCCAACCTGGTCTACAAAGAGAGCTTCAGGATAGCCAGGGCTACACAGAGGAGTCCCCTCTTGAAAACCAATATGCGCGCGCGCGCGCGCGCGCGCGTGTGTGTGTGTGTGTGTGTGTGTGTAGATAGATAGATAGACAGACAGACAGACAGGCAGACAGACAGACAGGCAAATCTCCCATAGGATTTTAAATGTTTGGTCACCAGAGAGTGGCAGTATTTGGTGGTACAGCCTTGTTAGAGGAAGTGTGTCATTGGGGGGTAGGCTTTTTATTTTCAAATGCTCAAGCTAGGCCCATTGTCTCTCTTTTCCTGCTGCCTACAGATCCAGATGTAGAACTCTCAGTTCCTTCTCCAGCACCAGGTCAGCCCACATTGCCACCATGCTTCCCACATGATGACAATGGGGATTAAACCTCTGAACCTGTAAGCAAGCCTCAGTTGAATGCTTTCCTTTATAAGAGTTGCAGTGGTCATGGTGTCTCTTCACAGCAATTGAACATTGACTAAGACAAGGCTCTTGCAAAGAACCTGAGTTCAATTCCCAGAACCTGTATCAGTGAGTCAGAGTTGTGAGTCTATAACTCCATGTTGTATGCCTTTAACTCCATTTCCAAGTGCTCCTTACCCCTCTACCCCTCAGTCACTTGCAATTAGGTACACATACCCTCCCATAGACACATACAGGCACATATTTTTTTATTTCTTTTGTTGTTGTTGTTTGGGGTTTTTTATTCATTTATTTACACTCCAGATGGTATCCTCCCATCCTGTCCATCATCCTGTTCCACATCCATACCTCCTCCCCACCCCTTGTCTCCATGAGGATGTCCCCACGCCAACCCTGACCCCCACCCCACCGGACCTCTAAACTCCCTGGGGCCTCCTTGAGGGTTAGGTGCATCATCTCTGGATGAGTTCAGACCAGGCAGTCCTCTGTTGTATATGTGTTGGGGGCCTCATATCAGCTGGTGTGTGCTGCCTGCTTGATGGTCTTGTGTTTGAGAGATCTCAGGAGTCCAGATTAATTGAGACTGCTGGTCCTCCTACAGGGTCGCTCTCCTCCTCAGCTTTGTTCAGCCTTTCCCTAATTCAACCACAGGGGTCAGCAGCTTCTGGCCATTGGTTGGGTGCAGATATCTGCATCTGACTCTTTCAGCTGCTTGTTGGGTCTTCTGGAGTGTGGTCATACTAGGTCCCTTTTTGTGAGTGTTCCATAGCCTCAGTAATGGTGTCAGGTCTTGGGACCTCCCCTTGAGCTGGATCCCACTTTGGGCCTGTCACTGGACCTTCTTTTCCTCAGGCTCCTCTCCATTTCCATCCCTGTAATTCTTTCAGACAGGAACAATTATGGGTCAGAGTTGTGACTGTGCCCTTCTCCCTCACTTGATGCCCTGTGTTTTTGCTGGAGGTGGGCTCTGTAAGTTCCCTCTCCCTACTGTCAGGCATTTCATCTAAGATCCCTCCCTGCCGGGGAGTGATGGCACATGCCTTTAATCCCAGCACTTGGAAGGCAGAGGCAGAGGCAGATGGATTTCTGAGTTCGAGCCTGGTCTACAGAGTGAGTTCCAGGACAGCCAGGGCTATACAGAGAAACCCTATCTCGGAAAAAAAACCTTTGAGTCCTGAGAGTCTCTTACCTCCCAGGTCTCTGGTGCATTCTGGAGGGTCTCCCCACCTCCTACTTCCTGAGGTTGTCTGTTTCCATTCATTCATTCTACTAGCCCTCAGTGCTTCAGTCCTTTTTCCCCTCACCCAATAACAGATCAGGTTCCTGTCCCCCCACCCCATCCACTTTCCCTCCCAGGTCCCTCCCTCCCTCCCCACTTGTGATTACTTTCTTCTCCCTCCCAAGTGGGACTGAGGTGTCCTCACTTGGGCCCTTCAGTTTGTTGAGCTTTTTGAGTTCTGTGGACTGTATCTTGGGTACTTTTTTTTTTTTTTTGCTAATATACACTTATTAGTGAGTTCATACAATGCATGCCCTTTTGGGTCGGAGTTACGTCACTCAGGATGAATTTAATTTTTTGTTTTTGTTTTTAAATGAAGAATATTCCATCTCACTTCTCATTTGATTTCTCTCTTTCTTGTACCTAAAGTATGTAGTGTCTTCAGCAGTAATGCTTTACCACCTAGTTATAGTGGAGAACAAAGAGCAATGACAATAGCTCTTGTTATATGTTAGGAGCCTCTAGGGGCTCCCTGGCAATAACTCATAGGGTGGTATCCCTATAAACATAGGGTTTTTTTTAAAATCTCCATGGTATAATTGTCCTCTGTGAGACTTACTGCCTCTGTCTGCTAACCCAGTCCTGGAAGCTTCCAGCCTCCATACAATCCAATCTAGGCCTAGAATGGTTTCAGCCTCTGAGACTTACTGATGAATAAGCTCACTCTTTCTAGCTCTTTCTGATCTCCGGCTAACTGCTTCAACTCAGCAGTTTTGGCTCAAGCTGACTGATTCAATCTAGCTTTTCTCTCTTGTCCTCTCCTGAATGGCTCCGCTTGGCCTCATACTAGCTCTAGCAATCTATTCAAATCTTCTGGCTCCTTATCGTTCTCTAGATCATTTTGTCTTCACCTGTGTCTAGCTTGTTCTCTCTTTGAAACCTGACTCTGTACAACTGTCCTGGTAAAGCTACGTTCTCTCTCTCTCTCTCTCTCTCTCTCTCTCTCTCTCTCTCTCTCTCTCTCTCTCTCTTCCCTTGGCTCCCTTAAGTAGCTTCCCTTTCCTCTCTGTTCTTTTGAGTGTTGGGTATGTCCTATTCTGCCAAATCTTTCTCTGATTTGTCACAAAATCTGACACTCAGTTAGACATCACTTTCAAACATGGGTGCTTTCTTCTACACACTAACTTTACCTTCGTTTTTTGGAATTAAAGGCATATACTAAGTGTGTGCCTGCATTCCAGCTAGAGGGATTAAAGATGCGTGCTAAGGCTGAGCAACGCCACAACTAGAAACAGCTTTTTTCAGCAAATAACATAATCT
The DNA here is from genome assembly GCF_947179515.1 of Apodemus sylvaticus. Lineage (NCBI taxonomy): Eukaryota > Metazoa > Chordata > Mammalia > Rodentia > Muridae > Apodemus > Apodemus sylvaticus. The sequence goes on along the minus strand of NC_067495.1, from coordinate 56,739,041 downwards.
CAAGGTTCACAGTGTGGTCAAATATCCTGCAACACACCCATGCCTGACTTTAAGATTTTCAACTAACAAACCAGGGTGTCGCCTCTTACACTTTTCCCTACTTAAACCATTAGCTTTCAGCACCCCCACCACATTTTTATTACTATCATATACACTTTATTTAGGTTTCAAGATCATAGGTTCCCATGTGGCTCCTCCATGGACACATCCTCTTGGTTAACTCTTCCCTTAACCCCTAATTTACCCATCCTCATAACTCTATTACCTGCTTGGGCTCTTGTGTCCCCAGGATTCCCCTTCTCTACTTCCTTTTCTCCTCTATACTACTTCCCCCTTTCCCTAAATTCATCCTCCCATCATGGCATGTTCCAGATTTCCCTTCACATATATTCCACGTTAAACACAAAAGCAAAAGATTTGAACCTTGAGGCCTACATAAGAAAAAAACATGTGAATTTGTTTTGGAGATCCTGGGTGACACTCAGTATACATTTTCAAGTTCCATCGATTTTCCTGCAAATTTTATATTTCATTTTTTACATATGATTAGCATTTTACTGTATATATGTACCATGTAATTATCCATTCATTAACTAATGGAGATATATAGGTTGATTCTACTTTCTGGTTATTAATAGAGTGGCAATGAATACAGTTGTACAAATACTTTTATAGTAAAATACAAAATCTTTTGTGAAGGTGTCCAGGAGAAATCTTCAGATTGATTTCCAGAGTGTCTACACTATCTTATATTCCCACAGCAGTGCAGTGATAAGGGTTCTTCTTTCTTCACATCCATGCCAACATATGTTGTCCTTTGTATTCCTGATGATAGCCATTCTGACTGAAAGTTAGAGTAGTTTTAAGATTAATTTTCCTTGTCATTCTGTGATTTTAATTGGCTTGATTCTGTGTAATTTATGCTCCGAGTTCACAGTTATAACAGGCATGTCCAAAAGACAGAGTCAGAGGACTGGAAGGGGGGGTCAAGGAAGTTTAAATTTACATTTCTCTGATGACTAAAGATGCTAAGCACTTTTAAATGGAGTATTAATCATCAGTATTTCTCTTTTAAGAACTTTCTATTTATTTCCACAGCCCTCTTTCTGAATGGATTGTTTTTTGTTTTAAGAAAATTGTAATTAGTTTTTTGAGTAGTTCGTACAATAAGTTTTGACTACATTCACCCCTCCCCCAACTTCTCCCTGATTCACCCTCCTTTTCTATCCACCCAATTTTGTGTCATTTATTTATTAACCCATCAAGAGCAATTTGTGCTGCCCATATAGTCATAAAAGTATAGCCTTCCACTGGAGTGTACTTGATCTACCAGAGGTAAAACTTTTAACTATCCCTCTCACAGTAGTTTTCATTTGCCAATAGCTCTTGGCTAGCAGTCTTCACCTCCCTGGAGAAGGGAGCTTGCGCTTGCATGGGGTTTGTGCATGCTGTCAAAACCACTCTGACTTCAAATATGCAGCTGTGCAGTTGTATGCAGAGGACACAAGCCTCTGGAATTCCACCCCCTCTTCCACAGTGATTCCTGAGCCTTTGGAGTAAAATGTGCAGTATAGATGTTCTGTTAAAGGATAAGCATTCTAGAGGCTCTTATTTTCTGCACTTTTCCTAGTTATGGGTCTCTGTGTTAATCACCATCTATACCAAAGGGAAGCATCTTTGATGAAGGTCGAAAGATACATTAATCTCTAGGTGTGGAAATTATTACATTGAGATGTTTCATTCATTCCTAGTCTTTCTAGGGCTTTTATCAAAAACAAATGTTGGATTTTGTCAAAGGACTTTCTTGTATCAAGACAATCATCTTTTTTTTCCTATCCTTGACTATTTATGTGAATTACATTTTCCCTTTGATTTATAGATGCTGAACCATCCCATTATTTCTGGATGAAATCAGTTTCCATGCAACACTCGTTGCTTTCCCAGAGGACTGAGTTTCTATTTCCAGCACCCATATGGTACCTAACAAACCCCTGTAACTCCAAGGGAGCCATCACCTCCTTCTAGCCTCTGTCAGCACATATGTGTAACCCAAACACCAATAGACATAAAATATAGATAAAATTTAAAAAATTAATAAATTACTCTGTGAGAACCAAAGTTATGTTTTAAGTTTTAGTTGCTGTGCCTAAGAGATCCATTAAACAAAGATGTCTCTAACCTGTAAGCCCCTTGCCCAAGGACAGATCATTCCTGAGATGTTAGAAGATAACAAACCGCATGTTTTCACTCCTCTAAACAAGTTTGTCTGACCCAACCACACCAAATGTGCTTGATCACATGCAGGTTAGAGGTACATAGGTAGGAAATACATCAAGATATATGTCTACCCCTTATTGGATGTAGGTTGGGTGTACACAAGCAGAAGGACATCAGTGACACTTCATCTAAGATCTAAGTAATGCTGATCTTTTTTTTTTTTTTTTTCAAAACAGATTTCTCGAGGAAGCCCTGGCTGTCCTGGAACTATCTCTGTAGACCAGTCTAGTCTCATACTCAGAGACCTGATTGCTCCTGCCTCCCAAGTGCTGAAACAAAAAGAGTATGCATCTTGTTGCTGTTCTCATCTTAATGACCACTAATTTCTCAGTTCCACTCCAACCAAACAGCAGCAATTAATCTCAGTAAAACAAGGGGTTTACTTTAGTGATGCTGGCCTCTGTTCATCACAGCTGAGTCTTTAGTTCCAGCTGACTAGAACCACACTTTCTTAATTAAAAATATCACACAAATGACTCATGGCTCTGATAGTCTTTGCATCCCTCTGAAACTTCACAAACTAAGCCTCCACCATTTTCAAAGTCATGCATTTCTTTCAGTATTCCTATCTCCCAAGCTCACACAGAATGGCCCATTAAACTCTAAGTACTCAACAGCTTTACAAGCCCAAGTGACACATTTTCATAATTGTTCCCAAAACGATATGGTCAGGTTTGCCACAGCTTACTCTCTGCGCCAAATTCTATTTTAGTTAGTTTCAATTGTTGTGATAAAACATGACCAAAAGCAACTTGAGGATGAAAGGATTTATTTGACTGACACATTCCAGCACAGCCTACCATAAAAGGAAGTCGGGGCATGAACTCAAGGCAGGAACTAGAAGGCAGGACTTGAAGCAGAGATCACCAAGGAACACTGATCACTGGCTTGCTCCCATGGCTTTCTCAGTCTGCTTTCTTATACTATTCAAGGTCATATGACCAGGAATGGCACCACCCCTGGTGGGCTGGGCCTTCTACCAATAATTCATCAATAAAATGCCCTATAGACTTACCTACAGGCAATCCAATGGAGGCATTTACTTAGCTGAGTTTCCTTTTCCCAGATGACCCTACCTTGTCTCATGTTGACTAAAATAAAAATTCAGCCCTTCATTTTATTTATTGTTGGTTGAGCTGGCCTCAGACTTGCAGGCATGATCTTTACTTAGCCTCCAAAGTGCTGAGAGTTACCATGCCGCACTAAAGGTATATATATTTTCCATAGCACTTTATGTATATGGAATTATTTCCTTATTTCTGTATCATAACTCTATATACTGGATGTCATGACATCTATATTACATGGCATTAAACTAAGACTCATATACTTCTTAGTTTTTGGTTTCAGCTAGTAAGTAGTCTATCTCTATGTACTCTTGCTTCAATTCCTGACTCCAGGTTCCTGCCGTGGCTTCTCTTAGTTTCAGCTGCTGTGAGGAACACCATGTCCAAAAACAACTTGGAGGAAGAACGTGTTTATTTGGCTGACAGCTTGGTCGTGGTGTTCATCACAGGTGTTCATCTAACTTAAAGCCAAGCTAGAACCATTCAGAAGGTAAAGAGATTTAACCAAGGTCACACATCTCATAAATAGCATAGCTGGATTCAAGTCAAATCTGTCTCCTGCTTTAATTTCATGTACTATGGTAGACACCAGAGATATCATCCTCAATAATTCCTGCTACTTCAGGCTATTTACAGTTACAAGTGAATATGTAAATAGGTAATTCAGGCATAGGCTGATAAATACAGCATTAGTGAGGCTATTAGCAAATAGAAAGGAAATTAGTAAATAGAAAAGGAGTATATAACCTAGCTTGGAGAAGCAAAGATTTCACAGAGATGGGGATAGAGAGAAAAGAGAGGGAGGGAGAGAGAAAGTATAGAGAAAATTATGCTGTGTCTTGTATGGATGCAATACCTGTCAATTAAAAATCCCATGGCCTACAGGAAAGGGTAGAATAGAAGGTGGGATATCCAGGAGATAGGGAAAATTCTGGGATAGTGCCAAGAGAGAGATTCACTGGAAGAAGTGAGGAGACAGATACAAGGTACCTGAGCACAGGTAACCAGCCATGTGGCAGAATGTAGATTAAAATAAATGGGTTATCTTTAGTTATTATCCTAGAACTTGGGAGACAGAGGCAGGCATATCTTGTGACATTAATTAAGGCCAGCCTCATCTACAGAGTGAGTTCCAGGTCAGCCAAGGCTACATAAAGAAATCTTGTCTTTATAGCAGCTTTATTTGTAATATTCAGAAACTGAAAACAACCCAGATGTCCCACAACCCCAAACCAATGGATAAAGAGAATGGGGTACATCTATACAATGGAATCCTCTTTAGCTATTAAAAACAAGGACAATGGGGGCTGGTGAGATGGCTCAGAGGTTAAAAGCACTGACTGCTCTTCTGAAGGTCCTGAGTTCAAATCCCAGCAACTACATGGTAGCTCACAACCATCCTCAATGAGACTTGATGTCCTCTTCTGGGGTGTCTGAAGACAGCTACAGTGTAACTATGTATAATAAATAAATCTTAAAAAACAAAACCAGGACATCATGAAATTTGCAAGCAAATGGATTAAATTTGAGAATATCATCCCGAGGGACATAACCCAGACTCAGAAAGACATATACTTACTTACAAGTGGATATTATCCATAAAGTACAGGATAACCATGCTACAATCCACAGACCCAAAGAAACTGAGTAACAAGGAGGACCCAAAAAAGGATGCATGAATCTCACCCAGAAGGGAGAACAAAAAAGTCATCTGAGGTGGATGAAGAAAGGGAACTGGGTGAGAAAGAGGGAGAAGAGAGGCATGGGGAGGGTGAAATGTTGTGTGTGGGTGGGAGAGTGCTGACAGTGAGATTAGAGATTGGTAGAGGATATCTCTGGAACTAGCTAAAGGCCTGGAACAGGGGAGGATAAGGGGAGTGTATGGGAGTGACCCTAGCTGAGATCCCTATTAGTAGGGGATCTAGAGACTGAAGTGGCCATCTCCTGTAGCCGGGAGAGAGGGGACATCAACCCATCCACAAAACCTTCAACCTAAAATGTGTCCTGCCTACAAAATTCACAAGCAGAGATTGAGGAAATAGCTAACCAATGACTGCTCCAACTTGAGACCCACCCCATAGGAAAGAGCCAATCTCTAACACTACTAATAGCACACTATGTTATACTTGTAGACAGGAGCCAACTCCTTTTATAGATTTTATAAATCTGTAAAAGCTCATAATGTAGCAGGTGCTCAAACATGTACTAGGGAAGTAGCCATTATAATAGATAATTAGCCTCATGGAACTTATGTTCTCATAGAGAAAACACACACCAAATAAAGTAATACTATGTGGTATGTTAGCTGGTGATGAAAACTAATGCTAAAGCAAGGATTGAGTTAAACGATGTAACAGCAGTCACAATCTCAGGGAAAGTGAAAACTACCTTGTTGAAAAGGCAACAATTAAGTAGCACATGAAAGAACTGGAGAAGAAGCATTCAGATAAAAGATTGAACAAGGGCAAATCTTGTTTATCATATAGGAGTTTGTGTGCTATACAGGAACAAGGACATCTTTTATAGATAGATCACTAAAGAGGAGTGGTAAGGATTGGGTCAGAGAAGTGAAGTTGGTTTTCTTTGGATGGGAGCATTTGGAAGGCTCAAAGATTTTTTTTTCCTTTTCAGGCAGGTCTCATGTGTCTCCAAATGGCTTTGAACTTGCTGTATAGCCAAGGATGGTCTTCCATTCTTATTCCTCTTCCCATCTTCACCTTCAAAGTACTGAGGTTACAAACACATACCCAGTGTTTGTAGTGATGGAGAATAAACCCAGAGTTTGTGCATACTACTCAAACATTCTGTTAACTTAGTTATATCCTCTACCCCAGAGCATTTTGTTTTTTTTAATTTTTAAATATGTTTGTAGATAGAGTCTGACTATGTATCTCTACTGAGTTGAAAGTTGCAGTATAGACCAGGCAGCCCTCAGACTGTGGCTCCAGGTCCTGCTCCCTGCCTCTTTCCTGAGAAGGAGGAAGCTGGAGGCAGGAAAGGGAGCTAAGGAATGTGAAAAATACATCAGAGCTCATAAAGTTCCAAGGAAAAAAGCAAGTAGACTAAATCACAAGCAACGTTTTGTGTCTGCTTAGATTTAGGATGGAGATTTATACAGTAGGAGCAAGAGAACTAGGGGCACATTAAAACTAACAGTTGCCTCTCACAACCCCACCCCCACATTCATTTTGATAGAGCTTTCTGATCCAGTTGGGAACTAGATTACTCAATTAGAGGCCCGAGGCAGAAAACAAAAACAAAAACAAAACAAAACAAAAACCAAGGTGTTACAAGCATCTAGTTCTCCATACCAGAGACAGCAAACTATGACAGAATTGGAAAAGTTGATCTTTTCCCTCACCAATCAAATTCATTGCCAAGGGTGTGAGCTTAATATCCAATTACCAAGTCTAATTTCACTCTGTAGTCCAGGCTAGCCTGGAATTCAGTGTTCTTGACTCACCCTCCTAAGTACTATGGAATTACTTAGTTACCTCATTGAGTTTATTGTCCTTCTTGAAAGAAAGATAAAAATAGTTCTACCTCCAGGTTTCTGAGTACAGTAGTGTACACCCATAATCCTAGAATTTGGGAGCCTGAGGCAGAAGGACCTAGGGATCAAGGTCATCTTTGGATACCATAGCACATTCAAAGCCAGTCAGGACAACTTGAGAACCTACCTCAAAAACCAAAATATGAGCGTGTTTGTTAAAAATTTTTGTTTTGTTTTATTTTTTCAGTACAAGAGGGGTTCTCTGTATAACAGTCCTGGCTGACCTGGAATCTGCTCTGTAGACCAGGCTGGTCTCAAAGTCTCAGAGATCCACCTGCCTCTGCCTCTCAAGTGCTGGGATTAAAGTTATATGCCACCATTCCTGCCCTCACCACCCACTTCAATCTCTCTCTCTCTCTCTGTCTCTCTCTCTCTCTCCATCTCTCTCTCTCCGTCTATCTCTCTGTCTCTGTCTGTCTCTCTCTCTCTCTCTCTCTCTCTCTCTCTCTCTCTCTCTCTCTGTGTGTGTATGTGTGTGTGTGTGTATGTGTATAAACAAACATGAGGCTACTGAGATAGCTCAGTGAGAAGTAACTGCTGCTGAGCTTTATTTTCTGAGTTCAGTCCCTTGGACCCACGTGTTAGAAGACAAGTGACTCCCATAAGCTGCTCTCTGATCTGCACATGTTCCCTGTTCACACATGCATACCTAAAACAAATGAAATTGAAAATGGAAAAATGAATAAATAAATAAATAAATATTGAGAGAGTAAGACTATCTGACCTCCACAATTCCTGCCAGAATACTTTGGGTTCTTGGAATTGGGGCACTCACCATATTCACCCACTTCAAATTCTCTGTCTGGGTCAAGAACTGCAGTTCCTCCCCTCCCTTCCCTTTCCCTCCCCCACTACCCTCCCCTCTCCTCTCCTCTTTTCTCCTCTCCTCTCCTCTCTTCCCCTCCCCTCCCTTCCCCTCTCCTTTCCTCTCTTCTCCTCCCCTCCCCTCCCTTCCCCTCTACTTTCCTCTCCTCTCCTCCCCTCCCCTCCCTTCCCCTCTACTTTCCTCTCCTCTCCTCCCCTCCCCTCGCTTCCCCTCTCCTTTCCTCTCCTCTCCTCTCCTCCCCTCCCCTCTCCTTTCCTCTTCTCTTCACTCCTCCATTGTGCCCAAATCTGGGATAGTTTAAGGATTGTTTTTCTAGTGGCCACTGAGAGCTTAGGAAAAAGTACAAGGACAGACCTCAGTTACTCAGTTCAATGAATTTTCTGGCGTCTCAAGCTGAATGGGGGTGGGGCAGACCCACCTTCTGGGATATTTTGAAAGCTTCCAAAAATAGCCTCAAGGCCTCAGTCAGAGTGTTCTGGGCCAGGACACAGACTGAATGTTGGAACTCACACTCTGCCAAGTTCCCACCCAGGCTCCCATCCCATGACTGAGCAAACCAGTTTTCCCTCGATTTTCCTTAATTGTCTTCTGGAGAGCCACACCCAAGCCTGAAACATCCAAATTTAGCTCCAAGCTCATCCTTAGCTTCTCTGCAGATAGAAAAGCTTACCTTTAAAAAAATACAATAAAATTAAATTAAAATATTTGTTTTGTTTTCAGACTTGGTCTTTTGCAGCTCAGGATAGTCTCAGACTCAATATGTGGCTGAGAATGACCTTGAATATCCTGCCTCCACTTTTAGTGACAGGAATTGCATGCCACCAAGCCCAAGTTTAGTCTTCTGTCTTTTTTCTTCTATGTGTGTGCATGTAGAAGAGGGTGTGAATACACTTGGAGGTCAGAGGTTAAGCTCAGGTATTATTCTTCAGATGTCCCCTGCTTTATTTTTCAGAAACAATCTTTCAGTTAACAAAATTAGCTCAGCCTGTCAGCTCCGGGGATCTTCCCGTATCTGCCCACTCTGGCACTGGTAGTACACAGACAGGTTTTATTTTTTTCCCATGTGAGTGCTCGAATTAAACTCAGGCCCTTATGCATGCACAGAAAGCACTTTATTGAATGAGCTATCTCCATAGTCCAAAATTTTTCCCTTGTCATGGTCCCAGTATACTCAGTGAAGAGAAAGGAGAGGATGGAACACTCATGAACACAGAAAGTCAAGAAACAAAAGAAATGACAACGGAATTTGAAAGAGACAACAAAAGGCGGAGTGGTCAGGAGACAAACACAATATATAAGATAGTGTCCACAGTACCATCATGAAGAAGACAAAGTAAGAGATGGGTATGATAGGACATGCCTGGAATCCCAGTACTTGGGAGACTGAAGCAGGAGGACTGAGTAGAGTTTGAGGAGGCCACCCTGGACTGCATAGTAAACTCCAGGGTAGCCTTAGACTTTGTCTCCAAAGCAAAACTACAGGGCTAATGAGATGGCTTAGCAGGTCCAGGCTGATTGATGACTATCCTTCAGCCATTGGCTCTCACAAAGTGACGAGAGAGTGAAGTGGAAACTTCTAGTTTCTTTGAAAAGTTAGTTGTGTCAAATGATGTTTTGCTGGGAACACAGGTGAAAGAAAGGATATCTTGCTTAAAGCAAACACATGAAAGAGTGATTTCCTAAAGCAGACTGACACAGGAGAAAGGCTGTTTGGATATAGCAAACACATGGAAGAACCTGTGATGAAGGAGGATAAATAAGACCCACAGAGAGTGAGAGATGAGCATTGAGCATTGCTTTAGTTTGCTCCCTCTCCCTACAGGCTTGTATTGGTTCCCCTTACAGAGCACTGTTGAGCTCAACTTGTGGTAACACTGCCATTGAGAGAAGCTAACCCAAGAACTGCTCCTGAGGTTTCTGCAGCAGCTTGCTGCCTCTGAGGCCCCACCTTAGGCCAGTTGGTGAGCCAGGGAGGGGAAGTGGGGAGGGAGGGGTGGGGAAGGGGGAGGGAGGGCGGGGTCTTCAAGATTGAACTATAGCTACCTGGTGTCTGCTTGCTGAAAGGAACAGACTGTAGCTGCTGGTTCATGCCTGGTGTCTGCCCACCTAGAGGACTGGTCTGCAGGTGATGAATCATGTTTGGTGTTTGCTTTGGGACTGAACTGCTGCCCAAGAAGATTGAGCATGCACCCAAAGAACTATTGCTGAACAGGTCCACTTCCTCCATATTCTAATAACTTTACTCTCCCACTACCTCTGCTGGGTGGTGGGATAGAGGAAAAATTGAACAGTTATTAAAGTAGGTTGCCAAAATGTATGCTTACAGGAGAGAATTTACTCCTGAGAGTCATTTTCTGACCTCTACACACAGGTATTGCCACATACAGCACACACACACACACACATAAACACACACACACACACACACACACACACACAAGGTTTAAAATTTTAAAATAGGCTGTAGATCTAATTTAGTGGTACAGTGCTTGCCTAATATGCACAATGCCCTTGATTTAGTTCCTACTACCACATAAGTGGTGCTACCCATAATTCTAGCAATCAGAGAAATGAATGCAGGAGGATTAGATATTCTAAGTCATCTTCCTCTGCCATCTAGCAAGTTCATAATCAGCATGGGCTGCAGAAAAAAATGCTACTTTACAGACAGATACAAAAGAAAAATAAAAGGAAAACTTCAGAGAGGAGAGAAAGGGGGCATGGGAGAGATACAGAGAGATGAGAAGAGCAAGAAGTAGTAGGAACAAAAGAGAGAGAAAAGAAAGGGAACTTTGATTCCTTGCCCATTCTAAACCAACATCAAGCCAACAGACAAACTAAGAATGGTTGTGACTGCTATAACATTAGCATTGGAGGTGATGGTTAGAGTTTAGTGAGTTTGAGGTCAGTTTGTGAATGAAATCTTAATCTGAGCCAAGAAGATCCAATGCTCCAGAGATGCTGGTAGTGCCAGTCCCCAGATGAAATACCCAAGGTAAACATGGCCATAAACCCAAGCAACCCTCATTTTTGCATAATGATGCATAATGCATCAGGCACTCACACCTACTGTATGTACACTACAGATGCATAGACAAAAAGATATAAAAGAAAGTATACTGGCCTGGGACTATAGTTGAGTGGTAGAGAAATTACCTAGCACATACAAGTCTTTGATGCATTTTGGGTTCCTTTTTGATACATGGTGTTGCTATATAGCTGTGCTAAAGTAACTGCTATTCACCTGATGTAATTGTTGTCTCCCAGGCTTATTGCCTCAGTCGGCTAACTTAGGCCTAGCCCATACCCCCAGTCTATCTAGACCTAGAATGTTTTCAGTCTCCAAGGCTTACTACTGATTAAACTTACCCTTTCTTGTTCTTTCTCAGGTCTGGCTGGCTGGTTCAACTCAGCTAGCTGTTCTAGCTCAAACTCCTCTCTAAGCTGACTGGTTGTACCTTCCTTCTCTCTCAGTCTCTGACTAAATTGCTATGCCTAGCCTCAAACTAACTCTGGCAATCTGTTCTGATCTTGTGACTCCTTCTCCTTCTCTGGCTTGCTCTGTCTTCACCTGTGTCAAGCTTGTTCTCTTCAACCTGTCTCTGTAAATCTCTCCTGGGAAAACTTCTTTCTTCCTCTCTTCTTCTGTACTGCTAGCTCTTATGTTGCTTGTCTTTCCTCTCTGTTCTTATGAGAGTTGGACATATCCTATTCTGTCAAATCTTCACTTTGCCTCTCATTAGACATTTCTTTCAAAAATATTGTGCTCTTGGGCTGGAGACTTGGCTAGGCAGTTTAGAGCACTGACTGCTCTTCCAGAGGTATTGAGTTCAATTCCCAGCAACCACATGGTGGCTCACAACCATCTATAATGGGATAATTTGCCCTCTTCTGGTGTGTCTGAAGACAGCTACAGTGTATTCATGTATTTAGAATAACTAACTTTACCTCCATTGTTTGGAATTAAAAGTGTATACTAAGGGCATGCCTATATTTCATCCAGAGAGATTAAAAGTGTGTACTAAGTGTTTGCCTACATTCCAACCAGAGTAGCTATGTTGCTGGATTAAAATCCCTCTACAGATCTGACTATCCCTGTACTTACTATGTGACCCAGACTGGTTCCAAACTTAGAGCAGTCTTCCTGCCTCTGTCTTCTCAGTACTGAGATTACAGGTGTGCATCACCATCACCATTTCAGACTTGTTTGTTCTGTTTTGTGATGTTGCTGTTCAAATTCAAAGCCTTAAATAGGTGTGGTGATAGTGAAGGTCTATAAACACAGCACTCAGGAAGTTGAAGCAGGATTTCTATGAGTTCATGTTCAGCCTGGAGTACACGGTTCCAGATCAATCTGAGCTTCAGTGTGAGTGTTATAAAATAGAATGTAGCCAGGGGGTACCTGACAGGCCCATGCCAAGATGTCCCCCTGAGAAATTACACCATGCAGCAAATCTGGTATAACGGGGGTTTATTAGGAGAAGGGAGAGGTGTGAGGACCTGGGAAGGGGTAGAGGCAGAGGAGTGAATGAGTAGACAAGCAGACAGGTAGACAGACAGGAGGAGAGCCGTGAGGGCAAGAAGTGGGAAACAGAGGAGGACAGAAAGGGGAAGACTGAGACTGACTGGCCTGGAACACATGGGAACAGAGAGTGCTGGGATGGTAGGAAGTCCTGTTACAGGCAGCCTACACCCAGAACACCTGCTGGTCGAGGCACATGATGACTTAAGCTATTGCTAGGTCCCTGGGAGGAGCCCAGTGCAATTGCCTGTAAACAATTGCCCTGTCAAACAAAATAAACAAAACAAAGATTAACCCAAGAATGGATATCTCAGTTTACTGTTAGCATGGTGTGTGAAGAACAATGTATTTATCACAAAAATAATCAAAGCAAAAAGCCATAAAGATGAGAAGTTGTCAAGGCATAGGAAGGACTAGAGAGAGGAGACCTAGGAAGGGTTGAGTGAAGCAAGGGGAAGGTAGAAGTGATACAATTAGATTTAAATTAAAATACAAATGTAAATTAAATACTTAAAAGGAAAATTAGAGTGCCCATGGCACTCAGGAGGCTGAGACAGATGATCCTAAATTCAAGGGAAGCCTGGGCTACATAGGGTAACCCTGTTTCAAAACCCCAAAGGTTGGAGAGATGATGGCTCAGAGGGTACAAGTTCAAACCTATATAGTGGAGAAAGAGAACATACTCTGAATTTTTTGTCTGTGGACTTCCACCTCTCTCTCCCTCCTTCCCCTCCCTCCCTCTCTCCCTCCCTCCCTCTCTCTCTCTCTCTCTCTCTCTCTCTCTCTCTCACACACACACACACACACACACACACACACACACTCACACAGAATAATATCAACAATAACAGCTATGTCCTGGGCTTTGTTTGGTGATGGTTTACAGAGGATTAGGAAATTTTGTAAATATGCCTAGTCTATAAGAAACATTGTAACAGAAGTTTTTGGGAAAGGAATGTAAGTGTCCTATCAGGGGCCCAGGAAGGAGCTCACACCTTGCAACTAGAATTTGAAGACAGAAAGCCTGAAGGATGATGAATGCTGCTGAAAGCTATACCCTGGCCAAGGATCTGAGAGTTTTATGTCTCCGGTAACATGCTGTCTTTGCTTGATTCCTTACTGCTTATTCCCGAATGCAGCCTAGCTTCTTCCTATTCTTACCTCTTCAGCCTATAGACATTGTAAACTTCTTCTGATGACTGGACCGAATATGTACTTTCTTTTTCTTTTTTTTTATTCGATGTATTCTTTATTTACATTTCAAATGATTTCCCATTTTCTGGGTCCCCACTCCCCGCAAGTCCCATAAGCCCTCTTCCCTCCCCCTGTTCCTCCATCCACCCCTTCCCACTTCCCTGTTCTGGAATTCCCCTATACTCTTGCCCTGAGTCTTTCCAGAACCAGGGGCCACTCCTCCATTCTTTTTGGACATCATCTAATATGTGGATTATTTCTTGGGTATTCCAAGTTGCTAGGTTATTATCCACTTATCAGTGAGTACATACCACGACTGATCTTTTGAGACTGGGTTACCTCACTTAGTATGATGTTCTCCAGCTCCATCCATTTGTCTACGAATTTCATGAATTCATTGTTTCTAATGGCTGAATAGTACTCCATTGTGTAAATATACCACATTTTTTGTATCCATTCCTCTGTTGAAGGACACCTGGGCTGTTTCCAGGTTCTGGCTACTACAAATATGGCTGCTATGAACATATTGGAGCATGTGTCCTTATTATATGCTGGGGAATCCTCTAGGTATATGGCCAGGAGTGGTATAGCAGGGACCTCTGGAAGTGCCATGCCCAGTTTTCTGAGGAACCGCCAGACTGATTTCCAAAGTTGTTGCACCATCTTACAATCCCACCAGCAGTGGAGGAGTGTTCCTCTTTCTCCACATCCTTGCCAGCACCTGCTGTCTCCTGAGTTTTTGACCTTAGCCAGTCTGACTGGTGTGAGGTGAAATCTCAGGGTTGTTTTGATTTGCATTTCCCTAATGATTAATGATGTTGAACATTTCTTAAGATGTTTCTCAGCCCTCCAAAGTTCTTCATGTGAAAAATCTTTGTTTAGTTCGGTACACGACTTTTTAATGAGGTTATTTGGTTCTCTTGGTTCTACCTTCTTGAGTTCTCTGTATATATTAGATATTAGCCCTCTATCAGATTTAGGGTTGGTGAAGATCCTTTCCCAATCTGTTGGTTGACGTTTTGTCCTTTTGACAGTGTCCTTTGCCTTACAGAAACTTTGCAGTTTTATGAGGTCCCATTTGTCAATTCTTGATCTTAGAGCATAAACTATTGGTGTTCTATTCAGGAACTTTTCCCCTGTGCCCATGTCCTCAAGGGTCTTCCCCAGTTTCTTTTCTTTTCTTTTCTTTTTTTCTGCTTTTTTTTATTCAATATATTTCTTATTTACATTTCAAATGATTTCCCCTTTTCTAGCCCCCCACTCCCCGAAAGTCCCGCAAGCCCCCTTCTCTCTCCCTGTCCTCCCTCCCACCCCTTCCCACTTCCCCGTTCTGGTTTTGCCAAATACTGATTCACTGAGTCTTTCCAGAACAAGGGGCCACTCTTCCTTTCTTCTTGTACCTCATTTGATGTGTGGATTATGTTTTGGGTTTTCCAGTTTTCTAGGTTAATATCCACTTATTAGTGAGTGCATACCATGATTCACCTTTTGAGTCAGGGTTACCTCACTTAGTATGATGTTCTCTAGCTCCATCCATTTGCCTAAGAATTTCATGAATTCATTGTTTCTAATGGCTGAATAGTACTCCATTGTGTAGATATACCACATTTTTTGCATCCACTCTTCTGTTGAGGGATACCTGGGTTCTTTCCAGCACCTGGAAATTATAAATAGGGCTGCTATGAACATAGTAGAGCATGTATCCTTATTACATGGTGGGGAATCCTCTGGGTATATGCCCAGGAGTGGTATAGCAGGATCTTCTGGAAGTGAGGTGCCCAGTTTTCAGAGGAACCGCCAGACTGATTTCCAGAGTGGTTGTACCAATTTGCAACCCCACCAGCAGTGGAGGAGTGTTCCTCTTTCTCCACACCCTCTCCAACACCTGCTGTCTCCTGAATTTTTAATCTTAGCCATTCTGACTGGTGTAAGATGAAATCTCAGGGTTGTTTTGATTTGCATTTCCCTAATGACTAATGATGTTGAGCATTTTTTAAGATGCTTCTCTGCCATCCGAAGTTCTTCAGGTGAGAATTCTTTGTTTAACTCTGTACCCCATTTTTTAATAGGGTTGTTTGGTTTTCTGGAGTCTAACTTCTTGAGTTCTTTATATATATTGGATATTAGCCCTCTATCTGATGTAGGATTGGTGAAGATCTTTTCCCAATTTGTTGGTTGCTGATTTGTCCTTTTGATGGTGTCCTTTGCCGTACAGAAACTTTGTTTTTCTATTAGTTTCAGTGTGTCAGGTTTTATGTGGAGGTCCTTGATCCATTTGGATTTGAGCTTAGTACAAGGAGATAAGAATGGATCAATTCGCATTCTTCTGCATGCTGACCTCCAATTGAACCAGCACCCTTTGTTGAAAAGGCTATCTTTTTTCCACTGGATGCTTTCAGCTCCTTTGTCCAAGATCAAGTGGCCATAGGTTTGTGGGCTCATTTCTGGGTCTTCAATCCTATTCCATTGATCCTCTTGCCTGACATTGTACCAATACCATGCAGTTTTTATCACTATTGCTCTGTAGTGAACTTTGAGGTCTGGGATACTGAATCCCCCTGAAGTTCTTTTACTGTTGAGAATAGTTTTAGCTATCCTGGGTTTTTTGTTATTCCACATGAATTTGAGCATTGCTCTTTCTAGCTCTATGAAGAACTGAGTTAGGATTTTGATGGGGATTGCACTGAATCTGTATATGGCTTTTGGCAAGATGGCCATTTTAACTATATTAATCCTGCCAATCCATGAGCATGAAAGATTTTTCCATTTTCTGAGATCTTCTTTGATTTCCTTCTTCAGAGATCTGAAGTTCTTGTCATATAGGTCTTTCACTTGTTTGGTTAGAGTCACCCCAAGATACTTTATGCTGTTTGTGGCTATTGTGAAGGGTGTCAATAGCCAATATGTACTTTTTGCCTGAAAATGCATCCACATCAGCCTTCCCTTGCTAAGCTGATGTATTATTCATGGATCTTCTAAGGATGATCACTCCTGGGAAGTCTTTCCTAAAGATCTTTCCTCCCCACTCTGCAGTCCATAATTTCAGGATCATGATTCCTCCACTAAGAAAACTAATTTACATTCTTTCCAGGTCTTGATCTTTCATGAGATGATAAATATTTTAAAGACTAGAGTGTGTTTATTGTCATCTCTATTCATGTAATCATAATTATAACAAACATATTTTGCTGTGTGATAAGAACTTTAGCATGAATCCCATTTAGATGGATATTATGAAATATCTCAGGTCACACAGTAGATATCACCACACACCTGTCAGAATGACTGAGATAAAACTATGGATAAACAAAAAATACAAAGAAGCAAAGTCATTCATAGATCTTTAGTGGGAATGTACAATAATAAAACACTCTGATAATCAAATAGTTTAGCAGTTATCTTTCATTCATTGTCTCCTCTTCCTCTCTCCCCTATCCTAAAGTTTGTTCTTTCTTTATCTTTTGAGAGAGACTCTCCCTATGTCACATAAGTTATCCTAGAACTATTGATCCTTCTACATCAGCTTCCCAAGTGATGAGATTGCAGGCAAGTACCATCACATTCAACTTGTCAGTATCTTATAGTGCAACTACAGAGTCGCTAACCATATCTTAGTCCAGTTTCTGCTCCAATTTTGGAATTCTCAGATTGGGCAAATTATAATGAAAAAAAAGAATATTGCCTTGTAGATTCAGAAGGCAAGGAAGTCCAAAATTAAGAGTCATTATATGGTAAATCTGGTAGAATAACAAAGGAGACAGTATAAAAATATCAAATTCTTCCTATTATAATAAACTCACTTCCACAGTAATGACATTAATCCACCCATGATGGTCGCCTAATCAGTTCTCATTAGACTTCATCTCTCACTGGCATTGCACTGGGCATTAGTCTCGAACACCTATCCCACCTTTCATTGAACTCTTTGTTTGTGATAGGACTTCACGGGGACCAAGCTGACCTCAAGTGCTAGCCAAAGATGACGTCGAACTTAATATTTTTTCTTATTTTGAATGTTTTTACTAACATAAATTTAGGGGAATATGCATAATGGGAATGCATTGTGGGAAAATGCATAATAATGAGCTTCATCACAATATTTTCACACATGTACGTCATGTCTTTTTTATCACAACACCCCTGTATTCTCTTTTCCCCACTTCCCATTTCCATTAGCTTCTTTATTTTCTCAATTAGTCCCAAGCTACTTTCACTCGTATTCTTTTAGTATGTGATAAACCAATGAGTTTTATTAGGGTTCGTTACAGGAATCTGGATGGGAGTTTATTTCTAAGTTTGTTCTGCTTACTAGTAGCTACACCATTGAAGAAAATACAATGGCTTTGTACGTCTGAGCCCCTTGCTTCCACCTCCCAAATGCTAGGATTATATGATTATACTGAGCCATTATTATTATTATTATTATTGAAATAAATGTCACCGTATAGCAGTGGCTGACTTGGAACTCACTATGTAAACCAGGCTGGCCTCAAACTCCTGAGTGCTGGGATGTGGATGCTACCATGGCCAGCACTATTTTTGTTTTCTGAGTCAGGGTCTTACTCTGTAGCCCAGCTGCGCTTAAGCTCAGTTTATAGTTCCACCTGGTCTCCACCTTATGGTGATCCAAGTGCTGCATAGGTGTGATCCATTACAATTGGCATCATCCTTATTTTTTAAAGATTTATTTATTTGTTTTTATTATATTATTATTTTTAATATTTTTATTTTCTATATTCTTTGTTTACATTCCAAATGATTTCCCCTTTCCCGGATCCCCCCCTTCCCATATGTCCCATAAACCTTCTTTTCTCCATCCCGTCTCCAATCACCTCCTTCCTTTTTCTCTGTCCTTATATTCCCTTCCCATGCTAGATCAATTCTTTCCAGGATCAGGACCCTCTCCATACTTCTTCATGGGAGTTATTTGTTATGCAATTTGTGCCTTGGGTATTCAGAGCTTCTGGACTAATTAATATCCACTTATCAGAGATTGCATTCCATGTGTATTCTTTTGTGACTGGGTTACCTCACTTAGGATGATATTTTCCAGATCAAACCATTTGCCTAAAAATTTTGTGAATTTATTGTTTCTAATTGCTGAGTAGTATTCCATTGTGTAAATATACCACATTTTCTGTATCCATTCCTCCTTTGAGGGGCATCTGGGTTCTTTCCAGCTTCTGGCTATTATAAATAAGGCTGCTATGAACATAATGGAGCATGTGTCTTTATTGCATGCTGGGGAATCCTTTGGGTATATGCACAGGAGAGGTATAGCAGGGTCCTCTGGAAGTGTCATGTCCAGTTTTCTGAGGAACCTCCAGACTGATTTCCACAGTGGTTGTACCATCTTACAGCCCCACCAGCAGTGGAGGAGTGTTCCTCTTTCTCCACATCCTCACCAACACCTGCTGTCTCCTGAGTTTTTGACCTTAGCCATTCTGACTGGTGTAAGGTGAAATCTCAGGGTTGTTTTGATCTGCATTTCCCTAATGACTAATGATGTTGAGCACTTCTTAAGGTGTCTCTCGGCCATCTGAATTTCTTCAGGTGAAAATTCTTTGTTAAGATCTGTACCCCATTTTTAATAGGGTTATTTGGTTCCCTGGGGTCTAACTTCTTGAGTTCTTTGTATAAATTGGATATTAGCCCTCTATCAGATGTGGGGTTGGTGAATATCCTTTCCCAATTTGATGGTTGCCGTTTTGTCCTTTTAACAGTGTCCTTTGCCTTACAGAAACCTTGTAATTTTATGAGGTCCCATTTGTCAATTCTTATATGTAAGTAGACTGTAGCTGTCTTCAGACACACCAGAAGAGGGCATCAGATTTCATTACAGATGGTTGTGAGCCACCATGTGGTTGCTGGAATTTGAACTCAGGATCTTCGGAAGAGTAGTCAGTGCTCTTAACCACGGAACCATTTCTCCAGCCCTGCTTCATCTTTTTTTATTTGTTTGTTTAAGGCAGAGTCTCATGTAGCCCAAACAGGCCATGGATTCCTGATATTTTAATCCTCCTACTTCTACCTCCTAATTTCGGGGATCATAAGCATAGGCCACCAGACCTGACTCTTCAATTTTATTATTTATATATGTATTTATTATTGGCAATTTGAACCTATTGACTTTGAACTGGTTATGCAGCTGAGGATAGCTTTTTGATGCTCTTGCCTCTACTCTCAAGGCGATGGAATTACAGATGTAGATTATGCCCATTTATTAGGGGTTGACTCTATAGCCTCAGGCGTACTAGTTAAACACTTTGAGAACCAAGCTATAACCCAAACAGGGTTTCTTAGGGTGATGAAAATATTTCAAATTTAGATTTGGTAATGGTTATAGGAATCTGGGAATACGTCAGCAACTGCTGACTTGTATAATTTAAGAAAATAAGGCAAGAAAAGAAATAGAAAGACTGGGAAAAAGAGAACTGGGGTTCACTGTTAGAGTGACTGTTCCACTTATTCAAAGCCCTGAGTTATTATTAGTGTTATAAGAGAGAAAGAAAAATAATAAGGAGGTGAATTTTACGATATAGCAGTTAAATTTAGCCAAGCGTGATCGCGAGTACTTGTGTTCCCAGCTATATGAGACTGAGACATGAGAATTACTTGAACACAAGAGGAGGGAGTTTGAGACCATTCCAGGCAAAACAAAACAGACTGTATCACAAACAACAAACCCAATGCAATCATTTCTGAGGAACTCCAAATATTGGTCTCACTAGAAAAAGTCTTTTAAAGTACTGTGTTTCACATGCTTAAAGATCTAAACAGAAACGCGAGGGTATGTGGTAGTAAGATGGCTTAGGGGGTTAGATCACAGGCTGTCAAGTCTGACAACACAAGTTCAGTCCCCAGAACCCACACAGTGGAGATAGCCTTCACCTAGAAGTTGTTATTACCTGTATATGCACTCCATGGCATGCACTACACACACACACACACACACACACTCGTACATGCGCACACATGTACATACACACTAAAAATATGTTTTAAAATAGGACTGACCAGATTATTTGGCAGGTAAATGCAATTGCCACCAAGAGCACAGTGAGTGTGATCTCTGGAAATAGAGAACAGACTTCAGAGTTGTCTTCTGAGCTCTATAGACATGCCACATCATATGCACAACCACTCACTCACACATACATATTTACACAGTGTATGAATGAATGAATGAAAAATTATAATTTAATAAAAGAAAACAGGAAGATAGTTAAAGCAAGTCTGGAAGAATGTATAGTATATTTACTTAGCAGTATTGGGGATTAAAGCCAGGTCCTTACACATGTTAAGATGTATTAAGTGAAGCCAGGCAGTGTTGGCACACACCTTTAACCCCAGCACTTTGGAGGCAGAGGCAGGCAGATTTCTGAGTTCGAGGCCAGCCTGGTCTACAGAGTGAGTTCCAGGACAGCCAGGGCTACACAGAGAAACCCTGTCTCGAAAAACCAAAAACAACAACAAAAAAAAAAGATGTATTAAGTGTTTTCTTTAATTTTTTATTTTGAAGATTTCATACATGAGTACTGGATTTACATCGTTTATATCCTTCCTGCTTTATACCTCTAACTCTTCTTATGCCTTTGAAGTGGAAACTTTTAGTTCTTTGGAAAGTTAATTATGTCAAATGGTGTTTCACTGGGAACACAGGTGAAAGAAAGGATATCTTGCTTAAAGCAAACACATGAAAGAGTGATTTCCTAAAGCAGACTGACACAGGAGAAAGGCTGTTTGGATATAGCAAACACATGGAAGAACCTGTGATGAAGGAGGATAAATAAGACCCACAGAGAGTGAGAGATGAGCACTGAGCATTGCTTTAGTTTGCTCCCTCTCCCTACAGGCTTGTATTGGTTCCCCTTACAGAGCACTGTTGAGCTCAACTTGTGGTAACACTGCCATTGAGAGAAGCTAACCCAAGAACTGCTCCTGAGGTTTCTGCAGCAGCTTGCTGCCTCTGAGGCCCCACCTTAGGCCAGTTGGTGAGCCAGGGAGGGAAGGGGTGGGGAAGGGGGAGGGAGGGCAGGGTCTTCAAGATTGAACTATAGCTACGTGGTGTCTGCTTGCTGAAAGGAACAGACTGTAGCTGCTGGTTCATGCCTGGTGTCTGCCCGCCTAGAGGACTGGTCTGCAGGTGATGAATCATGTTTGGTGTTTGCTTTGGGACTGAACTGCTGCCCAAGACGATTGAGCTCGCACCCAAAGAACTATTGCTGAACAGGTCCACTTCCTCCATATTCTAATAACTTTACTCTCCCACTACCTCTGCTTGGTGGTGGGCTAGAGGAGAGATTTGAACTCTTATTAAAAGTAGTTGGCAAAAAACTTATGCCTACATGCCTTCTCCAATCTGTTTAAATTTCATGACCTCTTCCTTATTATTGTTACACACACACACACACACACACACATACACACACTGTTATCCTCTGGATCTTACAGTCTTTCTATGCATTCTTTGCTGATGTCTCTTGAGTCTCAGATGTAGTGGTTGTGTTATAGATGTATCAGTTGGGGCCAGACATTCCCATACTTTGTTTTTCTCTCCATTTTGACCAGTTGTGTCTTTCTGTAGTAGTCTTCCATGTGCTTCAAAAAGAAAATTCTTTGATGGGGGGTGACAACAACACTAATCTGTGGAATTAAGGATAAGTATTTGGAATGCAGTTAAAAATCAGTCTCGTCTAATAAAGTAGCAGTGGTAGGTTTTCCGCTAAGACCCACAGAACAAGGCACCAATTTCCTTGTTTTAAGTGGGCCTTAAGTCCAATTAAATGGCTGCTGGTTACTCCCAGGAGATAAATGCCAGGATTGCACCATTCTGAATATCTTGCCATTCTGGTCATCCCTGCAGCTCCTAGGCCCTAAAGCTGGGTAAGACTATTGATTACTCTTATTTCTTGGAAGATTGCAAGGTCCTTCCAGTATAATGAGAGCTAGTCTTCAAGGAGAAGGATCCCAGGTCTGTTCCAGCTTGATTCCTCCAAGTCCTATGTCTGTAGAGCACTCTTTGGCAACAACTATATCATTTTGTCCTGAGCTCCTAGTACGGGATCCATAGAGGAATAGAGGGACACAGGGAGTACAACAGTGGCCATTTCAAAGAGCCTGAGAATCTTCTAGTTGCTCAATCCATGAGGCTGAGTACATCAGCAGTCCCGTTCTGGAAAAAAAGCCCTGGACAGTTCCTGTAAAGCTTCTGCTCCACAGACCATGTTGGAAACCCAAAGAAGATGAGTTTGATATCAGCAAAGGAATCAGCAATAGCAGTACATGGTAGATGAACTCAACAGCGAGAGCAATGGCAAGGAAGCAAAAACAAAAGAAGGCATATATTTGTCCATGTTCTTTTATCTGAGATACAACCAGAAGATGCCATGTACATTTAAGGTGGGTTTTCCTACATCAATTAGGGCAATTAAGACAATTACTCACAGACATGTCCAAAGGCCTGCCTGATGTAAATAGTTCTTCAGGGTAACTCTTCATAAATGATTCTAAGTTATGTCAAAGTTAAAGCTACTTTCTTTAGCTTTAGCTACAGGAATTCTACCAGTGAGATACATCCCCAGCCAATTATATACTAGATTGTATACTATAAATTTTACTATTAATAAAAATACAATGCTGCATATGATGGAATATGCTTGTATCCCTGCACTTATAAGCCTGAAACAGGAATATTATGAGTTTGAGTCTAACCCAGGCTACAAAGTATGTTGTTGCCTAAAAAAAAACATAAACAGATCAAAACCTACTATGAGAGATGAAGAATAAAATTATTGTAACTAAAAATGAGCAATTGAAAATAACATACACTTGGTAGGTGAAGACAGAGTGATCAGGAGTTCCATGACTTATAATGAGTTCAAGGCCAACCTGAACTTCATGAGACCCTTTTTCAAAAAAAAAAAAAAGAATACATAGAATTTGTAATCATATCTAAATGAACCAATTACTTAAATTCCTCCAATATAAAATAAACTGAAAAACTTGACAGGAGGTTCACATAGTTCTAAAATATTAATGGAAGACTCAAATCCTTTTATTTTCTTTGAAGTTGAATTATTAAGGAGCTTGAAGGTTCAAAGGAGCTGAAAAAGGTCAATAGGAGCTGATGATATTCTTAGCAGGGCAGGTACTTCCTGTCCTCATCAGCACTGAAGAGCCTACTTTCAATAATAGAACATCTAGGCAAAAAATAAATAAGGAAATAGAAGGTTTTATTTAGGAGACAAGTTCTCTATAGTAGGGCTGGGATTTACTCTGTTAGCTGAGACTGACTCCTCGTGCTTGTATTTCTAAAGTGCTGAGATTATAGGCGTATGCCACCACATCCAGGGTAAATAAAGGATTTGAATGGCACCATAACCAGGTAACCTAATAGGAACACATGGATCACCACACTCAATGTCAGTAAAATATATATTCTATGGCATGGTGATATATGCTGTAATCCCAGCATTTGATGGGCAGAGGCAGAAATATAAAATCTCAAGGTCTCCTCAAGTATACATCAAGTTCAAAGTCAGCCCAGGTTACATAAAACCCTGTCTCAACTATTCAGACATTAGAAACAATGAATTCATGAAATTCTTAGGCAAATGGATGGAGCTAGAGAATATCATACTAAGTGAGGTAACCCAGACTCAAAAGGTGAATCATGGTATGCACTCACTAATAAGTGGATATTAACCTAGAAAACTGGAATACCCAAAACATAATCCACACATCAAATGAGGTACAAGAAGAAAGGAGGAGTGGCCCCTGGTTCTGGAAAGACTCAGTGAAACAGTATTCAGCAAAACCAGAACGGGGAAGTGGGAAGGGCTGGGTGGGAGGACAGGGGAAGAGAAGGGGGCTTGTGGGACTTTCGGGGAGTGGGGGGGCTAGAAAAGGGGAAATCATTTGAAATGTAAATAAATTATATCGAATAATAAAAAAAAATTAATTAAAAAAAAAAAAGAAAGTCCCTATTAAAGAGTATCATATTTCACACACACAAAAAAAAAAAAAAAACCCTGTCTCAAAGCAAAGCAAACCAACAAATATAGAATGGAGAGATGATTGAGCTGTTAGGAGCACCTGCTGCCCTCCCAAAGGAACCAGGTTTAAGTCCCAGCATCCACATGCCAGTTCATAACTATCTGTAACTTCAATTCCAGGACATTGTGAAACCCTTGTCTGGCCTCCATGAACAGAAGACATATATGTGGTACATATACATACATTCAGACAAAACACCCATTCACATATGTAAATCTTTGTAAAAAAAAATACACAAAAATGGGATTATAGAGGTGGTTCAATGGTCAAGAGCACTGACTGCTCCTCTGGAGGAGCAGAGTTCTATTCCCAGTGACCACATGGTGGCTCACAACCAACTCTAGATCTTGGTTGTGACCCACCTTGGGATCTGGATCCAGAAGATTCAGCATACTCTTTTGGCCTCTTCCAACACTGCACATATTTGGTACACAGATAAACATGTAGGCAGAACACCCATACACATAAAAGAACTCCAAGATAGGGTGAAAGATGAAAAATCTTGAAACATGCCTAAAATATGATACTAGGAACAAATATTGAAATACCTAAGAACTTACAAATGTGTGGAAATTAAACATGTTTAATCTCTCTCTCTCTCTCTCTCTCTCTCTCTCTCTCTCTCTCTCTCTCTCTCTCTCTCTCTCTCTCTCTCTGTGTGTGTGTGTGTGTGTGTGTATGTGTGTGTGTGTGTGTGTGTGTGTGTTTAGAATTACTACAATTTTAAAGGCAGAGCAAGTCTGGTCTATATAGGGAGTTCCAGAACAGCTAGGCTAGGGTTACATATTGACGTATCTCCCCAACAAAAGAAATAAAAGGAATAAGAAGGACATGCTCATTTCTGTCCTATTCACAATAACCAGGAAATAGAAGCATCCTATATGTCCACCAATGGATAATGCTATTGAGCTATTAAAAATTAAGTTGAGAAATTCACAGGTAAATGGACAGAGCTAAAAACAATCATTCTGAGTAAGGTCACCCAGACCCAGAAAGGCAAACATCACATGTTCTCTCTCATCTCTGGATATTAGCTTTGTATTTTCAGATATGTGTGTTTCATTTGGACTACACATAGATATCAAGAAATTACTAAGGATTCATGTGGAGGATCTTTAAATGGAGGGTATGTAGAATGTCATGATACAAAGGGTTAAAAGACAATAATAGAACAGGAAGGGTTAAGTTGGGTGGGAGAGAGGAGTGCAGGATAATGGAGGGAATATGGGTAAATAACACTAAAGAATTTTTGCAAATGTTATATAGAAACTTACTATTGTATAAGCTTTGCAAAATATATCTACACACACACACACAGAGAGAGAGAGAGAAAGAGAGGAGGGGGAGGGAGAGGGAGAGAGAGAGAGAGAGCTAAGTACAAGGAATGGGTTACTACTTTTGGGGGTTTTAGCCAGCAATGTTTCACAGACTCCTAAATGATAATAATGCTCTTGGTTACCCTCCGGAACTTGACGGTAAGACCAAAGTGAAAAAGACACTACATACTTCAGTTCTAGACAAGATAGAAATCAAACTGGTGTTTACCTGGAAGATTCATTCCTACTGGCTAGCTTTCATAGTCCTGGAAGGTATTGTGCATGCTACTGGAGGAAAAAAATTATTAATATTGCCCAGATGTGAACCTGAAAGCTACAAAAATGACCAGCTTTGTAAGACATGCTCACTGGTACAAAACTGACACAAACATGATGGGAGTAATGGATCACTTTTTGATTGGTTTTAAGTTCTAATCCCCAAGATGAAAATATGCATCATAATTTAGAGCACCAAGTACTATAGCTAGACAAGTCATAGGCCTTAGGGGAGGACCTGCTACTATTACCTACAAATGATCATAGTACTAAACCAACTCCAAATGATTTAATGTTATGCCCATAGATTAGTATATCTCTCAGTTATCATCAGAAAAAGGTTCTTTTTGTAGTTAGTGTTGCTTATTACCCACAACCGGCCAAGGTTCAGAAAAATAAGAGACCACAGAATGCTCAGCCCTAAATAGAACATATATACATCACTGCCTCCTCCCTAGGCTCAGTAATCATGTGGAAGAGAGGGTCAGAATAGTATAAAAGCACATATCACCTCATATAAGTTGTGACATCATACACATAACCAGAACAACCCTAAGTCAGACCAACTGAACATGGAAAGGGAAATTGGACTCTAAATCCTACCCTTAGCACCTAAGCTATTGATAATCATTAGCATCTGGGAGAGGGGGAGTCAGATTTCTCCATGAATATAATCTCTGGTAAGTCAACCACACTCCAATGGAACTATCCAACCACACATCCAAGAATACTTAGCACACATTTGTTTTGATAGATTCACACACTAAGTTGGGAGAATGGAGAATGGAGAAGGGTATGGATCTTTGAAAACAAGGGGGCAGGAACTGACTATGATCAAAATTCCTTCTACAAATTTCTCAAAGAACTAATATTTTCAATAGGTATAAATTAAATTTAGAAGATTAAATGAAGATAGTAATTAATCAATAGACCAGTTCAAAATTATGATTTTGTACTTTGATGGACTGAAGGAAGTAAATAGTGAAGGTGAAAATTTGGATAAAGACCACAAAGTTAGTAGAGCATGAATGAAATTCAAAGTTGATTAATTGAAAAACTCATCAGTGTGCTACACATGGAGATACATATATGTAGTCTAGGTGAATGTAAAAGGATCAGAAGTTCAAAGCCAACATGAGCTACTAGATTAGTCTCACATCTCTCCAAAGGGAAAAAACATAAAAAGAAAAACAACATTTTCCCGAATTAATTTGCTGTATTTTTAAATAGTTATGTGTGTGGGTAAGATTTACAGCCATTTTTCATCAGGAAAGTTGAGAATTAGACATGGTTAAGGTCACAGAGGGTCCCAAGATCCTCTAAGTCATCCCATAGTTCCTGTACATCCTATATAGTCTGGGTCTCACTTCCACCTTCCTATCATGTATCTCATATTTAATATCTCCATTACAAACAGTACCTTTAGTTTATGTTCCTTGCAGCCCACAAAGAAAATGGGATGTAAAACTGGACATGGTCATATACATCTGTGATGTTAACACTTGAAAGCTTGAAGCAAAAGATCTGGGCCAGCAAGGGCATACTCAAAACTGTTTCAGAAAACTAAAATATAAAGTAGGGCATGGTGACATATGCTTGTAATTCCAGAATCCCAGAAGTAGAGCCCCTAGGATCAGAAGGTCAAGACCACCATCAGTTGTATATTGAGTTTGAAGCTAGCAAGAGTCAGGTGAGAGTCTGTCTCAGAGAGAAAGAAAGAAAGAAAAAGAAAGAAAAGAAAGAAAGAAAGAAAGAAAGAAAGAAAGAAAGAAAGAAAGAAAGAAAGAAAGAAAGAAAGAAAGAAAGACAAAACTGAAAAATGCAAACAATTCAAACTGGTATGTACATCTAGACACACTTTACAAGAATACTGATTTCTCCATCACTTCACATACACGCATAATCATACATGTTTCTCTGGCCATTTATATGAAAAGCCATGAATTTTGCCCATTTATTCAAATATAAACACAACCTCTTAAAGGCATACAGTTACAGCTTTGATCTAACAATACAATGGGAAGAGCAATTCTTCACTCTGTTATGTTCTCCTTGTCTTCTTTACCCAAGCCTGACTTGTTTTATGCCAACCTGTCTTTATTCCACTCATATACAGATGCTACACAGTCTCACCCCACTGACAGATCTCAGTTAGGCTATAAGCAAACACTGTTAATTCTCCTTGTCTCTTATCTGTCTCCTCCATTCTGTGGTATCTTGAATCACTAAAAAGAGTTGCTTATGCAGGAAGAGCTCTGCCACACACCTCCACTAAGTTCAGCCTCTGAGGGCTACATTCTTTTCCACTTGGCTTTGTAGCCTGCTTCCATTTCATTGTTAGGTGTCATGTTTCAGTTTCTTTTTCTTTTTAAAAATGTTTATGTTTTAACTAGGACATTACTATGTAGCCCGAAGTTGGCTCAAATTTGTGATCCTCTTGTCTCAGCCACCTGGGTACTAGGCTTACTGTGATAGGTAAGTGAGAATGGCCCCATAGGCTTATATTTGAATATGTGTGGAGATGTGGAATTGATTGGGAATGGTTAGGAGGTGTGGTTTTATTGGAGATGTTTCACTGCTGATGAACTTTGAGATTTCAAAAGTCAACTGCAGTCCTAGTGTTCTCTGTCTCTTGCTTGTGGCTCAAAATGTGAGCTCACAGGGGCATGCCTGCATGCCTGCTGTCATGCTACCCACCATGAGGTCATGGCCTCTAACGTTCTGAAACTGGAAGCCCCTGATTAAATATTTTCTTTTAAAAATTGCCTTGGTCATGGTGTCTTATGACAAGAATAGAGTAACTAAGATAGTTATAATGCCTGGTCTTTTTTTTCAGATTTTTATACCTGATTGGAAACATTTATCTGCAGAACCTTTCCCCCTGCCCCCCCCCTTTTTTCAGACATTCTGCCCATAGTAAAGAAAAATTAGAGGTAAGGGAAAGACAAAGACCCTCCCCCCTAGAGTTAGATAAAGGACCTTCCCTGGGAATCCAAGTTTAATAATAACAATTGATTACTTGTTCTGTGGCCACCACTACAATCTCCATCCATAGTGCTCTCACTAAACTATTTCATCATCTCTTGAGTATAAAGGCATCACGATCATTCTTCACTGTCAATGTGATTTTAGGTTACTCCATGTCCCTGTTTTCCCATCTATAATGGAGAAGTCTGATTTATGGCCTACTCTATCGCTGTAAAGGATTGGGAGTACAAGCAGGCTGTATCAATTTTGTCTAGTCTGGGAGCTGCCTGTGTGGCTGTACTTTTCCAACATTTCCCTCTAGGTTAGGAAACCTGCAGGAGTCTCTATGTACTATTTTAGGTCCTGTCAAAAGCACTATGTTACAATATAATGAGTAAATTAGATTTGTAGTCAAACTACCTGAACTTAACTCCTTGCTAGCTCTCCGACAAAAGGGAAGTTACCAATTTCTTAGATTTTGATAAGTCTGTCTTAGAAAAGTGAGGCTAATGATGCCATGTCTCACACAGGGTTGTTTTAAATATTGAATGAGGTATGTACCTTACTTATCCTTTGAAAATATTTAATGGGGGCTTGTTGAATAAATGAGTGAACGGTTTCATAAAGGTCTACTCCACCTTAGGATCATACTCAGCATGTGTCCCATTGGAAGGCAAATTTTTCAAGAGAAGGGAATGGGGGGGGGATATTTTGGCTTCAGATTTCAGTCCATTATGGTGTGGAACTGTGGTGGTGGGAGTGGGAAACATCTGGTTACATTAGGAGGCAGCCAGGAAGCAAAGAGGGGGATGAATGCTGGCACTTTTTAAATTTTATTTTCTTTGCTTTTTCTGAGACAGGGTATAGATATATAGCTAGGTCAGCTTTGAAATTATTATGTAGCTCAGGATGACCTTGGATTCTTATGGGTCCCCATGCCTATGACCACAGGTGTGAGGTGCCTGGTAAGCAAAGGGCTCCAAAGCCTTTTTGGCAACTTCATGATCCTCATACATTGACTGAAAAATGGTGCTTTATTTTTTTGTGTGAATGAATGGAGAAATAAATTAGTACAATATTCCAGGAACTATGTTAGACATGTGAGATAGAATTCTAAAACTGATAGAAATGGCCTTCATGAACTACAATCTAATTACTAAATTGACAATCATAACTGTAGTGGAAACTTAAGGGTTCTTTGCAAAGTCAGATGGATGCTGTTTTGCTGGGGCAAACACCTAAAGGAACGTTTCATTAAAGTGGACACAGGAGTGAAAGGCGAAGGCAAACACAGGAGAGAGGATGTTCTGCTAAAGCAAGCACATGAAAGGACACATGGTGAAGGATTCTTTGCTAATGACACACATGTATTTGTCTGCCATACATTTCGTAGTTGAGCTGCATTTGTCAGTACTCCATAGAGGGAAACACGCTGAAAAATTTCTGGTGGTGTGCTGCAGTTTCTTGTCGCTTGTGGACACAGGCTGATTGGAGCTGGTGTGTCCCTGCAGGCAGGCTGGAGGTTTCATGTCTTTCCCAGTGTGCTTTCTGATTCTTAATTGTGGTTTGAGATGTGAGCTATCAGCTATTCCTGTTGCCATGTATTTGTTCTGACATCATGGACTCTCTGGAACTGAAACCCAATTAAACACTTTCAAGGGAGCAGCTGATGTATGAAAATGGGAAATAATGAGGAATCTAGAACTGTGACAACATAGTGGATGAAAAGAACAGGTCAGGAGACAGAAAGCTCACTACCATTCCATAAAGGTATTGTCAATTCCTTGAGGGCAAGAATTACATTTTGTCCTCCTTTTTGGGGGGAGACAAGTAAAGTAGAAACTTCTAGTTCTCTGGAAAATTAGTTATGTAAAATGATGGTTTGCTGGGGAACACAGGTGAAAGGATGTCTTGCTTAAAGTAAACACATGAAAGACTAGATTTCATAAAGCAGACACAAGTGAAAGGATGTTTGGATATAGCAAACATGTGGAAGGACCTGTGATGAAGGAGTATAAATATGACCCACAGACAGAGGGAGATGAACATTGAATATTGGTTTGATTTGCTCTGCCTTGCGGTTCTTCACTAAAGACACACATATATTGGTTCCCCTTACAGAGCATTGTTAAGCTCAACTTGTGGTAGCACTGCCATTGAGACTGTTGCCCAAGAACTGCTCCTGAAGTTCCTGCAGCAGCTTGCTGCTGTCAGTTTGTGCCTGGTGTCTGCTTGTTGAGCGGACTGGACTGTAACTGCTGGTTCGTGCCTGGTATTTGCCTGCCAAGGGGGGGGGGGGTGATCTGCAGGTGCTGAATTGTGTTCATTGTTTGCT
Source organism: Apodemus sylvaticus (assembly GCF_947179515.1). Lineage (NCBI taxonomy): Eukaryota > Metazoa > Chordata > Mammalia > Rodentia > Muridae > Apodemus > Apodemus sylvaticus. The sequence continues at coordinate 56,707,650 of NC_067495.1, read as the reverse complement.
ATGGGACTGAACTGTTGCCCAAGAAGGTTGAGCTTGCTCCCAAAGAACTGTTACTGAACAGGTCCATTCCCCCCACCCCGCCCATATCTAATAACTTTTCAACTACCTCTGCTGGGTGATGGGCTAGAGGAGAGGTTGAATCCTTATTAAAAATAGGTTGCAAAAATGTTATGCCTACAGACAAGGTCACATGTGGCCCAAGCTGGCCCCCAAATCACTATGTAGCCAAAAATGACTGTGAATTATTGTTCCTCCTGCTTCTACCTGTTGAGTTTGGTGATTACAAGAATGGACCTCCACGGTTCATTTTGTGTGGTAACTGGAGGATGACTCCAGAGCTTCAGGCATGCTAGTAAAGCACTTTTAACAACTGAGTTACATCCCTAGACCTATTTTCCATCTTTGTATCACATCCCTAAACAGACACACATAATGCAGCACTTTGCACTCAAGTTCATAGTTGGCTAAAATAGATTCAAGTAAATTTTATAAGCAAGACATAGTGACATGATTTTCAGATATAAAGATGGATCTAAGTTTAGAACTTGGTTCCTGAGGAGAATCCTGAAGTTGCTTTTGGAGTACTCTAAGCACATACCATTTGCTTTGCCTCCCCCGCCCTAACTGCTACCCTTGGCAGGGCCCCAGATAGGGTAAATCCAGCCTTCCCTTCCCAGTCATCTGGCTCTCTAGACTGGGAAGGAGGCTTTCTTTTTGGGCCTCCCTTCCGCTTTTCCTAGCCTGGGTAGTGAGCCACTCTTCATAGTATTTGAATCAGAGGAAACAGATAGACTGAGGAAGTAAAGAAAAAACAGGCCGCCTAGGCTCTGGGAGCCAATGTAAACATTCAGTGGTTTCCTGTTGTTGCAGCCCAAAGAGTCCCATGACATCATTACTGGCCTTTCCAGAACATGCAGGCTCAGCCCAGCCTGCCAATCTGCCCAGGGCTGAGTGGCAGTCACCCCCTTCCCCACTAGAGTTAGATCCCCCGGAACTCGGAAATTTCTCCAGGCCAACAATTCCCTCACTTGACTAGCCAGTCACTTAGGTCTTTCTACCCCTATAAGGCATTAGAGGTTGCAAAGCGGATATGCTGTCCCACTTCTCAGAGGCCGTAAAACTTATGGGTTAGAGCAAGATTTCCCAAACCGGAAAAGTTATTTTTCTTTTAATGGAGACTTGGAGTCAAAGGAGGTTGTGACACATAGTTTCTGAGACAAGCCCTGATTGCTTCTTCCTCTCTTCATCCTGGTTCAGGACCCACAGGTTTATGCTCTGATTGTTCACATAAAGAAACAAAGCTGCTGTCTATTATTTCCATGGTGCAGACAAGAGCAGTGAGGCCCAGCAAGGAAAGGGACTAAGGACATATGGTCAGAACAGTTTAAGTCATGCACAATAGAGATGTGGACCTGAAGTTTTCCAAGGCAGGATAGATTGTATAGTTCTAAGAGTCCTTGACAGAGAATTAAGAAACTGCAATCTAAAAACTCAAATGCCTTTGGTAGCACTTGGATAATTTTATCCTTCCCATTGGTTCTTAGCCAGATGTAACTAAATTTAAGGCAAGATGTAATTATTGAGAGCCCAATATACTTGGTAAAGCTGATAGCTATAGGAGATGAGAAGAGTTACAATAAAACACTAGCCCCACTTTTTGAGACAGGGTTCACTATATAGCCGTAGCTCTCCTAGAACTGTCTCCATAGACCAGGTTGGCCTTGAACTCACAAAGATCCACCTGCCTCTGCTTCCCTGGTGCTAGAATCAAAGGCATGTGCCATTTGGTATTTTTAAAAAATAAATATTTTTTATTTTATTTTATGTGCACCAATGTTTTGCTCACTTGTATGTTTGTGTATCAAATGCATTTTGGAAATGAAGTTATGGACAGCTGTGAAGTGCCATGTGTGTTTTGGGAATTGAACCTGGGGCCTCTGCACAAACAAGTACTTTTAAGCATGAAACCATCCCTCTGGTCCTCAACATTTCCTATTTCCAAAGTTGCAATGAAAAGAAAATGAAAGTCACGGTCTAAATTCTGAGATCTGAAACCTGTGTAAGAATCAAATTGTAATCAGAACTGGGGTCTCTGCAGCCCACTCAGCACCACAAGGCAGCACAATGTTCTCATTGGAAGATATCAGTCTGCAAAAATGTTCCCCAGTTTGGTGTCATTTAGTTGGATAGATTTGCATAAAGAAGAGGCAGCAAAGTCTTAAATTATTGTGTGGAAAATCGAGCCAAATGTATTATGGTAATTCCTGCAGCCAGCAATGATTGAATTTCAAGCTGTAGCTGTGCCGTGGAGCACAGACAATTTGAAATATCTCTTATAACCAATCAAGTTCATCACACTCTAGAACAGCAACAGAATTTGGAAACACCTTTAGGGAAAAAAAGATTTCTTCAACCAAAAGATGCACAAGACAATTTGAAGCAATTCCCTTAGCCAATCAATTTCACCATAGCAAGGACTAGGTATAGGACACACAAAGCAAAGTATAACCTCATTTAGATGCCTGAAAATGTATATTCATACTCAGATGCAGACAAATAACCAGGAAGCTACATAATCGTATTGGGAGACAGAAAAATGGCATGTAAGTACACACACAACCACCACCACCACCACCACCACCACCACCACCACCACCACCACCACCACCAGAAGAAGCAGCAGCAGCAACAGCAACAGTAGCACCAGGCACAGATACACTCCAATAGAAAGGAAAAAATAGCTGTCTGGCACTTTAAGGGTTGGTGTGGCAGTTGACTCTGTTTTAGAGTACCTTACTCATTTCTCTCCTTCCTTCTCTATCAGTGTTCCTAATTCAAACACTACAGTGTTTTCTGTACAGATGCTATTTCTCTCACTTTCTGCATCCATATGTACCCTACCACATCATATGAGATATTTATCTGTCTGTTCCCTGGACTATAGAAGAGATCTTTTATCAGAGCTCTTCAGTGGCAGTATCTTCCCTCTAATCCATCTCCCTCAGGCTCTCAGCCAGAGGAAATTTCTCTAAAACTCAGCTTTGTTATTGCTTCATCACTGGTCCACATTTTCCTTTTAAGACATTTTTCTTATTTATTTATTTAATATTTGTGTATGCACACAAGCCATGGCTCACTTCTGGAGGTCAGAAGACAGGTTTCAGGAGTCAGTTTTCTCCTTTTACATTATAGGGCCCAGAGCTAGGAACTCGAGTCATCAGGATTGGTAGCAGGCAGCTTCATATGCTAAACCATCTCACTATCTCTTCATCCTTCTTTTTCTTCCCTGTTGCTAGCACAACACAAACCAACTCAGATAACAGAAATCCATGGGGTAACCAAAATCTGGGCCTTTCATGACTGACTGACACACTCTCCCTCCCTCCTTTCCTTCCTCCCTCCAACCAAGCTGGCCTAAAACTCAGAGATCTGCCAGCTTTTGCCTCCTAAGTGTTGGGTGAGATTAAAGACATACAGAACCATATCCAGCTCCCTCTTACCTTTCTTAATGTTCCTCATCTTTCAGCAGGCAGATTGAAACTTGCTGAGATCCCTACCAGTGTCCATTCTCCAGTTTTCTTCTTTCTGTAGTAGTCCCACGAGAAAACATAACTCTTTTCTCCACCTTAACAAAATTCTACCCAATGTAGATATTTCTGGGCTGTTGTTATTGTTGTTATTATTTTTGTTTTGTTTGAGACAGGAGTCCATGCATCTCAGAATGGCCTTTTTTGAGGATAACCTTCAATTTCTGATCCCCTTGCCTCCATCTTTTAAGTCCTGAGATTACAGGTATGCACCAGCACAGTCAGTTAAGTGTGGCTATAAACCAAGTCAAGGGAATTGAGACATGATGGCAAGCACTCTAGCAAATGGGCTATATCCCCAGTCCTTTTAAAACATTTTTTGAAAGATAACTATATATTTGCCATTAAAATTTTGTTGAATATTTTCATCTGTTAAGGCCCACAGCACAGATTCCATTGTCTGTGAAGTCTGCCACTAATCTCTAAACACTGTATTATGCACAGACATTAACTTACTCCAGTCAAGTTAGTCTAGTCTGTGTTTTGGTCTCCAAAAGAAAGTTGATGTGAAGAGGACTGATTGCCTTATGCCAGTGCCTCCTCTGGAGCAGACAATGTACTAGCATTCTTCCTGCAAAGACATACTGACAAACTCCAGGATAGTTTTATTTCTTTTTGTTGTGCTGGGAATTGAACCCAGGGCCTTGTGTATGTTTTGCAAGCATTTTGCTTCTGAACTATTTCCCCAACCCAGCCATTTTGTTTTGGGTTACCTTTATTCTTGTCATGATTTGAGCCAAGGTACTGTTACCGTATCACTGTGTGCCTATAATCAACCCTCAATACTTCTCTTGCCTTACTTTTATTCTAGATAACATTAACTTCAAGGTGCAGGGTTTTATACTATAGCTCCTTTTATATTGGTTGTTTGTCCATTATTACATCCTTCTCTTTCTTTCCCCTATTTTGCCACCGTTCCCTCATCCCACCCCCATTCTACCATTCTGTCACTTCCTCCTCAAACCCAGAATCTTTCTGAAATAGCTTCTCATTGTAGACATTTCTGTAGATTCCTGAGTGTTCTTGGTGAACGGAAGTGTTCGTTTGAAGTGCTTAGGAAGTTCAAGTCCCCTATCCTTCTAGTACAGCTCACACAGCCAAGAAGCAAAATAGCAAAGCAACTTAGAGAAGCCAGGTGTGCTATTGCAACTCTTGAGGACAAGGCAGGAGGATTGAGAGCTGAGGCCAGACTGGATATCATAGTAAGTTCCAGGCAATCCTGGGCTGTATATTGGGACCTGCTCTCAAAGCGAAATGAAAAGAAAGGGACCAAAATAAAACAAAATAACATAATACAAAATGGTCCCATAGCAAGGCCTTCTGACTACTGCGCTTCAGCTTTTCACCCAAAGAGAAGATTCCATGGATTAGAGTAGAGTCTTCTCCTAAATGACATGATTAAAGTGTTCTTTATTATTAGTGTTATTGTTATTGTGCTGTGGCATTCAGAAGACAACTCTGTGAAGACAATTCTCTCCTACCACCTTTATCTAAGTTTTGGGAACTGAAGTCATGTGTCTTCAAGTGCTCTTGCCTACTGAGCCATCTTACCAACCCAAGTCAAAGGAGTTAGCAAGGATATTCCCACTGTTCCAAAATCCTACCCTTTTGCAAATGTGGAAACTCATCCCATAGGTAAGTCCTTTGCTGCAAAGCAAAGCATGGAAAAACTGAATGGAGAATGGGTAATCTTTTTGACTCCTAATCAAGTGCTCTGAGAAAAATTATGAAGGTGGTTCAGCACCATCAGTTGAAAGTCACTGTTTGGGTCACATTACTAAAGGAAGATGATTGCCATTGGGTGGGGCAGTGACATGACCAACATGTAAATTGTGAACATTGAAGGACAGGGCTTGAGCGGATGTTTGTTTTTGGCATTTTGTTTCCAATGAAAGGCTAGCACAGTACCTGGCTACATCTTACTGATTTATAAATGATAGATGTAACTGCTACCAGGTACTTGATGGATGCTGGTACTTCCTCTGGGGATATGGGTATTGATGCAGAACACTCCAGAAACTTGGAAAATTAAGGATCTGGAGACGTAGTCTCGGTTTGTCCTAGGCTTGGTCAGGTGTCCCTTATCCATCCCTCACAAGTCATTTTCTTCTTTGTAAAAGAAGAGGTAATGACATCTTATGCCTCATCTGGCTCCCTGGGGCTTAGGGAAGTAGCAGCGAAAATAAAGATAGGAAAGAGCTTTGACAAAAACAAGCTCTGCAAATGTGATGGCTGGGTGCTATGGTGACATCCTAGCTAGCAATTATGTTCTCCACAGAGGCGACTGTGGGCACAGAGTGACTCATCCTCTCACTCTCAAAGCCTGAGGCCTTGACAGGGGAGAAATGAGGTGAGGTTTTTGTTAAGAAAATGTTTTTCCTGTGGAGGGGAGAGCTAGAACAGAGGTGGACAGCCCCTCCTACACACACAGTTTACCACAGATGCCAGGCTCATGGAGAAAAAACAAGTAAGGACTAGCCAGAACTTCTGAAATATAACTCTGAGATATACTGGGGGCATCAAGCTATTGGGGGGGGTCTCTCTAAGACTTAAAAGTTTGGGACCCAATTTTCATTCAGTCCCAAATCTAAAAGGCAGCCAACAGCCACTAATTTATTCGGTAGCTGCTGGTAAATATCATTCCCTCTCTGAGTCCTTTTTACCTGTATCAAATAGAATGAGCTAGAAACCTGGCATTGTGCTTTCAGAATCCTGGGCTGTTATTTAGAGGATTTGAATTCAATCCTAACTCTGCCACAACTCTATTACCTTAGACAAGTTCTTTCCTGGGTCTCAGGTGCCATAACCATGAAGGAAGCAGGCATTTTATTGGACTTTATATATGAGTTCTTAAATAGGACCCCAAAAATACAGGTTCTAATTCAAGTTGTCACAGAATATATAATTATTTGAGCGTATACTGTTCTCAGCCCTTCTTTAGACCTCAGTTTCTTCTAGATAGAACCCAGGGTCTTGAGCATGTTCGGCAAATGCTCTACTACAGAGTTACATTCAATGTTTCATCTTTGTTATGAAGAGATGTAAATACAAATTATCTAACCTATACTGTGATTCTGACAGCCTGTGGTTCTAGAATTTTACAAGCACTGAAAAGGAAGCAGACAGAGAAAGGCCACACCCAGAATAATTCTCATAAACTGGTCTTGGTTGCCCTCTATGGGTCTGAGATGAACATGCAGGCCCAGCCTGACACCCAGCCAAGGCTACTACTTAAAAGACTTGGCCAGGATGGCCAAGATGACAGCTTTACTGCATAGGGTCAGACACAGTCTGGCATTAGCCCACAGCCTTCCAGACCCTCCTAAGAAAGGGGATCCATTCAGAAAGTGTGTGTTGGATGACATTCTTCCCACCAGAAACAGGAAGCCTTGAAGAGCTCTGTTGAGAAAGAGACTAGGAGGGGATATTTTTTTGTTGGTTTTGTTTTGTTTGTTTTGGTTCGTTTTGGTTTTGCCACAGGCAAAGTAATCAGGCTTAGGAGGATACAGATGAATATTTGAGGGGTAGAGTGTCATTGTGCCATGAGATATCTGGAAACAAAGTAGCTGATTGGCCTCAGAGTTTTCATCTGCCAAAGAAGCCTTCTTAACAAATGGTAGTATATACTCAAGATGTATCAATATCTTTAGTACATTAACTTTCTGTTGTTATGAAAAATATTGTATTCTATTTCAAAGAAGGAAATATTTATTCAGGTGTGGTGGTGGATACCTGTTATCGTAGCACTTGTGGGGCAAGGGCAAAAAGATTACCACGATTTCCAGGACAGTTATTTTGTTGTTGTTGTTGTTGATGATGATGATGATGATGATGATGATGATGATGATGATGATGATAAAGGTTTCAGTCCACAGTCACCATGTTCTGTTGCTTTTGGGCCTTGTGACAAGGAAATATGTCATGGCAAAAGCATGAGGTAGATGATAGCTGTTCAAATTATAGTTTCTAGGAAATGGAGAGAGATTTTAAAAGTGGTAAAAATCCTGGTGTTTTAACGTTCTCCCACTACGTTATACCTTTTGAAGGCTCCAGCACATAAAACCATGAATTGATGGCTAACCCTTCAATGCATGAACCTTTGGGTAGCACTTATCCAAACTATAATACTCATTATGTCCCTGTTACCCCTAGGATAAGGACAGCTAATGATAAGGAAAAAGAAATCAGTGTTCTTGGCATGAGATTTTAAACCTAATCATGACAGAATGATGAACTATCAGAGAGTGCTTAGTATTTAGGAAATACCCTGAGGTCTAGAGTTATACATGCTACTTTTCTGACACTATGATAATCTCTATGACCAAGGCAACATACAGTTTTTACAGAGGGTTTGTAGACCATAATGAAGGGGGCCGCATGACAGCAGGGGCCAGGCCTGGCAGGTGGAGCTTGAAGCTGAGAATTGAGAGCTCACAGTTCAGTCACAAGCATGAAGCAGAAAGAATGGACTGGAAATGGCATGAGTCTTTAAATTCTCAAAGCCAGCCTCCAGTGATGTAATTCCTCCAACAAGGACATACCTCCCCCGAAACAATGCTAGTAAATGGAGACTAACTCCTCCTACATATGAACTTAGGGGCAAGACATTTTGGGGTCCTGTTTTCTAAAAACATGTTGAGGGATTAGGAAATTCACAGAGAAGTTAAGTGTAAGGCCTCCTACAATTCCAGCTTTTCTTCTCCTCTTCCTTTTTTTTTTTTTTTTTTTTTTTTTTTTTGACAGGATCTAATGTAGCTTGACTTAACCTCAATCTCTATATACTTCTGCGACTGACATCAAACTCCTAGTTGGGATGTCAGGTTGTGTGCCACCATGCCCAGCAGTAGGTTCAGTCTTGCAAGACGTCATATGTTGGAGGATTAGAATGGGTTAACATATACAGGTTTTCAATAGAAAGAACTAACTTTGCATCACTTTCTTTCTACAGTGCTTCACAAAGTACTAGGTAGGCCATGAAACTCTAACACTCTCCTTTTCCTTTTCCCTTTTGGTTTACATATCTGGCAATCTAGACAAATGCATGAGAGAAAATGTCTTTGAGTAATAGGTCACTGAAGCCCCATTTCTGTATCCATTTCTATTGGTGCATATTCATTGTACATAATGTTGGGTTTCTTGGAGTCAGTTTTCTTAAGTACTCCTATTTCCTTCATTTAGACATTCTTCCTCTTTCTACCTCCTATTATTTTTTTCCATTTTTCTAATTTTCCTCAGCTTTTCATGTTTAGTGTGTGTGTTATATGCATCTGTCAAAAATTCATGAACCCAGGCTGGGCAGTGGTGGCGCACGCCTTTAATCCCAGCACTTGGGAGGCAGAGGCAGGCAGATTTCTGAGTTCGAGGCCAGCCTGGTCTACAGAGTGAGTTCCAGGACAGCCAGGGCTACACAGAGAAATCCTGTCTCAAAAAAAATCATGAACCCATAAGTGAGAGCAAACATTCAATAAGTGTCTTTTGCGTCTGATTTAGTTCACTTTAAGGTTATGGTCTCAGCTCCTATCCATTTTCCTGTAAATGGGTTAATTTCATTTTTCTATATGGTAGAATAAAACTCCATTGTATGTGGATATCACATCTTTATTTATCTGTTGCTGGGCATTTAGGCTGATGCCATCCCTGAACTATTGTAAACAGTCTTGTAGTGAACACAGATGTACAGATACCCCTATGGTGAGTTGCCTTAGTATTTCAGCTATACACCTAAAAATGGGATATCTGAGTCATGTGGTAGGTCTATTGTTAAATTTTCATTTTAGGAACTTTCATACTGAATAAAATAATGGGCTGTCCAATTTACAGTCCCACTGGTGGTGTATAAAGGGTCCCCTTTCTCTTATTTGTTCAAGCTTCAAGACTTTCTGTATCATTCCAGCCCCACTCCTTTCTCAACATATTTTTATCGATTATGCACCCTATCACACTCAACTTTCTATTGCTCCCAGGTCCACCTTCCCCCCCTTGTACCCTCCCCTTAAAAAACAAAACACCAAGTTCAATATGTTTTGCCCATATACCCAACTGGAACATGGTCTTAGCCTCTCTTTTCATTGGCATTACCGCTGCTCCCTGCAACAATACACTTTCTATAACTTGATCATAAATTCTCCTGATCCATCTCTGACATTACTGAGTTGACAAAGAATGATAAAGCATTACTTTTAGGTGATATATCCCCTAGCACCACCACCACTACCACCACCTCCTCCTCCTCCTCCTTTTTTTGTGGAGTATAATAATCTTTTTTAAAATTTAACATTCCATTCATTTACATCTCAAATGATATCTTACTTCAAGTTACCCCTCCACAAACCTCCTATCCCATATCCACCCTCTCTCCCCTCCCCTTTGCCTCTTTGAGAGTGCTCCCCCACATTCCTACCTTCTCCCACCCCATGCACCAGCATCCCCTTACTCTGGGGCATTAAACCTCCACAGGACCAAGGACCTCCCCTCCCTTTGATGTCTGGCAAGGCTATCCTCTGCTACATATGTATTTGGGATTAAATGAGTGAGACACTATTTCTGGCTTACACATACCTTTTTAATGTGAGTTCTCAGAAGCACATTCAGATACTCATGCATACATAACAAGCACTTTACTGAGTGAGGCATCTTCGAGGCAGTGGACTAGAATGGTTTCTGAAAGTCACAAATTACTAAACTTGTAAAAGCAAGAAAATGAATATTCATCTATCTTTGAGGTTTATGACTAAACAATTTTTTTAAAAAAGGTGTTTGACTGATAATAGTTTATGGTGAAGAAAATATACAATAAAGTTAGTAAACTTATCACTATGAAATGATTGGACTGGTCATTAGTTTATTGTAACACCCCTGTACTGATGACAAGCCTTTCCTAGAAAAACCACAGACAACCCAGGAGTGAAGACTTCACAGGATATACTTTTACATATATAAACAAATACATATATTTGTTTTGGGTTGGGCATATGTGTGGAGTAAATCAGGGGAAAACCTGTGTGAATAGATTATCTCCTTTCACCATGTAGGCTCCAGGGAACAGTCTCAGGTATTCAGATTTGGAGGTAAGTTCGTCTACCCACTAACCCACTAAGAGATATTTTATTTAAATGTCTTATAGAACTGAAAGTGGGGAATAGCCTTGAACTTGTTAGTATAGGAGACAACTTCCTCAACAGAACATCAATGGCTCGGGCACTAAGGTCCAGAATTAATAAATGGGACCTCATGGAACTGAAAAGCTTCTGTAAAGCAAAGGACACCATCATTAGGACAAAATGACAGCCTACAGATTGGGAAAAGATAGCCACCAACCCTATATCAGAAAGAGAGCTGACATCCAAAATATATAAAGAACCCAAGAAATTAAGACATCAACAAACCAAATAACCCATTTAAAAAATGAGGCCCCAGTGTAGGGGAATGAATGTTAGTGCCGTGGGGCAGGAGTTGGCGGGTAGGGGAGGAGCACCTTCAGTGGGGGGGGGGGGGGGATGGGATGGGGGAGTTCATAGAGGAAACAGGAAAGGGGGGTAACATTTGAAATGTAAATAAAATAAGCAATAATTTTTTAAAAAATATATCGAGTACAGAGCTAAACAGAGAATTCTCAACAGAGGAATTCCTAGTGGCTGAGACACACCTAAAAATGTTTAATATCTTTAATCATCAGGGAGATAAGTTCAAATCAAAATGACTCTGAGATTCCATCTTACAACCATCAGAATGGCCAAGATCAAAAACTCAAGGGACATGAGTTGTGTTGTGTTGGTTGTGGAACAAGGGGAATACTCCTCCATTGCTGGTGGAAGTGCAAACTTGTACAACCACTTTGGAAATCAATTTGGCAGTTTCTCAGAAAACTACCTCAAAACCCAGATGTACCACTCCTGGGCATATAGCCAGAAGATGTTCCACCATCCCACAAGGACACATGCTCACCTATGGTCATGGCTGCCAGAAACTGAAAACTCAGCTGTCTCTCAACTGAAGAATAGATTTTAAAAAATGTGGTTCATTTACACAATGGAATGCTACCCGGCCATTAAAAACAAGGACATTATGAAATTTGCAGGCAAATGGATAGAAATAGAAAATATCCTGAGTGGGGAAACCGAGATCCAAAAGGGCATGCATGGTATGCACTCACTTATAAGTAGATATTAGCCATAAAGTACATAATAATCATGCTACAGTCCAAAGACCCAAAGAAGCCAAATAACAAAGAGGAACCAAGGGAGGATGGTTGAATCCCTCTCAGGAGGAGAAACAAAATAGATATTGGAGGGCAATGGAAGGAGGGAAGTATAAGGGATGAAAATAAAAATGGAAGAGGCAGAGGAAATTAGTATGTCTTGGAGGTTCCTAGTCCTCCAAAGTAAGCAGAAGGTGTCTGACCTGAGCAACTGGCTGAGAAACAAGTGGGCCTAACTGTGCTGACTTTTGACTTCCATTCCCCTGTGCTGGACCCTGGCGCTCATTAGGAGTAGCACCAGTATCATTATTATTAGCAGCAGTTTCCATGGGTCTCTTTGGTAGATAACCTAAAATTGTCTTTAATGAGATCCTTGCCTGGGAATAAAGGATAAGAACAGAGTGTTGAGGCAGAGAAGAGAGAACTGGAGCAGCAAAAGCAGCAAACTAGGGAGCATCAAAACATAAATCGTGGTTTCAGTACTCCCTACCCACGACAGGCCTCTTGTATTTTTCCCTGAATACAAAATAAGACACTACCAGCCCAGAAACTCCATGCCAGCCCCCAGGCAGCCCCTGCTCCCTCAGTTGTGTATATTGCATAGTCTATGAACACTGACAATAAAGGGAACAGCAGTTGGCTAGCAGGAGGGCCTGAAGTGGTGGGCAGATTCTGGGGCCTGAGAGGGTGTTGTTCCCTCAGGAATTTATGGCTGTTTCTGCTTGGAACAACAATTCCAAGTTCCAGGAAGAGGATGTGCTCATGGAAGAGGATGTGCTCATGGAAGAGGATGTGCTCATGGAAGAATGGAGAGGAACTGGAGCCACCCAGGAGTTTCTTGTTCCTGCTGTGACCAGAGGGATGAGTGTCAGACCTTGAACTATATGTGCCCCTGCTTGCTTATTGAGAGAGTCTATGTAGGTCTTAGCCTCTGAGGGAATCAGTCAAGTGACTTTGGCCAATATTTCATTCTTCCTTTCTCCCCAGCTCAGTTCCAGCCCAGCAACTTGGAAGGGATAGAGGCAGGAAGTTATAAGGTAAAAGGTACATTATAAAACCAGTTGTTATTTACAACTTACTTTCCCAAACCAACCCTACTGGAATTCCTCACCCACCACCCCAAGGACTGCAGGTGAGGGGCAAGCAAGGACTGAGAGATGGCCTGGAAGAGGCCATATGTGCTCCTGGATGCATCTAGCTCTTTTCTGAACACTCATTTTTCTTCCTTTTGATTCTGAAACTCAAGGGTAAAAGAAGGTATAAGGAATGAAGAAGAGTAGGAGAATAAGAGAGAGACCTTCTTGTCTGTGGCTTGTGTCAGGACTGGAAGACACTCCAATTCCTTTGAGACAAACTATGTCCCCTTCTCCTGATAGCCTGATAGATTACCCCTGCTTCTAGGTTCCCTTCTCTGGATCTGATCCCATCTCCTGATAGAGATGGGATTTTTCTAATGGAATACCCTCACGATTCTTGTGTCCAAGACAGCACCTACTTCTTGGCCCAGCTGCTGAGAGGGGAGGCCCTTGGTCCTGTGAAGGCTTGATGCCCCAGCATAGGGGGAGGCTGGAGTGGGTGGGTGAGTGGGGGAGCGCCATCATAGAAGCAAAAGGGAGGGGTGGCATAGGGGGGTTGTGGAGGGCAAACTGGGAAAGGGGATAACATTTGAAATGTAAATAAATAGAATAATCAATAAAAAAAAAATTTTAAGACAGGGTTTCTCTGTGTGGTCCTGGCTGTCCTGGAACTCACTTTGTAGACCAGGCTGGCCTTGAACTCAGAAATCCACCTGCCTCTGCCTCCCAAGTGCTGGGATTACAGGCGTGCACCACCACTGCCTGGCTTTTTTTTTTTTTTATGGTTTTTTTTTTTAATTTTTAAGAAGAAATAAAAAAGGACATTTCAATTTCATATAAGTATATAATATACATTTATAATGTTATCTCTACCTCTGCCTTCTCTCCTATGTTTCTCAGCCTTGTTAGTCTCTTTGGTTTCTCATATAGTTTCATGCATACTTTCATGCCATATATATGATTTTATGTATCTATATAAGATCTAATAATCACAAATAAGATACAGCATGCAATATTTATCTTTCAAAGACAAAATTAATTCACTTATTATGATAATCTCCACATTAACTCATCAGTGTTAACTGGGCAATAATAGGATTCCCTCCAGGAAATACTATTCCTAGAGTAAAACTGGCCAGCACTAAGAGCCCTGGCTGCTGGTGCCAGGAGAGAGTCTTCTCTCTGAATTCTGGCTATTGTGGCCCAGAACTAAATCTACACATGCATATTTCCTGCCTTTTGTTTCATCTTTTCTACAAATTGTAATACTTCTATAGGCAAAGCAGTTTGGCTTGAGATGTAAATAAAATTTCCATAGATATATAGCATATGACATCTATTATGTACATGCATGCATATATATATATGTATATTCATACATGCACACAAATTTTCTTTTAATACAGGTAGACAGGTTGCAGTAACAGAAAAATAGAATAACTTGGCCTTCAGAGTGGAATGAAAAGAAGCAGTTTCCCCTCTCTCCCTGCTGAGCCAAACCCCTTCTCCCTTGACAACCCCTCCTCATGTACTCTAACCCATTTTCTCCTTGATTCTCTGAGCCTGGATGTATCTTTTTTGATGGAACTTTTGTACACAGAGTTTCTCTATCTTCAGGACACTGCTCCATCCCCTCCAGGTGTCCAACTATTTTTGCTTCTATAACATATCTACTGTCAGTTCTTTTGCGAATTCTTCCTGGCTAATGTAGTTAGCTTTTACCTGGGCGCTGAAAATCTGAGCTCACTTCATTGCACTTGTGCTGCGGGCACTTTTGCAAGTTAGTTCTTTACAATCTTTTTTCCCTCTTTTTCAGAAAGATACAATGTGGGTTTTATTTTGGTTTACTTACAAAATAAGTTTCCTCACACCATTTTTATAATACTTAGTTTGAGGGAATTCTTCCCTCCTTTTTCTCTTCCCCATTTCTTCCCATCCCTACCCTTACACATCTGCACATCTGGCTTCCCACCTCTCCCTTCACATCATGTCTTTTATTACTCTCCTTAGTCCTCTCCCTTAAAGCTTCTTTTTCCCCATCTCATGGCCCCTGTCTCATTTCCTATCCTCTAGCCACACTTATTCCCACCTAAGTATATATATATACTTATTGATATATACATACATATATGTATATATATATATATATATATATATATATATATATATATATATATATATCAATTAGAAACTGGGGTCCATATAGAGAGATCATGCAGTACTGTCTTTCTGAGCCTAGATTGTTTCACTGAATACAATTTTTAGTTCTATTTTCCTACAATCTTAATAATTATTTGGGGCTGAATATAACTCCATTGTGCAGTTGTATTGTATTGCCTTTGTCCATCTATCATGGATAATGACAAGCTAGATTTGATGAACAACAAGCCTGATTCCATTTCCTTGCTGTCATGAAAAGAAGCAATAAACAGGGCTGGCCAGGCGTATCTGTGGTAGGATAGGGAGTCCTTTGAGAATGGCCAGGCATTGCTAGATCAAATGGAAGTTCAATTTTTAAGTTATTTTTATATGGGTGTATAGTCATGCATGTCACAGTTCACATGTGGAGGTGAGAGGACAACTTTGTGGACTCAGATCTCTCTCTCTCTCTCTCTCTCTCTCTCTCTCTCTCTCTCTCTCTGTGTGTGTGTGTGTGTGTGTGTGTGTGTGTGTGTGCTCTGGAGAAGTGAACTCAGAATGTCAAGGCTGCTGCTCTGCCAATGTCTTTACCTGCTGAGCCACCTCATGTGCGCCTGTTTGTTTGTTTGGTGGGGGGTTGCTGTTGGGTTTTTTTGCATTTTTTTGAGAAGGCATCACACTCATTTCCACAGTATTTGCATCATTTTCCTCATACATATCTGTTTCTCTTCCCAAGCCCAAATGGAGTAATCTCTTCTCTGGAGTTCTTCCTTACCTTTTGGTCAGAGTGCATCCCCTCTTCATCTAGCAGTTTGAATTTCTAATCAGTACAGACTCCAATCAACAGTGATCTTCCTCCCACATTTTACATAGCATTTATAATAATGCCCTTACTGATTGGAAAGAGATGAAATCTCAAAGCAATTTTCATTTTCATTTGATAGCTAAGGCTACTGAACATTTAAAAGATATTTACTTTAATTTCATGTAATCCTCTTTGTAAATTCTTGTGCTGTGTTCATCTTAACTGTTCTTTGGTAGTCTTGGAATGTGTTTGGGGTGGGGTGGGGGTGGGGGAGTAGATTTGCCTTCCCTAAGCTTAAGGATCAGAATGCTGTCTATTGCACTATGTACAGAAGTGTGCATGTAAAAACAGCTTGATAAACCTATAATCTGCACTCTCTGTCTGTCTGTCTGTCTGTCTGTCTGTCTTTTGCAAACTTATTCTTCACTTTATTCTTCTCAACATTTCAGATATTCCCTATTTCCCCCAAGGAACATAAATGCATTGACCTCTCATATTTCCTTAAAGCTATTTCTTTTTCTGCCCAGAAAGCTTGCCTTTCCCTCCTCTTCATGCCAGAACTTTCTCCAGCCCTTTCCTCATAAATAGCTGTTTATCTTCCCAAGCACGAAGGAGGCGATTTCTTCTCCATGTCCTTCTTTACATCCCTTCTTCCCTCTTCTTCTAGCAGTTTGAATCTCTAAACAGTACAAACAATATTCTGCTTTGTTTGTTGGGTTTTTGTTTATTCATCTTCTTCCTCACTGCCTGGTTTATTCACCTCAGTGTCCCATCAACCATCACAGCTTTGTCTCTGTCACACAATGCCTGGCACCAAGGTCATGATCAGGTTTACTCAGCAAGTGACTGGATCCGTTACCTTTTCTCAGAAGGAATCCTGGTTCCTATGTTGCAAAGCCTTCACATTTCCTTGATCCTTCTCTCCACATTCTCTATTCATCTTATGGCCCAAAGGTACAAAATTGTTTCATGTGGATGAAGGTTAGCAATTGTATGCTCATATTTTCACAGGATTATGAAGTTGGAAAATAACTTAGTGAGTTTCATCTCTCTTCGTTAACAAAATGAAGAATCAAGGCCTATAAAAGGTAAAGGAATTATCCAAGCATCTGCATTACTATTTGTTATTCTAGTCAGAATGAGATTTCAGAGAAGCTTTCAAGATTTCTTTAATCAAAATATAATTGAATTGATTCTCCTTTTCCTCCTTTCTATCCCTCTTGTGGCCCACTTCTTCCCAAATTCATGACCACCTCTTCTTTAACCATTGTTGACATAACACAACCTGCTAAGTCCAGTCATTATTTTCTGCACCCCTAGATCAAGGGTTACACGCAACTAACAGCTGCTGAGAGAAAAGATTGGGTCTTCCCTATGGATGAGCCCCCTTGATCTGTTATACAGTATTCCAAGTGATCGGTCCGAGAAACGTACACATGAAAGTTTTAAAATTCATTTCCTTTCTATACACAGAAATTCATTTCTACTTTCTAGAAGCTGTGAACAGAAAAGTGGGCCAATGGTGCCACACAGTGGCTGACAGGCCAACTTCACTTAAAAAATTTCCTTGGGCTTGGTGGGGAAGAAATTTCCTTGGAAGTTTGAACTCCTTGCATACTTTCTCACCTAAAGGATGAGGGGGACAAGGAGATTATCTCTAGGAATAAATGAAAAACAGATATCTACATAGCCTCAGCTTTACAATTATAAAACAATATCCAAGTATACTGTTTAGGTTCCTCACTAAAACAGGTGGGGACTGGGGTACAGTACACAGCGTAGTAGCCACAGAGATTCCTAAAGACACTCCAAGTGAATACTCAGATCTTCTCTGAAACAACTTGGAAAGATATTTTTGAGTGTGTGGCCTGGCTGCTTTTAGAAACATGTGGTTGTTTTTTATATCTGGCTTGCTAAGAACTGGCTTTTCAGATTGATACAGGATTTTCTTCCAAGAGCATATACAAAGATCCAGGTCTCAAGAAACCAAAATCCACCCTCAGGTACGTCAAATAGGGGCTTTACTAAATGTGTTTAGAATTTGGATGATGGGTCTTTCGCTATTTTTATTTCTTTCACAGAAAACCAAACTCTGGTTGTCCCTCACAGGAATCATATAGGTAGGTCAGAGGAAACAGAGTGGCAGAGGCAGAAGAACAGAAAGGAAACAAGATTCGTGTCATCGGCCAAGATCTGATGGCGTCTGTTATCTGGGGATGGAGATTCTGGAAAGGCTAGGAGAAAAGAAAAGGCTTCCCAGTGCTGAACCTCAGCTAGGGACACATGTGTGGCACTTGCAGTGAAACCTGGCCCTAGCCCAGTCCAGAATGAAATTAGGGCCAAAAAAACCTGGAAATTAGGCAAATGGCCAATGATAACTCAGGAAAGAGTTTTGTTATAAATGTATCTTGATTTTCTTGTGCGTTCTTATAATATATCTAACTTTTGGACCCCTAAACGAACCAGTTGCTGTCAAGGTGGGAAGGGAGAAGTGCTTAGAAACCTGGGTGAGGAGGAAAGGATGGCTACGAGATGGAAAATAGAAAGCACTACAGGGAATAGGACCTTAGGCAGAGGTAAACATAATTTTCGTGTTGGGATGAAATTTATGCAACCAAATTAAGCTTAGTTTTCATTTAACTTAATTGAAATTTTTATTGACAAGGGATTTTTATTATGCAACACAATCTGCTCTTAGTTAGTGGCAATCATTCTGTCTTAGCTTCCTGAGGGAGGAGATTGTATGTGTCAACTACCATGTCTGGTTCCTTTAAACATATATCAGTCGTCTAGAATGTCAGGGCAATCTAGTTGTGACTGGTTATACTCTGGCTGGACATGTAATTATCATCTCATAGAGCTGTGAGATAGGAGAAACATGGTAAGTAAACTACATTTCACAGATAAATAAATTGAACCTCTGCCAGGTGGTGGTGACAACACAGGCTTTTAAACACAGTATTCGGATGAGGCAGGTGGATCTCTATTAGTTCAAGGCCAATCTAGTCTACAGAGTAAGTTCCAGGACATTGAAAGGCACACAAAGAAACCCTGTCTTGAAGAATAAACAACAAGAAATTGAACCTCTTTTAGTTTTATAAAGTACCATTTGTCAGTTGTTGGCAACAATTCCTGGGCAAATGGTCCTATTCAGAAGGTCTCTTCCTACAGCTAGATCATGTAGGTACTGCCTAAGTTTTCTTCTAGCTGTTTTAGTGTTTCAGGTTTCATATTTAGATATTTGACCCATATGGAGCCAGCCTTCATAGTTTGTCAGAATGAATATATCAGGTAAGAAAGAACTGTCCTATGGAAGAACAGCATGACTTAAAATAATTAAAGTTGAGTTCAGGAATGAGTTAAGGACAAGTAAAGATGAGCAGTGTATGCAGACATCTGAGTTCTCCATCAATGGAATGACATAAATGTGACATTAAGATGGACAGAGCAGCATGAGACGAGAGCCTCGTGGAGGACCTATGACCCTTGAGCAATGACAAACAAGCCAAGGCTTCCTGACCACAGGCCGATGATGTCAGGTGTTTCTTATGACAGCTGACTAACACGAGATGTTTAGCCAAGTTACATGAGACACCTCTGAGATCATAGGACCTTGATCTCAGAGATCTGCCTGCCTCTGCCTCACAAGTGCTGGGATTAAAGGCTTGTATCAGCACTGCCAAGTTTTAGATTATATTTTACAGTCATAATAAACTTGGCTGCAAATGCAATACTTGCTACATAGAAAGTGCACATACTTTTGCTGAAAGAAAAACCTCACAGCATTTTAAAAGATAGTTGTAGTTACAAATACTCATATTTGAATCTTCCATTTTATTCCATTGATCAACATGTCTGTTTTTGTACCAGTAATATACTGTATAATAGCTAAATGTCTAAAATAACATTATCTCCAATATTTTCTTTTTGATCATGAGTACTCTGGCTATCAGGAATTTTTGTGGTTCCATATGTATTTTACGATTAGTTTCTCAATTTCTGTGAAGAATATTGTGAATATTTTGATTGGAATTGCGTCGAATCTGAACACTGCTTTTGGTAGAACAGCCATTTTCTTTTTCATTTTTTCGCACTTACATGAACTTTAATACATGTGTTCTTAACAATCATGCTTGGATTGTTCATGAAAATTTTATAAAACATTAAAACAAAGCTAGCCATCATCTCACGTTATTTCCCTGTTAACTGTTTTGCAGCACATGCATATTAGGCAAGTATTAAAAAGAAAAAAAAATCACAAAAGCCAAAACAAAACAAAAAACTTTAAAAAAAGTTAAGTACATGGGATTTTGTTTACCGCTGTGCTTGATACTCATGGAGCCCGGAACCCCAAGGAACTTGTTTTCACTGCATCTTCACTTTTGCCTTTGTTCTTAGATTGCCTAAAGCGTTTAAGTACAAAGAAAATTTGTAGCAAAAATAATGAAAGCAAACAGCTGGTAACTTTACAGATACTGGAATGTGAACCATTTCTGCCCTTATCAGAGGAAATTGGGTCACAACTTTGTCTAGAGACGACTTCTGGAGCTGTGGTCAAGGGTGTGCACGCAGAGACACACAATCCTGCCGTGCATCCACGGGATGTTTGTTTGTGTCACAGCCTTACAAGTGCTCCAAGCCTTATAGTGCCCACAAAGACTACACTCATGACGAGCCCACTGTCCTCTTTACTCCCCGCCAGCACACACCAATATGAAGGCAGTTTGCTTAGACATGGAAGCAGTTTTAACACGGGCCCTTCTGAAGCCACAATGTACCAAAAGTACTATGCCCAACATGTGTAACTCATGTAAAAATTCTACAGCCCATATTGGCCACCTCAAGATGAAAACAAGTAACTTCCTAAAGTTAGCTGGCTCTATTCCCCTCATATTAAAACATAAAAGCCACATAGGAAGTATAGAAATTCAAGTAGAAGTAACATAAACCTGTCATAAATCGTAAACAAACAAACAAACAAAAAACCTGTGGGACAGCATGGATGACAAATGGTCTACTGTGTAAATTTTAGAATGAGGCAGTCAATGGTTGGAAGGCCGGTTAATTTTCCCCTCCTTCTCCTGCTTCATCTCCTTGGGTATCTGATGTTCACAATGTCAAGTTGTCTCTCAGTAACTGCATTATTAGCATGCTATCTTTGTAGGACTCTTCACTTAATGTATCAAGTTCACAATGGCTTCATCGAAAGCTGTTTTTTCAAGAGAGCAGGCTTTCTCTGGGGAGTTCAGGATTTCATAGTAGAACACAGAGAAGTTGAAGGCCAGACCCAGTCTGATGGGGTGTATTGACTGCATCTCCCTTTTGCTGATTTCAAATGCTTCCTGGTATGCTTGCTGTGACTGGTCCACATTTCCTTTCTTGTCATCACCAGCAGTAACCTAGGCCATGTAACGGTAGTAGGCACCCTTCATTTTCAAAACATAAGACTTTGCTTTCTGCTTGTTAAACATTGCAGATCAAGAACTTTTCCAAAGGAGACAGTGCATCGTTGCAGATGTCTCGCCGCTCAGACTCGATCTTCTCTCTGTATTCTCGAGCCATCTGCTGCTTTTTCTCAGCACCTTCCATCTTCTGCTCAGTACTTGAGACGACCCTCCAAGATGACCTACGAACTCCTGCAATGTTTTTTATAAGCAACACAGAGAAGGTTCCTCTCCTCATTCAACAGCTTGGCTCCTTGCTCAGTGACAATCTCCATGCCATCATATCACTCCGCCTGCTCGGCCAGCTTGGCCTTCTACAGCAGCTCATTTTTATCCATAACTGGACAGTCTGTGTCCGGAGTAGGTGGCAGCACCCAGACCCAGCTTGGCAGTCTCCGGGCAGCGGCAGTGGTGGCAGTGAGGCTGAGACTCTGTCCCTGATCTGGCTGTTCACAGGCTACCGCCATTTTCATAATAGTATTCTATAAATCCATGAGCACAAGATGTCTGTACATTTTTAGTGTCTTAATCTTTTTTCAGAGACTTGCAGTTTTTTAAGGCTAAAGAGCATCTGCACAGTTAAGGAAACAAACTTAGCAAAGAAGAAAATCACATCTTCAGAGGATTAATATCCATAATACAAAAAGAACTTAAACACACACACACACAAAAGAACAAACCCCAAAAAACAAAGGCTATGGAAACAAATATCCCAATTAAAAATGGTCCATGGATCTAAACAGAGATTTCTCACTAGAAGAAATAAAAATGGATATAAGAGATCTCAAAAAGTATTTGTTATCCTTAGTGTGATGGCTATTCCTGGTTGTCAACTAGATTACAGCTGTAATGAAATGCAATCCAGAAATGGAGGGCACACCTGTGATCCAGATCTTGAGGCTGAAATACAGGTTTATAACCTGGATCTTGACATAGAGATCTTGAGGCAGAGTGGCTATGAAAATCTTAGACCCAGGCAAGGTAGCACATACCTTTAATGCCAGCAAGCAGATCTCTGCGTTCAAGGTCAGCCTGTGACAAAGCAAGTTTTATATCCAGTCGTGGTGGCACACTCCTTTAATCTGGGCCACACCTTCTGCTGGAGGCCTACATAAGGACATTGGAAGAAGGAAGATTTGTTCTTTGCCTGCTTGCACTTACTTGCCAGCACATCTATTGGAATGTACTTCTACAGAAGACCAACTGAAACATCTAACCTCGTGGGACTGAGCAACTACTAGATTCTTGAACTTCCTATTCACAGCTGCCCATTGTTGGGTTAGTTGGACTACACACTATAAGCCATTACAATAAATTCCCTTAATATATAGAAAGACATTTCCTAAGTTCTGTGACTCAAGAGAACCCTAAGACACTTAGCAAGGAGGGAAATACAAAGAAGACAAACAATCAAACCAAACAAACCAAAACAAAAAATCAAAATTCAAAACCAACTAAACAAAAAAACCTTTGAGATTTCATCTCACTGCAAAATAGCCAAAAACAACAAAACAACTGAGAACAAGTGCTGCTGAGGTTGTGAAGAAAGAGGAGGAAATTGTGTAGCCACTCTGGAAGTCAGCATGAAGAATCCTCATCAAACTAAAAGATAAATCCATCATATGACCTAGCAATACTACTTTGCACATGTCCAAAGGACTTGATATCCTATTCCACAGATAGTTGGTTAACAATGTTCATTGTCACCCTATTCATGATAGCCAGGATATGGAACAACCTAAATTCTCTCTAATAAATGAGTGGACAATGAAAGTGTGGTACATTTTACACTACAGAATATTATTCACCTGATTTTTAAAGGAATCATGAAATTTTAAGGTAAGTGGATAGATCTAGAAAAGATTATATTGAGTGAAGTAACACAGACCCAGAAAAACAAACATTGCAAGTCCTCACTCATCTGTGGCTCATAGCTCAAAATCTTCAGATGTGGGTGTATAACATGAAATAACCACAGAAACCAAGACAGTATAAAAGGTAGGGAAGAGTTGGGAGGGGGAATATTGGGATATAGGTGCTATGAGGCAGGAAATGGAAAACTAGGGAGGTTCCAACCAGTTAGTGGGGAGGGAGGTCAATACAGAAGGAGGAACAAAGAGGAGGGAGCAATATCAGCAAGGTTACTTGATAAAGCCTTCAGGAATCTTTGAAGGTCAGCGAAGATGTGAGACCAGCAAGCATTGCACAGCTAGCTCTACAAGCAAGCCAAAGCCTTCCTCCACCACTTTCCATGGATTCTTTTTTTTTTAATTATTTTTTTGAGTTTTGGATTTTTTTTTTTTTTCTGAGACAGGGTTTCTCTGTATAGCCCTGGCTGTCCTGGAACTCACTCTGTAGACCAGGCTGGCCTCGAACTCAGAAATCCGCCTGCCTCTGCCTCCCAAGTGCTGGGATTATAGGCATGCGCCACCACTGCCCAGCTTCATGGATTCCTTTTAATACACCCCCCAAAAATCACGTGTCCTCCACGTGTCTTGCCTCAGCATGTGCATCTCTCTCATCTGACATCACTCTGCCAATCTGCCTGAGTCTAAGGAAGCAGCAAGAAGCTGCAACACACCACCAGAGCTTTTGGGTGCAGTTTTTCTCAGTGGAATCCCAGCAAATGAAGCTCAACTATGGAATGTAAGGTGAACGAATACCTGTGTGTGTGTCGATAGCAAAGAATTCCTCATCATGCTTCCTTTCACATGTTTGCTTTAGCAGAACATCATTTCTCCTCTGTCTGCTTCAATGAAATGTTCCTTCATGAGTCTGCCTTTAGCCTTTTACTTGTGTCCACTTCAGGATAACAGTCGTTCATGTGTTTGCTCCAGTTAAACCCCATCCAACATGACTGACTTTCTAAAGATCCCTTAAGTTTCCACTTCAGAGTACAGTACCCTTGTTCCCTGAAAGTCCCCTCAGAAGACACCATCTGATAGTGTTGTTTCTAAAGAAAAGGAAAGCAAGGAATATTGTTCTTCCCTTTATTTTTGAAAATTAGTAGGGTTTTTTCCAACTTTAGTGACTGGAATTTATTTGGAGGGGAAAAAAAATAAACCCTCAACCAAAAGGATTAGATTTTACATCTCAAAACATCTTTCAAGTAATGTCTACAGATTACAGATCATTTTTATAACTGTGGATGTTTATACAAATTTCACATGTATTTGAGAGTGGGACATAAGTCAACTCTTGTTTGTTTATTTATTTATTTATTTATTTATTTATTTTTAAACTTTAATGTATAAGTGCTCTGCTGCATATACATCTGCCTGCCTGAAGAGGGCATCATATCCCCTTATAAATGGTTGTGAGCCACCATGTGGTTGCTGGGAATTGTACTCAGGACCTCTGGAAGAGCAGCCAGGGCTCTTAACCACTGAGCTACCTCACCAGCCCATCTTGTTTTTATTTTAACAGAGGAACAAAGTAGTAGAGTGGGAAACTCTGCTTTCTTTGAATCCAACTATTTGTAAGGGAAATAGACATGAAGAGGGAAAACCACCTTTCATTGTCTCAGCAATAGTATTTTTTAAAAACCCATTAAACCAAGGATATCTCTCTAAAGCCCACATCCTAGCTATTAGCCAATCAAGTCCACTGGGTAAATGCTTTGCTATGCCCACTGCTGCTTCACACTACACCAGTGCTCCTTCATACAAGCCTAAGGCTTGCACATTAAGACTGAGGTATCATTTGTCTGCAGATACCCTGACTTCCCAAACAGGGAAGTTTGCCATCTTTGGATTTGACTCCTACAAGGGTGAGCATCAAAGCAGACAGGTCAAATTACTGTGTTGCAAGAGAACCTGGACCCTGTACAGTAATTATTTGGGTTATCCTATATTCTTGAGAGAAATCAACAAACCAACCCTCCTAAGTAGAAAACTACATAGTCTAGGTCACATTATAAACCCAAGCACTGGCGTGGGGTTCCAGTGAGGAAACTTACAAAAACCTTAAAAGACCCCAATCAAGGTTGAAGACCTCCAATTCAGCTCTCCCCATATACATACACCCATATTCACCACCAAGTCTATCAATTGAAATACTCTTTTCTCCAAGGGGGTGAAATCAGCAAGAACAGGCAGACAGGAGCAGGAATCAAAGATATCACAGAAGTGGTTTGCTGAGAAAAGCAGTGAGTCCTCAGGCCACAGCTTCTAGTGGCCAAGATAAACTGCCTGTGGAAGCAGACATGTGACTCACAGAGACAGCTCTTGGGTGCTAACAGTGTCATCAAGAACATGAGATGACCAGAGTGAGAAGGTTTTGAAAGAATGTGGATATATTCAAACCTCTAGAAAGCACAGTGTTTAGAAAGGGCGAAACTAATACAAGACTGGGATTTCCCACAACCTCTCAGTGCTTCCTCATCCAGGAAATGACCATTCATATGTTTATTGGAGGTCACACCATTTCTCTTACTAGTTGATTTCCCCTACTACCTGGTATAAAAGACCAGATCCTGGTATTGATCATCTCCTAACACCTTTCAAACCATAATTCAGTCTCCTATTCATTTTGGTCCCCAAGCAGTAGTATTTGTCAGTGGCCTGTACACTCATTCCCAAATATCCCCATTGGGAGGTTAAAAAATAAAACATTTCCCCCTAGGCTGGGCACAGTTAAGTTAGAATTAAAGTAGAAGACCTGGCAATCTTTACTAAAACTAAACTAAAACAACTTGAAAGACAAAAGTTACCTTTCTAAGGATGGCAAATTTATTCAGATAGTATTTGGGAATTCATAGGTGCCACTGTAGGATAAGGATTAAAAAGTAGAAATCTCATTCTTTCTTTCACCCTTTTTACTGCCTAACTGATATGACCAGAGGCTGTCTGTGTATCAGAGGCTATCTGTAGAGACTTCTGGCCTGGCCCAGCAGGGGGGGGTTCAAGCAAAGGGGAAATGTCACAAGCAGGGAGGGGAAGTGCCACCACCTCTGCTCTGGTGCTGCTCCATCCATTTGCCTAACAATTTCATGAATTCATTGTTTCTAATGGCTGAATAGTACTCCATTGTGCATATATACCACATTTTTTGCAGCCATTCTTCTGTTGAGGGATACCTGGGTTCTTTCCAGCATCTGACTATTATAAATAGGGCTGCTATGAACATAGTGGAACATGTATTCTTATTACATGCTGGGGAATCCTCTGGGTATATGCCCAGGAGTGGTATAGCAGGGTCCTCCGGAATTGATATGCCCAGTTTTCTGAGGAACCGCCAGACTGATTTCCAGAGAGGTTGTACCAATTTGCAACCCCACCAGCAGTGGAGGAGTGTTCCTCTTTCTCCACACCCTCTCCAACACCTGCTGTCTCCTGAATTTTTAATCTTAGCCATTCTGAATGGTGTAAGGTGAAATCTCAGGGTTGTTTTGATTTGCATTTGCCTAATGACTAATGAAGTTGAGCATTTTTTAAGATGCTTCTCCGCCATCCGAAGTTCTTCGGGTGAAAATTCTTTGTTTAGCTCTGTACCCCAATTTTTTTTTATTTTTTTTTATTTTTATTTTTTTATTTTTTTTGGTTTTTTGTCGAGACAGGGTTTCTCTGTATAGCCCTGGCTGTCCTGGAACTCACTCTGTAGACCAGGCTGGCCTCGAACTCAGAAATCCGCCTGCCTCTGCCTCCCAGAGTGCTGGGATTACAGGCGTGCGCCACCACCGCCCAGCTGCAACATTTTTTATATGTGTATAATTTTCAGTACAGAAATGGGTCATTACCTTTATTTCCTTAGCAAAGTTATCAAGAGTAGAACATTTCACCCTAAAGCAAAAGAATATACCTTTTTCTCAGCACCTCATGGTACCTTCTCCAAAATCGACCATATAATTGGTCACAAG
This sequence comes from Apodemus sylvaticus, assembly GCF_947179515.1. Classification (NCBI taxonomy): domain Eukaryota; kingdom Metazoa; phylum Chordata; class Mammalia; order Rodentia; family Muridae; genus Apodemus; species Apodemus sylvaticus. Next base: position 56,680,545 of record NC_067495.1, on the reverse strand, counting down.
ACAGACCTCAACAAATATAAAAAGATTGAACTAATCCCATGTTCTATTAATATCAGTCAAATCCAATTGGTCCAAAGCTTCAATTAGTTTCATTGTGTCCCTGTTTAGTTTCTGTTTTCCTGATCGGTCCACTGAGGAGAGTGGAATGTTGAAGTCACCCACAATTATTGTGTTAGGTGCAATGTATGCTTTGAGCTTTAGTAAAGTTTCTTTTACAAATGAGGGTGCCCTTGCATTTGGTGCATAGATGTTCAGAATTGAATGTTCTTCTTGGTGGATTTTTCCTTTGACCAGCAAGAAGTGTCCTTCCGTGTCTCTTTTGATGACTTGAGGTTGAAAGTCAATTTTATCTGATATTAGAATGGCTACTCCGGCTCGTTTCCTGAGACCATTGGCTTGTAAAATTGTTTTCCAGCTTTTTACTCTAAGGTAGTTTTGTCTTTGACACTGAGGTGTGTTTCCTGTATGCAGCAAAATGAAGGGTCCTGTTTCCTTATCCAGTCTGTTAGTCTATGTCTTTTTATTGGGGAATTGAGTCCATTGATGTTAAGAGATATTAAGGAATAGTGATTATTACTTCCTGTCATTTTTGATGTTATTTTTATATTTGAGTGGTTATCTTCTTTTGGGTTTGATGAAAGAAGGTAACTATCTTGCTTTTTCCAGGGTATAGTTTCCCTCCTTGTATTGGAGTTTTCCTCCTATTATTCTTTGTAGAGCTGTGTTTGGGGAAAGATATTGTGTAAATTTGGTTTTGTCATGGAATATCTTGCTTTCTCTATCTATGGTGATTGAAAGTTTTGCTGTGTATAGTAAGTAGTCTTGGCTGACATTTGTGTTCTCTTAGAGTCTGCATGAGATCTGCCCAGGATCTTCTAGCTTTCATGGTCTCTGGTGAGAAGTCTGGTGTGATTCTGATAGGTCTTCCTTTACATGTTACTTGGCCTTTCTCTCTTGCTGCCTTTAATATTCTTTCTTTGTTTAGTACATTTTGGGTTTTGATTATTATGTGATGGGAGGTTTTTCTGCTCAGGTCCAGTCTGTTTGGAGTTCTGTAGGTTTCTTGTATATTCATGGGCATCTCTCTCTTTAAGTTAGGGAAGTTTTCTCCCATAATTTTGTTGAAGATATTTGCTGGCCATTTCAGTTGTAAATCTTCACTGTCATCTATACCTATAATCCTTAGGTTTGGTCTTCTCATTGTGTCCTGGATTGCCTGGATGTTTTGGGTTATAAGCTTTTTGCATTTTGCATTTTCTTTGACTGTTGAGTCAATGGTTTCTATGGTATCTTCAGCATCTGAGATTCTTTCTTCCATCTCTTGTATTCTGTTGTTGATATTTGCATCTATGGCCCCTGATTTCTTCCCAAGGTTTTCTATCTCCAATGTTGTCTCCCTTTGTGGTTTCTTAGTTGTTTCTACTTCTGCTTTTAGATCCAGGATGGTTTTGCTCAGTTCCTTCATTTGTTTGTTTGTGTTTTCCTTTAATTCTTTAAGAGATTTTTGTGTTTCCTCTTTCATGACTTCTGCCAACTGACTCACTTTCTCCTGCATTTCTTTAAGGTTTTTTTTGTTTTGTTTTGTTTCGTTTGTGTTTCTTCTTTATTGGCTTCTATCTCTTGAGCCTTATTCTCTTGAATTTCTTTAAGTGATTTTTGTGTTTCCATTATACGAGTTTCTAGGTTATTCATGTTCCCCTGTATTTCTTTAAGAGATTCATTTATGTCTTTTTTGCATTCTTCTAGCAGCATCATGACCAGTGATTTTAAATCCAAATCTTGTTTTTCTGGAGTGTTTGTGTATCCAGGACTTGCTGATGTTGGAGAGTTTGGTTCAGATTCTGCCATATTGCCTAGATTTCTGTTAGTAGTGTTCCTACATTTGCCCTTTGCCATCTTGTTAGCTCTGGTGTTAGTTGGTCTTGTCTCTGGCTGCTGTTTGAGCCTCCTGTGAGGCTGTAGGGCTATTTCTGCAACACTGGATGGCTGGGTTTCCCCTGTCACAGAAGATTGCTCATGTGCTGTCCTCCTCTTGGGTGCCCTTGGAGCCATGGTGTGCCTTGCCCCAGATTGTGTCTGTGAGCCAGGTGGTGCCCATTTGCTCCTTCTGGGAGTGCTGATGGTGTATGCTTCGGGGACCTTTTCTGCAGGGATCAGTCGAGTGCTGATCACTCTGCTGAGCAATAGCACCCCCAACCGGGTTGGTGCACACAAGGCTAGCCTAGCTGCTCAGGCCCTGAGTTTAGGCAAAAGCCTGGCAGGCTTAGGCCGAGCAATATTATGATTGGGTCTGTCAGGTAGCCAAGATGGCAGCGTGCGTGCTCCCTGAAAGTGCCGGGAGAGTCTGCCCGGCTAACAACCTCCTAGCCAGGTTGGCACACAGGTGGCCCACTGGACAGCCCAGGGCCTGGGTGCAGTCCAACGCCTATGGGGCTTAGACCCCCACTATGTTAGCCTCTGGCTATGACTGTTAGCTGGCTTTTCCTGCTAGACCTCTCTGGCATCCTGTAGCCAAAATGGCAGTGCACGCGCATACTGGGACAGACCGCCAGGACAGACTGCTGGGCAGATAACCTCCTGGCCGGGTTGGCACACTGATGCCTCCCCCCCCGACCCCCCGAACATCCCAGGGCCTGGGTGCAGGCCAATGCTTGCCAGGCTTAGACCCCTGCGATGTTGGCCTCGGGCTAAGTCTGCGTACCTCGGGCTGTTGGTTCTCTCTGGTGTCTGAGAGCCAAGATGGTGGAGAGTCTCTCGTAACTGACTGGTGGGAGGCAGAGTTCTGATGCGGCTTCAGTGTGGTGAAAGGCGCTGTAAATCCGCTGCCTCTAGCAGCCTGGCTGGCCAGTGATGGTCAGTGGTAGCAGGCGCAGGGCCTGCCAGGACCCTGTCGCCTTGGTTCCACTGCTGATGGCCCTTCTGCTGGAGCTGCTGCTGCCACCATCCGGTGGTACACCTTTAATCCCAGGAGACAGGCATGCAGATCTCTGAGTTCAAGATAAAGAAAGCTACGGGTCAAGATCCAGGACAGCCAAGTTCAGGCAGTGAAGATATTGGAAATGAGGAAGCTACTGATAAAGTGAGAGAACAAGGGGGACAGCTTCCAGTTCCTGCAAGCAGCAGAATTTGGCAGCTTCAGTCACATGACTCTGGCTTTAGTAAATAATAGAAGGGACTACTGGGACAATTGGTTCTGTTTAGCTGGAGCTATGAAATTAGTGGTGATTAAAAAGAGACCAGCAACACTGAGGTGAAATCTTCTGGGAAGTGTTTTCTGAGAGCACAAAGAAGCACAGAGATAGCCGAGGTTATACCTCCTGCTGCAGCTGTACTTGGTAATGTGTAAGAGTCAGACAGGTGATACTGGTTTTGAAGGCATGAAGGCATCATAGAGAATAACTGAAGCTTGGCACTGTGAGAGGCCATGGAAAGCCATTGGTGAAGGTGCAGCCTCAGTTGCAGTTGACAGCACAGGACTGAAGGGGTCAGGCAAGGGAACTGAGGCTTAGTACCATGAAGAGAGCCTATGGGAGGCTATTGGTGAAGCCTGGTTGCAGTGGAAGACCCCAGTGTATTGGAGATGCCAGTACCATGAGATGGCCATCAAGAAAAGCAGTGTCAATGGAGTGGATCAATCTGAGCTTAGAGTGCTACAGAGGTCAGAGCTAGAGAAGTTATGTCAACCCTTTGGAGGAGCCTGGAATATGATGTGTGGTTATCAGACATTGGAACAAGAAGCTGTAACACTGAAGCTGCCTCAGGAGCCCCCAAATGTTCAAGATGCCTGAGCCATGAGATATCTGCTGAGGAAATCTGTTAATCCGGAGTGGATCCAGCTCAGGAGAAAGAAATTTGTTGCAGTCAATGAATGATGAAAAATGAGTTAGAGATCTGGAGGCTGCTTTGACATCAGACATGGAGATGCAGAGTTTGGAATTTTCCCAGCTGCTTTCCTGTCTTACTTTGGGGATTACAGTGAAGTGATTGAATGAATCTCAGAGGAGACCTTGATCTTTGGACTTTTAACATTGTTGACACTGCTATAGACTGTGGAGACTTTTGAAGTTGGACTAATTGTATTTTGTATTATGTTATGTTTAGCATAGTCTATGGCCCCCTTAGACTCATGTGTTTGGACAAGTCTTTGGAGACCAGAGAGTGGAATGTGATTGTTTGTATATGCTCTGCCCAGAGAGTGGCACTATTAGAAAGTGTGTTTCTGTTGGAGTTGGTGTGCCACTGTGGGTATGGGCCTTAAGACCTCATCCTAGCTGCCTGGAAGCCAGTATTCTGGTAGCAACCTTCAGATGAAGATGTAAAATGCTCAGCTCCTCCTGCACCATGCCTGCCTGGATGCTGCCACCCTCCTACCTTGATGATAATGTACTGAACCTCTGAACCTATAAGCCAGCCCCAATCAAATGTTGTCCTTATAAGTGTTGCCTTGGTCATTCTGTCTGTTCACTGCAGTAAATCCCTAAAGCCCTAACTAATACACCACACAACAATCTAGACACCAAGAAAAGTACTGCTCTAAAGCAAGGAATATTAAGAAAAATGTAAATGTGTCTGGACTAGGACAGCTTTCTCCTGCTGTGAGATGGAAAGTAATTCTTACCTTGGTGAAGAAGACTATACACACAAGCCTATAACTTATCTCAAGATGGTGCATGTGGATAATTACAAGAAGATTCCATAGTAGTTTTAGAATCTAGATTCCAAATACACTTGATTCAAAGACTGAAGAGGACCAGTGCTCAAGGAATCTGCTGCAGCATTACTTAACATGATGAATATTCTGGTTCTTTAATTTATGTTGACTAGGGGAGAAGGCCAGTGTCCTGGTTTTATTTTTGTTGTTATGATAAAATGCTTTGAAAAAGCAACTTAGGAAATAAAGTGTTTATTTATCTTGCAATTCTAAGTTACTGTTCATCATTGTGGATAAGTCAGGTAGCAGAATTTGAAGCAGTTAGTTACTTTGTATTCACAGTCAAGAGCAGAGAGTAATGAATTAATGAATGCATGCTGGCACTTAACTCATTTTCTCCATCTTTGAACAAATTCAGGATCCCCTGACTAGAGAATGGTGCCACCCACAGTGGGCCAGTACTCCCACTTCAATCAACATATTTGATATCATCCCCCATAGGCATGCCCACCTGATAACCTAATCTTTTTTTTTCTAGTGGATAAATTCTTTTTTTTTATAATTTATTTACATTTCAAATGAGTTCCCCTTTTCTAGCCCCCCCCACTCCCCGAAAGTCCCGCAAACCCCCTTCTCTTCCCCTGTCCTCCCACCCACCCCTTCCCACTTCCCCGTTCTGGTTTTGCTGAATACTGTTTCACTGAGTCTTTCCAGAACCAGGGGCCACTCCTCCTTTCTTCTTGTACCTCATTTGATGTGTGGATTATGTTTTGGGTATTCCAGTTTTCTAGGTTAATATCCACTTATTAGTGAGTGCATACAATGATTCACCTTTTGAGTCTGGGTTACCTCACTTAGTATGATATTCTCTAGCTCCATCCATTTGCCTAAGAATTTCATAAATTCATTGATATGATGATCCCTCATTGAGACTCCCTTCCAGGATGGTTGTATCAAGTTAACAATTAAAACTATTACAAGTGTCCCATCTGGGGATTCATCCCACATATAGTCACCAAACCCCGACACTATTGTGGATGCCAAGAAATGTTTGCTGACAGGAGCCAGATAGAGCTGTCTCCCAAAAGGCTCTGCCAGAGCCTTGCAAATACAGAGGCAGATTCTTGCAGCCAACTATTGGACTGAGTGTGGGGTCCCCAGTGGAGGACTTAAAGAAAGTACTGAAGGAGCTGAAGGGGATTGCCACCTCATAGGAAGAACAACAATATCAACAACCAGACCCCCAGAGCTCCCAGGGACTAAGCTATCAACTAAGGAGTACACATGGCTCCAGCTGCATATGTAGGAGAGGATGGCCTTGTCAGGAATCAATGGGAGGAGATGTTCTTGGTCCTATGAAGGCTTGATAGATGCCCCAGTGTAGGAGAATCAAGGGCAGGGAAGTGGGAGTGGGTGGGTGGAGGAACATTCTCACAGAAGCGGGGGGGGGGGGGGAGGATGGAATAGGGAGTTTTGGTGGGGGGGGGAACTGGGAAAGGAGATATTATTTGAAATGTAAATAAAGAAAATATCCAATAAAAAAAATAAAAAGCATCTGGCCAGTGGTGGCACACGCCTGTAATCCCAGCACTTGGGAGGCAGAGGCAGGCAGATTTCTGAGTTCGAGGCCAGCCTGGTCTACAGAGTGAGTTTCAGGACAGCCGGGGCTACACAGAGAAACCCTGTCTCAAAAAAACCAAATCCAAAAAAATCCCAAAAAACAGAAACAAACAAAACAAAACAAAACCTATCACAAATAACCAGAGGACTTCTTCAAAGATCTTTTGAGGGTGTAGCCAGGGCCTGGTCTTTTCTAGAAAGAATCTCATGGTTACAGATTTCACCTCAAAATATTAGACTAGAACTCCTGCTAGCTTCCTCTGAGAGCCAAGGAGAACCCTAAAACAATTGCTAATAGCAGTTTCTCTTTTGGGTAGTTCTTGGGGTTTCATCTTTTTTTCCAGTATAGTACCAGGAACTGGGGACATATATTGTGGACCTTCAGGTCCACCTCACCATTTCAAGAAATGAGAACCCCAATATCCTGATTTTAAAAAATACTGTAGTTTTACAAATAATATATGTTAAGTGTAGGAATATGAATTTATGAGTTGTTGGCCAGGGAGAACAGAGTCCTCCAAACAACGTAGGCTCTTTTTTGTCTTCTTGGTTGCCCACCAGAACTAGATGATAAGACCCCATTGTTGAATACAATGCATACTTAGATTGCATCTCACATAGAATGGAAGTAGGAACTAAGCTGGACGCTTCTTTTCTGACAGCTGGTTGTCATGTTCTTGGAAGGTGCTATAAAAGTTTTTGGAGGGGAAAATGGATCAATAGTCTTACTCAGACACTAGCCTATCAGCCAGGCATGATTTACCAACTAGTGCAATAGTAGCATGATTGCTTTGAGGCACTGTCTTCTTGGATTTGAGACCAATCCACAGAAATGAATCCATTCCTGGTATTATAAACCTATTCAGAAACTCATGGCAGAGTACCATGACCTGTATAGCATTGGGAAGAACCTGATGTGGGTGATGAGGAATTGGAAAAAAAGAAAACCTGACAGACCCATATACAGAAGAGTGGTCCATGGCTGATGGAGACTCAACAGTCGCCTGAAAATTCAGTCCATTTATTATATACAGGTTAATGCGGAGGTGGGTTAGTTATTCTTGATAGGAGCTTTCTTTAGGGAAGAAGTCTCAGGAAACAGTCTCCTGGGAGAAGGAGGCTGTGGTTTATATTTTTCTGCACAATCTGTTAACATCTGTACTCAGACCAAGGAAGCCCTTACCATTCCGCTGAGCCTGACCACGGGTCTCGGGTTTTGGCATTTTTGACAAGGCTGTGCTCATGTCAAAAATGCACATTTGTTTAGGACTTCATCTGCTCCACACACACAGGGGAAGATATAGGCTCCAGGGCAAGTGGATACTGTGGTTTTTCTAAATTGACAAAACATCAAACTTCTGTGCCTGTTCACAAGCCCCAAAAGCCTACCAAGGAGCCGATTCCGGTGCAATTGCACAAAAGTCATTTTATTCAAGCTCGATCTGAGGCTCACTGCCAAACCTGACACAGCAAGACAGAAAGGTGAAGCCCCAAGCCCAGTTTCAGGCAAGCATTTATAGAGGTAAGCAAACAAGCAAAAGGGTTTCTAGCCTGAAACACATCTGATTGAGCAGCTATTATGAGATCTGCCCTTTAAAATAATTACCTGGTGCTGGGAGCCAAACCATAAACTTAACTTCTGCTTTCCTCCTGATTGGTGGTTGTTAGGAAGTGAAGTGTCAGGGGCAGGCTTGCAGCCTGGAAACTAATGCTAGATGCAGGCTTGTTGGGGAGTAACTCTAGTTCAACATTAGGTCAGGTTCTCTAAGATGGAGTCTGAATCTGAGATCTGGTCTCTGAAATCCACCTTTTAAATGTTTGTAATTATACCCATAGATAAATGGTACCCTTGGCCTTAATCCAAAAAACAAAATGGACAAACAAACAAACAAACAAACAAAAAACCCTCTTTCCAGTGAATAGTGGTGAAAGCAGAGACTCGTGGATGCATAAGGTTCTAACAATAAGAGATGAATGAGTGCTCAGCCCTAACAAAGACATTTATATCATCTCCTCTAAGGGTCAGGGAACATTGTGAAAGATGGGAGAAAAAAAAAACATAAGAGCTAGAAAATAGAGAGAAATATCATGAATGTCATCTTCTGCACAAGACTCAGTAGCTGCTAGTATATTTGTCTGCAGAAGAATAGACACATCAAAATTCAGGCATTAATAGATGAATAGCTTACAGGGTCCTATCCCTCACTACTGTTTTATTTACTACTAATAGATTCATGGAAGGGGGAAGTCATCGCGTTTGATTGTCTTCCCATGGCTCCAAGTGATGCTTTGAATCCAGTGGTCACACAAATGACCCTGGTAAAACTAAACAGGTCACAAAACCAAACCTTAAGCTTATGAAGGTGGAAAAAGGACTAGTAAGAGAGTGAGTGGAGGCTGGAGAAATGGCTTAGTGGTTAAGAGGTCCTGAATTCAAATCCCAGAAATGACATGGTGTCTCACAACCATCTGTAATGGGATCCAATGCCCTCTTCTGGTGGGTCTGATGAAAGCTAAAGTGTACTGATATACATAAAATAAATAATTTTTTTAAAAAAAATGAGAGTGGATGGGTTGTTTCATAGGAATATGAGAGACATAAGAACGATGTAGGGAGAGAGTAACCAGATGCATTAAAAGCATGTATGAGATTGTCAAAGAGAAAATTTAATAAAAGGGTTGTTCTTACCCACTTCACCTTCAGCATTTGCTTTGTTTCTATGTCTGCTTCAACTCCATCTCTTCCTTCATGGTCTCACTTTGTCACTTGGACAACTTGGGGAGCACCTAGGGCCACCTTTCTAGAAATAGTTCAGGTTGACAGCAACTACCACCACCAAGCAATAAAATAACAACGAAAAAATAGTATATGTTTGCTGCTCTCCAAGGCCAGAAAAGGGTGTAAGATGACCAGAAAATTGATTTTTTTAGATGGTTTTGGGCTGGCATGTGAGTATTGGGAACCAAAGTCAGTTTCTCTGGGAGAGAAGTTCTCTTAACCATGAAGGCATCTCTCCAGGCCTTGAATTTATTGTTTGATTACCTGTTATCAAGTATCCCTTGGGCCTTTTTTGTACGTCATTAGTTTTGATTGGTCCTCTCTCTCACTCCTTCCTCTACTTATCTTCTACTTCTCCACTTAAACCTCTCTGCTTTTTTCCTGTCCTTTTTCATAACACATGTTCTACTACTCCCCTCAAGTCTCTGTATCTCTACTTCCACGGCTCTCTTTCTAGTTTTATGGCCCTAAACACACTCTCACCTAAATGCACACATATAAAAATTAGCAGCCAGGATCCTTACCTGAGATATAATATGTGGAGTTTTTTGATCTTGAGTTACTTCAGTTATGATAAGTTTTCCAGTCCCATTCTTTTACTGATAATTTCATAATTTATTCCTTCACAAGTTAATAAAATCCATTATATATATATCACATTTTAATTATCAATCAGTTGATGGGCATGTAGGTTACTGATTCCATTTGCTTGTTCTTATAAATAGAAAAGTAATAAACATGAATGTGCAAGTACCTCTATTGTAGGGTTTAAAGAGACCTTTTGTTATTGTTAAGGCCTAGGTAACTGTTATCTGTCTAGTCTGCCTTTTTGTGATGTTAGTAATATAAGGAAACTTTTTCATGTTATTTCTATTGTTACTAGGAAACTTTTTCATGCCCAATTTAATTACACATTCTGTTATGTTCTGTGCTCTTGGAAACCAATCACAATAGAAGTCAGTTTGAACTGTTTGTATATTTAGCCACAATAAGCTTGGACCCTAACCAACTGCCAGGCAGCACCTCCTACACCTAAGTATAAGCTATGGTTTTTGCATTTATAAGCTGCCCCTGGGATAGGCCCCAATGTAAGAGAAACATCTGTGCCAATATAAGACGCTATTTAAAATAAGACTTCCCTTTTGAGTAGGGGTCAAGCAAAGTTTAAGTTCTCAAGATCTCTCCGGAAACTAACATCATACTTACCAGAAAGAGACATGTACATGAGTAACTGACATCCTGATTGGCAAATTAAGACATGAATATTAGGTAAGGCAAATCCTCTGCCACAGTTGAATATCCCAACCAATGGGAATGTCATAAGTGTACAATGAAGATATATTACTAAGTAAATCCCTTATCCATAAATCCTGATTGGTTAAATAACTTGGCCCAGATATTTACAGATCTCTGATTTATAGGATCTTGACTCAGCATCTCAGTTCAGCTTCTGAGTTGATCAATCCTGGGGCAGATGCTCAATAAACTCTCCCTGTCTGACTGAGATCAGTGTTTGTGTGATTTGTGAAGCAACTCCTGGACCCCAACATGTAAAAGATTTACTTTCACTTGTTGAATTTTCTTAATTCTGTTTGACAGTTAGAGAAAAAAGCAAATAAAACTTTTGATGTGATTTTTAATGTATCACATGAATAAAGCATAATAAAGGGACTTAAAGGGTAGGAGTTTTGCCTGATTCCTGAGCACCAGGCCCCTGTCACTAGCCACAGCCCCCCTATAGATTTGTGACCATCAGTCACAGTAAGGGGCAAGTCCACTTGTAGAAGACATGACCTGTGGTAGCATAGGCTCAAGCCAGATCTCTATTTTAATGAGGTCCCTAAAATCCTGGAGGGCTTAACCAATCAGCTTTCCTTCCCAGACATTCCTCTCTGAAAAAGGTTTTTAACCCCAGGCACACCCTGAGAAGTGGGCTATGTATGGTTTTACTCATCTACTTTCTGCCAGGGCAATAAATGCCTTCAGATCATGGACTGCCTCTTTTCATCAGGATCCGCCTTGGGGAGCCATGGAGAAGGCTTTCGCCTGTAGAGCAGCCATCTGATCTCCCATAGAAGACCTCTCTGCACTCCCAGACACAGCAAACACCAAGCCCAAGCCAACCGTCACCAAGCCAAGGAATCTCCACCATTGGACCAGCCAGAGCTCAACCTTTCACACCACATCCCTGCCTGCCCCTGGCTAAATCCAGCCTTTGGTGGCCCCTACTCTGTTCTCTGCTCTTCAGTGGCGCCTGGGTGTCTGAGAGCCCAAGAACCAGATGGCCCCTGGGGACCCCCAAATGAGCTCTGGCTGTCCCTTGCCTCAGACTGTGCTTCCCCACCCCAGAGCAGTGTCCCAGGGCTGCCCTACAGCCCAACACCTGCCTGGTCAACTTCTCATATCCTGTCTCCCTGATCAGCCGAGCCTTGTGGTGGAGCAACTGAAGAACCCATAACCCTACATGTGTGTATATTCTATAGCAAGAAGGGGGAAGAAGGGAACTAATAGGAGGAGGGAAGGAAACAGGATGTCACAAGAATCTTTCTAGAATAAGCACTCTGACACCAATAAAAAAGAAAGAGACACTGGTGGACCAAAGCCAAGATAGCTTTGGTACGGGTTCCAATTTGTATTCTCATTTTATACTCTAGAACCACAAGTTGGGGGTAGGCAAGCAAGCAAGATCTTACAGAAGAGTATGTGGCAGCCAGCAGATTGTTACAAGCAACAGGTCATTCTGTTCCAGGTAGCGAAGTGAAGCCATGCTTGGCAAATATGCAGTACAAGTAGTGCTTTAAGTAAATCACTAAATAAATCAATATCTAATAATTTGTCTTTTATATTTTATTCTACTTCAAGAACAACATGGTAATGGGAATTGAATAAAGTCAAAATATATATGACATACTTGAATGTATGATGAAATTCATCACTTTACACACACATATATGTACATACATATAATTCTAATATATATTTGAACAAAAGTTTTAAAAAAAACTAAGTAGAAAGCAAATCACTGGTTATAGGGAAAAGAGGTAGGACACAGGATGTTGAGGTCAGATAAATTACTCTATATGGTGTTAACATATCATGAAGTATGTTTGTTGATATACATCTATCCAAAACCATGCAATATACAATAAATACCAACTGTTAAGTCAAAGGTAAATTACAGACCTTGAGTGAAAACTATTTTAAAATGTAGGTTCACCAACAGTAGCAAATATGTGTGTGTGTGTGTGGTGGGTGACAATTTAGAAGGCTATGCATGTGTGAGGCAGGAGATGAATGTCATAGTTTTATGCATTTCCATTTTGTTGTGAACCTAAAATGTCTCCAATAAAATTTGTTTAAAAAGAAAAGGAAGAAAGTGATGGATGGCAGTGTTATGGACTAATAAAAATACTTAATTTCACCCATAGTGAAATAAATTAAAGTAAGATTTCAATTCTCAGCTATCAGATTTAGATGTTCTACTTATGATTGAGCATTCAAACACATAAAATTTTTATAGACATTTTCTAATTGCCTAATTTCTATTCTGGTTGTGTAGAATAGTGACTTTCTCTTGACTCTATCACTAACACTTCTTAACCTAAATGAGATATCAATATCACTCTGTGGTGGTTTGAATATGCTTGGCTCATGGGGTATGGTAATGTTAGGAAGTATGGCTTCATGAGTAGGTGTGGCCTTGTAGGAGGAAGTGTGTCACTGTGAGGGTGGGTTTTAGATGTCTCCTCCTATGCTGAGGTTCCACCCATTGTTGAAGACACCCTCTTCCTACCTGCCTGGAAGTCGGTCTCTACTGGTTGCCTTCAGATCAAGATGTAGAACTTTCAGCTCCCTCTCCAGCATCATGTCTGCCTAGATGCTGCCATGCTTCCTGTCATGATGATAATGGATCTCTGAAGCTATAAGCCAACCCCAATTAAACGTTGTACCTTATAAGAGTTGCCTTGAATTAAATCTTTTAAAAGAAACTTAAAATCATAAGAGTTGCCTTGACCATGGTGTTGAAAGGATAGAAAATACAGCCTAACTCTCTAACGGCCCCAAGAAGTCAGAAGTTTAAAATGCTATCTCGCTCCAAAGAAGCTCTAACTCCAGCCTTCTAAGGAGCCCCAAACACTTCATATTCCAGAGCCTGCTCTTTGTGCTCTTTGTTAGAAACTAGGTAAAAGGTCGCATTCCAGAGCCCGCCCTTTGTTTGGAGCTAGGCAAAAAGGCCTTGAGTAGGTGATCCTGGCCCCATAAGGTGACTGGAAATTAGCTAATTATCTGCTTATCTTGCTTCTGTAAACTGCTTATGCTATTACCCCCACCCAGGAGTTCACGCAGCTATAGACCTCCAAGAAAATAGGAAACTAATTGGTCCACAGAGTGTGGGCTCCTATAATTTAAACTGATTGGCCTAAAAACTATGGAGTGGTACAAATCGCTTGGCTAGCACTACACTGACTCTTGATGCTAAGGAATGATTGGTTTGTGATTAGCGGGCTTTGTTGTAAACTTATAAAAGCTGTCCCAATTCTGCACTCAGGGTCCCACAGTCCTCTACCCCTGTGCAGTGTACGACTGTGAACCCCAGAGCCTCTGGCCCTTAAAGAGGAAACACAAAAATCCCTTAAAGAAATATAGAAGATCATGGGTCAACAGGCAGAAGCACTTAAATAAGAAACACAAAAATCCTTTAAAGAATTACAGGAAAACACAAACAATCAAGCAAAGGAACTGAAAAAAACCATCCAGTATCTGAAAGTGGAAGTAGAAACAATAAAGAAATCACAAAGTGAGACATCTCTGGAGATAGAAAACCTTGGAAAGAATTCAGGAGTCATAGATGCAAGCATCGACAACAGAATACAAGAGATAGAAGAAAGAACCTCAGGTGCTGAAGATACCATAGAAAACATTGACTCAACAGTCAAAGAAAATGCAAACTTCATAAAGCTGGTAACCAAAACATCCAGGAGTTCCAGGACACAAGGAGAAGACCAAACCTAAGGATTATAGGTATAGACAAGAGCTAGGATTTACATCTTAAAGGCCCAGTAAATATCTTCAACAAAATTGTAGAAGAAAACTTCAATTTTATCAGAAAATGTTTGTAATTCCCCTTTTAATTAATTTAGTAATGTTTTTTATGTCTACCATTTTATCTGCATTATTTTTTCATGATAATCTTCAGTTTTAATATGTCTTTCTATAAACTTCCTCTATTTTATCAGAAATGTTTTCAATGTAAATCTTTGATTTTATCACAAATGTTTCTAATTCCACCTTCAATTAATTTAGAAAGAGTTTTTATATCTACCATTTTATATGTAAAATTTTCCATGAAATAGTCAATTTTAATGTGTTTGTCTATATATTTCTTGAATTTTTGGGGGGTGTAACTCTTTTTTTTTTTTTTGGTTTTTTTTTTTTTTTTAAGACAGGGTTTCTCTGTGTAGCCCTGGCTATCCTGGAACTCACTCTGTAGACCAGGCTGGCACTCAGAAATCCACCTGCCTCTGCCTCCCAAGTGCTGGGATTAAAGGCGTGCTCCACCGCTGCCTATATTTCTTGAATTTTACCAGAAATATTTTCCATGTAAATCTTCAATGTTATCTGAAAATGTTTATAATTCCACCTTCAATCAACTTAGAATTATCTTTATGCCTATCATTTTATCTGTAAAATTTCCATGATAATCTTTAATTTTAACATGTTTTTCTATATATTTCTTCAATTTTATCAGAAATATTTTTCATGTAAATCTTCAAGTTTATCAGAAAATGTTTATAATTCCACTCTCAATCAACTTGGGAATGCTTTTATGCTTACCATTATTATATCTATATAAAATTTTCCATGATAATCTTCAATTCTAACATGTTTTATACATTTTTCTACAATTTTATCAGAAATATTTTTCATGTAAATCTTCAATTCTATCATAAAATGTTTCTATCCCATATTTCAATTAATTTAGCAATGTTTTACATGTCTACCACTTTACTCTTTAATTTTCCATGAAAATTGTCAATTTTAATGTGTTTATCTGAAATATTTTCCATGTAAATCTTCAATTTTATCATAAAGTGTTTTACTTCCCCTTTTAACACATAAAAATAGAAAATATCTTGTATAAAAAATTAAATAAAAATATTTTACACAAAAATTAACTTTATTTCCATTTACTCCAGGAAAAATGGGTTCAGAAGTGACCTAGTCAAGATCATACAGTCAACATTAAGGGATGACTCCTATGCCCACTTAAAAAATGTTTAAATTCTAATCCCTAGTACCCCAAAGTGTGACTCTATTTGGAGACACTGTGATTAAGTTAAAAGGTGGCCATTCCTGTATGCCCTAATCTAATTGAAGGATTAGTGGTCTATTTAAAGGGAGAGATTGGAAAAGAAACAGGCAGACAGACTAACACAAAAAAAGACCATATTTAAGCCATAAGCAGACTTTGAAAGAAACCAATTCTCTTGATACTGTCCCAATGTAACCCTTCAAACTGAGAAAATGAAATGTCTCTTGCCTATAAAATCACCTGATCCATATGTGGTATTTTGTTATAGCTGTATGGATGGATTAAATCTGCAACACTGATATTCAAAGGTGGAACTGATATTTATTTCTTGAATGGAATAAAGGAAGAGGCAGAGAAACAGGGGAAAAATGTGAAAGCAAATTTGTTTCTAGGTGTGACTTGAAATTGCATCTTGGTGCCTGATTTTAAGTATGGGCCACTAAGTAAATGATTCTCTTCTAAAGTAAAATTAAAAATTGTGTTCTCTTTTTATTTAATTTTTATTTTTTGAGACAGGGTTTCATGTATTCTGAACTGTGAACTCTGTATATAGCCAAGGATAACACTAAGCCTCTGATCCTCTTGGATGCTGAGATTACAGGAAGTGTGCCACACAGCTGGTTTGATGTCATGCATGTTAGGAAAGCACACTGCCAACCAAGATACATCCATAAGTTCAAAGCTTCTCATTTCCTAAGAAACCACTTATAGAGTCACCATTTTGTACAGAGGAAGGCCCTGGTACAGATAGACAAAGGAATCACAGATTTAGAAAATGTGGCAAACTTTCTTCTGGGTTCCTCCTGGTCCTTGTGCCCTGAGAGCTGTCTGAGGTGTTTAAGGCCTGACAAGAACTAACCCTAAAATTAGAAGAAGACCATGATTCCAGCCCAACAAATACATTTAAAAGCCCCAGCATGAGAGGAGAGACAGAGCTTTGGCTTCCTGGGTGTCCCCTCTGCTTTGCAGGAGGTCTTTGTCTCCGTGTCCCTTGCTGTGCCTGTGCACATCTTCACCTTTAATAAAAGTATTTTCCATCTGTTCTGCATGCTGTTGTGTCTGAGATTTTTTCCCCTGCTGCTATCAGTCGTGCTTGAGAGTTTTTCCTGCCTGTTAATTATTTAGCTTGAAGCGGGGAAAAAAAAAAAATGAATCCAAAGCTGGCCCAAACACCTAGAGGGTGATAGAAACTTAGAAAGTGGTTCCAGCCTTGAACATTTAAAAGTGGGGGTGGGGAGTGAGGTTTGTTCTCATGTTTTCCTGACTTCTAATTTCATGTTCCTGTGAATGTATCTGTGATCACTGATTGACTGTTTGTTTGTTTGTTTGTTTGTTTATTAAATCCCAAATGCTGCCCCCCCTTCTGATTCCCCCTCACATGTAGGGAGAGGATTCCCTACATCCTCTCTTCCCTTCTACTCTGAGAGGGTGGGACCCCCCCCTGGGTATACATCTATTCTGGTGCAACAAGTCTGCGAGGTTAGGTGCATCCTCTTCCTCTGAGGCCACACAAGGCAGCAGCTTTAGAAACAGCCCCCGCTCCAGGTGTTGGGGTAACCACATGGAGACTGAACTTCATATCAGCTATATATGTGCAGGGGGCCTATGTTCAGCCCATGTGTGTTCTTTGGTTGGTGGCTCAGTCTCTGAGAGCTCCCAGGAGTCCAAGTTAGCTGACTGTTGATCTTCCTGTGGGGTTCTTGCCCCCGCCCCCGAGAGCCTTCAAGCCTTCCCTTCAACTCCTCCATAAGAGTCCCTGACCTTATGTTTGGGTTTGGGTCTCAGTCAGCTGCCAGGTGTAGCCTCTCAGAGGAGAGTTATGCTACACTCCTGTCTGCAAGCAAAATAGAGTATCATTAATAGTGTCAGGGATTGGTGCTTGATCATGGGATGGATCTTGAGTTGGGCCAGTTATTGGTTGGCCTTTCCCTCAGTCTCTGCTCCATCTTTGTCCCTGCATCTCTTTTAGACAGGGCAAATTTGGAGTGGAAAGATGGGTTTGTGTCTTTATCTCTCACTGGGGCTCCTGCCTGATTATAGGAGGTGGCCTCTTCAGGTTCCATGCCCCCACCACTGTTAGGCATCTAGGCTGAGGTCACCTGCATTGATTCCTGGGAGCCTCCTCATATACCATGTCTCTGGGACTTCCTAGAATTTCCCCTCCCCCTCCCCCACCCCTGCCAGCTGCAGATTTCCATACATTCTCCTAACCCTCTGGACCTCTTGCCTGTGTCTCCTCATACCTGATCCTGACCCCCCTGTTCCCCTCTCCCACCCAGTTCCCTTCCTCCCTCTGCCTCCTATGACTTTTTTATTCTCCCTTCTAAGTGGTATTGAAGCATACTCACTTGTGCCTTTTTCCTTGTTTAGCTCTTTGAGTCTGTGGGATGTATCCTGTACTTTATGGCTAATATCCACTTATCAATGAGTACACATTATGCATGTCCTTTTGGGTGGGTTACTTTACTCAGGTTAATATTTTCTAGTTTCATCCATTTGCTTGCAAAATTCATCATGTCCGTGTTTTTAATAGATGAATAGTATTCCATTGTATAAGTGAACAACATTTTCTGTATCCATTCCTCTGTTGAGGGACGTCTGGGTGTTTCTAGCTTCTGGCTATTATAAATCAGGCTGCTATGAACATAGTGGAGCATGTGTCCTTGTTATATGTTGGGGCATCTTTTGGCTATATGCCCAGGAGCAGTATAGTTGTGTCTTCAGGAAGAACTATTTCCAATTTTCTGAGAAACTGCCAGATTGATTTCCAGAGTGGTTGTACAAACTTTCAATCCCACCTGAATTGGAGGAGTGTTCCTCTTTCTCCACATTCTCACCAGCATGAGCTGTCACTTGAGTCTTGGTTCTTAGTCATTCTGGTGGGTATAAGATGGAACCCCAGGGCTGTTTTGATTTGCACTTCCATGATGACTGAGGATGTTGAATATTTCTTTAGCTGCTTCTCTGCTTCTCAGACATTCAAGATTCCTCTGTTGAGAAGTCCCCCCACCTTTTTTATTTTTGTTTTTTAGGATTTGGTTTTTTCGAGGCAGGGTTTCTCTGTGTATCCCTGGCTGTCCTGGAACTCACTCTGTAGACGAGGCTGGCCTCAAACTCAGAAATCTACCTGCCTCTGCCTCCCAGAGTGCTGGGATTACAGGTGTGCACCACTACCTCCCGGCTTCTACCCCATTTTTTAAATGGGTTATTTGGTTCTCTTGAGTCTAACTTCTTGAGTTCTTCATATATTTTGGACATTAGCCCTCTTGGATATAGGGTTAGTGAAGGTCTTTTCCCAATTTGTGGGTTGTCATTTTGTTCTATTGACAGTACCTTTTTGCCTCACAGAAGCCTTTCAGCTTCATGAGGTCCCATATCAATTGTTAATGTTAAAACCTGAGCTATTGGATACGGATTTCGGCGGCGGCGGCGGCAGCGGCAGCAGCTGCAGTGGCTGCTCCAGCTGAAGGGCCATCAGCAGTGGAACCAAGGCGTCACAGGGACCAGTTAGGCCCTGCGCCCACGACCACTGACCTTCGCTGACCAGCCGGACAGCAAGCAGCTGCAGTTGTGCGGCGCCTTTCCTGCAAGGAGGCCACTTCAGAACTCAGCCTCCCACCAGTCAGGAGAGGCGCATCCATCTTGGTTCCGTACTCCACGGATCGGACTGAGGTACACAAACATAATCCGAGGCCAACACCGCGGTGGTCTGAGCCCGACGGGCGTTGGCCTGCACCCAGGCCCTGGGCGGGTCGGGGGGCCATCTGGGTGTCAACCCAGGCAGGAGGTTTTTTTGCACAGGCCTGCGAGCGCGCCGCCGCCATTTTGCCTGCAGGACGACAGAGAGCTCAGGCGGGCAGACCTGTAACAGGCATAGCCTAAGGCTAACAAAGCGGGGGTCCAGGCCCCAAAAGGCACAGGACTGACCCCAAGAACTGGGCGGCTTGGTGGGCCATCTGTGAGTCAACCCGCCCAGGTGATTGTTAGCAAAGCAGACTCTCCCAGCGCTTTCAGGGAGCGCGGGCGCACACGCCCGCCATCCTAGTCACCTGGCAGACCCAATTAACAGTCATAGCCCTAGGGGAACTTTGCTCGGACCTTGGCCTCCCAGGCTTTTGCCTGGACTCAGGGACTGGGCGGCCAGGCTAACCTTGTGTGCGACAGCCCGGTTGGCGGATCGGCTGCCCAGCGGAGTGAGCAGAACACAGGGGAGGTCACAGTAGCATACACCGTCTGCACTCCCTGGGAGTGCACACGGGCTCCATCTGCTCCACAGACACAATCTGGGGCAAGGCCTCAGGCAGAAGCCCTTAGCTCTACTCTCTCCGCTTCCGGATCCAGATCAGTCTGGGCGGCAGCATTACATCTCCAAGTCCTGCAAGTGGCTAGCTGGGCTTCCAGGCGGCCAGCTGGGAGAAGTCAGTGTGCTCCAGTGAATCCAGCGGGCCCCAGCGGGAGCCTTCTGGTGCCTGCTTTGGGATCTGAACAGCCTGGGCAGCAGCACACTGTCTACAAGCAGTGCAGGAGGTAAGCTGTGCACCAGAGGCCAACTGGGAAGGGGCAGCTTGCACTGGTGAGTCCAGCACTGAGAAGATAAACTAACACCAGTGAGAACTAGATGGCAAAAGGCAAACGCAGGAACGTCACTAACAGAAATCAAGGCAATATGGCAACATCTGAACCCAATTCTCCTCTACCAACATGTCCTGGATACCCCAGCACACCAGTAAAACAAGATTTGGATTTAAAATCACTGGTCATGATGCTGGTACAGGAACACATGAAGGTCATACATAAAGAAATTCAGGAGAAAATGGATCAAAAGTTAGAAGCCCTTGCAAGGGAAACACAAAAATCATTGAAAGAAATCCAGGAGAATACAAAAGCCAACAAGGAGGAAATGCAAAAAACACTTAAAGAAATACAGGAGAACTTTGCTCAACAGGCTGAGGTCATGAAAGACGAAACACAAAAATCTCTTAAAGAAATACAGGAGAACTTTGGTCAACAGGCTGAGCTCATGAAAGAGGAAACACAAAAATCTCTTAAAGAATTACAGGAAAACACAAACATGCAAGTGAAGGAGCTAAGCAAAACCATCCAGGATCTAAAATCAGAAGTAGAAACAACTAAGAAAACTCAAAGGGAGACAACTTTGGAGATAGAAAGCCTTGGGAAGAAATCAGGGGACAGAGATGCAAATATCAACAACAGAATACAAGAGATAGAAGAAAGAATCTCAGATGCTGAAGATTCCATAGAAACCATGGACTCAACAGTTAAAGAAAATGCAAAATGCAAAAAGCTTGTAACCCAAAATATCCAGGAAATCCAGGACACAATGAGAAGAACAAACCTAAGGATTATATAGGCATAGATGAGAGTGAAGATTTACAACTTAAAGGGCCAGCAAACATCTTCAATAAAATTATGGAAGAAAACTTCCCTAACCTAAAGAGAGAGATGCCCATGAATATACAAGAAGCCTACAGAACTCCAAACAGACTGGACCAGAGCAGAAATACTTCCCGTCACATAATAATCAAAACACCAAATGTTCTAAACAAAGAAAGAATACTAAAGGCAGTAAGAGAAAAAGGCCAAGTAACATATAAAGGAAGACCTATCAGAATTACAGCAGACTTTTCACCTGAGACTATGAAGGCTAGAAGGTCCTGGGCAGACCTCATGCAGACTCTAAGAGAACACAAATGCCAACCAAAACTACTATATCCAGCAAAACTCTCAATCACCATAGATGGAGAAACTAAGATATTTCATGTCAAAACCAAGTTTACCCAATATCTATCCACAAACCCGGCCCTAAAAAGGATAATAGGAGGACAACACCAATACAAGGAGGGAAACGTTACCCTGGAAAAAGCAAGATAGTAACCTTTCATCAAACCCAAAAGAAGTTAAGCATTCAAATTTAAAAAATAACGTCAAAAATGATAGGAAGTAACAATCACTATTCCTTAATATCTCTTAACATCAATGGACTTAATGCCCCAATAAAAAGACACAGACTAACTGAATGGATACGTAAACAGGACCCTACATTTTGCTGCTTACAGGAAACACACCTCAGGGTCAAAGACAAACACTACCTTAGAGTAAAAGGCTGGAAGACAATTTTACAAGCAAATGGTCTCAGGAAACAAGCTGGAGTAGCCATTTTAATATCAGATAAAATTGACTTTCAACCCAAAGTCATCAAAAGAGACCCTGAGGGACACTTCTTGCTGGTCAAAGGAAAAATACAAAAAGAAGAACTGTCAATCCTGAACATCTATGCACCAAATGCAAGGGCACCCTCTTTCGTAAAAGAAACTTTATTAAAACTAAAAGCACACATTGCACCTAACACAATAATTGTGGGTGACTTCAACACTGCACTTTCCTCAATGG
Organism: Apodemus sylvaticus; assembly: GCF_947179515.1. Taxonomy (NCBI): domain Eukaryota; kingdom Metazoa; phylum Chordata; class Mammalia; order Rodentia; family Muridae; genus Apodemus; species Apodemus sylvaticus. Next base: position 56,658,771 of record NC_067495.1, on the reverse strand, counting down.
ACCGATCAGAAAAACAGAAACTAAACAGGGACAAAATGAAACTAATTGAAGCTTTGGACCAATTAGATTTAACAGATATATATAGAACATTCTATCCTAAAACAAAAGAATATACCTTTTTCTCAGCACCTCATGGTACCTTCTCCAAAATCGACCATATAATTGGTCACAAGACAGACCTCAACAAATATAAGAAGATCGAACTAATCCCATGCCTCCTATCTGATCACTATGGAGTAAAAGTGGTCTTCAATAGCAACAGAAACAACAGAAAGCCCACATACACGTGGAAACTGAACAATACTCTACTCAATGATACCTTGATCAAGGAAGAAATAAAGAAAGAAATTAAAGACTTTTTAGAACACAATGAAAATGAAAACACAACATACCCAAACCTATGGGACACAATAAAAGCAGTGCTAAGAGGAAAACTCATAGCCCTGAGTGCCTCCAAAAAGAAAATGGAGAGAGCATACATTACCAGCTTAATGACACACCTGAAAGCCCTAGAACAAAAAGAAGCTATTTCGCCCAGGAGGAGTAGAAGGCAGGAAATCATCAAACTCAGGGCCGAAATCAATCAAGTAGAAACAAAGAGAACCATACAAAAAATCAACAATACCAGGAGCTGGTTCTTTGAGAAAATCAACAAGATAGATAAACCCTTAGCCAGAATGACCAAAGGGCACAGAGAAAGTATCCAAATTAACAAACTTAGAAATGAAAAGGGAGATATAACAACGGAAACTGAGGAAATCCAAAAAATCATCAGATCCTACTACAAGAGCCTATACTCAACACAACTGGAGAATCTGGAGGAAATGGACAATTTCCTTGACAGATACCAAATACCAAAATTAAATCAGGACCAACTAGACCATCTAAACAGTCCCATAATGCCTAAAGAAATAGAAGGAGTCATAGAAAGTCTTCCAACCAAAAAAAGCACAGGACCAGATGGCTTCAGTGCAGAATTCTACCAGACCTTCAAAGAAGAGTTAACACCAATACTCTTCAAACTATTCCACAAAATAGAAACAGAAGGAACACTACCCAATTCCTTCTACGAAGCCACAATTACGCTGATACCAAAGCCACACAAAGATCCAACAAAGAAAGAGAACTTCAGACCAATTTCCCTTATGAACATCGATGCAAAAATACTCAATAAAATTCTTGCCAACCGAATCCAAGAACACATCAAAACGATCATCCACCATGATCAAGTAGGCTTTATCCCGGGAATGCAGGGTTGGTTCAATATACGGAAATCCATCAATACAATCCACTACATAAACAAACTCAAAGAACAAAACCACATGGTCATTTCATTGGATGCTGAAAAAGCATTTGACAAAATTCAGCATCCCTTCATGCTTAAAGTCTTGGAGAGAACAGGAATTCAAGGCCCATACCTAAACATAGTAAAAGCAATATACAGCAAACCGGTAGCTAGCATCAAACTAAATGGAGAGAAACTTGAAGCAATCTCACTGAAATCAGGGACCAGACAAGGCTGCCCCCTTTCTCCTTATCTTTTCAATATTGTACTTGAGGTACTAGCTCAGGCAATTCGACAACATAAGGAGATCAAAGGGATACAAATTGGAAAGGAAGAAGTCAAACTATCATTATTTGCAGACGACATGATCGTCTACCTAAGTGACCCAAAGAACTCCACTAGAGAGCTCCTACAGCTGATAAACAACTTCAGCAAAGTGGCAGGTTATAAAATCAACTCAAGCAAATCAGTGGCCTTCCTATACTCAAAGGATAAGCAGGCTGAGAAAGAAATTAGGGAAATGACCCCCTTCACAATAGCCACAAACAGTATAAAGTATCTTGGGGTGACTCTTACCAAACATGTGAAAGATCTGTATGACAAGAACTTCAAGACTCTGAAGAAGGAAATGGAAGAAGACCTCAAAAAATGGGAAAACCTCCCATGCTCCTGGATTGGTAGAATCAATATAGTTAAAATGGCCATTTTGCCTAAAGCACTATACAGATTCAATGCAATACCCATCAAAATCCCAACTCAATTCTTCACAGAGTTAGAAAGAGCAATTATCAAATTCATCTGGAACAACAAAAAACCCAGGATAGCTAAAACTATTCTCAGCAACAAAAGAAAATCTGGGGGAATCAGTATCCCTGACCTCAAGCAATACTACAGAGCAATAGTGTTAAAAACTGCATGGTATTGGTACAGTGACAGGCAGAAGGATCAATGGAACAGGATTGAAGATCCAGAAATGAACCCACACACCTATGGCCACTTGATCCTCGACAAAGAGGCTGAAAACATCCAATGGAAAAAACATAGCCTTTTCAACAAATGGTGCTGGTTCAACTGGAGGTCAGCATGCAGAAGAATGCGAATTGATCCATCCTTGTCTCCTTGTACTAAGCTCAAATCCAAATGGATCAAGGACCTCCACATAAAGCCAGACACTCTGAAGCTAATAGAAAAGAAATTGGGGAAGACCCTTGAGGACATCGGTACAGGGAGAAAGTTTCTGAACAGAACACCAATAGCGTATGCTCTAAGAGCAAGAATTGACAAATGGGACCTCATAAAATTACAAAGTTTCTGTAAGGCAAAGGACACCATCAAGAGGACAAATCGGCAACCAACAAATTGGGAAAAGATCTTCACCAATCCTACATCAGATAGAGGGCTAATATCCAATATATATAAAGAACTCAAGAAGTTAGACTCCAGAAAACCAAACAACCCTATTAAAAAATGGGGTACAGAGTTAAACAAAGAATTCTCACCTGAAGAACTTCGGATGGCGGAGAAACATCTTAAAAAATGCTCAACTTCATTAGTCATTAGGGAAATGCAAATCAAAACAACCCTAAGATTTCATCTTACACCAGTCAGAATGGCTAAGATTAAAAATTCAGGAGACAGCAGGTGTTGGAGAGGGTGTGGAGAAAGAGGAACACTCCTCCACTGCTGGTGGGGTTGCAAATTGGTACAACCACTCTGGAAATCAGTCTGGCAGTTCCTCCGAAAACTGGGTACCTTACTTCCAGAAGATCCTGCTATACCACTCCTGGGCATATACCCAGAAGACTCCCCACCATGTAATAAGGATACATGTTCTACTATGTTCATAGCAGCCCTATTTGTAATTGCCAGATGCTGGAAAGAACCCAGGTATCCCTCAACAGAAGAGTGGATGCAAAAAATGTGGTATATCTACACAATGGAGTACTATTCAGCCATTAGAAACAATGAATTTATGAAATTCTTAGGCAAATGGATGGAGCTAGAGAATATCATACTAAGTGAGATAACCCAGACTCAAAAGGTGAATCATGGTATGCACTCACTAATAAGTGGATATTAACCTAGAAAACTGGAATACCCAAAACATAATCCACACATCAAATGAGGTACAAGAAGAAAGGAGGAGTGGCCCCTGGTTCTGGAAAGACTCAGTGAAACAGTATTCAGCAAAACCAGAACGGGGAAGTGGGAAGGGGTGGGTGGGAGGACAGGGGAAGAGAAGGGGGTTTGCAGGACTTTCGGGGAGTGGGGGGGGCTAGAAAAGGGGAAATCATTTGAAATGTAAATAAATTATATCGAATAAAAAAAAAAAACCTGAGCTATTGGATAACTAAAGGAGATGATCAAGGGGACACAAATTGGAAAAGAAGTCAAAGTATCACTATTCACAGATGATAAACATTTATGTTTAGTTATCCAATTGCTCTGACTAGAACTTCATGTACTATATTGAATAGGTAGGGAGAGAGTGGGCAGCCTTGTGTAGTCCCTAATTTTAGTGGAAATGCTTTAACTTTCTCTCCCTTTTATGTTTTCTATTGGCTTGCTGTATATTGCTTTTATTAAGTTTAGGTATGTGCCTTGTATTCATGATCTCTCCAAGGCTTTTGACATGAAGGGGTGTTGAATTTTGTCAAAGGCTTTTTAAACATCTAAAGAGATGATCAGATGATTTTTATCTCAGATTGTTTATACAATGGATCATGTTGATGGATTTTTGTAGATTTCACCATCACAGCATCCCTGGGATGACACTTGGTCACAGTGAATTATATTTTTGATGTGTTCTTGAATTCAGTTTGTGAGAATTTTATTGAGTATTTTAGAGTCAATGTTCATAAATGGAATTGGTCTATGTTGAATGCTTGTGTTGTTTAGCAATCAGTGTGACTGTGACCTCATAGAATGAATTTGACAGTGTCCCTTCTGTTTCTATTTTGTGGAGTAGTTTGAAGAATATTGGCATTAGCTCTTCCATGAAAGTCTGGTAAAAATCTGTACTGAAACCATCCGGCCCTGGCCTTTTCTTTTTTCCCCCATGGGAGACATTTTATGACGGCTTTTATTTCCTTGGGGGTTATAGGATTGTTAGTTAGTTTACTTGGTCTTAATTTAACTTTGGTAAGTGGTATCCATCTAGAAAATCATCCATTTCTTCCAGATCTTCCAGTTTTGTGGAGTACAAGCTTTTGAAGTAAGACCTAATGATTTTTTTTTTAGTTTCCTCAGTTTCTGTTGTTATGTCTCCCTTTTCATTTCCAATTGTTTTAAATTTGGATACTGTGCCTTTTAGTTAGTTTGGCTAAAGGTTTTTCTATCTTGTTGTTTTTCTCTAAGAATCATCTGTTGATTTTGTTGATTGTTCTCTTTGTTTCTAAATGATTGATTTCAGCCCTGAGTTTGACTATTTCCTGCCACCTACTCCTCTTGGGTGTGTTTGCTTCTTTTTGTTCTAGAGCTTTCAGGTGTGCTATTAAGTAGCTAGTATGAGATCTCTCCAGTTCCTTTATGAAAGCACTTGGTGCTATGAACTTTCCTCTTAGCACTGCTTTCATTGTGCTCCATAAGTTTAGGTATGCTGTGCCTTCATTTTCATTGAATTCTAGAAACGGTTTAATTTCTTTTTTCTTCTCCAACCAAGGGATGATTGAGTGGAGAGTTGTTCATTTTCCATGAGTATGTGGGCTTTCTGTTGTTGAAGTCCAGCCTTAGTCCGGGTGGTGATTTGATAACTTGCAAGCAGTTATTTCAATTTCCTTTTTATTTGTTGAGGCCTGTTTTGTGACCAATGATATGGTCAGTTTTGAAGAATGTACCATGAGGTGCTGAGAAGAAGGTATATTCTTCTGTTTGGGGGTGAAAGGTTCTGTAGATATCTGTTAGATTCATTTGGTTCATAACATCTTTTAGTTTCATTGTTTTTATGTTTAGTTTTTGATTTGTTGAACTGTCTATTGGTGACAGTGGGGTGTTGAAGTCCCCAGTATTATTGTATAGTGTTTGATGTTATTTGAGTTTTAGTAATGTTTCTTTTCCAAACGTGGGTGCTCTTGCATTTCAGGGAAAGGTGTTCAGAATTGAGAAGTCCTCTTGTGAATTTTTCTTTTGATGAGTATGAAGTGCCCTTCCCCATCTCTTTTGATTACTTTTGGTTGAAAATCTGTTTTATTGGATATTGGAAATGATACTTTAGTTTGTTTTTTTACTCCATTTGATTAGAAAACCTTTTCAAACCCTTTACTCTGAGATATTGTCTATCTTTGTTGCTGAGGTATATTTCTTATGTGTATCAGAATGATGGATCCTGTTTATGTATCCAGTCTGTTGGCCTATGTTTTTTTATTGGTGAGTTGAGTCTATTGATTTTGAGAGATATTAATTACCAATGATTGTTACCTTCTGTTATTTTTATGTCGGTGGTGGTACTATGTGTTTGTGATTCTCTTGGTTTTTCTGAGATGATTAATTTCCTGTGTTTTCTTGGGTGTACTTACCCTCCTTCTGTTGGAGTTTTCCTTCTAGTATCCTCTGTAGGGCTCTATTAGTTGAAAGATATTGTTTAAATTTTGTTTTGTCATGGATTATCTTGGTTTTTCCATCTGTGGTAATTGAAAGTTTTGCTGGGCACAATAGTCTGGGGCTGGCATCTGTGGTGTCTTAGAATGTGCAAGACATTTGTCTCAGATCATCTGGCTTTAAGACTCTCTGTTGAGAGGTCAGCTGTAATTGCTTATCTAATGACTTTACTTTCTTTGTATTCCGTCTGTTCCTTTAAAAAAATTATTTAGTGTTTCTTTTAAGAAAGCATTTCATGTAGCCAAGTCTGGTTTCAAAGTGGCTATATGGCCTTGAACGTTTGACCCTCCTGTTTCTACCTCCCCAAGTGGTGAGATTATGTCTTGGGTTGACAATTTTTTGGTTGAATTGTGTGGTTAAATTGACTTAAAAACGACTAAGAAAAATATCAGGGTTGAAATATAGTGCAGTAACAGAGCATATCATCCCTATATACAAAGCCTGGCTTCAATACTTGGTAAGACAGTTTTATAGGAAAATTTCAAAGATAAAACAGATGTATCTCAAAAATTATCAACACCATTCTCGTTGCATCTCTATCCTTTACTTTCACAAATATCTAATTTATTTTTCATAATTTTTGGATTTAAAATTTCATACAGTAAATTACATACATTTAATGTGTAAACTATATCTCAGCAGTTTAGCATTCATTTTGCATGGGCATACCCTGATATTCAATCCTTAGAGCTGCAAAAATAAGTGAGTAAATAAATAAATCATAAAATTCGGTAAGATTTCACCTGTAAAATCATGACCCCAAACAGCAGCAATAGCACCACAATACATGTTAGTTGCATCAGTCATGAAAACACGTATTTTTAAAGTGCAGGTAAAAATACAATAGCCACATGGGGACCACTTTTGGAGAAACTGGTTAAGAGGCAAATGTGAAGGGCACTGGATGCTCATTTTCTTCCCTTCTCCAGCAGTTTAGTAGAGGGCTGCTCTGGACTGAGCTATCTGTGGAAAGACAAGGTCTTTGGCTAATGTCAGCATTCCCAGCAGACAAGACTTTTCCTAGGCTCCTTTGTATGCAGACCTTGATCTTGGGCATACACAATCCCGAGCATTGTTCTTGTTTTCAAGATCATTGATAAATTTTTTGTTACTCGGAGAAAACTATTCAGTGCCTAGGCAAATTTTCTGGGGTGGAGTTAAAGTTCACTTTTTTCTTAGAATGCCCACAGTGGTACAGTGGCCTGCTAAGTAGACAAGTTCCTCTTTGCTGGAACCTTGTATATGGTTCATATAGAAGATTTGTAACCAACCTCTGCTACAGAACAAGGAGAGTTCAGAAGACGGCTTGCACTACTGCTCTTTGGCTTGCTTGTAAGTGCCCCACCCCACAATGAATTCTAAGCTATACTTGTATTCTGTGGTATGATCAAAGTGGACTCCCCAAGTAAGAGCTAAATTGTGGGGAACGGAGACATAGACGCTGAGAGGCATAGAGACAGAGAGGCCACTGGAGGCATAGAGACTGAGGGAATGAGAGGCCAAGGGCCATAGAGACAAAGGAGCATAGAGACAGGGGAACGGAGATGCAGAGAGGCTCAGAGATAGAGGCTTGGCCAAGCCCAGTAATAGAGAGCCCAAGGGGCATAGAGGCTGAACTATAGGGACAGAGAGGTTGAGGGGTCCCATGATGGTGAGGGACACAGAGATATAGGGACAGAAGAGTTGAGAGGCATAGAGTCTCGGGGACAGTGATGCAGAGGGGCTTAGAGACAGAGGCTAGGAAATGCAGAGGGACAGAGAGGCCAGGGGACATAGAGATTGAGCTGTATAGAGACAGAGAGACTACGGAGGTCATAGAAGATGAACTGCATAGAGGCCACAGCGGGCAAAGAGCCCAAGCTCCACGGAGACAGAGGCTAGAGGGGAGCATAGTGGCTGAGTTGCATAGGGCCAGAGAGGCCGTGTGTGTGTGTGGGGGGGGGGGCATAGAGTCTGAGCTGAATAGAGACAGAGAGTGCATGGGAGCATGAAGATGGAGTTGCATACAGAGAGGCCACGGGGGCAGGCATAGAAGCTGACGGAAAGAGAGGCCTGGCGTCATAGAAACAAAGGGGCATAGAGAGGGGGACAGAGATACACAGGCGACAGAGATGTAGGTACAGAGATTGAGGGACATAGAGGCTGGGCCCTATTGAGACAGTGAGGCCATGGGGGTCATAGAAGCCAAGCTGCATAGAGATAGAGAGGCTCCACAGGGCCATTGAGGCTGGGCTGTATACAGAGAGAGGCGCCACAGCGGGGGTGGGGGTGGTATGGGGCGTAGAGGCTGGGCTCTGTACACACAGAGAGGCCAAGAAGGAGGGGGCATAGAATCCAAGCTGTATAGAGACAGAGAAGCCAAGGCAAGGGGCATAGCAACTGGGCAATATTAAGACAGTGGCGAAGGGGAGGGGATAGATAGAGGTCAAGTTGCAAAGAGGCAGAGAACGGGGTTGGGGTGGGGGATGGGCATACAGGCTGAAGCAAAGAGATGCCAAGGGCCATAGAGACAAAGGGGGATAGAGGGATAGAGAGGGACAGAGATGCAGAGGGCCACAGAGATCAAGGATCCGTGAGGTCGAAGGCCAGACAGCCACAAAGAGATAGGGACAGAGAGGCTAAAGGGCATAGAGTCTTGGCAACAGAAAGGCTGAGGGACAGACAGGGTGAGTGGCATAGAGGCTGAGTTGCATACAGTTTGGCTTCAGAGGGCATAGAGGCTGGGCTGTATAGATACAGAGAGGCCATGGGGAGGGCATAGAGGCTGAGTTGCACAAAGACAGAGAGACCGCGAGGGGATGGGGGATGGGGCATAGAGGTTGAGGCAAAGAGAGGCCAAGGGCCATAGAAACAATGGCACGTAGATAGATAGATAGATAGATAGATAGATAGATAGAGATATATATTAGAGAGAGAGAGAGAGAGAGAGAGAGAGTCAGCTGACAGGGATGCAGAGGGCCACAGAGAGGATAAGGAGCATAGAATCTCAGCAAGAGAAAGGTTGGGAGGCAGAGGGACATAGATGCTGAGCTGTATAGAGACAGAGAGACCACGGAGGTCATAGAGGATGAACTGCATAGAGAGGCCACGGGGGTGGGTGGTGGTGGCATAGTGCCCAAGCTCCTTGGAGACAGAGAGGCCAGAGGGGAGTAGCAAGGCCGAGGTGCATAGAGACAGGCCACGGGGGAGGGGGTGGGGACAAAGGCAGAGAGTTTACAGGGGGCGTGAAGACCAGGCTGCATAGAGACAGATAGGCCGAGGGGGGACATAAAGGCTGGGCTCTATATAAATACAGAGGTCACAGGGTTTGCATAGAGGCTGGGCTCTGTACAGAGAAGCTTTGCTGTGTAGAATCAGGACACAGGGAGGAGACATAGAGGCCGAGGTGCACAGAGACAGAGAGGCGGGGGAGGAGGCATAAAAGCTGTATAGAGACAGAGAGGCTTTGAGGGCTATAGAGGCTGGGCTGTATAGAGACAGGCTACAGCGGGGGGGGGGGGGGTGGCGTAGAGGCTGGGCTCTGTACATACAGAGGGCAAGGCAGGGCATAGAGTCCAAGCTTCACAGAGACAGAGGAGGGGGAGGAGCATAGAGGTTGGACTGCATAGAGACAGTCCACGGGGGTGGGGGGCATAGAGGCTGCAGGAAAGAGACCGAAGACCATAGAGACACAAGGGCACAGAGGCTGGGTTGCATAAAGCTAGAGAGGCCACGGGGACATAGAAGTCAAGCTCCATAGTGATAGAGAGGTTCTAGGGGGCAATAGAGGCTGGGAGGCTACAGGGGTGGTATCAAGTCCAGGCTGCATAGAGACAGAGATGCCACAGTGGGGGCGGGGGAGGCATAGAGACTGAAGGAAAGACAGACTGAAGACCACAGAGACAAAATGGCATAGAGAGAGATGCATAGGCTGCAGAGATGGACAGAGGCTGAGAGGCATAGGGGCTGGGCCCTAATGAGACAGGCCACGGGGCGGCATAGAGGCCAAGTTGCATAGAGACAGAAAGACTATGGGTAGGGGTCATAGAGACTGGGCTGTATCCAGACAGAAAGGTGAAGAGGAGAGCATAGAGGACCTGTTGCAATGATACAAGGGGAGGGAGGCGTGGGTATACAGGCTTAGATGCCAAGGGCAATAGTGAAAAAGGAGCCGAGAGACAGAGATGCAGAGGGACAGAGAGACTGAGGGGCATAGAGTCTCAGCAACATAAATGCTAAGGATCAGATGGCAGAGGCTTAGCTGTAAAGAACAAGAGAGGACACCGGGGTCCTAACTGTATAGAGACAGAGGCCACAGTGGGGTAGGAGGCATAGAGGACAGAGAGGGGAGGAGGGGAGGCTGGGCTGCACAGAGCCAGAGAGGTCACGAGGTTATAGAAGCCAAGCTGCACAGAGATAGAGAGGCTCCAGATGGCCAGAGGCTGGGCTGTGTACAGACAGAGAGGCCAGGAGGAGGTGTTTTGTTCATGAAAAGGTAACGGGGGGGATATGTCCTATGGAGGTGTGGTGAGGTGTGGGGGAAGGGGGTGCCTCATCGGCATCCCTTCCCCCTGAGGGACCAGACATACGACGGTATAGAATAGAGTTTATTCAGGGCAGGGGGAGGGGAGTTAAGAGGGTAGTGGAGGCAGAGAAAGACGGAGATAGAAGGCAGAGAAGTAAAGGAGTGGAGGCCAGCCATGAGCAACTAGAGCCAGAAGGGGGAAGAAGGAGAGGACAGAGCAAGACAGAAGACGGGCAAGCATCCCCTTTATATTATAGTGAGTCTTTTATAGTACATCAGGTAAACCTGACTGTCGCCAGGTAACTGTGGGGCAGAACCTACCTGGCTGTTGCCAGGTAACTCTGCGGTGGAGCTTAGACAAAATGCTAAGGGTGGGGCATAGAGGTTAGATAGCATGGACAGAGGCTGCGGGGAGAGGGGCGGGGGGTGGCAGGCAGGTTCGGCTACAGAAAGGCAGGCCATGGGGGAGGGGCATAGAAGCCGAGATAGAGGCCCCAGGGGTGCATAGAGGCTGAGGGAAAGCGAGGCCGAGGACCATAGAAACAATGGGGCATAGAGATAGAAGGACTGAGATGCATAGGGCTACAGAGATATTGGGACAGAGAGATCGAGGGGCATAGAGGCTGGGCTATATAGATTCCGAGAGTCCACAGGGACCATAGAGACGGAGCTACATGGACACAGAGAGGCCACAGGGTGCATAGAGGCTGGGCTGTATAGAGATAGAAAGTCCACAGTGGTATGGGGGGGGGGGGGGCATAGAGTTCCAGCGGCCTATGCTCTATAGACAGAGGTGAGAGAGGAGGGAGCATAGAGGCTGGGCTGCATAGAAACAAGAGTCCGCTGTGGGGCGTAGGCGCTGGGCTGCATAGATACAAAGAGGTCATGGTGGTCATAAAAGCCAAACTTCATAGAGATAGGCCCCCAGGGGGCCAGAGAGGCTGGGCTGTATATGCGGGGGCTCTATACTGACAGAAAGGCCATGGGGGCTGAAGAGTGGCATAGAAAGTTTGCTGTATAGAATCAGAACTCATAGATGCCTAGCTGCATAGAGACAGTGAGGCCACAGGGGTCATAGAAGCCGCGCTGCATACAAATAGGCTCCCGGAGGCCATAGAAACTGGGCTGTATATAGACAGAGAGGCCTGTGGGTGGGACATAGAGTCCTAGCTGCATGGAGACAAGCCAGAGGGGAGCATAGAGGCCAAGCCGCACGAGACAGAGAGGCCATGGTGAGAGAGGGAGCAGAGAGAATGCGCCACGTAGAAACAGAGAGGCCACGGGGTCATAGAAGCCAAGCTGCGTAGAGATAGAGAGGCTCCAGGGGGCCATAGAGGCTGCACTGTATACAGAGAGACCGGTGTGGGTGGGGCCTAGAGTTCTAGCAGCGTGGAGACAAAGAGGCCAGAGGTCACGGTGGGGGAGGGGAGCAGAGAGAATGCGCCACGTAGAAACAGAGGCCAGGGGGTCATAGAAGCCAAGCTGCGTAGAGATAGAGAGGCTCCAGGGGGCCATAGAGGCTGAGCTGTATACAGACAGAGAGACCAGTGTGGGTGGGGCCTAGAGTTCTAGCAGCCTGGAGACAAAGAGGCCAGAGGTCACGATGGGGGAGGGGAGCAGAGAGAATGCACCACGTAGAAACAGAGGCCACGGGGTCATAGAAGCCAAGCTGCATAGAGATAGAGGGGCTCCAGGGGGCCACAGAGGCTGAGCTGTATACAGACAGAGAGACCTTGTGGGTGGGGCCTAGAGTTCTAGCTACGTGGAGACAAAGAGGCCAGAGGTCACGGTGGGGGAGGGGAGCATAGAGACAGAGATGCAAGGGGAGGAGGGGGCATAGAGGCTTGTCTGCATAGAGACAGAGAGTCCATGGGGCTCATAGAAGCCAAGCTGCGTAGAGATCGAGAGGCTCCAGGGGGCAACAGAGGCTCGGCTGTATACAGACTGAGAGGCTACTGGGAGGGGGGCATAGAGTCCAAGCTGCATGGAGACAAACCAGAGGGGAGCATAGAGGCGGAGCTTCATAGAGATAGAGAGGCGTGGGAGAGGGTATAGAGTTTAGGCTACATAGAGACAGAGAGTCCACGGTGTGTGTGTGGGGGGGTGGCATAGAGGCTTGGCTGTATAGAGAGAGGCCACGAGGTTGAAGCATAGAGTCCAAGCCGCATGGAGACAGAGGCAAGAGGGGAGCATAGAGGCGGAGTTTCATAGAGACCAAGAGGCGGGGGGGGGGGGGGGGGTGTATAGAGTTTAGGTTACATAGAGACAGAGAGTCAGGGGGGAGTGGCATAGCGGCTTGGTTAAATAGAGAGGCCAGGAAGAGGAGGCATAGAGGTCGAGCTTCATGGACATAGAGAGGCCACAGGTGGTGCATAGAGGCTGAGGGAAAGAGGCAGAGGGCTGTAGAGACAATGGGGTGTAGAGATAGAGTGACAGATGCATAGGGCTACGGAAATGTTGGGACAGAGAGGCTGAAGGTCTTAGGGGCTGGGCTCTATAGATTCTGAGAGCCCACAGGGACCATAGAGCCCAAGCTCCGTGGAGACATAAAGGCTGAGCTGTATAGAGACAGAGAGGCAGTGGAGGGGGCATAGAGGCTGGGCTGTATAGAGACAGAGAGGCCCCTTGGGTGGGGGTGGGGTGGGGATGGGGGTAGAGACTGAGGGAGAGAGAGGCCGAGGGCCATAGTGATGATGTGGCATAGAGATAGAGGGACAGAGATTCGTTGGGCTACAAAATTGTTGGGACTGAGAAGCTGAGTTGTATAGAGTCAGAGAGTCCACTGAGTGGGGGTGGGGACATAGACATAGAGCCCAAGCTACAGAGCGACAGGGAAGCGGGGCGGGCCATAGAACCTGAGTTACAGAGACACAGAGTGACCACAGGGGGCATAGAGGCTGAGCTGTAATTGACACACAGGCCTCGGAGGACATAGAGCCTGGGTGGTGTTGAGACATAGAGGCCGAGCTATATAAGGACAGAGAAGGCTTGGGGGAGTGGCGAGCACATAGAGGCTGAGAGAAGAGAGTCCGAGGGCCATAAAAACAAAGGTGAATTGAGAGAGGCGGAGGTGCAGAGAGCTCACACATAGGGACGCAGATGCTAAGGGGCATAGCGTCTCAGCAACGTCTCAGTCAGAGCCTGAGCTGCCTAGACACAGAGTCCATTGGGGGGGACGGGGGCATAGAGGCCAAGTTCCTAGACACAGAGATACCAAGGGACATGGAAGCCAAGATTCTTAGAGACACCAAAGGAAAGAGGCTGAGGAAAAGATAGCCTGAGGGCCATAGAAATAAAGGAGCGTAGAAATAAAGGGGCAGAGAGGACGCAGAGGAATGGACGAATAGAGGCGGAGCTGCATGGGAAGGGGCCTAGAGGCCAAGGGGCCTAGACACAGGGACTCCAATGGACATAGAAACTGAGCTGTATAGAGACAGGTGCTGCGGGGTGGGGGTGGCATAGAGCCCGAGTGAAAGACATGCTGAGGCCATTAGAGCTATAGGGACAGAGAGGCTGAGGGGCATACAGGCCGAGCTGCATGGAGGTGGAGTGGCCCGGAGGTTGGGGGAGGCAGCATAGAGGCTGAGAGAAAGAGCCTGAGAGCCATGGAGAAATAGGGACAGAGGCTGAGCTGTATGAAGACAGAGATGCCACGGAGGGCATAGAAGCGAAACTGCATAGTCAGACAGGCCACAGTGTGTGGGGGGTGGGTGGGAATAGAGGCTTAGCTGCATAGAGACAGGCCTAGGGGAGCATAGAGACAGGGGCAGAGAGGTTGAAGAACATAGAGTCTCAGGGACAGAAATGCAGTGTGGCATAGCGACAGTGGCTGGTAGGTGCAGAGGGACAGGGAGACCAAGAAGCTTGTAATCTGAGCTGTATGGAGACAGAGAGGCTGCGGGGCATGGAGGCTGAGAGGCATAGAGACATAGAAACCAAGGGGGAATAGAGGCTGAAGGACATAGAGACAAAGTGGTTGAGAGGCCGGGGAAGGCAAAAGTAGGAGAGGCTGAGGGGCATAGAGACAACAGGATAGAGAGGCCAAGGGGCATAGAGGCTGAGCTGTATAGAGATAGAGAGGCCTGGGGAAGGGAGGGGCGAGGGGCCTGATATGCCCAGGGCCATAGTGATAGAGGGACAGAGAGGTTGCGGGGAATAGTCTCACAGAGATGCAGAGGGGCTTAGAGACAGAGGCTAGGAGGACCTGAAAGGTAGAGGGACAGAGGTCAAGTATCATATAGGCTGAGCTGTATAGAGAGGCAGAGGCCTGGGGAAAGGGCAAGGGGCCTGATATGCCCAGGGCCATAGAGATAGAGGGACAGAGAGGTTGAGGGGCATGGAAGCCAAGTGTCACGAGGCCACAGGACGGCAAGGGGCATAGACTCTGAGCTGTATAGAGACAGAGAAGTTGAGGGGCTGAGGGCCATAGAGATAGAGGGACCAAGAGGCCGAGAGCTCTGACAGGCCAGGGGGCATGGAGGCTGAGAGGCACAGAGACAGAGAAGCCAGAGGGCAGAGAGACCAAAGACTTAGAGACAGGTTGAGGAGCCAGAGAGTTTGAGAGCCATTGAGATAGATTGGCAGGGGCATAGAATGTTGAACAGAAATGCAGAGGGGTTTAGAGACAGAGGACATAGAGGCTGAACTGCATAAAGACAGAACAGGAGGCATAGTGGCTGAGAGCCGGAAGAGCATAGAGACAAAGAGGTTGAGGGACCAGAGAGGCCAGGGGGTGCTTAGGGGCTGAGGAGCATAGAGACAAAGGGGCACAGGCTCGTGCATGAGAGCAGGTGGTGGTGCATAGGGGAAAAAACACCCCAGGGGCGGGGGGGGTACAGAGGTGCAGCATGCCTTAGAGTCAAAGGCTAGGGGAAGCTGAGGCACAGGCCAAGGGGCAGAGAGTCTGGACTGCAGAGAGACAAAGAGGCATAGAGATAGGCTTAGGGACAGAAAGGCCAAGGGGGAGAGAGGCTGAGCTGCACAGAGACAGAGAGGTTGAGGCTCCCAAGAGGATGAGGGCTATAGAACTGGAGCAGCACAGAGGCTGAGGGCCTGAGATGCTAAGAGGCACAGAGACAGATGCTCAGGGACAGCAGCTAGGGAGGATGACAGGCCTAGAGGCCGAGGGACAGAGGCCAAGGGGCGTACAGCCTGAGGGAAGGAAAGGCCCAGGCACATGGAGGCTGAGAGGCATAGAGACAGGGTAGAAAGAACAGATGCAGAGGGGTTTAGAGACGGTGGCTGAGGATAAAAGAGGCTGGGAGACAGAGAGACTGTGGGACATAGAGGTTTATGGGCAGAGATGCAAAACAACTTAGACACAGGCTAGAAGAGGCTGAGGGAAAGAGGCCAAGGGCATAGTGACTGATGGGCATAGACACATAAAAGTTGAAGGGCTGGAGAGGCTGCTGGGCATAGAGACAGGAATAGAAAGAGGCATTGAGACAGAGGGGCACAGAGGCAGAGACACAGAGAGCTTAGGCACACACACAGAGGCCAAGGGGCATAAGGCTGAGGGAGAGGGTAGGAGACGATGTGGGGCATAGAGGTGGAGAGGCTGAAAATCAGAGGCACAAAGACAGGTAGAGGCAGAGAAGAGGGCTGGCTACAGGGCAGAGCCTGGGAGAAGAGGCAGAAGCAGAGGAGCAGAGGAAGGAATGCAGAGGGAGACAGGCTAACGGGTAGACAGGCAGAGGCGTGGAGGCTGAGGTCTGGAGACAGGCAGAAGCAGAGGTTGACAGGCAGCGAGCCACACAGGCCAATTCAGAGTGGAGAAGTAGATAGAGATAGAGAGGCAAAGGTAGAGAGGCAGAAGCTGAAATACAGAGGCAGAGCAGGGGTAGAGGGGCAGAGGGAGATGCCCAGAATGCTAGAGCAGAGAGACTGGAGAAGGGAGAAGAAGAGGCAAAAGAAGCTGAAGCCGAGTTGGAGAGGTAGCAAGGCAGAGAGGCAGAAGAATGCAAAGGGAGAGTGTAGGGGGACAGGGTGATACAAGGCTTTCTCAGGGGCCCCATTGAAAGGGAAAAAGGGAGCATTAGTTGTGTGTCCTTGCTCAGGTGCAGTCTGGCGCTCGGGGCCGGGCATCAAAGGAGTCAGAGTTGCAGTTTCTGGGATCCGAGTCTTCCCTCCAGGCTGTGGTTATCAGTCCCGCAGCAACTGTGTCTGAGCATTCTGTGTTCTCTTTGCCATCTTTGTATCATTTAGCTTTCTGCTGGCCTTGACTATCCATCCCTCTCTCCCCTGCCAACAGTAAGTAAGAAGCTGTGTGGCTTAATAAACTTGCTTGGCATAAGACAGCTTGGGCAAGAACTCCTGAGCCAAATTTTCATGTCTTCTTCATCTTCTAATTTTCTGCTGCTTCTTCCTCGAAGCCTGTCTTGAAGAACAACTCATTGGCCCACCCCAGTCGGCAACTGAACAGGGACTGGAGTGAGGAGAAAAGGGTAAGTATGACTGCAATACATAGATAAATGAGAAGTCCGTCCGAAGGGACTTGAAGGAAAAGGTGATGGAGTCAGAAGTGACACATGGGGCAGAAAGAGCTCAAGGAACACTTTCTTTGTCTACAGATGCTCCATCTGCTTCTTCTGCATTGTTGATCTTGTAATTTTCTGAAGCTTTTTAGAAAAGTTCTTCATTTTCATTTAAAAAAATAAATAAAGCCCCTTGGTTCCCTTAAGAAATGTCTGTTAATTTAAAGACATGGGGATGCACAGATGAAACTTTAAAAACCAGAGTATCACTTATTTGGGCCATGTGAGTTTCCCATTGATTGGTTAGCACTATGGAATTTTATATATGATTGTTTAGACCCACACTGTGAATTTGATTCATTTGTAATTCAACACCCCTTTGAAGCTAGACAGTTTACTCCAAAACAGACTGGGGGGGGGGGCAGAAGGTAGAAAAAAATACAAATCAAAAAAATAGAGATAAAAGGCCCTGAGGACAAGGAAGCAGCTTTAGTTTCTTGAGTTAATTTAGCGCCATGATGTCTCAGAGGAACCTTCTTTTTTGCTTGATGGTATGGTTATAAAATCATCTGAAGTGGCTCTTACCAGTTTAACTGATCGAAAAGTCCCTCCTTCATCAAATAAGGGATCATTAGGTCCCCTATTATAGCCTCCTGACCTTCATTTTCAGAAGCCAGGTTAACCTGAACCTCCTGTAATAACACAGTCACATGTAAGATGGTAAAGAATCTAGAAGCTTCCAGGACTAGGCCTAGGTTAGCCGACTGAGGCAGTAAGCCTCCGAGATGGCATTTACATCAGGAGAATAAAATTTACTTTTACACCCTGTTGCATGGTAAGACTTTTCCTGGGGAAATGCAACACACATGCCTATTCACTCCAGATAGGGATGCCACAGCAGCCAAAGTAAAGACCACCAAAGTCCAACCTAATGAAGCAATGGATTTTATTGAGGTTGCTTACAGGAATATGGGTGAGGGGTTACTCCCAGGAGCGGAAATGACTCAAAGACAGCTGCATGACCAAAGCCCACCCCACTATGAGTAACAGCTCACAAAGCTGGGAACCTGGAGTACACGGCTCAGCCTGCAGGCAGTGCAACAGCTTGGAGAGTGTCCTTTCCAGGCAACTCAGCTGGTTTCTGCTTCTTCCTGGCAGTTGGTCTGATGTTAGAGTTGTCTTTGCAGCCTGGCTTGTCTGAGAGCAACTCTCAGCAGCCTTTACTGTTTACTCTGGCAAGGAAAGGGCCTAGTGAATCTGGCCAGCTTCAGGGACTTCCTATGATCAAATTAATGCCAATGCTCAACAGTTTTCTCAGAGACTGTCTACCATAGACCTCTGAGGAATTTTCATAAATTCTTCGAGTCTGGAAGAGCTCTCTCACCCATTTGTTTGTCACCTCTTACAGGAAATGAGTCACTTTATTGTTGTGGAGACATGGAAACTTTGTCTGTTTGCTTCCACTCCAAGCTTTGAGGTTATTCCCTCAACCTGTGAATATTTATGTTGATAGTTTATTTATTGGACAATTGGACAGGTTTCCCAAATACTTCCTGGTGCTTTTATAAAATGGACTGGGGATAAAGAACTATTTAATTTGTTTCCGCAGGTTCAGCAACAGTTCCAAAATTAGGAGGCACCTTATTTTCTCCAATACATTCGAGTACATTCTGGTCTCCTTGGTCCTTTGGCAGAGGTAAATCAAATTGTACATGTAGCTTCTCACCATCTTATTCAGGTGCTTACTGAGTCTGTTCGATTTAAGCAAGCTACAGAATCTCATGTACTGCCTCATCAACCATCTGCTATATTTTGGTGTCAATTTCAATTATCTGGAGAACTGGCACAACAAATTGTTCCAGACTGCTCTGCTTGCATAGCTTCTCTGCCCGCTCCTTGTTATGGTGTTAATCCTCTAGACTTATTGCCTAATACATTATGGCCTGTGGATGGATGCAAGCTGTTGAACATTGCATTACACATTGCCTGCTGTCGTTTTTTTTGTAGCTAGCCTTCCAAAAATGTTGAAACACAGATAATACTCCTTTATATATTTCTGATGCCTTTAAGAAGTTTTGTACTACCTACCACCTTCAGAATAGTGCATAAAAGAGGTATGTATCCCTTACAGTCCTCAAAGACACATTAAACATATTAAAACATATTAAACATAAAACAAGCATAAAACATATTAAAGTTTTGCTTGAAAAAATAGGGATATATATATATATTTACCCTCCTACTCCTGGACAATCTTGCCAATCATACTTTATTTTATTTAATTTGTTTGAGAATGAATCTACAGGTATTGACAGCTGTATAGCATTTAAGGGGTAAACAGTCTCCCGAAGGAGAGGTTGTATGGAAAAATCTTGCTACAGGGAATTGGTACAAGCCACATTCCATGCTAATGTATGAGAAAGGTTATATCTGAGTTTTCCCACAGGAAGCTGATGGTCCGTCTTGGGTTCCCGAGAGTCTTGTCAAACACTCCCAGGCTGCATCACAGGCGCCAGAAGTTGAGGAAGCAGAAGATGATGAGTTTCAAGGCAGAGCAGAGACCAAAGCGTCCTATCCAGTCTACCCAGAAGCGTCTGTTCCAGGCTTGGAAACAGATTAAACACTTCACCGCTGAAGGAATTCGAGTGGTCAAGGACAAAGGGCAACGTGTTTCTCCTACTCGCTTAGTTTCAGCAGTTCTGGCATTATTCTCTGCCCCGCTGGTAGAAAATGTAGGGGTCTATTGGGCTTAGGTACCTGATCCCACTTTGGCCCACCCAGTTACTTGGGAGGATTCAGCAACTAGAGCATTTACTAATGATTTAGTGTTTTGACAGTCCTGATATTTCCCATGTTGCCTTGCACTGTGCTCTTCTCCATCATTCCTATTTATCACTGTGATGTGTCCCTCTAATCCAAGTGATCCGAAAAGCTTATGTCTTTGGGGTACAGGAGAGTTTTCTAATCATCATCAATTTAGTTTTCTAGTCTCTAATCTCTCACAAGTTACCCCATTGGATGGGCGTGTCCAAGCATGCAATGAATCCTGTGCCCTGGTTTTCAGAATGGAATTCCCACTCCATGGTTCTAAAGAATTCTGTGCCTCTGAATGGATGACCTGAGGTCAACTTGTCTTGGAGGTGACCACCTGGTCTGGATGAAGATAACTTCTTAGGTGCTGGGGGCCATGCAGGAGGAATGACAAATGACTTTAGAACTCATGGAATTTGGCCCACAGGTTACCCTAGCCGCATGGGTGAGCCCAGCCCCAAGGACCACGTGTCCTGAGGACTGTTACAGAGTTCTGCTCGGCTTGCTGTCCTCACGTCCCTCTTGATCTAAGAATTGTATGGAAACTTTAAGGGGGCTTCCAGCCCCTCACTAGGCAGTAAGTATCTCTGGCACTCACAATAATAGTGCTTGATCTCTGTCAGGCATTGCTGCTGGAGCAGTTAGTGATTCAGTCACCACCCGAGGAAAGGACTTAGAGACGTACATTGTCAGCAATGACCACCACCCTTAGAAAGCATTTGGAAAAATAAAATTGTTAGTGAAACTAGGTTGAGATATTTTTGCTATTGACTCTGGTGTAAAACAATCTTAGGGAACAATCTGAAGTTCAGAAAGGCACACTAGGGGCCTTTTATGGTCAGGGAGCAGTGGCCACACTGGCTGACATGAGTCTCACTAAGGCTGGACTAGTGATAATTGATTTCTTATGCTCAGTTTTGCCCTCAGCTTGCTGATACAGTTTATTAAGAATTGCTGATGAGTAGATAGGCATTTTAAGGCTTTAAGATAGATTTGACTGATTTTTATATAAAAGTTTAGATTTGTGATTTCTTTTAAGATTCTGACAAGATTACTTTTAAAGATAAATAATAAAATAATTACTCCTTTCTTTGTAACCGCAAAACTGCTGCCTGCCAGTAAGAGAAACTGGCTGAGAAAATTACCTTGCTTGCTCACACGTTGTTAATCTATAACAAGTTGCTTAGTTACAAATGTATGTGGGTTTTTGGGAATAATTTGTTTTCCTTGCCTGTTCTATGTAATGTTATTTTTTGTAAAGGTATTGGAAAACACATTTGAATTTTTATAACCATTCACTAGAAGAAAACTAAAATGTAATCACATTGTAATCATATAGTGCTTGAAAGATTTTTCTGGGATATATAAGCTATGGAAGAAAGAATAAAGTATGCGGTTGGAACACTCATCAACTATGTGTGTGTCAGGTTTATGTATGTAGTGGGTTGGCACATTGTTCCTTCTGTCCATCAACTATGTGTTTGTCTATGTGTTTGTGTGTGTGTGTGTGTGTGTAAGTTTTGAGTGAATGGGGGCTGGAACATTGTTCTTTCCATCCATCAATTATGTGTGTATGTGTGTGTGTATGCATATATATATATGTGTGTGGTGTATATACATATACACCACACACATGTATAAAGCTTGTCTGCATGTGTCTTGGAGCTTGTTGCACCCACTAATTTATGTATGTACCTATAAAATGTCTGGAGTCTGTTTGTTGGCCCCTTGCTCTAACCATTCCATGTGTGAATGTGTATATGTCTGTCTGTAGGTCTGTATGTCTGTATATATATGCATGTATGTTTGTGTATATGAAGTTATTGGACTCTGCCTTTTGTTTCATCCACTCTGTGGTGTGTGTGTTTGTGTGTGTGTGTGTGTACATGTGAATTTTCTCTTTTTCATTCTCTTTCCCACCAGCCCCTAGGAGTTAAAAGAGTTCATAGCTTTTCTACTGGCCTCAGGGAGTGCCAGCCCCAGTAAATTAAACTTTGTTCCTTCAGAAAAGGGAACAAAGCTACTCTGCTGAGTAACTTTAATGCTGGCTGCACATCGGCTCCTGAAGGCATCTGGATCCATCCCTGTCAGCAGCTCTAAGCACTGACCCCCAAGGGCTACCTACCTCAGTGTACCCACACATGGATGCCAAAGCTGGTCATTGGCACTTAGGAACTTCTTATTGGTCACACCCTCTTATAATGTCTCGAGAGAGAAAAGTTCAGTTGGACCCTTGGCTGTTACCCAGAGCCCTGGACAATGTGGCCTTCTCTCGCTTCAGCAGCCTTTCTTTGCTATGGTTCCCATGCCCCTTAAACATACACAGTGTGGTGGTTTTGGCAACAGGTTTTCCTTGAACCACATCAAGCTTTTAAAAGAAAGTGGAGATTTTTAGGTCAGGTTTCAACTAACATTTCTTGTGGTAGTAAATGCTTTATAATCTGCAGCTGTTCCCACAGTGGGCTGTACCCCAAAATTGCAAACTTCCCATTTTTTTAAAATCTACTTGCTTATAATGCCTTTGTAGAAGAATGTGTATATAACAAACTGGAAGCTAAGTTATATGTCTTAAAAGTTGTGGTATTGCATGTAGAAGATACAGTACAAGCAATACATCATTTAACAGCATCGTTCTAGGTTTAGATATGTCTGTGTTACTCCTTTAAGCTATAATGAATCTGAATGGAAATGGGAAGGAGTTAAAAATCATCTGCATAGAACATGGTATCATGAGTATGTTAGGTTTTATTTATTAATCCTCAAGAAATAAGTTAGTGACCTGGGCCATGCTCACCCTGTTTGGGGTTAGCCAAAGATTTATTATACAGGCTACAAGGATTTAGCTCCTTTAACATACTTCAACATTCATTCAGTATTATGCCCAGATTACTTGTGTTAGTGATTTCTTAGAAAATATTAGGAGGCATGGCTGGAGAGATGGCTCAGTCTTCCAGAGGTCCTGAGTTCAATTCCTAGCAACCACGTGGTGTCTCACAAACATCTGTAATGGGATCTCATGCCTTCTTCTGGTGTGTCTGAAGACAGCAACAGTGTACTCACATAAACAAATAAATCTTTTTCTAAAGAAAAAAAAACAACATATTATGCATTTGGTAATTTAAGGGGTGTCAGGGTCTCTTAGACATTGAAACACTAACAGCTCATCTAGCTTTAAAAAATAAGGCCCATCCATGGCTCTCTCCGGTCCTGATGAAAAGACATTGGGCTGACTTGGCCAGGTCCTTGCTGGGCCTGGGGGCCGGGCGTCAAAGGAGTCAGAGTTGCAGTTTCTGGGATCCGAGTCTTCCCTCCAGGCTGTGGTTATCAGTCCCGCAGCAACTGTGTCTGAGCATTCTGTGTTCTCTTTGCCATCTTTGTATCATTTAGCTTTCTGCTGGCCTTGACTATCCATCCCTCTCTCCCCTGCCAACAGTAAGTAGGAAGCTGTGTGGCTTAATAAACTTGCTTGGCATAAGACAGCTTGGGCAAGACCTCCTGAGCCCAAAGTTTCTATTACCTTTATTTCCTGATCCTTCCCCCTCAGAGACCTTTACTCGAGAAGAACTTCCTGGTCTACGTCAGTAGAAGCGGAAAGGCAGAGGCAGGTAATGAGGCAAAAAGTCAGAGGAGAGGGGAAGACGTGATGGGAAAGGCACAGAGGTAGAGAGGCAGAGGTGGAGCAACAAAACCATCTGTAGACTGGAAGAGGCATGGTGGGAGACGCACATCACTAGACGGAGAGGCAGAAATATGGGCAAAGACACAGAGGAGCAAAGGACACAGAGAGGCAGGGCGGAAATGTAGAGGCTGAGTGACAGGCAGAGACTCCGACAGTTGAAGTGGAAAAGGTAGAGGCAGAGGGGCAGAGAAAGAGTAGAGGCAGGGAAGCACTGGCAAAGGGAGAAGCAGAGAGGCAGAGGCAGAGGGGAGAGGGAGAGAGGCAGGGGTGAAAAGGCAGAGAGGCAGGGTGTAGATGCGGGGGAGGCAAAGAGAGGCAGAGGGGAGACTGCAGAGGCGGGGAGCCGGTGCTATAAGGAGAGAGGCTAAAATGCACAGGCAGAGGCAGAGATTCAGAGAGGCAGGGACAGCAGTGGGCGCCAGCATGCACTTGGTACACAAATATACATGCAGACAATCCTCAGACACATAAACTAAATCTTGATATTTTTCAAAAAGAGAATCCAGGAAACGCCACAGTAATGCCTTTGTTCAGGGACCATCCAATAAATAAATGTCAAACACAGCTAACTGGTGAGAACAGAGTGTGCTAAACGCTGGGGAGTCTTGTTTTTATAGTTCTCATGGCCTTAAGTAGTGTAAACAGGTAGATCGCAGCTCGGTTTTAAACTGAGCCTAGCCTTAGAGTTACACATAATTTAAGAAAACACTTTGTCGCCGGGTGGTGGTGCACGCCTGTAATCCCAGCACTTGGGAGGCAGAGGCAGGCGGATTTCTGAGATTGAGGCCAGCTTGGTCTACAGAGTGAGTTCCAGGACAACCAGGACTACACAGAGAAACCCTGTCTCGAAAAACCAAAAAAAAAAAAAAAAAAAGAAAGAAAGAAAGAAAGAAAGAAAGAAAGAAAGAAAACACATTGTCTTAATTCTTTTGAATTTTTTACTTATGTGTATTTGTGTTGGGGTATAGTATATGAATCCAGGTTCCAGATAAAGCATTGGTGTTAGGTCTCTGTGGAGCTGGAGTTAACAGGTGACCTACACCCCAGTCTTCTGCCAGGACAGTATGCCATTATACCTACGGAACCACCTCTGGCTCCTTTACCTACTGTCTTAACAGTCCCATAGGAGGCCCCAGGCCTGAGCTTCAGCCTTCTCATTTGTAAATTAATAAAGACAAAACCAACTTCAGTAAAAGCCAAAATGCACAGGACAATTAGAGGATTTATTTTATTCAGGCTATCGTCATAGTGAGAATCCTTAAAGAACAACACAATAGATGGCTTTGTGGTGGGAGAAAAACATGAAAGTCGTCCATGAATGTTATGGGGAGTCGTATAGAAGCAAGGGAAAGAGTATTAACTGAAAGAATTTGCACAGGGAATGTGGTAGATAACTGGAGTCTAGACTAAAACCTCATCATACAGATAGACAAAACAACAAAACAAAACCCAACTCAGAAAAAGGGCAGAGACTTGTCCAAGGTCACACTGATAGTGGCAGAGGAAAGGTAAGATTATAACCCTGACTCTATACTCTCAAGATAATTCTAATTCCAGTCACTCAGGCCTCAAATCCCTGTGCAACAGGCATATACCAGCTTACATATTTCTTATTAATGCTTTTATTTAACCTATAAAATAATTGGTTCCGTTATGACATTTTCGGATTTTTTTTTTCGAGACAGGGTTTCTCTGTGTAGCCCTGGCTGTCCTGGAACTCACTCTGTAGACCAGGCTGGCCTCGAACTCAGAAATCTGCCTGCCTCTGCCTCCCAAGTGCTGGGATTACAGGCGTGTGTCACCACTGCCCGGCTTCAGTTATGACATTTTCATGCATGCACTTTACTCATATTTAACTTCCTGCCCCATTACCATCATTTATTGGTCCTGACCCTTCTCACACTGTTCTCTTTCCTTCCAAACAGGTTGGTATTAAGTTACTCAGTACTTGTCAAGAAAGCCGTTTCTGGATTAGTATCTGTTCTTGGAGACAAAAAGAAAAAAAAAGCACCTTAACTAAGGAAGTACAGTAATCGAGAGCAATTCCTCCGTTGACCGCCAAGGGGCGCAAAGGTTTTTTTTTGTTTTTTTGTTTTTTTGTTTTTTTGTTTTTTGTTTTGTTTTTCTCTCTTTGCAATCCAATCACACTGGTTTCTGTCTGGGACAGACGACGCTCAACGGCCAGGAAATCAGCAGAACCTAGAAGCTGAAGCGACTGTGTTTCTGGTAGGGTGGCTTTGTGAATGAACACTTCCGGCAGCGAGTGGTGACAGAATCCTGCAAGCGGGACTAGTGTCCCACGTTCCTATTGGCCACAGTAACCTTGAGAGGCGGGCTTACGTCGGGGTCGTGCTCTCCAATTGGTTGACGATCTGGGTGCGGTTTGGAGAGAAAGCTGTGTGAAGCGCGCGGCAGTCTGCGCACTTCACTTCAAGTGGGAAGCTGGGAGTTGGCCCGGTCTTGGCTCCAGGGCGATGGAGCGCGTGTGCCGTGCCTGGGACGGGGAGTCCTTCACTGAGGACCAGCCAGAGTCGCCGAGTCCCCAGGGCTCCGTAGTCTCCTGGATCAGCAGGGCTGAGTGGGAGCAAGTGACGGTTTATCTGTTCTGTGATGATCCGAAATTGCAACAGTACGCGCTGAACCGAATTTCAGTATGGAGGAGCAGGTAAGGCGGCCGGGTCAGCCCTCGTGCCTGGGTGCTGGTGGTGCCTCACTCCTTCCTTGTTCAAATTCCCCAACAGCTATAAGGCAATTTCGGGGAAGAATACCTTTGGGAAAGTTACAACCAAGCTCCTGTATCCGTGAGGTTTAAATTTTATTTCCAAAATGCAGGGGACCTGAGCCGGGACTAAAAGGAGTAGGTGGATACGTCAGAGTGGCTTTCTGGTTCCAGTTACGGATTGGACTGTCACCGTTTAGATTAGATTCAGGATTGAGGTGGCTCAGTTCATTTGATGGGGTGGGGGGGGGCGGGGCGGGGCGGGATATAGAGATTTGGGGCTTCCGTAACTAAATCTGAGGGGGGAGAGAATGGACTGTGTCCACACAACTGTTGATGAATGTAGTACGAAAGATGTCTTGTGTACCCCAGCCAGCTTCTCAATTCCTTTATTACTGTTGGATCTCAGGGACTGTACCCCATCGTTTCCACAGTGTTTTGTATCTCCGCTCACTTTTCAGTATGTCATTGGGGTATAGTGCAACAACCAAGCTTTTGTGGTAGAGGATGGAACAAACTAAGGATTTTTTTATGATGGTGCTGGACTGTGGCCTCTTTAGGTTAGGCAACGAACTGCCCCTGGCAGTGGCTTCTACTGCTGACCTGGTACGATGTAAGCTCATCGATGAAGCCGGTACCTTGGGCCCTGATGAACTTCGACTGCTCTATGGCATGGCATTGGTCAGGTAAGACCTGCAAGGGTAAGACTGGGAGGGGTTGGCTTTGGGAACTGGGGGTGGGTAAAACATGGATTTAAAAGGCGTGGTTTGGGGCGCTTCCGGGAGGAGGTGTGAAATTCAGAACATTTCGTACATGTTGGGGGAGGGTTGCCACTGAGTTTTCTCATGTGACAAAGCCTTATATTGTTCAATTTGTTTTGATGTCTCCCCGATTGTCTTGTTTCTGTCATTTGTCTATGTTCCCCATATTGTTTGATGTAGTCATTTATTCTGACATCTGCCATATTGTGGTCTAACATATGTCATGATTATTCTAGACCAAAGTTGCCAAGACCAGAATAGTGTCTTATTTGTCTGTCTGTGTTGTTTCAGTACATAACATAACCCTTAGTAAATGTCGGGGTGGGTAGGGACTCTGGCTGACACTAAGCCTAAGAACTCTCTCAACCCAGGTTTGTGAACCTGATCTCAGAGAGGAAGACAAAATCTTCTAACTTTCCCCTCAAATACCTGGCTCAGGAGGTATGTGCGAAAGGTTGCATTGCTCATTCTCTTTCTCTGGGAGGGCTTCCTAAGGAGGTCATAGGGTAAGGTATGCAAATGGACCAGTCTCTCTCAGCCCCGCCAGGTAAAGCAGTAGTAGAAGCCTCAGACTCTCGGTTTCCAAGCTTTTTGTTGCTGTTAACTAGTGAAATAATGGGTTCCACTAGGATATGTGTACATATATCATCATTCTTTGTCTTTATTTACCCTTCTCTGTTTTCACTCCTGTCCCCCCTCTTCTCTCAAACGATCCTCCCTGTTGCTTGCCGTCACATTCCCTTAGCCTTCCTTGTCCTCCTCATCCCTTTCATTGTCCCTTCCTCCCATGCCCACACCCCACTTTCTGTCTTCTTTGCCCTAAACATATATACACACATACATAAATTTGACTCTAGATTCTGCGTGTGACAAAAATTTGGAAACACTTGTCTTTCTGAGTCTGGCTCATTTTCTTTGTTTCATATACTGATCTTCAATCCCGTTTGTTTCCCTGAAGATACCATAACTTTCATTTTTCTTTATAGCTGAATAAAATTCCATTTTGTGTATGCCCCATATTGTCTTCATGTGTTGATAGACTTATAGGTTCATTATATATTGTAGCTATTGTAAGTCAGGGTAGCAGTAAGTGGGGGTGTGTATGTATTTCTGAGGTATGTTGACTTAGAATCCCTGGGTAAATGTCTAGAAGTGGCAGAGGTGGATCATATGCTAATTTTTATTTGAGTTTTTAGGAACCTCCGTTTGGTTCTCTAGTGGTCATACTGGTTTATGCTCCTGCTAGCAGTGAAGAGGGTACTCCCCCCACATCCTCACAGCATTTACTGTTGCTTGTCTTTTTAATGATACCAATCCTGACTGGGCTGAGATTAAGTCTTGAAAAAGTTTAATTGGTATTTCCATAATGACTAAGCCGTTAAGCACTATTTCAAATATTTATTGACTATGTATGTTTCTTTAAGAACTATATATTAGTACATTTATTGATTAGATAATGTTTTATTGTTTAATATTTTAGATTCTTTACTACTAATGCTCTGTATGATATATACTTGGCATAGATTTTTCTCCCATTTTCTAAGCTGTGCTATCTCTTTGCTCTGTTATTTTCTTTGATGTGCAGAAACTTAAAAAGTGTCATGCAATTCATTTGTTGAGTCTCAGGATTATTTCTTGTGCTGTTGGAGCCCATACCAGCAAGTTTATGACTGGATGATTGAATGTCCAGTTTTAAAGAAGATTGCTCCCTTGTTTCTCTTATTGCGGTGGGTGTGGCCAGCTCTGCTAGTTTGGAGTGGCCCAGTGAAAGCGAGGAGCCCGACCAATACCACTGGCTAGGGGCACAAAAGAGAGTAGCAGTCAAATGCCTGCCCTCAGGGAGCCAGCAGTCTGAGGAAAGAAACAGCTCACCCAAGCAGCAAAAACATGCCAGATATTTCTGGCTTCAGTAAGTATGTTAGTTGTATAGGGGTTTGACGGTAGGTGTGTTCTCAACCATGAAAAAAATTTTTCTGAAGCTCTTATGAGAGGCAAGGAAGAATAAAGGTACCTAGGAAGAAGGAGAGGGCAAAGGGAAAGTGAGAAGGTTATTAGTAATGCTCGTCACAGAAATCTCTTGGAGAATAGCTGGTGGTTGGAGGTAATTGCCTTTTCTCATGTTAAGACAATGAGCAGTAAAATATAGTCAGGGACCCTGGATTGTAATCTTGACCACCTCTAAGACTGGAAACTTATCTGGGATGGATAGCCAGGGTGATTCATCCCTGGCTTTCTGCAAGCTTTATTATTTTCTCATTTTTAACTAAACTCATTCTCCACCCCTAATCAGGTGAACATTCCAGACTGGATTGTTGAGCTGCGCCACAAGTTGACCCACAAGACAATGCCCCATATAAATGACTGCCGCAGAGGTGAGTGCTGGGGATGTGGTGTGCCCCTGGGCCTGGGCTGGGTGGCATTTGGGGAAGAGGAACAAAGAGGGAGATTGTATCTGGTATCAGGACCAGGTGAAATATATTATAGACCCTTTTTGGTTACAGTATAAGGCTTGGCTTTCACAAGCTTACTGATCACAATATATAGCCTTTTCATAGAGAGAAAATTCCATGTGGAAAGTATGAAAAAATGAAATCAGGATTAGTATTACTTTGTTTTATGCTTTAATATGGCTTGGGAGTGTACTATTCTGGTTCTTTTTGAAACCTCAGAGTTATTTTTATTTATGTACATGAGTGTGTGTTTGCTATTTGTATGTGAATACCTAAGGCCAGGAGAGGTTGCTGAGTCCCTGAAATTAGGGTTACAGGCAGTTGTGAGCCACCAGCTCTGGGTGCTGGGATCTAAACCTGGCTTCTTGCAGGTACAGCAAATGCTCTTAACTGCTGAGCTATCTTTCTAGCCTCTGTTCTGGTCCCTTTTGCTATTTTAACTATAGGGTATTGCTCTCAAACTTTTCTCGGTAGGTAGCATAGTAGTCTGAAGGGGGGAGTTGAGAGGTGTAGACCATAGTGTCATGAACTCAGGCATTCCTATGTTCATTCCATCTCGATCAAAAATCTCTTCCCTTGTAATCTCATCCTGATTTAGTCTCTTCCATTGTAATCAGGAAACCAAGACCTATTAAAGTGACTTGGTTAAGGCCTTGTAAGTAGCTGGTATACCTAGGTTTAAGTTCTCCCATTTACCACCCCTTGCTTTGGCACCCATGTCTAAAGCCAGCATTATATTCCACCCCCCAAGGAAAGATACCAGTGAGCAAGAGAATATAAGAGATGATACATGCAAGTATTTGAGATTCGAGCCTTAGAGCCAAGTCTCTTCCTTAGATTTTCCTTTTATGCATACAATATGAGAATAGAGGTCCAGAGAACAGAGGACCTGCTAATTACTTGCCCATAACTGGTTCTATGGCATATCCCTCAAATCCACCCCTGCCTCTTCTAGGTTGCTACTTTGTCCTCAATTGGCTCCAGAAGACATACTGGAACCGTCAACTGGAAGACAGCATGAAAGATTCCTGGGAGTTGCAGGTAGAAGACGACCAGGTCGAAGCAGAAGAACCTGAACAAGAGGAAGGTGAAACTATTGTCGATGATGTAGTTGAAGAGATACCAGAGCTTCAGGATGATGACAAAGGTGAAGAGTTGGCTATCGAGGATGATGCAAACACTAAAGACAATGAAGAGGTGGCTCCTCATCTAGAACCATCTCTAAGACATAAGGAGTTGTATGGTAGGTATTCATGGGGCAAAGAGGGGTGCATGTGCCTGGAACACTCAAGCTTGGGGTCAGTACTGCTTTTTGTTCCTTGATAGACTATTTTTTGTATGCTGTGGTGGAATCCCAGCATAAAAACAAATCACTGTCACAAACTATCTTATTGGGAGAGTTTCCATAGTAAATGGATATTACATTTGCCCCACCATCTTTTTTGAATTATGTGAAGTAAATCGGGAAAAAAGTTTAGTTGTCAGCTTATAACTCAAGGTACCTGAAGCTCAGATTCACAGAGAGAATGAGAGGCTAGGCTTCCTTCACAGTTTTTCATTCTGTTTTCAGAGAAAGCACGAGAATTGCTGGTATCCTATGAAGAGGAACAGTTTAAGGTCAGTATCCTTGGTGCGGTGTGCTATCCCATGTCCTAGCCATTTCTTCCCTCTTGCCAGCTACCTGAAAGAGAAGTCTTGAGAAAGAATTTGAAAGTGGCAAAGCATGAGGGAACTTCTCAGAGAATTTGGAAGAAAAGTGGAAAAGCATAAAGGTACTTCTTGGAGAGGGTGGGAACTCGAAGGAGACCAGCAGAGTCTAATCAGATGATCCTGTGAACTGATGGAAGAGAGCAAGCAGATAATGAAGTTGATGGACTATGCTGTGGTGTAGAGAACTGGGAATGGGGTATAGCTGTAAAGCCCTGTGATTCTCACGATGACCAGCAGGTGGGGTTTAAGAGTGCCCCTAGATCAGATGAGACTTAAGGTGTTTTATAAAAGGCTCAGAAACCATTTAGGTTCTTCTCCCTTTTTCTTAGACAGATTGAAACCTTGTATAACAGAAGGGACAGATTCAGGGTTATATACAGAGTTTATGGCAGAACTAGGATAGGAACTTGGGTCTCAACAATTCTCTTGCTCCTATAACTCATTTCTCCCATTTGCTCCTTACCCTTTGGCCCAAAGATCTCTGCTCATCTCAAACCAAATGCTTCCAATTGGCACCTAAGTTTCAGAACTTCTGATGTTGGGGAGCCACAGAGGATTTGGAGTGGGGAGAGTGGGAGAAGAAGAAAATCTAGTTATTTTTAGTTGCTGGGCTTATAAAGGAGTTGTGGGCCCACCATGCATGCTTTGTCCTGTTCCCTTAAAGACAGTGACAGTCCTATGAGAAAAGATCCTGGAGGGGTTTGGGGTGGGGTCCTTGACAGAGTCAGACTTCTAATTGGACTCTTTTTGCTGTCAGGTGCTGGAGAAATACAGGCATTTACTTCAGGCTATTAAGGTGTGGAATAACCTTTCCCCACGTGTACAATGTATCCTAGAAGAACTCAAGAGCATTTCATGGGAGAACAGGTTTGTAACTTGGTAACTCAGGGTTGCCTGTTCTCTACAGTAGAGGGTAATAGCCTCATTGAAATTGGGTTTCAAGGTAAGACATAGTTGGTGATGTAGACCTGTAATCCTAGCTACTGTGGAGGTTGAGTAGACAGATTGCAAATTCACAGCCTGGGCTGCAGAATGACTTCAAAGCCAGTCTGGGCAGCTTAGTGAGATCCTGTCTCAAAAATAATAGTTGAGGGGGAAAAAAGAAAAGTGTCTGGGACTATAATTCAGTAGTATCACATTTGCCTAGCTAGCATGTACAATGCCCTAAATTCAATTCCTAGTACCAGAAAGAGAGGGTAGTCATCATGTTCTAGCTAGCTGATTTCTACTGTAGGAAATCCTAGAGTTATCCTCCTTTATGAGAGGTGATTATGTCTTCTGGATGATCTGCTTCCAACTCTGCCAGCTATCAGGCTGCTATGATGAGTTAATGAATAACCAGAGTTATAAATGCCTGCAGTCCCTGGCAGCCTTTTTCCTCTGTCACATGGAATGTGACAGACTTGACAAGTAGACAAATGCTTTTGATATATAACACTTTACCACCTGGTCTTGGGCACTGCTAATCTGTTTTTCCAAACAGCTCTTGGAAGATGTCAGTACCTTTTGGGTAATCAGGGCCAGACAGACAGAGGACAGGCCTTCTTGGGGCATGGCTGCTAGAGGCTAGGCTAGGTTCCCTCCTCTCATTATGGCTGTGTGTTTCCCTGCCCACAAACAATGCTCAATTCAACCAGAGTAGGCAAAACTTGTTGCTCTTGTGTATTCTGCCTAAACTGAGTTGGAAAGAGCTTTGGAGAACTTGTTGCCAACAAGCTGTGGAAGAAGGCCCAGAGTGCTATGTTTAATGGTAGAGCAGTGGCCTAGCATGCGCAGGGCTGTAGTTTAGATCCACAGTGCCAAAAAGGAAAGAAAGAAGATAAAACAAAAAACTGTGAAGGCGGTGCTGGCCCTACAGTAAAGGAAAGTTAATAGAAATCTACGATGCAGAGTTGCAAAGAATCTATACTAGAGCTGATGTAGGTGAGTTTAGATGAAAGCTTGCCATGTAAGCTGGGATTCCTCTTGTTTTCTTGTTTTTATTCCCAGAAGACTAGTCCCAAAGATGATGGTGCTGTTTTTTGTTTATTTGTTTTGTTTCTGAGACAAGGTCTCCCTGTGTAGCTGTGGCTGTTGTAGACTAGGCTGTCTTGGAACCCAAATAGAAATGTTCCTGCTTCTGCATCCCCAGTGCTTGGGTTAAATATCTATACTCCATGACACTCAGTTTCATTAGGTATTTCATTAGAATTTACCCATGCTAGACTTCTTAGCTCTACCCTTCAGCAAAAGTTTGAGGGACAGCTTCCCCAGCAGCTGGGAAAAATGACTTCTGCGCCCTACAGAGTGATAACTGCTTTTTTTGTGCTGAGCAGGCAGCTGGTAGGTTACTCTTCGGATTCTCATCTGAGTTGATGAGGGATGAGGGTAAGGGGAGTTGTGTTCTCAAGCCTGGTGCTGGATCAAAGGAGCTGACTATGTTGTCATCCCTCTAGATACAGGGACATCTTGGAAGCTTGGCTCCTGCTAGACCTAGTCAGCTAGGAGAGGCTCTTAGCAAGCCAGTAACTGTGGAGAATCTGCTGTTGCTGGTTTAGGTTTGAGCTAGCTGAAGTTGAGAAATCTCCCCTGCTGCTGATGTTCTCGACCTCTCTAACTTTGATCTGGTTTCTCAGTAAGGACGCCTGAGTCATATCCAGACTAGAAGTTACATACCTAGCATTTCTACTTCTAGAATCTAAAAGAAGAAGGTAGCCAGTGTGAAGGATAGAGAAACAGACAGGAGAAACAGAAACGTTATAGGAACTGAGGTCTAAAAGCGCATGGTCATCCCAGGCATTTAATTTCTTCTGTCAGCCTAGGACCTTTATTCTGTCACTTGAGTTACTCAGTTACCACTGCCCTCATTTCTGGGGCTTAGGTCACCACATGCTTGGTACACAAGTGTTCAAAACCCACTTTGGTCTCAAAATTCCAGACTCTGGCTCAGTCCCTGTCCCAGAAACCTGAAGCCTAATAACTTTGTCTTCTGATTAGTCCCCACCACTGGTACTTTAGTTATTTGAACCAGAGACATTAGCTGTTTTGGAAGTATTGCAGGAATAGGTGTCTTTTTGTCAGTTTCATTCTAGTGTGCCTTGTCATCCATCTTCTTGGTACTGGGAATTAGACTCTGGCCATTATGCACAATATGTTAAGTCTTATACCATTGAGATACAGCCATATTCCAGACCCTTAAGTCATTTCAAATTTTAACAACCAGTGAATCATTCCAGCCTATTTGGAAAAGTCACCTTTTTTATTCTTTTGAGACTCATTTTTTCTATATTACCCAGGGTGGTTCTGAATTTAATGATGCTCTTGCCTCAGTCTCTGAGTGTCCTGAGTAGCTGGGACTATAGGCATGTGCAACCATGTCTCTCTAAACTACTATTTATTTACCTTAGGGATGCTGTGCTGGATGCTTTTCTAGATGATGGCTTCCTCATTCCCACTTTTGAGCAGTTGGCAGCTTTGCAGATAGAGTATGAAGGTAGGGTCCTGGGTGTTTGCTGAAACCCTAGGGTTCCGTGTTTATTGTGTGGGAACTCCAGAAGTGGGCTGGAGTGTGGCGTGGGGTGGGGCTGAAATGTAAGCCCTTTTGGCTGCACAAGAGTAGATAGTCCTGCTGATGTGTCATGGGACTTTTTTAGGTGGCGTTGAATCCCTTCAGGTGGGTTGGAATGGGTAGGGTGGGGTTTCTTAACACTGTTGTTATGCCTTGTCAAATATGATTTAGCCACTAGCTAGAGAGCTAGAACAGCAGCATTGGAGGGGCCTTGAGAGGTCATCTAGTCCAACATCCTCATGTTACAGATGGTCAGACTGAGGTCCAGAAAGGGGAAGTTACTGAACCAAATTCACACAGTGAGTTATTGACGAAGCTGAAGTCAGAAAGAGTTCTTTTTTTTATACTTGGTTTTGTATCTATCAGTTGTTGTTTGCCAGATACTAACTGGTTTCTCTTTCCCTGCTCTTCTGCTTTCCTTCCCTCTTGTCCTGCAATGGCAATTTTTGTTGTTGGAACTTGGGTGTGTCTGTTTTCTTTGGTGTGCAACTTTTTCTTCTCTTCTGCCCACCCCTCTTGCTGGCTTGCTTTGATGCTCATTCTCTTGATATTGGTCCCATTGCCCTTCCCGTCCATCAACGGGTATCCCTCACAAACCAGAAAACGTCGACGTGAATGAAGTGTTGGTGCCAAAGCCCTTCTCTCAGTTCTGGCAGCCCCTGCTCAGGGGCCTGCACTCCCAGACCTTCACACAGGCCCTGCTTGAGAGGATGTTCTCTGAATTGTCTACCCTGGGGAGCACTGGAATCCGGCCTACCTACATCCTTAGATGGACCGTTGAACTGATTGTGGCCAACACCAAGACTGGTGAGGAAAACTAGTCCTAGTCCCAAGACCCAGGCATCCCAAGCAGAAGCATCTGTCAGTGTCCTCAGCTCTGCCTTTAACTACCTTGTTAAAAGTTTAGAGTTGCCAAAGAGTGCTGTAGGAATTAAAAGAAAAATCTCCCTTTTCCTTTTTCTTCTCAATGTCATGGAAAGGTACTCTGGATGCTTTGCGTAGTTAGAAATTACAGGATGGAAATTTGGGAAGATGGAGTCTAATCCCTTTTGAAGTTGAAGACTGGGTGGAGGACCCACATGGGTCTTTCTCTTAAGCCTCTTTGCTTTCTTTCAGGACGGAATGCTCGGAGGTTTTCTGCAGGCCAGTGGGAAGCAAGAAGGAGCTGGAGGCTGTTCAATTGCCACGTCAACCTTGACTGGCCTCAGGTGATCGAGGCCTGCTTAGGCTCACCTTGCTGGGCCAGCTCTCAACTCCTTCAGGTGTAAGTCTTTTTTTTGTTTGTTTGTTTGGTTTTTGGTTTTTTGGATTTGGTTTTTTCAAGACAGTGTTTCTCTGTATACCCCTGGCTGTCCTGGAACTCATTCTGTAGACCAGGCTGGCCTTGAACTCAGAAATCCCAGAGTGCTGGGATTACAGGCACGCGCCACCACTGCCCGGCTTCAGGTTTAAGTCTTAATTCCCTCTGGTAAGAGGGTATGGCCCTGGAAGGCTTTTTTGGTGATGTCTAACCCTATATCCCTTCCAGTAACAGATGAGAGCATTCAGTCTGGAAGTGGGAGGTAGGATGCTGTTGCCTATAGTCACTGAGTCCAGTGGGAGAATGCTTAGCATAGTGGCCTGCACAATGTAAGTGTACAATAAATAATAGTGTTTATTAGTGGACCGAGGTCTTCTGGCCCAGCCTAGTGCTATCTCCTCTGTTGGCTTCCCTGAGTATAATGTTGAAAGTTACACAACAATCCCTAATGCCTTCTTAGCAAAGCAAAGGTTTAACCTGACATTCAGTGACATTCTTTCTGTTTCTGGACCTACCTATCATGGTAACTATATCTCTTTGGAGACCCCTTCACTCTGTTCTCTCTCAGTTTGTGGTCAATTGGAGTGTTGTTTTGATTCCTGTAAATACCCATGGTTACCTTCTTTTTCCTCTTCTCTGTCAGTTCCTGGCCCTAAGCTACTTCCCTCATTCTAGAAGCCTTTAGTACCTGATTCTCTTCCTGCTTGCTAAAGGAGTATTTGTTTTGAACAATTAATTTGACCCCTGCATTTCCTCAACTCCAGAGATTTTCATTCTTCACTGTATACAGCAGCATACTTTATCACTCAGAACTTTCCTCTGAAAGCCACTAGCCCAGTATCCCACTTGGTGGCCACCATGTCTTGTCCTTTTGGTTTCTAAACTTCCTATCCCTTGACACTGCTTTTCCCTTGTGCCCCAACCTCCATCCCTTTATTTCTTTCCTTCCTCAGCCTTGTCTGTAGTTTATCACTTCACTCATCCTCAACACCTTCTGCTCTACTAATCTCTTGGCAGTATCTGACTTCCAACTCTCAAGCTGGGATTGATTTCCCTGCTCTGGTTCTTTTCCATCTTCAGCCTGGGTAGCTGAATTCTCCCTGAGAATTCCATAGCACTGCTCATTGCTGCCACTGTAGAGTTACAAGGTTCCACCTCAGGCCAAGATTCAGTGCTCTGTCTGACCATTTGCTTCTTGACCACTTTGTCTTCAGTCCTGGACTATTCTGAACATATACCATTGACTTGAAGTCTATGCTGTTCTCCTGTTTCACCCTAACTTCCTCCATGGACCCAGTCTCCCTCATCCTGAGCTTCAGCCTCCAGGAATTCATCTGTCTCTAGAATCAACACCGACAATCTTAGTCTCTTCTGTCTGGGCTCTGGAGGCAAGTATGCCAGCATTGTTATAGCCCTACCTCATTGGCTCCTTGGCTTAGCTGGTTATTACCCTTTATGAATGTGTCTGACATTTGGGTTTTTTTTTCTTTCATCTTAAAAGAGTAATAATAACCCAAGTAACATCTGCTTTGCCCATGTGTTTTTGGGCATTTATTTTTTTCTTTTCCCATCTCCAAGAAATGGTTCTCATCTTTATTTTTTTCTCACTCTTTTTCCCCCTTAGCCTGCTGCAGTTTGGTTGGTATTCAGTCCCAAAGATGCCTTGACCTAATTACCCAAACCAGAGCTCCTTGTTAATCCCTGTGTCTGCTTCATTAATACTGGATGCCACACCCTCCTAGAAATGCTAGTGCTTATTTCTGGTCTATATAAACTACTCATCCCATATCTCCTTACTCCTGTCCTTTCCTCTACAATTCGGTTTCTATTGCTCAACTGTATGCTCAATATCTGCCTTTGGATGGGCAGTTCAACTCCAGAGTGATGCTCCTTGACTATTAACAGATCTCACTCGGTGGTAGCTCAGCCTAGCCATCCTATTGATTCCTGAATACTTCCCAAATTTGAGATTTGTGTTGCCCTGTCTCCTCCCTGGCCTGTGTGTCTCCTTCTCTCTCCTAGACTAAGCTTTCTTTACAAGGACAAGAGCTCTGCATTAGATATCTGTAGTCCAGCACATTACACAAATCTAGTCACCATACAGGCCTTCGTAAATGCCCTTTATCTGAAAGCAATATCCTCTTCTATCGGAATGAGATGACCTAGCATCTGAGGAATGAATGAAGTGGGGAACTGGATGCCAAGACTGTATCAGTTTTTTCACCCATCTGTTTGATCCAAAAGTCTTTCTTGAACCCTTAATGATATCTGGACTACAGATATATTTACAAAATAAAAAATGTATCCTTACAATCAAGTTTAGGCAAGGCAAGAGCTCTAGGAGATGGGACCAAGCTGTATAGCCACATTGCCAGATGTGTGAGCTCAGGACTATAAATTAAGTGACATGAATAAGAAACTAGGAATCAAATTAGCTGTTTCTAGAGGAGTCAAGCTAGAATGTCATTTGAACATTTCAAAGAGAAAAAAAAAATCAACCCAAAGCTTTAAAGTATAGAAGGAATATAGGATGTGTGTGTTCTTGGGAGGGAGTGAAAAGAGCACAGAGAAGTGTGAGTAGGTGGCCTTCAAGATCCTTTCCAATCCTAAGTGCCTGCTGAGTGAAGTCTGAACCACAGAGATCTCCCAACCCAAGCATATCAGAGGGATGTGACACATGCCATTGGTAACAGTGGGTCACTTGGGTACAATTCCTTGTGCATAGATCTTACTTTTCTCAGAATCAATGAATTCAGATTGATTCACCTATTTACAGAGTAGGAAATAGAGGGGTTATGCCTAGGTATGCTGCACATTGGCTTAGGGCCAGAAATCCCTTTAGCGGGTCCTTAAGTCTGGAGTTTTCCCGAATGTTTCACAGAAATTGAACTCTGGCAGAAAACTTCTGTTAGTGTGTGAATACAGAACTCTGGTGTTTTTTTTTTTTCCTCCCAGAGGTAAAAGTATAAATGGTGCCATAGATAGTTAATTATCAGGTATCGTGCTTTTTTTCTTAAATAGGCAATTTCCTTTAAGTATAACACATTTTACAGATAAGATATCTAGGATTGAGGGTTGGCATACCTTAAAATCATCATAGTTAGTGGATAAGAATCTGGCTTGAGTTCTGTGGATCTAAACTCCACCTTCTACCAGCCTAAATGCAAGGCCTCAGTCCCAGGCTGTGACAGGCACACTGGGGGCAGGGGGTTCATTTTATGACTCCTCTCACCACAGCACCTAATGGGCAGCCTGGAAGCTAGGGATGGCGATGGGTAATGAGCAGCAGTGACAAGCCATCTTGCCAATCTTGCCAGCACCAAGTGCCCGGGGATATTTATTATTAATCACACTAATGGAGGACAGGGAGGGGGAGGGTTTCTTCCTGGCTTTTCTTTACATAAAGCTGTAAACATTTCAGGATCTTCCCCCAGCCAGGAGATCAATTCAGTTTGAACCAGTGTCCTCTTGGAATATGAAATGAGTCCTGCCAACAGGGACTCCCAGTCTAGTCAGTAGATTTCAGCTCTGTCCCCAAAGACACACCACACGTGGCCAGTCTGCATGCATGGCTTGTGTTCCCTCCACAAAGCATGCGTGCTTCACACTTCTAGAAGGATGTGCCCCCTCCCTCCCTCCTTCCTTCCTTCCCTCCCTTTTGCTGTGTGTCCCACAGGGCAGGCTACCTCATAGAGGCCAGGTTCTGGGAAGTATGTTCACCTTCATCCTCCCTAGCAGTCCTCTCCCTAGCAGCCCTCTGTCACTTTAGTGGTTTTGCTGTTAGCACTGTCTTGTATGTGCACAGTATCATCTTGTTTAATACCCCTCTGTTTGACCATCTCTATTGGTCAGCAAGTTGGGTCTGCTGCTCTGTGTCTGTCTTCTACAGCTCCCTCCCTCCCATGTCTCCCAATAGAACCTGAGGTCCACCCTTTCCAA
Organism: Apodemus sylvaticus; assembly: GCF_947179515.1. Taxonomy (NCBI): domain Eukaryota; kingdom Metazoa; phylum Chordata; class Mammalia; order Rodentia; family Muridae; genus Apodemus; species Apodemus sylvaticus. Next base: position 56,618,997 of record NC_067495.1, on the reverse strand, counting down.
CCGGTTTGAATTGTGAAGACAGGTGCCTCCATGGTCTTCTTGCCTCTTAAGTTGCACTGCCCTGCCCTTGTGGTCCTCCTTGTGGTTAGCATGGTGACCTTCAGAAATGGCAACTTTGACCTGTCCTCGGAGTTGGCAGGTGTCCTGCCCCATAATGCACACACTTCCCTTCCCAGCTTTTCCTTCCTCCAGCTCCCCGGCACAGATCTTACCCTTCAGCCAGGCTACTCTGGCCACAGGCAGTGAGTGCCCTCTTGCCCCTGGGCCATCTGGGCCTCACCTCCATGAAGCCCTCCCCTAGTCTCTACACCCACCTCATGTTCCCTGCTTCCCCTTAGCTCCTATAGCATCTGCAATCAATTCACAGTGCTCATCAGGCCTCCCCTCCACGTTGGCTTTGTCTGGTCCACTGCTGCTGTTTTCTTTCTTTCCCTCTTCCAGGCTGGGCTGTAGCTGCTTCCGTAAGGAATCACACATTGTATTCCATGCAGAAGAAGCCATCACTCTGCCCTCCATATCCTTGGCTCCTAGGACAGATTCCTCCATTGTTCTCCCATTCTCATTTCCAGCTTTGCATGCCTGTTAGCTCATTTGTATATTTATGTAGTGTTTCAGTGCAGATGAGTAGCTATCATTAATTGCTTGCCATTATGTGCCAGGCACTCTGCTAGGCATTCTCTGTGAGCTTTCTTATTTCTTCCCCTCAAGAACCCTAGAAAGTGAATTCTGTTATTGTCTTCATTCTAATGAGAAGTAGTAAGAAGTAAAACAGATGTGCCAGAGAGCTGGTTCAGCATACATGGTCCTGTTGGGTTTTGTGTTCTGTCTGCTCTGTTGTGCTGCCTTTCAGAGGCAGGTGTGAAGTTTAGAGAGCATGTTCCAACTCCAGAGTGTTGAGCTATAAGGTGACTTTGTGACATTGACCTTTTCTCTACTCTATTCCTCTGTTTGCTTAGAGTCTTCAAAGCCATGGGAGAGATCATGTCAGATGAAGATCAGGAGAAGCTGCTGGAAGTGTGTTCCATTTATACTCAGAGTGGAGCGACCAGCGTGGCAAAGGCAACGGAAGGTTCCTCCTCCTCCTCCTCCTCCTCCTTCATTGGGAAAGCTCCGTACACATTGGAAGCCTTAAAACAGACCCTACAGCTACGTGGTGCCAACTGTGAGTCTGAAGAAAGTATTCAGCAGAAGGAGCAAGGCAGCCTTAAGGATGTCAAGCAAGAGGAGGAGAAGGAGGAAAAGGAAGTCGAGGAGAAGGAGGAGATGGAGGAGGAAGAGGAGAAGGAGGAGGAGGAAGAGCAGGAGCAAGAGGAGCATCAGGAGGAAGAACAGGAGTTAGAGGAAGAAGAAGAGCAAAAGGTCTTTCAAGATCAGATGGAGGCAGATGTAGAGGAAAGTGTTGACTTAGAAGAAGAGGAAGTAGATGAGGATGAAGATGATGAAGATGACGACTATGATGATGATGATGATGAAGACAGGATGGAAGCGGGAGAGTTCCCTCTCCTACAGGAATCCTATGTTTTTGAGAATACTAGGACCATGTCTCGGAAAAGAGAAGCTTTGCAGGGTTCAGCATGGCAAGTAAGCTCTGGTAAGTAGTCCTTACACCCACTTTCATTTTCTTCCGACATTGACTCCCTCCATTCTTGATGTGCTCCTCCTCTCCTTTCTGTCCCCCATTGCCTCTCCTCCCACCTCTCCTGAGATTGAGTGTCACAGTGTAATCTCAGACTTGAGATCCTGTGGCCTAAGCCTTCTGATTGCTTATCCCAGTATCCTAACAGCTTTAACTATTTTTGAAATCAAGATTGCTTGATCTCCCCTCTTTCAGCCTCCTGAGTTGCTAAGGTTATAATTTTGATAGTACTGTGCTCTGATGGCCGACGCAGGAGGTTTTCCTTCACCCTAGAGAATAGATATGAAAGGAATAAGATGTGAACAGTATATAGCCTCAGAGGCAACTGGATCCATGAATGGCAAGTGGCTTCTCTCTTGCGTTGGAGTATATAAGCATCAGGGACTGCGGTCAGACTGATTGCTGTTTCATTTAAGTAGCTGTGTGTGAGCCCTGCGCAGTAAAAGCAAAAGAATTTGAAAGGTGTGGGGTAAAATATATTAGATCACATGCTTTCATGTACACTCAGTGTGGTAAAACTGGGTTTTGCTATGTCTATTCAAACCCAGGGCACTAAGTCAGAGAAACTGGATCAAAAGAAAATACGGAGTGGTTCAGATTTTAGATGTTCATCCAAGTCTATGAAAGTGCAGCTCAGAAAGGATACAGGGAAGCTAAGTGAGGAGGAGGGAGTACATCAGTCTGCTCCTCTGAGGGTCAGTCATTTCTTTGAATGGCTTCATCTAGTTTAAGAAGGAGGAACCTCAAGGGAGGCAGACATGGAGCAAGTACAACAGTCAGTATGGAGTGGTACATGTATAAACATGGACACCAGAGGCAGGGACATGGCCCATGTACCTGCAGAAGAGAACAAAAATAGCTGAGCCCAGTGAGGAGTAAGATAAAATGAAACAGGTATCATTGAATAAGCTCATGGGGAAAGCTGTAGCTTTGCCCTAAGAGGACAAGTTTGGAAGTGTTGTATTAAAACTCAGGTGGGAGTGCTAGGAGTGAGTAAGCACATTGTGTGTGTGTGTGTGTGTGTGTGTGTGTGTCCACGTGTGTCCACGCATATCCACACCTGATAGGTAAATTCTGACTTAGTGACAAAAAAATTTTTTCTTAGGGCAAGGAAGGCTGAAGTTGGAGTTTTTGTAAATAGCAAAAGAGAAGGGAGTTGGTACAGGAACAGTTGTGTCTGTGGGGTGGGGGGTAGGGTAAGATTTGGGTATAAGAGAAAAGTTGGGGCTGTGAAAAGAATCTCCAATAGGTCCTAGTATAGTATCTATTTTCTGAAGAGGAAGCAGAATCAACTAAGAACCATGAGATCCAGGAGGTAGCTCTGTGAGGGAAGACCTGGGAGCCTGGGGGAGGGGTTTATGACTAGGCAGTGAGCTAGTCATTTTGAGTTGTATCTGTGCTGTTACTGAGGGGATATGTATAAGAATGTCAAGCTAAAGAGACATGGGCAATAATATACATAGGTTTGGAAATAGTCAACTCAGTGCTATTAGAACCCAGGGAGTGATCCTGTGTGTGCAAGTATCTATGTTATTGGGTGCTAGAGATCCAAGTTCCTGTAAGGGTCAAAGTTAGAGAGATAGGCAGTTTGGGGGTAGCTCTTCTCTTTGTGTGTGTACAACTCTGGGAATCAAACCCAGGAAATCAGCAGGCTAGGCAAGTGCACTTCCACTGAATTATAACCTTAGCTCATCCTTTTTGTCAAGTGACACTTACTTGTGTATATTTATGAGGTACAGTGTATAATTTGATATATAATACATAACACGAGAACAATACTTGAGTGGTTTCTATGGTTGTTGCATTCAGAAAATTGATCCAAGGCTAAATGTCATACATCCAAAGATGTGTGACAGAATTATGTTTCATCCCAGAGTGGAACATCTTCACGTATGTATGTTTTGGGGAAGTTGTAGATTATGAATTAAGAAAGGTTATGATGTTAAGTACTTCCCTCTTCTCTCCTTGCTCTCATTCCTTTCTCTCTCCCTTCTCTTCCTCTGTGCAGTTGTGTGTGTGTGTGTGTGCGCGCGCGTGAATGCATGCGTGAGAGTGCGTGCGTGCATGTGTGCATGTGTATATGTGTGATGACATTAAGATAGCCAGGAATTCTACCTATAAATGAGTTGTAGGAGGCAGAAAGTGGAGTAGGTGACATTCATTGAATGGAATGTGTGTGCTTCTCTGCATAACATTGTGGGGTAGAATATGTTGTGTTTTGTTTTTTCTGTGCATCTTGAGGAATGATGACCTTGTACAGAACATGGAAGCATTTTACCTGAGTTAGTATCTTTCCTTAGGTGTGTGTGTGTGTGTATATATCTTTGGACAAGGCCACTAAGAAAGAATGTCATTCAAACACATCATGGGGGGTATAGCTGTATAAACAATTTCACTCAGATAATCCTCGGTATTGGTGGGTATGGAGAAGGCGTGCTATGAGAATTCTGCGATTTCTATTAATTTATGCCTTTTTATGCTTTGCCATATCTGAAGATGTCCCTGTTTATGTGGAGATCAAACTAAGAAGAATGTGAGAAGGGACAAAAGTGTCTATAGCTATGTGTATGTGTGTAAAATGTAAGCATACAGGGGTAAGAGTTACAAAGTGCTAAGATGTGCAGAGAGATGTTTTTGAGAAGTGGTAACAGTGAGGACAGAACCAGGGGATATGCAGAAAGTCCATGCTGAATTGGCTAAGAGGGCTGGGTAGGTAGATGGGGGTAGGCCTGTGTATCAGTAGGAAACCAGCTTATCAACCCACTTTTTTCTGTAAATATTATTTGATATTTATCTTTTAAGTTTTCATGAAAGTATACACTATTAAGCATACTCCCCATCATACCCCCTTATCTTCATTTCATAACTCTTCTCATTAGTTCACCTCATTTTCCTTGATAGTTGGAATTTCTACATTAATGTCTGACACAGTACATATGCATCTTTATAAGATCTAGAAACCATAAATGAAATAAAGCATACTTGTCTTTCTGAGATTGGCGTACTTAATGATTTTCTGCAGCTGCATCCATTTTCCTTCTGAGAGCTTAAAAAACCTTTGATTTTATGTATACTACATTTTCATTAGTCACTCCTCTGTTCTTAGACACCTATGTTGGTTCCATGACTTAGCTACTGTGAGCAGTGCTGTATAAAGCATTGATGTGCAAATATTTGTGTGATATGTTGATTATGGAGTCCTTTGGATAAATACTTAGGAGTGGTATACCTGGGTAGAAAGGTGATCTGGGTTTGTTTGGGGATATTTCTTCGTTTGTTTTGAGAAACCCCTATCCTGACTTTTACAGTGGCTGGCTAGTTTACATTCCTATCAGCAGTGTGTATCAAAGTTCCCTTTCCGTATCCTTACCAGCATTTATTGTTAGTTTTCTTATGTTTATGGTTTTCTTAATGGTTGCCATTCTGTCTGTGGTAAGATGGAATCTGAGTGTAATTTTGAGTATAATTTTGACTTTTCAAAAGCTCATTCTTTTCTCCTCTCTTTGTTCTACAGAAGATGTACGATGGGATAAATTCCCTCTAGGCCGACTGCCAGGTCAGACTGAGGATCCATCAGAGCTTATGCTGAATAATTATGAGACCATGTATCTTTTGGACCAGCCTGTAATAGACCACCGGCTAGAATCCCGGAAGGCCAAGAGTAGGTGGGTACCTGTGGCAGTGGGATCTCTCACCTCTTTGATTGCTACCTTCTGGATAAGAATCAAAATGGGATAAATGAGTCAGTGGCTGTGCCCCTGTTAGGATCCCTTTACCCTAATGTAGGGAATTGATGAAGTTGCCACACAGATGATTTGACATCCCTTCCAGGTTGAGACCAGTTTGTTTGTGCCAAGTGTCTGTGTATGCACTGGTCTTTGGGCCATTGGAATTGAGAGTCCATTCCTGTTCTGCTTGCTTATTCCCTAGGAGATGACTTGAACTTCCTTTCACATGGGCATTCTGGGAGAGGGTTCTGGAAGCCAGTATCCCCAAATCAGATGAACTGAGGAGGTAGCTGTGGATTCCAGTTAGAAGTAGAATTCTGTTGATCACACTATTAACCCTGAGATTGTATTATTTACTGAGAAAATCTTCTTCTAGTTGTGGTGTGGCTCAGCCCTTAGCACTCACCTTTAATCCCTCATAAAGACAGAATGAGGCAGAGAATTAGAACAGATTGCTAGAGTTAGTATGAGGCCAAGTGAAGCCATTCAGGAGAGGCCTGCAGAGAAGCCAGATTGAATCAGTTGGTGTGTAGAGGAGTTTTGAGCCACAACAGCTGAGTTGACCAGCCAGCAAGAGCTTAGAAAGAGCTAGAAAGGGTGAGTTTATTCAGCAGTAAGTCCTAGAGTCTGAAAAAATTCTAGGCCTAGATAAGAATGTATGGAGGCTGGAAGCTTCTAGGACTAGGCCTAGATTAGCAGATGGAGGCAGTACGCCTCAGAGGTTACAATTACCTCAGGCAAATAAGTTACTATTACAAGATTCCATTGTTAGAGGCCCTATTCTCTTCAAACTAACCTGACCCTAGGAAAGCTTGGCCCAAAGAGTGCCTGGGCATAAAGGGGGAAGTGTGTGCTGGCAGAGCTGTTGACTTGTCCCAGCTTGTTAGCCCTCTGCCATTAGTAGTTGATAGATAAAATGCCCACCTTAATTCTTAATTCTCTCCTCAGCCTCAACCTTGACTTGACTATGTGACTTTGGGCAAATCATTTCTTACTCAACTCTGGACTTCAGTTTCCTTGTTTGTAAAGTTATGGGTGATGGGAAGGGTGGGACTAGAGTACTTCTGAGGTTTGTTTCCACAACAGTAGTATAACTAACGATCTGCCTGTGTGAGCGAAGGATGACACCTCATCTAGTTGTAAAGTCCTTTGACCTACAGGAAGCAGGGACTTGAGTATTTTGAGCCAGGTTAGAGAGTCAGAGGATACTTATGTACCTCAAGCAGTCTTAAAATATGGGGTGTAGTTGGGCCATCTTATCTCTATATCCCAAGCCTCACCTTGAGCTGTTAACTAGTTATTAGACGTGAGAGGGATCCAGCCAAGTCTTTGGTACCCTAAGCTCTAGGCCTTGGAAAGAGGTCCTGCTGAGGCCACCTCTTTATCTTCATGGGGCTGGGGTGGGACTTCGATCCCTTACTCTCAAGCAGCACCATTCTGCATGCCTAGATTCTATATAATGCTATATAAACTATATATAGTTTCTAAATAATGCTTGCTTTTAGTTTTACCTTTCCAAGTTCTGTGGCTTCAGGCTGGGGGGCAGAGCCACCCCTGATTCTCATCTGAAATCACTTGTCAGAGTAGCTCCTGTCTCTTTTATAGAGACAGGTGGGAGGTTGGCCCTTCCCACAGGCATATGCAGGTCAAGTTCCCTTAGCTCCTGCAGAGTTTAGAGCTGTCCCTGTCCCTGACCAACTGCCTGTTCTCCCTGCAGCCTATGTTATCGTGGCAGCAATAGCATTTCTAGCAGTAGCAGCGGTGGCGGCAACATGGAGGGCCCTCTCTGGAACCAAGGACAAATGTATGGGCTCAAAGCTGGCCTGCAGCTCTTCTGATGGCTGTCCCGATGCAAGTGTCCATGTAGCCCTGCCATTGGCACAGCTCAGTCCAGAATCTACCCATGCTACAGACTGTACAACATGAGAGGTGGATCAGCCTTATCAATTCAACTTTATACCACAATGGGAATTTGAATGATTTTTCCCCCCATTTTCTGTTGTGTTTTGAAAAGTAATAAACAGATTTTTGTCATGGTATTTGTGAGATGAGAGATGTGTACATTGGGGTAGACCAGTGTAATTCTTCCTTTGTTTTGTGGCTATTCTAAAGATGGTGAGATGGTAAGAAGACTCTTGAGTAGAAGTTGGAGCCTAAGTCCTATGAAGTACACCAATTCTGATTACTTTCCTAGCTAGCCTGTAGGCATATCTTCTGCCTGCCTCCTTAAACTTATTTTTGTGTCCCCCTCCCCTGTAATGTGGGCAAGCCTACATAAAAGCATCAGAGCCCCGAGGAGAGGCATAGCTGGCTGTAAGCCTAGTGAACATCTGAGGCTCGGGGCTAGTGAGGACAGGAGGTAGCGGAGTGGGAGGAGGGTCCAGTTTTTAGTAAATAAGAAACAGGAATTGAAAGCTAAAATATGTCATACTTTGTCATTCTCTGTCCTTGGCCTAGAAAAGACACAATCTCCTGCAGTGGGCTTTGGAGCTTTATGAAATACCTTAGTGATGTCAGGATTCCATGAATCCACCAGCACAACAGACTGGTTCCATGTAACCAAGCAGGGGTTGACAAAGCAAGCTTGTGTATTGGGTTAGACAAAGGTTTTTTCCCAGTGCTTCACTTCCCACAGTGACAAAGGTTTTCTGGCATATTGGAAGCTGAAGCTAGAAAGATCCTCAATGAACTTCTAGATTAAACATCCAAGAGGGAACTTGAAAATATGAGTATTCACATACTGTGCTCTGGGGGATGGTGCCAACAAGCTCTCAGTTCTAGTTTACCGGAGAGTACTTCTCACTTTACTGCATATGTTATGGGAACTTACATGATATATGATATTGCTTTTTAAAGATTAGTTTTTCCACTAGAAAATACTTTTGAAAATAATAGATCTGGTATGGCTGCTCCTACCTCCACCCACCCACCTCAATCCCCACCAACATATATGTACACTGTTTACCTATTTTTTCCAGATTTCCTTACCCCTAACCTAGTCCCCAAGTATGTTTTTTTGAGATACAGTTTCCCTGTATAAAAGTCCTTGGCTGTCCTGAACTCACTTTGTAGACCAGACTGGCGTCCAACTCAGATCTTTCTGGCCCTGCCTCCTAAGTGCTGGATTGTTTTTTGGATTTGTTTTTTTTTTTTTTTTTGTTTTTTTTTTTTTGGTGTTTTTTTTTTTTTTTTTTTTTTTTTTTGGTTTTTTGGGGTTTTTTTTTTTTTGGTTTTTTTATTTTATTTGAGACAGGGTTTCTCTGTATAGCCCTGGGTGTCCTGGAACTCACTCTGTAGACCAGGCTGGCCTCAAACTCAGAAATCCACCTGCCTCTGCCTCCCACAGTGCTGGGGTTACAGGCGTGCGCCACCACTGCCCGGCTAGTCCCCTGCTTTTTAAGTGCATGGAGATACTGAGATAGACAAATGAGAAGTGACCGATCGGTGGCCAGAAAGCAGTTGCCAGGTTGGTGTAGGTCAGTGTTTTCTTGAACATCATCTGGTTTCATATTAGAAGTCCAAATTATTAGATCCCACTCCTGACATGAGTCAAAAATGTTGGGAATAGGCCATAATCTATCTATGGTTTTGACATAGTGATCTGTACCAAGTGATATGGATGCATCACTTGTCAATTAAAAAGCCTATGGCCCATGGCTTATGGCTTAGGCAGGAAGTAGAAGGTGGAACTTCTGGGAAGAGAAAGGATTCTAGGGTAGAGCTAGGCTCAGGAAGATCCGCCTGGGAAAATGTGAGGAAAGGTACCTGAGCTCAGGTAACCAGCTATGTGGTAGAATGTAGATTAAAATAGGGTTATTTTAGATACATTCTAGTCAGAGAAGAGCATAGCTATGGCCAAGGTATTTGTAAATATATTTTGAATTTTAATCTTGTTTCTGGGAACATGGGGTTGGGAGGAAAAGACAGGACTATAACTTCAACATGATGTGATTATTTTGATGCAAAATGAAGTTTGAGATGCCGAAAACCACAGGTTCCAGGCATACTCCAGGACTTAACTGGAACGACCTTGGACAAATCATGCCATAATCTGCAGGGTATTTATCTCGTTTGTAACAGGAGAGATTAGAAAATGGCTTTTCAGAATCTGGGAAAATGGCTCAGTAGATAAGAGTGCTTGAGGACCTGAGTTCAAATCCCCAGTACCTGTATAAAAGTCCAGGCATGGCTGTATCCCAGCATTGGAGGGAATGTCACCTGCATTCCAAGAGCTTTCTGTTTAGCCAGCTTAGCCAAAGTGGTGAGACTCCAGTTCAATAAGATATCTTGTCTCAAGGCAATGAGGTGAAGAGCAACAATGGAAAACCCTTAAGGCTTCCTGGCCCCGACATGTGCACACACAAGTGGGTGCATACTCTCACACACGTGCACACACCATACACATATAGACTTTACACATGCACACACACATACACACAGATGAAAAATGTTTTCTGGGAAAAAATTGGTAAATCCCACACTATTACCTCAGAGTATGGAACAGTGCCTGATACATGACAGGTCCTCAATAAATATTCAGGGAATGAACTGTTTTTTTTCTGAAGCATATCATGTTTTATCTATGTGACTGACTGGCGGCTATACACAAACCTTGTCTCGAAAGAAAACAATGAATTTTCCAAGCACACCTATAGTTCCAGCACTTGGAAGGCAAAATCAGAAAAACTGAAGAGTTCGTGGCTGTATACAAATTGTGTGTGTGTGTGTGTGTGTGTGTGTGTGTGTGTGATGTTCAAGGCCAGTCTAGAGTATGTAGCAAGGCTTTTTCTCATCAAAAAGCTAAGGGCTGGAGATGTACCTCAGTGGTAGAATGCTTACCTAGCATTTTAAGACTTTGAGTTTGATCCTTAAAACCACAAGAAACACAAAAATCAGAAGACTTTGGTAAAGTTCAGGTGAACTCTGGGAGGGGGGCTGGGGATCTGTTCCCCATTGTTTAATAGTGTAATTCAAAAGGACATATGCTTAGTATTTCAGGAACAGATCGGAGTGTGCATGTCTGTGTGTACAATTACTTGTTGCTGATGTGCTTAAAGAAAGAGCCATCAGTGATTAGTAGACAAAGTTTATGCAATAAATGGGTTTACACTTCATTGTTTTCAACAATACAGCATTTTCATCACAATTATAGGTGAAACAAATAAAAACCTCATGAAGTCATAAGTACATTCATGCGAGTGAGAATATTGTATAAAGCATTGCACATGCATTATAGAGGCAGACAAAACTGGGGAAGGGTTATATTTTCACTCACCTCAGGTTGGCTCTGTGTATTTTGTCATTGAGACTTACATTATGTTTGGGTCAAACAAGGAACCCAAAGTGGTTTTATAAAAAGTTTACAACCATTAAACAATACTGTTTAATCCCACAAATGGATAAAACAAATTACTATAGCTCAATGATACACAAACCAGGACTAAAAAATAGTCAATCTGCCTATGTGTATAGCTAGCTATAATACAATAGATATCAAATATGCTGAGTCTTCACAGAGGCATTGACTACTTTACACAAGCAAGTTCTAGAAATACACTGGTTTCAAATGAAAACTAACACTAGTGCCATTTTGGTTGAAGATTATGCACTCTTCAGTTTCAAACTTGAAGAGAAGCAAGCTAAGAGGTGGAAGAGAAGGATGACGAGGAGACCTGAGCGGGGGCTCTCTGGACAGCTTGGCATTACTTTTCCTGTGCAAATCCAAACCTCATTTACAGAGCAAAACAAACTTATTGAAATTGTTGGCCCTCCACAAGGGCACTCGTACAAAGCCGCACGCTTAGAGCACAGATAGAATGTTAACTGAGAGCCTCTTCACAGCGAACTGTTCCACGTTAGAGGGAAACTGTAACAAAGATTAATAGATATTAATGGTTGAATTGTTTTATAATTTATTCCGAGATTTAAAAAAAAAAGATTGTGGAGAAGTAGTCTCTTAGAAACTAGAAGGGGTTTGAGAGGAGAAGAAAGGGGGAGAAAAGTCATGCCATATGCTTCACTGCTTAGAAGGCAAGTTTTACAGACCATTTCCATAGAGCATCTGTCATGGTCCTTTCCATACCTGGTACCTTAAGTGAGTTCAATAGTCCTGTGTTACCTTGGAAAAGGCTCCTCTTTCTTTGAGCTGTCTTATAGAAAGGGTGCTCTGGATTGACCATGCCCTGCCAGAGTCACATTTCTCCTTTAGGTGGAAATGAAAACAACAATAATAAGGTCACAACAAGAAAACAAAAATCAGAAAATACAAAGTCTAAGGCCTGGACAGGCACAGATTTACTATGAGGTTAGAGAAATCAGTGAAGGAATTCAAATGACAAAGCACCTCTTACAGAATCCGCTGCTTTTTGAAGACCACACAGAACACTATGCCTTAACCCCTGCTGTGCACTTGGAGGTAAGTACCTGAAAGACAACACACTTAGCCCCTTGAAGGGTGCTACCGAGGTCTCAATGCTCTTCTTTATTCGCTATTTTATAATTATAGACAAAATGGAAAAGTCAAGAAGTATGCAGATCTTGATATAAAAAAATGTTTCTCTAATGTAAGAACCAAGTTGGATTTATGCATTCATATTTATACAGCTCCTTAAAGATTCTTACATATGGTGTATTACTATTGACACTTTATAAAAATCCCTTTTATAAGGACATATTAATTTAATAGGCTAAAGAGAATCACAATGTTGCAGATTATACACACAATAGTTGTGCATCTAACAATAAAGAGGCCTTGAAAACTGTATTTGTCTATAAACTACTACTGCCCTTTGGAAATAAAAGCTCCCTCCTGACCCCTGGGCTACTTTCCTGTGACACACGGTGCCACAAATATGGTGAAAATTAAGTACTAAACATAGTTTAAGATGAGTTTTGTATATTTGTTTCTATACAATCAGGAGAAAAAGAGATACAATTTGTATCAACAAAAGGTCATTTCTGGTTATTTGAGGCATTGCTTTTAGCTGCTTTGGTTCATACACATTTTACAAGGAGAGAAGAATGGCAAATCCTTTCTTAGAAAGTAAAAAATACATATGCTATCTTTAAAAAATTCCCCCTACTGGGAGGAGCTTACAATTTTTTTGAATTTTAAACATGAACATATTTCAGATGAATTGCAGCTGACAAGACGAATCTTGGGCTTTCCCGCAAAATGGGAAGCCAATGGACACTGCAGTGTCCTTGGTAGGAAGATGAACTAATTGTATAAAGGCATCAGAATATTCTGAGATTGTCAAATACCCTGATCTAGTCAAGGGGAAGATTTAGAAGATCCAAGAAGTTCAAGATATGAAGAGGTGCTTGTGTGAGATCACAAGCACTGCAGAGGCAACTGTCAGTTTTTATGGATTTATTTGATAGAAAAATATGGTTACACTTTATCAGTATACTGGGCAATGGAACAGTTAGAGGGTAGGAAGAGATAGATGTAACATACTAAGTGAATCCTGGTTAAGATGTACTATTTATCAACTTTCACAGAGAGAGAAAGCTGGAAAGCAGCATGTAAGCCATTATCAAACCACCAGAAACAACCCTGACTACAGCCTCACGTTCAGAGTGTTTCATAGTAAGAAACATTTATAGGCAGTATTACACCTTCTCATGAAGAAACAAAAGGCCAAGGCCAGGCCTTCTCAACTCTCATGAAAAAGGACTGTAGAAGTAAGTTCCAGCCTCAGAAATTGGGAGCTGGTCATGGTTCAAAATGTTGAAATATACAGTGAATTCAGAAAGGAGGGCCCATTTAATGCATCTTAAAAAAAACCAACCAATACATGCCCCTTTTTAGAGGCATTCAGCTACAAATGATTCTACCTAGAGTAAGATTCAAATTGTGCAAATGGTGCTGCCTGGCCCAAAAGTCAGACCTTCTTTAATAATGCATCTCGGTCTGAGCTAATCCAGTGCGCCCTCTTTGCATGACTTTGAAGTGTGTAACAGAACAACACTTCCCCTTTGGAAACTGCTTTGTGCCACCTAGAAAATACCCTGGTTTTGTTTCCTAAAGAAATTCTGCTCTATTGATGACTGATCTTATTGCTCAAAGGGTAGACAGCTAGAGAGAGTGGCTTGTATGCCTCTGCGCTCTCTTTCACTACACTTTGTCCTATAATGTTGAATTGGCCAGAAGTTCCAACTCTGTAGCTATCACTTTATGCCATCCCTCCTGGGATAAAGGAAGTAGATTCTGGTCCTGGTCCAGCTCTTTAGCACTTGTGTATCATATATATATATACATATACATATACATATACACACTAAGTGTTGAACATGAGCTTATATACTAGTTCCTCTAGAGAAGGCTTCAGCCTGACCCCTATTTTGCTAAGGTGAAGAGACTTTCTGAAAGCTAAGAATGGTTAATAAATGTGGTCATGTAAAATATGTAGAAGAAATTCAGCTGCTTTACTCTGGTCTTTAAGAAAGCAAAATTTAGATGTTGCCATGTGATTTCACTTTTGAATCGAATTGAAACTATAAAATGTGACAAAATCAAGTTGTATTTGTGATCTATACAGATGTAAACTATAGACTGTATAGAGCTTACCATCTCATTACTATAGAAATGTTGATACCAGAGATACAAACACATCTGAAACCAAATACATAAATTCATACATGCAGTAGAATTGCTAAGAGGAAGGTTCAACTATTTCTCTAGAAGCCTCAGTGTGACCCTACAGTTGGTTAAAGATATTGAATGATCAGATACCCATGCAATAAAATCTTTTTACTTTTGATTTTAAATATTTCTATAAAAAAAAACCTTAAAGGTTAATTCACAATACAATCTGATCCTCATGTATTTGCTTTTCTAAATTGGTAGATGATCCATACATATGGAATGTGTGACTGAAAAAAACACTGGTAGCTGGGTGTGGTGTCATACACCTTCAATCCCAGCACTCTGCAGGCAGAGAAAGATGGCTGGCTCTCTGAGTTCAGGCCAGCCTGGTCGACATAGCAAGTTTCACGAAAGCCAGGGTTACAAGGTGGGACCCTGTCTCAAAAAAACTAAAAAAGAAAATGGAAAGAAAATAATGGTAATGAGTTCCCTTGGGGTTTCTTGTGCACTTAGGCCTCCTGGGTTTTGTCCTCTATTGTCTCCACACTTTAGTGGAAAAGGGCATGGGACATTGGGCCAGAGAACTTAGGTGTATGTCTTGACACTCATTTACTAGCATCAAGCTTTGCTTCCTTCTCTATAAGATCGAATGTTTACTGAGATCTACCTCACAGAGTTGTTATGTACTTAAAAGATAGAAATACTCTGTAATTTTAAGAGCACAACACAAGTTATTACTTACTAGAATTATAGACTCAATGTATTAGTAGTATTCATATTTATGTAAAGGAATAAGTCCTATGTCAGGTCAACGTGCAGCTCTGAGCTTGGCAACAATCAAGGCTGCCAGTTGCTGAGCATCTGCTGTGTGGGGATTCTTCTCCATCACTGCAAGAACAATGTTAGAAGGGAAGATGTTGCAGAGGTTCTTGTATGTCTGATATTGATGCTCTGGTATCATGTGCTCCCTAGAATCATTGCACATTCCAACCCAAGGATTCCTCCAAAGCTGCTCCATTTTTTCAGGCATGCTCCTTACCATGACTGGTTCATAACATGGTTGCATGAGGCTGTTACCTAAGGGATAGGAGTGGTATCCATAGGAGTCGGCTGTACAAGGCAGTGGGTCCCAGCTAGCATGCTGTTCCCTGCACAGAGGAGGCCGCCTTTGCCTCATGGGGTTGCTGTCATAGAGGCGGGAGTCAGAAATGCTGTCCATGCGAGTCATCACCAGAGCACGGCCTGGCTGGGAGGGTCCCACAGGATGGATATTGGGTGGCATGGTGTAGTCTCCAGGACAGCTAGAGTGTGCTCCAGTTGCTGGATTCTGGGTATGCACAGCTAAGTGAGGGATTGACTGCTTGTGGGGTGCTTGCTTGGAATCTTCTGAACCATAACTTTGAACTCTCGCTAAGGCTTCATGGTAACCATGGGAAAAAGGCTGAAGATGGTTATGAGATGCTGAGCGGTGCAGCTTCAAAGTGCCTTCAGGATGGGCATCAGCTACAGCCAAGTACAGGTTGTTGTAAGAGGAATAGTTGTCATTCCTGGTATGGCTCATGTGACTGTCGGTACATAGGCCAGGATTCCGAACATATACCCCCTGGTTTGCCTCAGACATATAATATTCATGATTATGCATGTTGTTGATGCTCACTTTGGAGAAGTCACTTAACACTGAATAGTAGTCATGGTCCCCCATGGTCTCAAACTTTGGGTATTGCTCAGTATAGTTAATAGGGGTGCCATGGCTGTTCGTAACCAGGATAGGTGGATATTGCATGCTGACCATGTGTTCCAAAGAGGCCTTTTGATGGGGAAAATGAGAGGACCCTGGCACTGGGCTGCTGGCTGAACGGGTGTTTAGTGCACCCACGGCATGGCTTTTGGGGGGAGGGATTGTGGGGACACTTAAAGCGGTCACAAGTGAAGGGACGGAACTGGCCTCTGGTTTACGGGCAATGGACAGCCACTCCTCAGGCTCTACAGCCACAGACCGGATGCTGGGATCTGATTGGCGCTTGGAGGCCACACGTTTGATCTCTGAGGTTATCTCACCTTTGGCAGTAGACATCCCTGTGCCACATTTGGCCAGGGTGTCTTCACTCATTATTTTCACTGTGGACAGTTTGGCACTGATGCGGAGCTCATCAGCCACCGAACGCTGGGGTTGGTTGGCCCGCTCTGGATGATAGTATTTGCACTTGTGGCCGTAGGTACATTTTTTGCCTGAAAAATAATGCCTTGGAGTAAGACTCTCTTTCATAGTCGTGCAACCCTCTGTGCCAGAAATTGTCCTAACAATCTGACCCCTCAGGTTAGAGTTACACTGTTCAGGGTTAAAGTAGAAAATTAACTCTCCACAAAGAAGAGAGACAGACAACATCAAGGAGTCACCACACACTGTGAAGGGAGGGAGAGGATGTAAGTGGAAAGCTTTGGAGGAAACTGCAGTGTGAGAGCTAAGAGCCGAGCTGGGGACTGGCCTTATTTTTCTGGTGATGGACAACTTTTCTTAGGCATAATCTGTGTGTTGAGACAGCCTAGAAGAACAGAAAGCAGAATGATGCCTTGCAAGGAGCACAAATATGGAAGGCAGTGAGAGCTAGGCTTCGATTTCAGTCCTTTACTGTGTGGCCTGAACAAGTGACTATTTCCTAAAGCTCATTTTTCTTCCTTCTTGGTAAACTAGTTTTATAACTGTGTCTATATGACAGGATTATTATAAAGATGAAATGAGACAACACACATGAATTGTGGGGAAAAAAACTCTACACCCCTCAACAAGTGATTATTCAACAAGTTCAAACATCCAAAATAGCTTCAGACCAAGCAGCTCATGTTGCAATGTTAGGCTCACAAACGTGGTAGCAGGGGAGATGGGATGGATGAGCACAATAATATTTAAGAAAGCTAGAGTTTAAATATTCAAATAAAATAAAGTGGAGGCAACTGAAGTACGACTCAGAAGGAAAATAATAGAGTTAGTTGACAGGAGGCATAGTCACCTGTCTAAGAAATATGATCATGCTTGGGGATCCCTTGGAAATTGCCCCTTCTATTTCCACAGGCTATATAGTTTCTGCGTGTCTTTACTCCCAGCAATATCACTCAGGACTTAGATGCCTAGAACACATTTTAACAAGTGACAATTTGGTATGTTAACAAAGGACAACTATTTCCCACCTTCAAATCTAGTTCCCCTTTCTTCATGCAGTTTCTAGGATGGCTCTTTGTACACCTAACTGAGAGTGCATAAGGACACAAATTTTCACTCACAGAAAGTGGACATGTCAAGATTTCTCACTTGAAAGAGAAATCTGAAAAGGAAAATTATTCAAAGAATCTGTGTGTTTCCCTTAGTACAGAACACAATTTTATCCAGAAGTACTCACCATAAGGACATGGTTGCTTCTTATGCTCAGGAACCACAGGTCTCTTTCTTAAGAAATTCTCAAGGCTCGGACCATGGCGTCCAAGAGGATCATCTGGTGGCATAAATCTGAAAGCAAGACAACAAGAGGTGACTGTCTTTCTTTCTGTCTCTAGCACAGTTTTTAAGAGTTCAGGCCTCCCTTCTCCCTTACTTATACTGCAGTCATAACATTCTAATTGTGCTTTCCAGTTTCCATCTATCTTCTGTAAAAACAGTATTTCTTCCCTTCGGGTCTGATCGATCACACAGAAAGGATGATTTCCTTGTGCATCATTTTTATGGACTATATGCAGCCGTCACACTAGAATGAATGTTGGTTTCCCCTAGCACAGCAGCCACTTTCACACATTTGTAGATTTATTCATAGTGTTCCTTTCGCATGCCACACCCAGAGGCCCTCTTTATTCTGTAAAATTCATTTCAAAAGACAAAGCAATTTCTTTTTTTTCTTTTTATTCAATTCTAACACCCTGTCATTATTTTCTCTTTACTCTCTCTCTCCCTTTCTTCTCATATACTTTGAGCCCCTTGATAGTGAGTCCTGCTTCCTATCTAGTCTTTTATCTTTGGAGCAAACCAGCACAATTCATGCTATACAGTGTCTAATATATGTTGATTGACATGTAATGCATCACTACCAGTAATTTGTACACAACTGTTTAGAAAGAAACTCACTTATCATTCACAAAAGAATACATCAGCAACCGCTCTTCTATAAACTTCTTCCATTCTGGCTTTTCAACTTGAAGGTCTCGGTAGTTATCATTGGACACAATGATGCCATCAGAATCAAAAGCCAATTTGACTATGAAGCGATCATCATAGCAGACCACCCTTCTGCCTTGGACCCTTCTCGATGGTGTGAAGACCAGAATCTTTTCCTTCTCTAGTTTACGTAGAATATCTTGATCTGTCAAAACATGTTTATGCCACATAGCAGAAATCATCTTTAGAAATTAACTGTACTATCCCCATATTACCAAAACAAAATGATTTATTTTTACTTGGAGAACAAGTGTGCTACCTTTCTGGCTGTGACATTAAATAGAATTGTGACCTTAGATAAGCCATCTTCTCTTTCACACTTTAGTTTTTCTTTCTTTCACACTTTAGTTTTTCTTTCAGTAAAATTAATAACAAAAAACAACCCTAGATTCCAACACATTTAATTAAAAAAAAAAAACTATCTCAAAGAGTAAGAACTGACACTTGGTATAACATTGTTTAAGACAATCTCACTATGCAGCCCAGGCTAGCCTGAGGCTTCAGATTCTTCTATCTCAATGGCCCAAGTGCTGGGATAACAGGTGTGTGTCGCCACACTCCGGCTTACTCTAGCATACTTGATCCTTGTTTTGCCCTTTGTCTGAAGCACCAGATTCCCCCCCTGTGGTTCGGGGGTCGAAACCCAAACTCAAGAGCAGAGTAGGCAACTGTTCTACCACTGACCCCCACACACCCCTAGCCTAGCTTCTTGACTTTAAGTTCAGAAATAGCAAAGGCTGTGTCTGTAGGGAGGCTAAGTCAACAGAAGACTTTTGTTTTTTACTTTTATCTGAAAGACAAAACTGAGGTGGGACAACAAGCTATAGCATTTAAGTAGTTGTACAGTGTGTGTGTGTGTGTGTGTGTGTGTGTGTGCTATGACACATGTGAAGGGGTCCAAGGGCAATTTGTGGGAGTTAGTTCTCTTTCCACCATTTGGTTTTTAAAATCAGGTTATCAGACTTGGCAGCAACAGCCTTTACCTGCTGAGCTATCTTGCAGACTATTTTGGACCCCATTGTTTAGAAGAGAAAACTTGCTTACTGGGGTTGAACAGAACTGAGATTTACTGGAGCTTTACTGGCCTGCTTTGCAAACATAGACAGCTCAACACAGAACTTAACCACCCACTCACTGTACTTTCTGAGTAGTTACGTCAGGAATGAGATGGTGGTAATCAGGAAACTGAGATCTGTATGTTCTTCAGTGCTATGCAGAGCACATATTATGTGTGCTGGAAATGTAGTGACTGAGCTGCCAGCATGAGGTGCATAGCAAAATTCTTGTCAAATTTGGGCACCTTTATTTTCAAGAGCTCTTTCTTCCATAAAGGAATATTTAAAAGTTCATTTTAGAATTGCACTAATATAAATATAACCATAATCCAATTAAGTGTATTATTGTACATTTATTTTTATTCCCTAGTTTTTCTTATGTGAAAAAAAATGAGAACATTTTTGTGGAGCTTTAAAAACTGGGATGGGGCTGGAGAGATGGCTCAGTGGTTAAGAGCACCGACTGCTCTTCCGAAGGTCCTGAGTTCAAATCCCAGCAACCACATGGTGGCTCACGACCATTTGTAATGAGATCTGATGCCCTCTTCTGGTGTGTGCGAAGACAGCAATGGTGTACTCATACACATAAAAACTGGGCTCACCCCTAGGTTCTGAGGCTTCTTTGTCTCAGACACTAATTGGTTTTTCTTGTTTTTGGCCTTTTCCTCCTCTCTGTTACCCCTAGTTGAAAACTCCACAGTTGTTTCTCTGACACAAAATAAGATTGCCTGTATATCATGTAACCTTTAATTTCTTGGAAAAAAATCAGTTTTATATATATATATATAGCCATATTTGTTCTCTACTGTCTAAACTCTATGATCAAATAGGCTGCTGTGTTACTCACTATATAGAGCAGGTTAGCCTCAAACTTGCCATCATCTTGTCCAAGTCTATTGAGGACTGGGATTGCAGGTCTGTGCAGATTTCCGCAAGAGCAATGTTTTTTTTTTTTTCCAACTATATGCTTTGTAGTTTTCCAAATGTAAATTTTTATTTAACTATCACATACCACAAAACAAGGATGGTTTCATATGGATCATTTTTATAAAAAAAAAAAGTGTTCTCACTAAAAGACATTTTAAGCATACTTAACTTAGAAAAAGCAATTATCTACGTTGGGACCATCTGCCTCTCTCCAAACTAGCTTTTTAGCTTTGACTCTCGAGGAAAAGTTTTTTTTTTTTTAATTTTTTTTTTAAAATATTACCTGTAATTGGTGCATCAGGGCGGGATTGCTCCTTTCTCCATGCTGGTACAAATACAGTGATATCTTTATGACCTTTGTCTAGAAACCAATCCACAGCAAGTTGTATTCCTCTGCAGGAGAATTCTTCTTTATTCCCATGACTTCAGAAACAGAGAACAAGAGACAAAAGGGTTCATAATAGCAAGAAACACTTTACCAGTGCCTTTCTCAGTGCTGGGATTAATGACAGATATTTTTATTTATTTTTTCATACATTTTTTTGAGTCAGGGTTGTACTATATAGCTTAGGCTGGCTTTGAACTCACTATCTACAGCCTGGCTTCCAGCTTGTGGTGATCCTCTTGCCTCCCAAGTACAGAGATTAAAGAGTATTAACATAATTCCTGATTAATATTTTTTGATGATGCCAAACATATATACAAATATGTGTACATACATACATATACATACACATACACATATACATATTCAAGTGCAGATGATCAAACTGAGGACTGTCACAAGCTTGCTATTATTAAGTCATACCTCTATGCCACAAAATACATTTTAAAAGAGAAAACTGTATTCTTTTTATTTTACTGTTGTATTATTATAAACTTTACCCAATGGCCAAGGTGATTAATAACAACTCACAACTTACAGCAAGCATGACAACTACTATTAGTCTTATTTTCTCCTTTCCATTTCTGTTGCCACCTTTACTCAAAGATTTGAATATTCACAACAGATTGAAAAAGAAGGATACTTTTCAGGGGATTAGAAAACATTTATATGGAGCATAGTTGATGTGGAGCTTAAACACATATGCACGAATGCATACACTCATGCATAGCACTGCACATTATTAGAGAAGCCTCTTCTGTGATGCACTCTCAGTCATTAAGCACATATATTAAGCTTAAAATGACAGTGAAAATGACAAAATAAATATGTTCTTCTTCAACGTCTAAAATTTCCTCCAAAGTCAAGCATTTATTTTACAACAAAAACATGATTCAATAAAAGAAAAATCTATTTTCATAAACATCGTGCAATTAAAAACAAAAATTAACCCAGGAGGGCTGGAGAGATGGCTCAATGGTTAAGAGCACTGACTGCTGCTCTTTCAGAGGTCCTGAGTTCAAATCCTAGCAACCACATGGTGGCTCATAACCCCTAGGAATGGGATCTCATGCCCTCTTCTGGTGTGTCTGAGGACAGCATATGTAAATATAGTCCAGGAGGTAGAGGGCAGAAGCCAGCCAGGCCTCCTGCCCTTCCTTATGAGGCAGGCACCACTACAATGAACAAGTATGTGATGGAGAGGTGGGAAAGATAGAAAAAAGGGTGTGTGGTAAGTGCGCTGTGAAGAGAGGTGGAACTAGAGATACAAAGGCAGTGATAGATGAGAGAGAGGCTGACAGCTGCCCAGTCACAGTCAGCTGGGCTGTGTACAACAGCCCTGAGCTTAGGCAGAAGCAGACTGAGCCCCCAAACATGCCACCCAGCTGTGGAATTGTCCTGGTTCCTGGCAGCAATGGAGGGCAAGATGAGGAATGGTTCACTTCCTGAATTGGACCTCTGCATGGTCCATGATGCTACTAGAGATCATGTTCACATCTGTGATCCACGCTGCCACCCCAGGCTGTGATAGAAGCCTGTGGTCCATGTGGATGTATGTGATCTGTGCTGCTGACTGAAGCCTTGGGCTTTGCTGCCTGTGTTGAGAGGTGTGTTGATGTGAGTTGCCTGAGGCCATGTTGAGGTCCATTGTCCATGTAGTAGGTCAGTGGTCCTGATATGGCTGGGAGCCTTGTTGAAGCCTGTGGTCCATGTTACCATGCAAGGCCATGAGGTTATTCATGGTTGTCGCTGCAGCCAGAAGCCGTGTTGACATCCTTGGGTTGTGCTGCCACCTGAGGCTATATTGATGTCTGTGGTCCTTCTGCATCTGAGGGCAGTGTTTGTGGTCTATGCTTTTGTCAGAAAGAGAAACCACGTGGAAGGCCATGATCCGAGCTGCCTCTTACTAAACAGATAAGGAAGCTACTTTTTGTAGTGATATTGACAGCTGTAGATGCATAGTTGAGAAAGAGGGATGTGGAAGACTTCTGTGACCTTTCCCCCTTTCCCATTCCACAAAAGTAGCATTGAAGAGAACTCTTAAAAAGAGTGATAAGGGAGCTGAAATGTATCTGTTCACAATGGAAGGCTCACGGCAGGGGTGTGGGAGTAGAAGGGCTCACTTCTATTTGGGGGGGCAGGCCACTAAGAGTTTGACCATGCTCCAGTGAGAAATAGATAACACAAATTGGACTTATTTTATTTTTATTTTTCTTTTGGGGGAGCCACGAGGGATGGAGAAGACATGGAAGGACTGAGAAATGAGCATGATTGGAGTACATCATGTGAAATTCCCAAAGAATCAATAAAAAAAGATTATGAAAAACCTAAACTATATAGTACATTTTACAGTAACTTTGCCACTTGAAGCTTATGGTCATTGATACAGCATTAGGCTTTTTGTAATTTATTTTATGTATATTTATATACATTATATAATTTAATGTTGCTGATACAGCAATTTATTTTCTCCTCACTGAATATTAGGGTTTGATCCTTCGTGAGTAGTAGGATAATTAACACTATTAACACTGAGGATATTTGAAAAAAGCCATAGGACAGAATAATTTTATGTTTATTTAAATTTATACAATGTAAATATATATAACAAAGTAACACTTAGAGTAGCAACAGTGTATAACCCCAGCACTTAAGGGCTTGAGATATGTGTATCTCCAGGGCTGGATGGCCAGTCAGTTTACCCAAAATGGTTAAGTTCCAGTTTCATTGTGCTACCCTAGGTGGAGAAGCAATTAAAGAATGCATTCAAATAGCAACTTATGGCTTCCACAAACACCCACATGGGCAAGAACACCCACATACACACATCACAACATATACACATGAAGAAACCAGATGCAGGAGGGGAGGAGGTATGGGGAAGGGCAATGATCAATCAGAAAAAATAGGAATGAGGAATAAAGATATACAAATATAATACCATTCATGAAGATGAAGTACAATTTCTGCGAAGAATGTCATTAGAATGTTGGTGGGGATAACAATGAATTTGTAAATCACTTTCAATAATGTAGCCTTTTCATAGTACTGATTTTGCTTATCAAAGAAGGTATGTATTTCCATCATCTAGTATCTTCGATTTTTTCAGTTTTGAAAGTTGACTATAGAGTTCTATCACTTTGATGTTTATGTGTATTTATTTCTAAGTTACTTTGACAATTATTGTAAATGAAATTATTTCACCTATTTTTATTTCTGCACATTGGTTAAATAGAAAAGCTACCGATTTTTATATGTTGATGCTATAACCTGGTTTCTGAAATAATTTGTAATACCTAAGAATTTTCTAAAAGTTTATAGTCTCTCTCTCTCTCTCTCTCTCTCTCTCTCTCTCTCTCTCTCTCTCTCTCTCTCTCTCCTGTCTCTCTTCCTCCCTCCTCTCCAATAGCCAAGTTGACAACACTCAAATTGCCATCTACTATGCATGTGTGAACAGACTCGTGCTTCCTCTCTCTAGTTCTCTTTGGTCTAAAGCAATAATTCACCTTATTCCAAAGAAGACACACTGGGCTGTAGGTCATGACACCTTGCTTCTTGGAAAAACCTTGTTTGTTATTCCCACCACTGATTTGGAAAATATAACTGGTCTACCCAGATACAATTTTCTTTTATCACCCTCACTATGAGCCTCTTAAATTGTATGATTCTTCCACATTATGCTTTTTATCCTTTATCTTCTCAGTTTTATTAGATCTTTGAAAATTTTGTATAATCCATTTTAATTATATTCCTTCCCTCCAACCCATTCCTTGTATTTTCTTCCCTGACCACTCAACTTCATGTACTCTTTTTTTTTAATCCATTAAGTACTGTTGATGCTGCTCATATATTTTTGGATGGATGGCTTTAACTAGAGGTTGGTCTACCTACCAGGGGCTAAACCCTTAACAAAAACAAATTCGTCCTTTCCCAGCAGTGAGAAACATTTAATAGCCCATTATCTAGGGGGTGGGACTTAGTGACCACCTCCCCTATCCATGCTAGAAATTTGTCAGGCTTGAATTTCCAAAGATCTTGTTCACGCTGTTTCAAGTGCTATGAATTCATATGTATAAGTTCTCTGATGTGTTCAGAAAATAATTTCTTTTTAGATATCCACATCCTATAGTATTTACATTCATTCTGCCATGATCTCTGAATCTTAGGTTTTGTGTGTGTGTGTGTGTGTGTGTGTGTGTGTGTGTGTATTTATAGTACAGATGTCTC
The DNA here is from genome assembly GCF_947179515.1 of Apodemus sylvaticus. Taxonomy (NCBI): domain Eukaryota; kingdom Metazoa; phylum Chordata; class Mammalia; order Rodentia; family Muridae; genus Apodemus; species Apodemus sylvaticus. The sequence continues at coordinate 56,594,248 of NC_067495.1, read as the reverse complement.
ATTTAGGGCTGATTATTCCACAATCTCTCCTTCTCTGCACCTTGATCAGTTGTGTCTCTGTGTTAATCACCATGTACTGAAAAAAAGAAGCTTCTCTGACACATCTATAGGTGTCATAAGGATAAGTCATTAGGAGTCAGTTTAACATTATATTCATTTAGGAAAGTAATAATAGTAACTTCTCCCCTATGATCTATGACCTGTCTAGCTATAGATTCTAAGCCCAGATAACAGTGCAAGAAATGGGTTTCAACTTGTGAAATAGGCCTTAAATCCAAGAAAGTGGTTAGTTACTCTTAACCACATTTCTGGCACTATTGCTTTGGTGAACATGTCTTTCCAGGTCATTTTTGTAGCTAGTAGAGTACACAACTGAGTAAGACTGATGATTTCTTTTCTCTTGTGGTAACGTGCATAGCACCTTCTAGCACTATGAAAACTAGCCAGTATAGATGAAGCTTCTTCATCAGTAAGAGATTGATTTTTCCATGTTTAATGACTCAGATGTATATTCCATTTTTAGCAATAGGGTCTTGCCACCAAATTTTGAAAGGTAATCAAAAGTATTGGTAATAACTTGTATGGATTGTTTGGGATTTCTTGAGACCTTGTAACAAGCTTGCTAACAGCTCATAAAAATGTAACTCATTCTGGTCACTGGGCTTTTTATTTGTTATCTAGTGGTGTCTAGTAGAGACACTGGTGCCCTGTTATGAGATAAACCCTTTGAGCTTTTTATAAATGTGTATGTACAGATTTTAGGGGGATTCTACTATAGAAGGTCTCCATAGAATTTTTTTTTGTAATGTCTTTAGTGTTAGGTATTGTCTTAGTTAGGGTTCTATTGCTGTGACCATGGCAACTCTTACAAAAGAATGAATTTAATTGGAGCTAGATCACAGTTCAGAGGTTTAATCTACTATCAACATGGTGGCACACAGGCAGACATTGTGCTGGATTCCAGAGTTCTACAACCCTATAAGCAGGCAGCAGAAGAAGACAGTGGCACTATGCCCATCTGAAGTCTCAAAGCCCATTCCCAGTGGCATACTTTGATGTTTTACTTTTTGGTTCTGGGTTTTTTTTTTTTTTTTTTTTTTTTACTTAGAACCAATGTTTCCAGCTCTATCCATTTACCTGATTGTACTGGGGATTTTTGTCAACTTGACATATCCTAGAGTTTCTGGAAAGCAGGAAACTCAGCCAAGAAAATGTCTCCACTAGCATAGCCTATAAGCAAAACTGGGTCAATTCTTGATTAGTGGTTACTATAGGAGGATTTAGCCATCTGTGGGCAGTGTCACCCTGGGATGTATAAGAGAGCAAACTGAGCAAGCTACGTGGAGCAAGCCAGTAAGCAGATTTCTCCATCATCTCTACTTCAATTCTTGTTTTCAGATTCCTGTTCTGTTTCAGTTCCCACCTTGGCTTTCTTCAATGATGAATCTGATCTGGATCTATAAACCAAATAAGTTCTTTCCTGCCCAAGTTTCTTTCAGTCATGATCTTTATAACAGCAATAGAAAGCAAACTAGAACACATATGACTCTCATAGTTACATTTTCTTAGCTGCTGAATAATGTTCCATTGTGTAAATATACAAATATACCATATTTTCATTATGCATTCATTAGTTAATAGACATCAAAACTGTTTCCATTTCCTTGCTATTGTGAATAAAGAAGCAGAAGTGACTATGTATGTGCAAGTATCACTATAGCAATACTTGACTAAAAGTAGTAGTATATCTTGATCATATAGCAGAACTCTTCCTAGCCTTTTGAGGAACCTCCAAATTGATATCCAGAGAGGTTTCACCAGTGTGTACTCCTATCAGCAGTGAATAAGTGTTGCTGTTTCCCCACATACATAACAGAATTTGTCATTATTTGTTTTCTAGATCTTGGCTATTTTGTTTGGGGGTAACATAAAAACTCAAAGTTTTATGTTGCATTTACCTGACAGCTAGGGATGTTGAAATTTATTTAAACATTTCTCAACCATTTATACTTCATCAGTTGAGAGCTGTCTGTATGGCTCTCTGATCATTTTAAAAATGTCTGTCGTGTGTGTGTGTGTGTGTGTGTGTGTGTGTGTGTACCTGCCACAAGTGTGTGAATGAATGCCTGAGAAGGCCAGAGGCTTTAGATCCTTTGCAGCTGGAGTTACAGGTTTCTGTGAGCCACTTGACATAGGGACTGGGAATTGAACTCTTGTCCCTAGAAGAGTAAAATGTGCTCTTAACCATTGAACCATCTTTCCAGCTCCATGTCCCACTTTTTTCCTTTTATTTATTCACATTACATTCCAAATACAGCCCCCCTCTCCTCCTGGTTCCCCCTTGACACAGCCCCTCCCTCATACCCCCTCCCCTTTACCTCTGAGAATGGGGAGCTCCTTCTGGGTACCAATTCACGCTGGCACATGGAGTCACTGTAGGACTAGGTGCATCCTCTCCCACTGAGGCCAGATAAGGCAGCTCAGTTAGGGGAACAGGATCCACAGGCAGGCAACAAAAGTCAGGGACAGTCCCTGCTCATTGTTGGGGGACCTGCTGCACATATGCTACATATGTGTGGGGGGTCTAGGCCTGCAACATATGTGCAGGAGGCCTAGGTCCATCCAAGGTTGCTCTTTGATTGGTGGTTCTTTCTCTGGGAATTGGTAAATTGCATTTGCTAAGATGGCCATTTTCACAATATTAACTTTACCAATCTATGAGTGTGAGAAGTCTTTCCAATTTGTCCATTCAATTGCATTTCCCTGCCTTTACTTACTTGATTAGATTTATTCCATTAGATATTTGAGGCTATTGTGAATGGAATTGGTTTATTTCTTGGAATGTTTGTCAATTGTGTATTCTTTTTAATTTTGTATTCTTATGAATGCGTTTGTCAGCTATATGATATTTCTGGTAGAATCTTTAGTTTCTTTTATATATGGCGCCATTGTCTGCAAATAAGAATAGTTTGAGGGTTTTTTTTTTTTTTTTGGTCTTTTTCATAGTCTTGATCTCCTTCATTTGTCTTACTGCCATAGGTAAGACTCCTGGCACTATTTTGAATAGGAAAAGGAACAGCCAACATCTTTGTCTAGTTCCTAATTTTAGTGAAAATGTTTAGATTTTTTTTCTTCACTTAGCAAGATAATGGCTATAGGCTTTTTGTTTGTTGTCACTGTCATACTATGATTTGTCCTCTCTATTCCTAGACCTTCTAGGATTTTTATCATGTTGTTGAATTCTGTCAAAGTGTAATTCTGCATCTAGTGAGATAATCGTGTGATTTCTGTCCTTGAATCAATTTATGTAGTGAATTATGGTTATTGATTTACATATGCTGAACCATTTCTGCATCTCTGGGCTGAAGCCAACTGGATCCTACAGGATAGTATTTTTGAAGTGTTCTTGAATTTTGTTTTCAAACAATTTTATCAAAAGAATTTTCATTCATGTTTATTAGAGACATTGGCCTATAATTTTCATTTTTGCTTGTTGAGTCTTGGTCTGGTTTTGGTCCATGGATGATATTGGCCCCATAAAATGAACTGGAAAGTGATCCTTCATTTTCAACTGAATTCGAATTGAATCACTTCTGCCCCCCTTTTCTCTCTTTCAGTCTCTCCCAGCAATTCTCCCTTGAACACCCGTGCCATCCAATTCTCATGTTGATAACTTCCTTTCCATTGATTATATTTATTACATATATGTGTATACACAAATATATTTATTTATTATTATGCATTTATTTTATATATTTATTATACATATATATATATATATATATATACATATATAAATTTAACTAGCTGAGTCTGTTTTTGTTGTTTGTATATATACAGTTTCAAGGCTAACCACTCTGAATTTAACAGCCAATAAGAGTTTATCCCTGGGAGACACTAATTCTCATTCTCCCAGCAGTTCCTAGTTGCTAGTAGTTCTTTGTATAGAGATGAGAAACCTCAAAAGTTTCCCCATACCCTGTTAATATACTGCTATTGTTCTGGTCTTGTTGATGCAGTCATTTCTGGAGAGACTGTTTCCCAGTACATTTCTGGCCTTCTGGCTCTCACAATCTTTCTGCCTTCTTTTCTGTGGTCTTCTCTGAGTCATAGACTCAGGATCTGTGACGTAGATGAATCTATTGAGAGTGAGCTGCTGAAGATCCATTGATCTCTACATTCCACTGCTACTTTGTTAGATCAGCATAACTACTGACTACATTTTAAATCTTATCCTTATACCTTATCCTTACACCCTGAGATAACTGCAGCTACCATTCCTCATCAAAGATTCTTCTCTCCAGCAAATGGAGACCATCGCAGAAAGCCACAACTAGACACAATGCAGAGTTATTTTTAAAAGTTTTTTGAGATTATGATAATCTCTTGACATTTACTTTTTGTGGATATTATTTTTTAGTTTTAATTCCTTCTTCCCTCATATATTACATCCTGACCATAGTTTCCCCACCTTCTTTTTTCCTAGTTCCTTTTCACCCTCATACTCCACCATCCACTCTTTCTCTTCCTTTCCCTTCAGTAAAGCACAGGCCTCCCAGGGATATTAACCAAACATGGCATATCAAGACTAGGCACCTCCCCTCATATTAAGGCTGGACAAGGCAACTCAGTAGGAGGAAAAGGTCACAAAATCAGGTAGAAGAGTCCGAGGCAGCCCCTCCTTCCACTCTTAGAAGTCCCACAAGCTATACACCTGTAATATATGTGCAGAGGGCCTAGGTCAGACCCATGCAGGCTCCCTGGTTGGCAGCTCCTATGAGCCCAGGTTAATTGATTCTGTGGGGTTTTTGTGTGCTGTCCTTGACCTCTCTGGATTCTACAATCCCTCCTCCTCATCTTCAGCAGAATTCTCTGACCTGCACCTAATGTTTGGCTGTGAATCTCTCTGTTTCCATCAGGGCTGAGGAAGCCTCTCTGATGACTATTGGGCTAGGCACTGCTCTACGAGTATATCAGAGTATCATTAGGAATCATTTCATTGACTGTTTTTGTTTTGTTTTGATTTTGCCATTCCTTTTGGTTCAGAAATTCTACAGAAGCTTTTCAGTTTCATGTGGTTTTGTGGGTGTTATCTGCTCTTGATTTTATAGGGTCTTCAGATGCATCATGCATCAATTTGAAGTCTCTCATTTTTTTCCCCACGGTGGCACTCATGGATATAAACTTTCCTCTGAGAACTCCCTTCATTGTGTTCGATAGATTTTGTTGTACTTGACTTTGAAACTTTCCTTCTTTATTTCATCCTTGATTATATTTCCATTCAGTATTGTGCTGTTTAGTTTCTGTGAATTCATGTACTTTCTGCTGCAGTTTCTATTTAGCTTTATTCAGGTTATAATCAGATATAATGCTGAATATAATTTTAGTTCCCTATATTTGCAGATTTTGTTTTGTGTTGGACGTTTCATGGGCTGCTAGGATGTATATGGATTCTTTGGTACTTGAACAGAATATTCTATGCATATCTTTTAGTTCTGTTTGATTTATGATGTCATTTAATTCACAGATTTTTCTGTTTACCTTATTTCCAGATGACAGTAGTAGAATTCCTATTATGAAATAAACCACTATTATCCAAAACAACTTGAGAGGAAAGGGTTTACTTGAGTTTACAGCTTGTAAAGTCCATCATCAAAGGATGTTAGAGAAGGAACTCGAGGTAGGAACTTTGAGGCAGAATCTAAAGCAGAGGCTGTGAAGGAATTCTGCTTCCTGCCGTTCTCTCCATGGTTTACTTGCTCAGCACTCAGAACCACTTGCCCAGAGATGTCACTGGCCACAGTGGGCTGATCCACATCAATCACTGATTTAAAAAAAAAAAAGCCCCAAAGGCTTGCCCAAGATAGTGTCCACTATCTTGGGATATGGTGGGAACATTTTCTCAATTGAAGTTTCCTCTTCCAAAATGATTCTAGCTTATGTCAATTTGATAAGAACCAGGCAGCACAACCTGTTAGTTTATACTGCTGTGACAAAACATGATGAAAAAGCAAGTTGGAGAGGAAATGGTTTCTTCAGCTTACACTTCCATATTGCTGTTTATTGTCAAAGGAAGCCAGGACAGGGACTCAAACAGGGCAGGGTCCTGGAGGCAGAAGCTGATGCAGGGGACATGGAGGGGTGCTGCTGACTGGCTTGCTCAATCTGCTTTCTTATAGAACCCAGGATACTAGCCCATGCAGGGCACTATGCATAATAGTCTAGGCTTTCTCCCATTAATCACTAGTTGAGGAAATGCCTTACTGAGGCTTCTTTCTCTCTAATGACTCTAGTTTGTGTCAACTTGACTCACAAAACTATCCAGTACAACCTGTTTCTCAGAATGTTTCTGTTTTCCTCTTAAAGATTCAAAGTTTCAGGCCTTAAATTAATGCCATTGATACATTTTGAGTTAATTTTTGTAAAGGATGTCATATAGAGATATGGTTTCTTTCTCTATATAAATGCCCAGTTTTTACAATGTAATTTGAGAGAATATCTTTTCTCCAATGTGTAATTTGTAAATATATTTGTAAAGAATCAGGTGGCTATAGCTAAATGATGTACCTCTGGGTCCTTTATGCTTTACACTGATTTATTTCTTAGTTTTTATGCCGGCATCTTACTCTGCTACTATGGCTCTGTAAATTTTATGTTAGGGATATTATTACTTTTGCTCATGATTGACAGTATATCCAAGTCTTTGGTGCTTACTTATAAATTTTATGTATTATTTTTCTATTTCTGCAAGGAATGCCATTGAAATTTGAATGAGATTGCATTCAGTTCTTTGATACCAGTAATCTTCACAATATTAAATCTGCTATCCATGAACATGGGAGATCGTTTGTTCTTATATTTTCTTCAATTTCTTCCCTCAGTGTTTTACATTTTTAATTGCACATTTAGTGTTTTTATTATTATTTGGAGGGAGTGTTATTATTTTCTGGTTCAATCTATTTGGTGTTGTGAAAACTTCTTGAATATTTATACAGTGAATGGAAGTTTTCTATGATTTTGTTGAAACTATTTTATGGGCCTTGGAGCTAGTGTTCAAGACTCCTTTGGTTGTTTTGTGCCATGAAATTTTTAGATTAATGTTTTCTTTGACCAATGAATCAATTTCTTCTATGGTATCTTCTATGCTCCACATTTTCTTATCCATTTCTTATATTCTGTTGGTGATGCTTGTGTCTGTAGTTCCTGTTCTCTTTCCTAGGTTTTCCATCTCCAGGATTCCCTCAGTTTGCATTTTATATATTGTTCCTATTTCCATTTTCAGCTCTTGAACAGTTTTATTCATTTCCTTCACATATTTGATTGTATTTTCCTGTATTTATTTAGTAGATTTATTCATTTCCTCTTTAAAGGCCTCTATCATCTTTATTAGATTGGGTTTAAGATCATTTCCTTGTGCTTTGGCTGTGTTAGGATATTCAGGGCTTTGCTGTTGTAGTATACCTGGGCCTAGGTGGTGCCATATTGCCCTGGTTGGTTAATGGAATATAACTGAAGACCTAGAAATAAACCCATCCACTATCGACATGTGATTTTTGACAAAGAACCCAACACCATACAATAGGAGAAAAAGAAAGCATCTTCAACAAATGGTGCTTCTAATTGTATGTCTACATGTAGAAGAATGAAAATAGGTCCATATTTATCACCTGGTACAAAACCTAAGTCCAAGTGGATCAAAGATCTCCACATAAAGCAAGATACACTAAATCTAATAGAAGAAAAAGTGGAGAATTTCCTTGAACACATTGGCACAGCAGATAACTTCCTGAACAGAACACCAACATTTCAGGCACTAAGATCAATAATTAATAAATTGGATCTCATGAAATGGAAAAATTTCTGTAAGGCAAAAGACACCATCAGTACAATAAAACAGCAGCCTACATAATGGGAAAGATCTTTACTAACCCTACATCAGATGGAGGACAAATATCAAAAATATATGAAGAACTCAAAAAATTAGGCACCATCAATCCAAAGAACACAATTAAAATTTGGTGTACAGAACCAAATAGAGAATTCTCTAATGGCTGAAAAGCACTTAAAGAAAAGTTCAATGTCCTTAGTCATCAGAAAAATGAAAATCAAAATGAGTCTGAGACTCCATCTTATACCTGTCAGAATGGTTAAGATCAAAAACTCAAGTGATAAGACAAGATGGGAGTGGGCATCAAATGTTGTGTTTTATAAAAATAAAATGGGAAGGAATAATGTTTTGTGGAGATATAGTCAGATGTCTGACCTCAAGACCCAACTATATCACTCCTGGGCATACACCCAAAAGATACCCCACTACACCACAGGGACACTTTCTCAACTATGTTCATAGCAGTTCATAGCCAGAAATCAGAAACAACCTAAGTGACCCTCAACACACTGAGTATTATAGAACAAATGGGAAATAACCTTGAATGTCTGGGCACAGGTGACAATTTCCTGAACAGAACACCAATGACTTAGCCTCTAAGATCAACAATGATAAATGGGAACTCATGAAATTGAAAAGATTCTGTAAGGTAAATAACACTGTCAATAGGATGAAACAGCAACCTATAGATTGGGAAAAGATCTTCACTAATCAACAGAGGGCTAATATCCAAAAGATATAAAGAACTTAAGTTAGACTCCAAATAAAAATAACCCAATTAAAAATAAGGATACAGAGCTAAACAGAAAATTCCCAACAGAGGAATCTTGAATGGCTGAGAAGCAGTTAAAGTAATGTTCAAAATCCTTAGTCATCAGGGAAATGCAAATTGAAATGGTCCTATGATTCCACCTTAACCTAATCAGAATGGCTAAGATTAAAAAAACTCTACGACTAGCAGAAGGTATATTCTTTTACTTTAGGGTGAAATGCTATGTATAAATCCATTTGGTTCATAGCCTCTATTAGTTTCACTGTGTGTCTGCTTAGTTTCTGTTTCAATAATCTGTGTATTGGTGAGAGTTGGGTGTTGATGTCTCCCACTATTATTGTTTGGAGTTCAATTTGTGCTCTGAGCTTTAGAAAAGTTTCTTTTATGAATATAGGTGCCCTTGTATAGATGTTCAGAATTGAGACTTTCTCTTGGTGGATTTTTCCTTTGATGAATATGAAGTGTCCTTCCCCATCTTGCTTGATGAGTTTTGGTTGAATGTCTATTTTATTGGAATGACAACTCCCACTTGTTTCTCAGTAACAAAACAAGCCTCAACAGATACAAGAAGATTGAAATAATCCCATGCATATTATCAGATCCCTACAGACTAAGGCTAGATTTCGATAACAACAAAAACAACAGAAAAACCACATACACATGGAATCTGAACAACTCTCTACTCAATGACATCTTGGTCAGGGAAGAAATAAAGAAATTAAAGGCTTTGCAGAATTCAATGAAAAGGACACAGTGTACCCAAACATATGAGACACAATGAAAGCATTGCTAAGAGGAAAATTCATAGCACTAAGTGCCTCCATAAGGAAACTGGAGAGATCCTACACTAGCAACTTAACAGGCCACAAGAGAGATCTAGAACAAAAAGAAACAAACTCACTCAAGAGGAGTGGAAGGCAGGAAATATTCAAACTCGGGGCCAAAATCAACCAAATAGAAATGAAGAGAACTATACAAAGAATCAACAAAACCAAAAGATGGTTGTTTGAGAAAATCAACAAGATAGCTAAACCCCTAGCTAAACTAATTAAAGAGCACAGAGATAGTATCCAAATTAACAAAATCAGAAATGAAAAGGGAGATATAACAACAGAAACTGAGAAAATTTTTAAAAAACCCATCAGATTCTAGTACAAAAGCCTATACTCAACAAAACTTGAAAATCTAGATGAAATGGATGATTTTCTAGACATTATCACCTTAAGACCCGAAAAAAACGAGGGCGCCCCAGCGTCCCACACCTCGGAAGATGACACCCAAATCACTCGCGAGAAATGGTCTCAATGCAATAGCAAAAGGATTTTTTTTATTCCAGAACTCTGGGTTCCACAGCCATACACTGTGCAGGGGTAGAGGACTATGGACCCCCAAGTGCAGAATTATGACAGCTTTTGTAAGTTTACAACAAAGCTCACAAATCACAAACCAATCATTCCTTAGCATCGAGAGCCTGTGTAGTGCGAGCCAATCAATTTGTACCACTCCATAATTTTTAGGCCAATCAGTTTAAATTATTAAATTCTTGGGCATATATCCAAAAAAATGCCCCACCATATCACAGGGGCACATGCTTCACTACGTCCATAGTGGCCAGAATCTGTAAACAACCCAGATGCCCCTCAAAGGAAGAATGGATAGAGAAAATGTGTAACATTTACACTCAGCTATTAAAAACAAAGACATCATGAGTTTTGCAGGTAAATGGATGGAACTAGGAAATATCATCCAATCCAAAAGGATATATATGTGAAGTCCTCACTAATAAGTGGGTATTAGCTTTAAAAAAAAAAGTACAGAATACTAGGATACAATACAGAACTCAAGATGGTTAAAAAGCAGAAGGGCCCAAGTGAGGATGCTTCAATCCCACTTGGGAAGGAGAAGAAAACAATCATGGGAGGCAGAGCAAGGGAGGGATTTGGATGAGAGAGGGAAGGGGGAAAGGGGAACATGATCAGGTATCAGGGGATTGGAGACAGGACAGAAGCCTTGGGGGCAGCAGAATGAATGAAAATATGCAACCTCGTTGGGTGGGAGGTAAGAAGGGACCCTTTAGAAAATACCAGAGACCTGGGAGATGAGAGACTTTCAGGACACAAAGGGAGGGACCTCAGATGAAATGCCTAACAGTGGGAACAGAGTCAACTAACGTGAACCTTTCGCAACTCTCAGAGATGGAATCACCAATCAAAGATCATCCCTAGGCCTCCCTGCACTTATGTAGCAGATATGCAGTGTGGTCTTCATGTGGGTCCCTTAACAACTGGAGCAGGTGCTATCACTAAAGTTGTTGCTTGTCTGTGGAATATGTTCCCCAAACTGTGCTGCCTGTCTGGTCCCGGTGGGAGAGGATGTGCTTATCCCTACAGAGACTTGATGCCAGGGTTGGGGAATACTGGAGGTGGAACTCCATCCTCTCTGAGAAGGGCAGGGGATGGGGGACTGTGTGAAGGGGGCACCAGGAGAGGGGCGCCAATCGGGATATAAAGTGATTTAAAAATGAATAAAATCTATAACAGCCAGGGAAATATGATGCCCTCATTACTGTGCTCAGCCATCTTACTACAGGAGGCCCTAATAATCCCAAAGTACAAGAGAAAGACCTGAACACCAACCACATGAAGATAAATAGAGGTCTTAAAGAGGAAATGTATAAAGACTTTAAAGAAATCGAGCAAAACACAAACAAAAAAAATTTGGAGAAAATGAATAAATCCCTTAGAGAAAGCCAAGAGAATACAAATCATTAAAGAAAAGAATAAAAATGTTCTCAAAACATGAAAATGGAAATAGAAGCAATAAAGAAAACACAAACTGGCAACTAACCTGGACCCCTGGGAGCTCCCAGACAGAGAACCACATCAAAGAGCATACACAGGCTGGTCTGAGGCCCCCCCGCGCATATGTAGCAGAGGGCTGCCTTGTCTGGCCTCAGTGAAAGAGGATGCACTTTATCCTGTACAGATTTGATATGTCAGGGTTTGGGAGGGGGATACCCAGGATAGGTATCAATCCTGGTGAAGGGGAGGACAATGGGGGACTTTTCAAGGGGAGACTGGGAGGGGGACAGCATTTGGAATGCAAATAAATAAATAAATAAATAAATAAATAAATAAATAAATAAATAAGAAGAAAGAAATAGTCAACATCCTTAGCCACCAGCAAATCAAAACTACATTGAGATTGCACCTTACACCTGTCAGAATGGCCAAGGTCAATAACACAAGTGACAGCCAGTGCTGGTGAGGATGTAGAGCACTGAGAACACTCTTTCTTTGGTGGTGGGAGTGTGTGGGTTAAGTGGTGGTCTGCCCCAGGGTTTGGGCCATTGGGAGGCAAGACACAGGAGTTTTGGCTGCACTTACCCCAGGGGCGCTGGGCAGGTGTCAGGTTTTGAGAAACAGCTCGACACTGCTCTGGGGGTAGGGGAGCACAGTTTGAGGTCCCCGAGGACTGCTGGAGCCAGTTCAGGGATCCCTGGGCCCATGCAGAGGCCAGGGCTGTCAGGTTCTTGGACTCTTGGACACCCCAGATGCTGAGAATGGAGTGGGAGCCCATGGGCTGGATCTAGCCTGGGGCCTTAGGGGGGAAGAGGGAAGCTCTGGCTAGGTCTCACAGGGAGCAGAGAGTACTTGACTTGGTCAGCTGGCAGTCTGGCTTGGTGGAGGCCCTGGCTGGGAGCACTGGGATGCTTTCTGTGGGAGACTAGATGCGGTTCTTTAGGTGAAGGCCTGTTCCATTGCTCCCCACAGCGGATCCTGATGAAATGGTTTTAAAACATTTATTTTCATGGCAGAATGTTGTGATGAGTAAAACCATAATCCTCTTTCTTAGGGCGGGCCTGAGGTTAATACCTTTTGCAGGGAGGAGTGTCTGGTAAGGGGAATTGATTGACTAAGCCCTTCAGACCTTTAAACCTCCATTTAAACCTTCAGACCTCCGTTAAAATGGAGATTTGTCTTGAGACTAGGTGACCAGTGGAGGGGCTTGGGGCATTGTCCTTATGTGACTGATGGCCACAGACATATGAAGGCCTTGTATCAGGGGCCTGGTGTCCAGGAGCATGGCAAAATGCCTACAGCCCCTTGCAGGGTGACCTGCAGGGTCACTGGGGTTTCAAACCTAGCTCAACCAGAAACCAGGCTGTCTTTTATGGTCCCAGAGTAGTGCAAACTTTTATAGCCACTATGCAAACCAATATGTTGGTTCCTCAGAAAACTGCGAATTAATCTAACAATAACTAGCTATATAAAAAAATGGAACTCCTTCCTACCTCAAGGATGCTTTGCTCAACCATGTTCACAGTAGCTTTATTCACAGTACCCAGAAACCAGAAGCAATCTAGATGTCTCTTAACTGAAGAATGGACAAGCAAAGTATGGTACATTTATACAATGGAGTATTACTCAGCTATTAAAAACAGGCATCATGAAATTTACATGTGAATGGATACAACTAGAAGAAATAATCCTAAGTGAGGAAACCTAGACTACAAAAGGCAAAGATAGTATGTATTCTCTTATAAGTGGATATTAGCTGTTAAATGACAACCAATCTACAATATGTAAATGCAGTAAGGTTAGGTGAAGAGTAGGGCTCTAGTGGAGAAAGTATGGCTCTCCCTGGAAAGGAGAAATAGGATATATTTTATGGGTAGACTAGGGGCAGGTGGGGATGGGAGTAGAAGGTATCAGGTGAGCGGTGTGGAGTGGAGGGAGAAAATATGGGAAGAGATGGCTGGAATTGGAGGACATTTGGGGAATGGTGTGGAAACCTAGTAGAGTGGAAGCTTCCTGGAATCTATGAAGGTGATATTAATGAGGTCTCCTCATTACCAGAGGGTAAGAAGTCTCAACTGTACATCTCTGTAGCCAGGCAAAGCTTCCAGTGGAGGGAACTGAATTGTTGGCCAAAGGAGTCTCTTGAAAATCTCCTAACAACCCAAACTGATGCAAAGAAAAAGGAAAGACCATGCATGTCCTTTTAGGTCTGGGTTACCTCACTCAGGATGATATTTTCTGGGATCCATCTTAATGGCAGGATCCATTTGCCATGATGTCCTTGTTCTTAATAGCTGAGTAGCATTCTGTTGTATAAATGAACCACATTTTCTGTATCCATTCTTCAGCTGAGGGACATCTGTGCTGCTTCTAGTTTCTGGCTAATATGAGTAAGCTGCTATGAACACAGTGGAGCATGTGTACTTGTGATATTGTGGAGCATCTTTTGGGTATAAGCACAGGAACAGTATAACTGGGTCCTTAGGTAGAGCAATTTCCAATTTTCTCAGGAACTGCCAGATTGATTTCCAGAGTGGTTAGACAGGGCCCCGATTAGAGGGATGGGGACATTAACAAACTTCAAAATTTTCTACCAAAAATTGTTCCAGTTTAAAAGAAATGCAGGAACAAAAATGGAGCAGAGACTGAGGGAAGGGTGGTCCAGTGACAGGCCCAATTTGGGATCCATCTCAAGGCAGGCTCCAAGGCCTGACACTATTACTGATGCTATGTTGTACTTTCAGACCAGAGACTAGCATGGCTGCCCTCTGAGAGGCTCTACCACCAGCTGACTGAGAAATATGCAGATACTTACAGCCAAGCATTGACCTGAGGTGGGGTACCACTATGGAAGAGTTAGGGAAAAAATTGAAGGAACAGAGGGGGATGTCAATGCCACAGGAAATCCAGTGGTTTGAAATAACCTGGACTTCTGGGAGCTCCCAGAGACTAATCCACCAACCACAGAACATACATGGGCTGGTCCAAGGCCCTAGGCCCATATGTAGCAAAGGACTGACTGCCTAATCTGGCCTCAGTGGGAGAGGATTTGCCTAATCCGCTAGAGACTTGAAATGCCCAGGCAAGAGGGGTGGTCAGAGGCATTGGGGGGAGGGAGCACCCTCTCAGAAATGAAGGGGAGAGGGGAAGAACTCTGTGTGGAGGAAACAGGAGGGGAACAAAACTTGGGATGTAAATAAATAAAATAATTAACTGAAAATACTGAGTATGTTGTTTTTTCATTTTCATTCAGTTCTAAAACAAAATTAATTTCCTTCTTGATTTCTGTCTTGAGCCATTCTTTATTTAGTACTAAGCTGTTTAGTTTCCATGAGTTTGTATACTTTCTGCTTTTTGGTTATTGTTACCTTTAATCCATGGTGGTCAGATAGGATGCAGGGTATTATTTCAATTTTCTTGTATCTGTTAATACTTGCTTCATATTCTAGCATGTGGTCAGTTTTGGTGAAAATTCCATAAATTACTGAGTAGAAAGTATATTCTTTAATGTTTGGGTGAACCCAGATGTCCCTCAATGGAGGAACGGATACAGAAAATGTGGTATATTTACACAATGGAATACTACTCAGCAATGAAAAACAATGAATTCATGAAATTCTTAGGCAAATGATTGGAAATGGGAAATATCATCCTAAGTGAGGTAACCCAATCACAAAAGAACACACATGGAATGCAGTCACTGATAAGTGGATATTAGCCCCAGAAGCTCTGAATACCCAAGACACAGTTACATATCAAATCATTCTCAAGAAGGAAGGAGAGGGTCCTGGTCCTGGAAAGGCTTGATGCAGCATTGTAGGGGATTACCAGGACAGAGGAGTGGGAGGGGGTTGATTGGGGAATGGGCAGAGGGAAGAGGGCTTATGGGACTTATGGGGAGGGGGGAACAGGGAAAGGGAAAATCATTTGGAATGTAAACAAAGAATATAGAAAATAATAAAAACAAAAGAAAAAGAAAAAAATTAAAGACTGTACTGTAAAAAGTCAAGGAAAAAAAGAAATGTTCTGTGGGCAGCTTATATATGCTTGTGAAAAGAGAAAAACAGTAAACATGGTCAGTTTAAGGGGCTTTCTGAAGATATTTTGAGTTGTTTACTTTGTGATTTTAAGAAGCATTCCTGCAGAGTGGAATGCTTTGCCTCCCCTTTGACACTTGTATCTTAAAGAGCTTTCCTCCGAGATGAAAGGTGTCAGTCAGCCAGTGTATTGCTGTGAAGAGACACCATGATCAGAGTAACTCTTATGAAACAAAACATTTACTGGGACTTGCTTACAGTTTCAGAGGTTTAGTCCATTCTCATGGTGGGAAAAATGGCAGCACACAAGTAGACATGGTGCTGGAGAATTAGCTTAGAGTTCTACATCTGGAGCCATGAACAGGAAGAAAAAGGAAATTTAGGTTGGCCTGGAGTTTTGAAATACCAAAGCCTACCTAGGGAAGCACTTCCAACATGGCTGTACTTCCTAATCCTTCCAAATTGTGCCACTCCCAGAGGACTAAGCATTCACATATATGAGCCTATGGGGCATTCTGATTCAGGCCACCAAAGAAGGTTTTAATCTATGTTTTGGTATAGTACAATTGGTAAAACCTCAGTCCATGTGCTCAGGGTATTCAAGGCTCAATTTCAAACACTGCTCCAAGAGTATATCATTTGCAGAAGCAAGTACAGCAAATAGATTGACCAAAATGCAGAAACGGTCAATTAAAAACAATGAGTGCTTCAACTCCAAAAATTCTTATCGAGTAGAGGAGCATGAATAGTATGGTAAGTATGAAGATATTAGTTATTAAGGTTAGGAATGAAATGGAAACAAGCAGAGGAAAACTAGAAACAGAATCTGTACTCCCTTTTGTTTTTTCACATTTCCTTTCTTCATTGTATCTGAAATGAGTGTTTTGCCACCATTACCCACTTCACAGGATGGCTGATCTCCAATTATCCCTTGCTTATTTTCTGGAGATTGTAGCAACCCAGAAATGGATGCACACATTGCATTCTTCCTCCTTGGTTTAACTTTTCAAAAGATTTATTTATTTATTTAATGTATATAAGTACACTGTAGCTGTCTTCAGACACCCCAGAAAACGGCATTGCATCCCATTAATGGTTGTGAGCCACCATGTGGTTCCTGGGAATTGAACTCAGGACCTCTAGAAGAGCAGTCAGTGCTCTTAACCATCTCTCCAGCCTCCTCTTTTACCATTGATTTAATTTTGATAGGTCATATATGCATTTATACATTTTAAAAGAAATTCTAAGTTTTTTTTCAAATATAAAATTTCAAGGTATTCTGTAATGATCCTTTAGTTTTCACAGGTGTTTATTTTAATCTCCCTCCTTTTGTTTCATTTTCAATTTTGTAAAATTGTTTTCTATTTCTTTTGATTAATTTGGCTAATTGTTTAACAATATTGTCTATCTTTTCAAAGAACCAATTTTTGTTTCATTTTCTTTTTTATTATTTAAAAATTGCGTACATGCATATAATGTTGAAATCAATTTAATACCTTTTTACTTGATTAAAATATAATTACTCTCTTATGTTATCTCTCTGGGAGCCTCTCTTTCTTCCCTCTAATCACTCATACACCCTTCACTCACTTTCAAATTCATAGTCTTTTATTCTTTAATTATTTTTACACATATATGTGAATAAATATATAAATTTAACCTGCTGAGTCTATTTAGTGTTGTGCAAATATACATACATACATACATATATATGTATATGTATATGTATATGTATATGTATATGTATATGTATATGTATATATATATATATATAAACATATTACACACTTGAGGTTGTATAACCATTTAGGGAGCTCATTTCTGGGGAAAATTAATTCTTCTTCTCTCAGCAAATTTTAATTGCCCATAGATCTTCATCTAATGATGAAGATACCTACAACTATCCCCCATCCATGTTGGCATGCTGACTGGTGTTGTCACTGTTCAGGTCTTGCTTAAGCACCCATACTGCTAAGATTTTCATTGATGTAGTTCACTATCCTATGTAGAAAACAACAATCTTGCAGCATATTTTTTGGATCTCTGGCTTTTGCCATTTATCTGCCACCCCTTCCATGATATTTCCTGATCCTTAGGTCTGGAGCTGTATCGTAGATTTATCCAGTGGGTCTCGAGTATCCCATAGATCTCTCTTAATTCTATTAAGTCTACAGTGAAGTTTTAGGATGAAGTTTGTTCATCTGGATGAGCTATCTTTTTATGAGAACAGGCTATGGTGATCTTCCACCATTATTGGATTGGGACCTCTCAGTTGCATTATGCTCATTATCTGTCTGATTTATGAAATAGGTTACATCAGTGATTGGTACATATTTACAAATGCATGTTTTCTTGATGGATAATTATTTTCATTAATATGTAGTAGCCTTCTTCATATCTTCTAATTTATTTTTATTTAATGTCTACTTTGTCAGATATGAGAACGGCTACTTCCTGCTCTCAGCTTCTACCTGCTCAGAATATCATTTCCTATTCTTTGATATTTGGTATGTGTGGATTTCTACCAATAAAACATGTTATTTACAGATATCAGATAAGTGGACCTTGCCTCTAAACCAATCTGCCTCTAAACCAATCGTTTACTTTGTTCTTTAAACTGGAGAGTTAAAACCATTTGTGTGCATGTGTGTGTGGGGGGGGGGACGGGACCATACACATGCCATAGCATCTATGTGGAGGACAGAGGCCAACTTGCAGAAGCCAGTTATCTTTTTACACCATATAGCCCTCTAAAGTCCTTCCTGTAGTGGATGTCCATATCCTTCCCTAGATTTGGAAGTTTTCTGCAATAATTAATTTTATAATTTAGGAAGATGTACTTATTTTATTATTATGATCATTTCTCCTGAATGACATGCATGCTTGATGCTTGCAGAAGTCAGAAAATGGCATTGGATCCTCTGGAACTGGAGTTATGGATGGTTGTAGGTCAATATGTGGGTCCTGGGAACTGAATTCAGGTCTCCAAGATCATCAAATATTCTTAACAGCTGAGATACCTCTGCAGCCCCTAATTTCTTAGTTTTGAAAAGATTTACTTTTTAAGTTTGTGTGTGTGTGTGTGTGTGTGTTCCTGTGAGGGTCAGAAGATGATGTCAGATCCCCTACCCTGAATGTATAGGTGGTTGTGAGTTGACTGATGTGGGTTCTAGAAACTGAACTCAGAACACCTGGAAGAGCAGTCAGTACCCTTCACTGATGAGATTTTTCTATATCCCATTCTTCCGTATTTTATTGAAAATGTGTTTCAAGCATGCAGTGTGTATTTTAGCTTCTTTTTCTACCCAGTGCATCCTTGTTTGCTGTCTTATATCCTGAAATTATGGAAAATGGTAGTTATGCTTACTCATTTTTTCTATTGTTGTCTGAACGTAATAATTCCTACTATTGCCTTCTGTTTTATCTAGATTATGAGTAATACATTCTGCTTTATTTTAACTTGATTTAGTTAGTTACTCTTTTCAATTATTTAGTCCATGTTTCTGATTTTCTGAAGCAACCCTTGAATTCAAAACTTCCTGTGATCGACTTAATTGACTTCCTTACTTTATTCATCTGTATGACGACTCATCCTTGGGGTCACTGGTCATTTTTCAAACTGAACTTTGACTTCTTTGTGTGGAAGACAATGGATTTAACCATTAGGCACTGTGGTCTTTCAAGAGTCATGTTTTCTTGCATTTTCCTATTTCTTGTGTTTTTTTAAAAAAAAGTTTTATTTATTTAATGCATGTGGGTACACTGTCACTGTCTTCAGACACACCAGAAGAGGGCATTGGATGCCCATTACAGATGGTTATGAGATACCATGTGGTTGCTGGGATTTGAACTCAGGACCTCTGGAAGAGCAGTTAGTGTTCTTAACCACTGAGCCATCTTTCCAGCCCCATCTTGTGTTTCTAAGTTGTGATTTGGGCATTTGTTGAGGTGAATGTCTCTTCTAGATTTATTTTGGGCATGTTTTACAGGTCAGCCTTATTTTGATGTCTCAACCATAACACTGAAAGAGAAGAAACCCAACTGCTGCTCTAGTAACACCACCAAACTAAGTTATAAGAAAAGCTACAATTTAAATTTACTAGAGGCCTGCTACATGCTAACAAGACTAGAAAATAAAATAGCAATGGTAATGGAGAACAAGCTGTGAAGTTATACATTCACTAGGAGAGATGTAATTTAAAAAAAGAAAATAATTTTATGAGATCCCATTTGTCAATTCTTGATCTTAGATGATAAGCTATTGGTGTTCTGTTCAGGAACTTTTCCTGTGCCTATGCCCTCAAGGGTTTTCCCCAGTTTCTTTTCTATTAGTTTCAGTGTGACTGGTTTTATGTGAAGGTCCTTGATCCACTTGGAGTTGAGCTTAGTACATGGAGAAAAGAATGGATCAATTCGCATTCTTCTGCATGCTGACCTCCAGTTGAACCAGCACCACATTTGTTGAAAAGGCTATCTTTTTTCCACTGGATGTTTTCAGCTCCTTTGTCGAAGATCAAGTGACCATAGGTGTGTGGATTCATTTCTGGGTCTTCAATTCTATTCCATTGGTCCACTTGCCTGTCACTGTGCCAATACCATGCAGTTTTTAACACTATTGCTCTGTAGTATTGCTTGAGGTCTGGGATACTAATTCCCCCAGAAGTTCTTTTACTGTGGAGAATAGTATTAGCTATCCTGGATTTTTTGTTATTCCAGATAAATTTGAGAATTGCTTTTTCTAACTCTGTGAAGAACTGAGTTGGGATTTTGATGGGGATTGCATTGAATCTAAATTACAAAGTTTCTGTAAGGCAAAGGACACCATCAAAAGGACAAAATGGCAACCAACAAATTGGGAAAAGATCTTCACCAATCCTGCATCCGATAGAGGGTTAATATCCAATATATACAAAGAACTCAAGAAGTTAGACCCCAGGGAACCAAATAACCCTATTAAAAATGGGGTACAGACCTAAACAAAGAATTTTCACCTGAAGAAATTCAGATGGCCGAGAAGCACCTTAAGAAATGCTCAACATCATTAGCCATTAGGTAAATGCAAATCAAAACAACCCTGAGATTTCACCTCACACCAGTCAGAATGGTTAGGGTTAAAAACTCAGGAGACAGCAGGTGTTGGTGAGGATGTGGAGAAAGAGGAACATTCCTTCACTGCTGGTGGGATTGTAAGATGGTACAACCACTATGGAAATCAGTCTGGTGGTTCCTAAGAAAACTGGGTATGACACTTCTGGAGGACCCTGCTATACCTCTCCTGGGCATATATCCAGAGGATTCCCCACCATGTAATAAGGATACATGCTCCACTATGTTCATAGAAGCCTTATTTATAATAGCCAGAAGCTGGAAAGAACCCAGATATCCCTCAATGGAGGAATGGATACAGAAAATGTGGTATATATACACAATGGAGTACTATTCAGCAATTAAAAACAATGAATTCATGAATTTTTTAGGCAAATGGATGAAACTGGAAAATATCATCCTAATCGAGGTAATGCAATCACAAAAGAACACACATGGAATGCAATCATTGATAAGTGGATATTAATTAGCCCTGAAGCTCTGAATACTGAAGATACAATTAGCATATCAAATGATTCCCATGAAGAAGGAAGAAGAGGGCCCTAATCCTGTAAATGCTTGAGCCAGCATTGTAGGGGAGTACCAGGACAGAGAAAAGGGAGGGGGAAAGATAGGAGAATGGATAGAGAGAAGAGGACTTATGGAACATATGGGGAGGGGGGAACTGGGAAAGAGGAAAGCTTTTGGATTGTAAACAAAGAATATAGAAAATAAAAATATATATTTAAAAAAAAGAAAATAAGGAATGTAGGCATGGAAAACAAAAAGGAAAGAACATGTGTTAAATAAAAGAAAGAATATTTAAAAAAAAAAAAGGAGAATATGAACTTGCTGAACCATGTCTCAAGCCACATCTGCAACACTTTACTGAGAAATGGAATGAATTCAAATGTAATGACTAAATTTTAGGGTAGAGAAAATTTCAGAAGGGTGCATCATTCAGGCTGCAGCATAGTCACTGTTCACTGAACTTAAGATACAAGGAAAGCAGGTGGCGTGGCTACCTCAGGGGTTAAGCGTACTTGCTGCTCTTGCAGATGACTGGAGTTCAGTTCCCAGCACTAAAGTTGTGCTGCTTCCAACTGTGTATAACTTCAGCTCCAGGTGATCCAATGTCCTCTTCTAGCCTCCATGGGCTCACACATTCATATACACATGTATACTTGAACACATACAAACAACCAAATCTTTTAAAAAAAGAAGGAAATGTAGAGCAGACAGGTATGAAAAATACTAAGTTTGTTCACGAAATGAGAGTAGGTTTAAAGTTGTGGAGAAGGAAGATGAAGCATCTGTAACTGTTAGAGATTAGAGACATTAAAGAAAAGTCTCCCTTGAATAAGAAAGGGTTTATTTTTTTAATGTCAAAGTTACATGTTGTGACAACATTAAAACATTTGTGAGGAGAGAGCTTAAACTAAAAATGCAGCTGAAGGGTTTCTCTGCTCAAAAATAATTGTCTAGGAAAGTGTTTTTCCAGGTTCAGCAATGAAGGCATACAAAGGCTAATACTGCTGTGATAGAAGTGAGCAAGACTCTTGACATCCCAGTTGAACTTGGAAGCATCTTACCCATGGTGATACTTTTACAGACATATGAAATGAAAGACATGGAAGTCATCAAGTCTTGTGCCAGCATTCCTGAGAGGTGTTGAGACCAGGCAATCTACTTGTAAGGGGTCCCTAAAAGTTCATTTCAGGAAACTGGGAAAGTGAAGTGTAAGTTGCAATGAAAACTCCAGGATTTTGGAGGTGCTGGTACAATAAGACCTCTACTGAGAAAATCTGAAGGTATCCATGGAGTCATTATAAATGGATATGTGTTACAGGGAACAGACATGGAGGAGTAGAGATTCTGAAGATTATTGGAACCCAGACGACATCATCAAAAGTCCCAGATACGACACATCAAGGTGTAGGATACCCCTAATAGGTTTTGCTTTTGCTGAATCTGAATTGTCCTTGCTATTATCAAATTCCTCTCTTTTGGAATGGGCTTGTTTATTCTGGAGCCTTGTAGGTTGGGAGTATGTAACTGGCTTTCTAATTTTATAGATATTCAGTTAAGAGATTCCCTTGAGTATTAGAAAAGATCTTATACTCTAGAATGTGCTGGGTTGGACTAAACGCACTTGAAACAGAGTCTTTAGAGTCCTGAGCTAGAATGTTATGGTCTAAAGTTATGTATTTGGGAATAAAATTGAATGGTAGAGTTGTAAACACTTTGTCACCTTGATCGAAATTGGAATTTCCATGAGTATATACCTCTGGCGCTGTCTGTGAGGTTGCTCCTAAAAAGGTTTAACTATCAAAGAAAGACCCATCCTGAGTGAAGTGCAGACCCAGACTGAACAAAAGGAGAAATGCAGCTGAACAGCAGCATTCATCTTTTTGTGCTTTCAGAGTGTGAATGCAGTGTGACCAGTTGCCTTAGGTTTCTGCCTCCATACCTTCCTAAGCATGATGGGCTGTGCCGTCAAACTGTGCCCAAACAAGGACTTCTTAAGCTCTTTTGTAGGTAGTTTATCATATAAATTAGAAAAATAACTAATAAATTCTCCTCCTTCTTTCCGCCTCTCAATGGTTCACTTCCTCCCAATAGCCTCCCCTTTTTCTGTGGTGGAACACCCCACACCATGTATACATATATGTATATATTTAAACTTAAGTTCTGCATATAAGAGAAAAATGTGATCTTTTTTTTTTTCCATTTCAGTTTAGACCTGTTCCTTCTCCCTCATACTTTTTCTACCTCTGTGTCATATATAATATTTATGCTTTTGTATCTATACTAGACACAAAAGAAAAAAGTCACCATTTTTTTCTTCCCAAATCTGAGTTATTTTACTTAAAATGAGAAATTTCTGGCTCAATTTCCTTCAAACAAAACACCTTTCTGTATATACCAGAACTTCCTTCTCCGTTAAGTCTACGGGCATTGAGACTGGGTGCATTGTATATCTTGACTCTTCTGAATAGTGCACCAAGAAACATGCAAGTGTCTCTGTGGCATTCTTGGATCCTTCGGTCATGCATCCGGGACTAGTATACTTTGACTACATGCTAGTTCTAGTTTTAGTTTTTGAGGAATCAGCACCCTGACTCTCATAGTGATGACAGTCTCACCAGGAGTCAGTGTATTAGGTTCCTGTTGTTATTATAACAAATCACTACATGTATAGAAATGACTAATTTATAGTTTGAGATCAGAAATCTAAAGTCAAAGTTTTGGCAAGTCTGCTTTCTTTCTTCAGGCTTAAGATGTTTCCTAACAGTTTTCAGCTTTTCGATTCTACCTTCAGTCTTGTGCTCATGGCCCTCCTCTTACACTCTTTCTCATTGCTGTAGCATGTCTTGCTATTTATTCTGATCCTGGTGCCTTCCTCTAGCAGCAACTCTTGGCTACTTTTAATCATACAAGGTAACATTCCCCAGCTCAAACTTCTTAAGTTAAAGACATATATTAGGTATGTTTTACTATTTAACAGGCATCAGATATATCTGAATATCTTAGTGGGGTAAATATTTATCCTACCATGGATAATCATCAAGTTTAGAAAAATCACAGAGATGTAGGTGGTACATCTTTAAGGGTATGAAGATAAGGAGAGTGTAATTTCTAGGTTGGGAAAGGACATGAATACAGGTAGTGGATATAGAAACCAGCATAATTTACAAGACCATTGAAGAGACTAAGATAAATTATGCAATTAAGTAGGAGGAGAAAAGTCCAGATCACACTTTTGCCTTGAAGGCAGAAAGAAAGATCCCAGTGTTGTGTATTAGTGATTGGGGGTTATAGAAACTTTCTAAGTGAGAGTTTAACTGGCAATGTGTAAGCAGTGGTTTTGAAGATGATCAGTCAGAATAGGACATTGACATTAACTATTTTGACTCTGTTGAAGCATCACTAATATCTTTCATCAAAAATAATTGAAGATAAATTGGTAGGAATTCCAAAAGAAAATTGAAAGGCAAAGGAAGGATAATTATAGACTCTATCCACCTATAGGAATGTAAGACACAAACAACAAAGACCTTCTTATGGTGCTTTGTAATAGAAGACAATTTCTATTTTAGAAGGAGTGGAAAAAATACATGAGGCTTACCTCATTGCCACATTACTTCCATCAATAACAATTGGTCTTAAATTATCACTATTGTCTATTTCATCTTCAAGAGACAATTCAGGGCTTGCAATCTCTCTGGAGCTAGCTCCTCGTGGCAATAACAGACTCAAGTTGACTTGCGCTTCTGAATCACCTTTGTTTCCAAGTCTGACAAGCTCTGCTAATACATCATTAATAAGTGATTCTGGGCCTAGTTTATTAAGCACTGATTGAATTTGTTCTTCTGCATAACCCAACTTTAGAGCAAAATCCATTTTGGCTTGGTATTCTTTCTCCAAGTCTAGCTTTCCATCCTGTAAAATGCTGCTCTGGGAAAAGCTTGGCCGGTCCAGGCAGGGTGACCGACAGAGTGGACGATGTGGCTTAGAGGGCATCTCTTTCTTCTTCAGCGGAATATCTAAAGATTGGTAGCTGTTGTCACTCTTAAAGCTCATCTGTTCAGGGTCACTCTCAGAGTTCACCCATTCTTCAGGGTCAGCATTGCCTCGGTCTGTGCTGTCCTCCTGCTTTGGCTGTTGCTTCTCTTCCCTGGAAGCGCTCTTCTCCATTTTTGGTGTCTCCGCTGCAGCTGTGGCCGTCATCCCGTTCACTGGGTGCTCTGAGATCTAATCAGCTATTTTTCTTTTTAACTTGCTTGGAATCCATGTACAGTGGCATCCCTGTAGAGTAGAATGCTGGGGGAGCAATGCTGCAAGAATTTGTCTGTTTGGTTTTGTATGTTCAGATGCTAGCAGTCTCTACAAATAAACACATATGGCATAATCATATATAGTAACATTCTGGGAAAACTACAAAATATACAGTTTTTCCCTCAGAAATTATAGATTCTCTTGAATTTGACTTCCCTGTTTACAATGGTATAAAGAGTCATTAATTCCAATAGTTCTAGATGAAATTTCAGTAGGGGTGATAAAACTATAACCCCTAAAACCATAGTTAAAATTATAATTATAAATTTGAGAGAAATTGTACTCTATCAGTTTTGTGTGTGTGTGTGTGTGTGTGTGTGTGTGTGTTAACAAGACTTGTTTTCTTTCTGGGAAAGTATTTCTAGGTACACAACAGATCCATCTTGTCAAGACTGCAATCTACTCCTGAAAAGCATATTCTCATTTATAAAATATTAAGAATCTCATTTTCTAGAGAAACTGAATAGAGATTAAAATTGCTTTTAGACAACTAAAGTATCATGCAAGGGAAACATTACAACGACATGTTCTAGATGTGAGAAAGTGTGTGGGTATACATGTGTGCAAACTCATTCATTACTTTATCTGCTACCTCTTTCACTCAATGTAAGTGGTAAACAAAAGGAGCAAAGCAGATATGTATAGTGATGCATACCTCAAGTTCCATTAATTCAGGAGGCTGAGACAGGAGGTTCCCTTGAGCCTCGGGAGACATATCCCTCCCCATAGGCAACAGAGGGAGACCCTGTAAAATAGAAAAAAAATCAACTCAACTTGTTTGATAAACATTAAAATATTAATTATAGAAGAGGATTAGATGCAATTTTATTTCTAATTTCTCATATACATACTCCATCTGTCCTAGAAGTTTTCAGTTTGTTTGTTTATTTATTTATTTATTTATTTATTTATTTATTTTATTTCATGTTTTGGGATTTGAGTTTTTCTTTTTTTTTCCATTTTTTTATTCGATATATTTTTATTTACATTTCAAATGATTTCCCCTTTCCTAGCCCCCCCACTCCCAGAAAGTCCCATAAGTCCCCTTCTCTCCCCCTGTCCTCCCACCCACCCCTTCCCACTTCCCTGTTCTGGTTTTGCTGAATAATGCTTCATTGAGTCTTTCCAGAACAAGGGGCCACTCTTCCTTTCTTCTTGTACCTCATTTGATGTATGGATTATGTTTTGGGTAATCCAGGTTGATTTGAGTTTTTCTTATGTGTGAAGTAAAGATGTTAATTGATATCTCACAGAATAATTATAAGGATTACATGAAAAGAGTGATGAAGATAACTTAGAAAAGTCAATAGAATGCAGTAAATTTCAACATACATAAAGGACGCTACAGATTCCACAGTGAGCAAGGTTTTTCTTTGGGACAGTGTCCCACACTATAGCCCAGGCTGGCTTTGAACTCATAGAAATCCTCTGGTTCAGCTTCCTGAGTAGCAAGATTATAAATGTAAGTTACTACATCTGTTTCAGAGTTGTTTTCTTTTTATATTTTTATTTAATATTTGAAAAGTTTCTCACCACGTAGCTTGGCTATTCTTGAACTTGTTATGTAGACCAGGATGGCCTTGAACTCATAGAAATTCACAAGCCTCTATCTGCCTAGTTCTGGAATAAAAAGCATGTACAAGTAGTGAAGAGATACTACACTCCTGCTATCTTAAGAAGTTTGAAAACATACATACGTGTTTTCCTGGACAGCTCTCAGTCTGTGCCTATTATTCTGGTATAATTAGTGAAATCCCCTCTTTCTCAGTTCACATTGTGGTTGCTCACAGCCATCTTAACTTCAGTTCCAGGGATTTTGATGCCTCTTCTAACCTCCATAGGCATTCATTCAGTGAACAAATAAAAATGAAGGCAAATACTCATGCACATAAAATAAAAATAAATAAATATTTGAAAAATACTGTGACTGTATTGGTCAATCTTCTACTGTTTTGAAGAAATACCATGACCAAGAAAACTCTTATAAAGGAAAATAATTGGGGCTTACTTACAATTTCAGAGGTTTAGTCTACCATCATGGTAGGGATCTTGGTGGCACACAGGCAGGCATTGTGCCAAAGATGTAGCTAAGAGTTCTATATCTGGATCCCAAAGCAGCAGAAAGAGAGAGCCTCTGGGCCTGGCTTGGGCTTCTAAAACTCCAAAGCCCACCCCTACTGACACACTTTCTCCAACAAGGCCATACCTATCCTAACAAGGACACATATCCTAATCTGCCAGTACATGAGCCTATGGAGGTCGTTTTTTATTCAAACCACTACATTAAACTCCTGACCCCCTATAGACTTGTAGCTGTATCATAATGCAAAATGCAGCTAGTCAAACTTCAAAAGTTCCCATAGTCTACCACAGGTTTCTAGCAGAAGTCATGGCCCAAATTAAATCTGGGTTAAATATCTGGATCAAAAATGTGTCTTTCTACCTCAAAGATTCAGATTAAAAGTAGATAAAAATCTCTCACAGGTGTGCCCTCCAATTTTGGGTTTTAGTTAATTATAGATGTAGTTAAGTTGACAACCAAGAATAGCTATTAGAGGGACAGATTCTGTTTAAATGGGGGTTTGATATAGATATAAAAATGAGTATCTGAATATAAATTGTGCCTAAATAGTTACTTAAAAGCCTATGGGGTTATGAGGTATACTTGAAGAAAATAGTAACAACTCCTGGACAACAAAAAAGTCTTTAAAATTATAAATATGTAAAAATCAATATGATAGAATGATTTGGTGAACATCACATGCATAATATTACTAGTGAGGAATGATAAATGAAAACATTGAGGATGGCTTTGAAAGGCTCATGAATGGGAGAAGAACTTAAATGATATTTTAGCTACAACTTGTAGCAGGAATTAAAAAAAGAATTGTATTTCATTGCTATTGAGTTGAAGAAAATCACAAATAATCAAAGACTGGCATAGTTTTGAAAATCAAATTAGTTCAATGAAATTGTACAACTGGATTAATTTGCTTTAGAAATTAAAAGATTTGCCACCAGATACCTATAACTTGGTTAAGATCATCCTGAGTCAGGTAACTAGACCCAAAAGGACATACATGGTATGTACTCACTAATAAGTGGATATCAGCCAAAAAAAAAAAAGTTTACAGAACTCAAGAAGGTTAACAAGCTGAAAGGCCCAAGTGAGGATACCTCAATCCCACTTGGGAGGTAGAAAAAAGCAATCATGGGAGGCAAAGGGAGTGAAGGAGGGAGGGACTGGGATAGGAGAGGGGAGGGAAAGGGGAAAAGGGGAACATTATCAGGTATGGGTGTGTGTGTGTGTGTGTGACAGGAGTGAAGCCCTGAGGGCCAGCAGAAAGAATGGAAACGGGCAACCTCAGGAGGTGGGACGTAGGGGGACCCTCCAGAATGTACCAGAGACCTGGGAGGTGAGAGATGCTCAGGTCTCAAAGGGAGGGACCTTAGATGAAATGGCTGACAGTGGGGAGAGGGAACTCCTAGAGTTCACCTCCAGTAGAAAGACAGGACATCAAGTGAGGGATGGGGTTGAAATGCCACAGTCAAAACTCTGACCCAGAACTGTTCCTGTCTGAAAGAACTGTAGGGACAAAAATGGTGAAGAGATTGAGGGAAAGGAGGACCAGTGACAGGCTCAAACTGGGATCCAGGTCAAGGGAAGGCTCCAAGGCCTGACACTATTAATGATGCTATGATGTGCTTATAGACAGGAGGCTAGCATGGCTGCCCTCTGAGAGGCCCAGCAAGCAGTTGAAAGAGTCAGATGCAAATACTTATACCCAACCAATGGACAGAAGCTGGGATCCCTAAGTTGAATTAGAGAAAAGCTGGAAGAGGCTAAGGAGGAGGGTGACCCCATAGGTAGACTAGCAATCTCAACTAACCCACACCCCTGAGATCTCTCAGACACTGAGCCACCAACCAGGCAGCATACAGTAGCTGGTCTGAGGCCTCTGACATATTCAGCAGAAGACTTCCAGGTCTGGCCTCAGTGAGAGAAGAAGGATCTAACCCTTGAGAGACTTGAGGCCCCAGGGAGTGGGGAGGTTTGGTAAGGTGGCAGTAGATGGGGTGGGGACATCCTCTTGGAGATGGGGGGGAGGGGGAATGGGATGAGGAACAGTCAGTGGGCAGACCAGGAAGGGGAAAATGACCCAACTTTAAAAAAATAACAACAACAACAATAATAATAATAAAGAAAATGTAAAAAGTAATATAATTAAAGCTAGATGATCTAGTATATATTCCTGGCATTCAGAGAATCAATGGGAAAGATACTGCTTCAAAAGAACAACAAAATAAGTACAGGTGAAATAGTGATCATTTGCAACTTATTCTAAAGCAGCAGAGAAAAAACATAAGCTGGCAAACATTCCAAATACCATCTCATGGAAATTTCATCAAGCCAAAAGGCCAGTTTTCTACTTTCTTCTCCTAACCACAAAGCTTTCATTTTGTAACAAAATTCATCATGTTTGCATTTGCACAGAGCAGTTTTCCATTCTCAGCTTTACCTTATTCCATTTCAAAATGTGGTACACAATGCTCACTGAAATAGAACCATCTTGCCATGTTTATTAAACTAAAATAGTTAAATGCTAAAATAATGTCCAATAGCCGTATAGAGTAGAGCTATCCAGAAACAACCAAATAGTAATCTTGATTGTCTTCAAGTGGCTAAGTTGCTTCCTTGTTTTGTAAGGATGCATGTTAATTAGTAAGTTAATTTCACTATATACCTTCATCCAAAACAGAGTTTGAACAGAATTACTCTGTATGGATTATTAAAGAAAATCTAAGAAATCTAAGTGCTAGGCATGGGTTACCACCCTACAAGTTATTGATTAGGAAGGGACAATAGAACTTCATAATACTATGTTACTGCCCTTGCTCTTGGTTGCCCAGAGTAAATAAATGATAAGGCCTTATTGATGAAAACAAAACATACTTTGGTAGCAGAACATAGAGAAACCAATTTGGAACTGGAACATACCATGTTAAATGAGATTCAGAGAGACAAAAATAACATGGTTTGTCTCATAGGCAGATGCTAGCTTCTAAATTTTATATGTTTATTTATGTGGCAGTCTGTGTGGAGCCCAGGAAAGGGAATAAAAGGGGCTTTAAGTGAGGGGAATCATAGTATATTATGTGATATGAAAGTGGAAGGGGAAAAATTGGTGGTATACAGGTTTCAATGAAGCCTGAGAACATGGAGATGGAGGAACAAAGGGGATTAACCCAAACTAAAACTGTATGAACATAAGCAATCCTGTTACTTAGTAAGGAAATTAAAAATAAAAGTCAAATATGGCAAAACTAACGGTGTGCTCTAAAAATATAAATTATTCGGAGAAAATGTGGCTATGCTGGGCGGTGGTGGCACAGGCCTTTAATCCCAGCACTCTTGCAGGCAGAGGCAGGTGGATTTCTGAGTTTGAGGCCAGCCTGGTCTACAGAGTGAGTTCCAGGACAGCCAGGGCTACACAGAGAAACCCTGTCTCGAAAAAAAAAAAAAAAAGAAAGAAAGAAAAAGATAATGTGGCTATATTAAATGAATGAAATAAAGGATATAGAAAAAGGTAACTACATACAAGGAAAGTTTAAATAATGGGAGGGAAAGAAAGTAGTGGAAATGACTGTTAGGGAAGGGAAGGGAAAATAACAAGATATACAAATTACATAATAAGAGTCTCTCTTGGTCTTTTGTTCTCATTTGTTGTGTTTGTGTGCTGTAATTTTTCTAATGTAGGGTGAATGACTGATGCTTCCCCCCACATACTGAGATTTTTCTGTGAATTCTTCCAAATTTGTCCTGTTGCCTGTGGTCTCAGCTACAGAAGAAATGGAGGATGCCCCAGAGTAGGGGAATCGATGGATGTAGGAGTGGAGAGGTTGGAGGAACACCCTCGTAGAAGCAGGGGGAGGGAGGATGGGATAGGGGGTTTGCAGGAAGGTGGGGAACCAGGAAAGGGGATAATATTTGAAATGCAAATAGAGCTGGCTGGAGATGGGGCCAAAAGCTGATGACTTTTGGCAATCAACTCTTTGTTATTCTGGGGTCAAAAGCAGCCGGCTTCTGGCAATTAACTCCTGCTGATAGCAGCAGGGGGAAAGAATTTGTTACTTGGATTGATTTCTCTTTGACTCAGGCCTCTCTCTGGTCAGGCAAGAGCCAGAGAGAAAAGAAAGGGAAAAAAGTGAGAACGTTCAAGCACACACACACAACACACACACACACACACACACACACGAACACACACACGAACACACACACACGAACACACACACACACACACACACACACACACACGCGCGCGCACAGTAGATGAAGATGATGGCTGAACCTTTGCTTTATTGTAAACTTTCTCAGGATAATTGATCACATGGTTTTCTAAGCATTTTTAGATTCCATAAATTCATACTAAGTTTAAATCAATAGCTCAAAGCTGGGCGGTGGTAGTACATGCCTTTAATCCCAGCTCTTGGGAGACAGAGGCAGGCAGATTTCTGAGTTTGAGGCCAGCCTGGTCTACAGAGTGAGTTCCAGGACAGCCAGGGCTCGAAAAAAACAAAAATAAATAAATAAATAAATAAATAGACAAAAAATTAAAAAATAAATAGTTCATGTCATAGATCAGTAAGATGTAAGAAGTTACAGCAGAATTGTTTATATGTCTTTCCATTAAGACTAACACTTGATTAAACAGTCATTATGCTATTAGCTCCATTATAAGTTCATTATAAGTTTAAAGCAATACTTTTTATTTTATATGTTAGCAACGTTTTTTCAAGAGACAAAATCTCTGCCTTGTGCCTTATTATTTTGAAGTCTTGTATAGATAAATTAGGATATAATCAGACTGCAGTGAGAATCAGCATCACAACACTGGCTCCCTTTCAGCCACTTCAGTTCCTTCCCATTCTATCACACTGCCTTAACTTGATGAACCTGTAAGTCTTTTGTTATATAACTTCTGCCCCATACTTTCTTTTTTTCTTTTCTAAACAAAAATAGTGACATGAATTGTTATGAAGCCTTCTTCCTGATGTGTCCAATCTTGTGTGCAGATTTTCTGCATAAATAAATATTGTGAATGGCTCCATTTCTCCCCGAGGAGCCATAGGCAGTTAATGGCTTTGTCTTAGTCAGGGTTTCTATTCCTGCACAAACATCATAACCAAGAAACAAGTTGGGGGAAGAAAGGGTTTATTCAGCTTACACTTCCACATTGCAGTTCATCACTAAAGGAAGTCAGGACTGGAACTCAAGCAGGTCAGGAAGCAGGAGCTGATGCAGAGGCCATGGAGGGATGTTTCTTACTGGCTTGCTTCCCCTGGCTTGCTCAGCCTGCTCTCTTATAGAACCCAAGACTACCAGCCCAGAGATGGTACCACCCACAAGGGGCCCTCCCCACTTGATCACTAATTGAGAAAATGCTCCACAGTTGGATCTCATGGAGGCACTTCCCCAACTGAAGCCCCTTTCTCTGTGATAACTCCAGCCTGTGTCAAGTTGACACACAAAACCAGCCAGTACAACTATCCTGAAAGGGTGATTATTTTCTTAGTGAAGTAACCAGTAGTTAGTTGGCCACACTATGAAAAATATACCCTAAACCCTGCTCCAGCAAGCAACCCTAATTAAGCACAGTTGGTTGCTAAAAGGCCTGCAAATAAGAAGGAAACATTTGGAAGAAGTAAGGATTCAGAAAAAAGAGAGAAAGAAAGAAAGAAGGAAGGAAAGAAGGAAGGAAGGAAGGAAGGAAGGAAGGAAGGAAGGAAAGGAAGGAAGGAAGAACAAGAAAAGAAAGAAAAAAGAAAGAAGAAAGACCAGGTAAAAAGAATGTGTTCAGTGAAAATGAGAGAGGAATTAGTGAGAGTAACAGAATGTGGGTATGATCCATCCATCCATCCATCCATCCATCCATCCATCCATCCATCCATCCATGCATCCATTAAGACCCTCTCAACAAGAGAAATACCATGCTTGGTACTGGAAACTTTGATAACTACTCAGTGCTAGTGAAATCTTGGTTATTAGAGGAGAATCTACAACCACTAATTTACTAAACCAGCATAATCCCTAACAACAATTTAAAAACATTTGTTTTTATACCCAGAGATAGGTGTAGTCTTCCTCCCTTTATCAAGGGTACTTCTCTTTGCAACAAATGGAAACCACAACCAATCAGAATGCAGTTGTGGATCCCAGTACTGATGGATGCATCTTTAAAACACTCCTTTACCTAAGGCTTAGGGAAACGTTAAAGAGTGGGAAGAAAGATTCTAAGAGCTAGAGGATCCAGGACATTGCTGTGAGATTGTGTGCATCAGAAGCTATACTTGTAATGTCCCACCAACTACTATTTTTAGCAACACATTAGTCTTGGCCTTGCTAAGAACAATAAATATAAAATAAAAGAACAACTAGTACAATGGACATCACATGATAATTATCTACTTAAAGTTAACCTTATTTCATTTTGTTCACATTCTTAGTATGGAAACTTACTGTCTACAAAGTAATTTCATATTTGTTCCTTAAACTTATTCTCACAAAACTATGTGAGAGAATGTTTTTCTGATAAGAGAATATTTGTTTTTGAGATAGTAAGTCAATTGCCCAAATTTACAGTCTGTAATAGAAGGCAAATTGTAATTTCAACTTAGATTTTTCTGACTTCATATGAAAGCTTTTTGACACTATTACAAGAACCTATGATTTGGGTGCACTTACTATATTTTAAAAAATAAATATGTGGTTAAAATTAACATATGTCATGAAGAAATTTTTCTAAATCTTAAGGTTGCATATAACAGAAATAGACTTATATGGTAAACTTACCTTGAAAATATCTAACTACTTCTAAATTACAATATCAAAGAGACTTCAATTCTTTGAGGAGTTGTCTAAATTTGTACATGATTTAGAAATCAGAATGAACTTTACATTGCTGTTTTTAGCTAAATAAATATTTCAAAATGGAAAGTTTCGTTTCTATAGTTACAAAAGATACACCTACTCTGAAAAATATGAATTCTACTTTTGTAATATATGAAACATGTAGAGGGAAAAAGAAAAAACTGTCACAATTAAAACTGCCTTTCTTTCTTGCATTTTTTCTCCTTCCTCTTTTCCCAGTTTCCTTTCTTCATAATTTTATTTACTTACTTCTTCATTAAGTTCTGAGGACCAAACCCAGGGTCTCAAGCATGCTGGAAAAGTATGCTATCACTGCAATATGCCCTACTGAAACATGTTTTCTAGACTGCTGAAAATGGTTGTTTCTTTGTCTAATGCTGTTTTTTTTTCTTTCACACTTATACACTAAGGCCAATGATATATTTTCTGAGTATATCACATGAAAAACTATTTTTGAAAAAAAATGAAAATGGAGTAGAAACTCTATACCCAAGAAAATCATGAAATCATATAGTCATGATTTGATCTTGGATATTTAGTTCCCTTAATTTACTGTGATAGAAGCTGGAAAATAAGCCCACATTGGTTATAGACACCTAGGTTTTGGTGATTCCCCAAACATACTTTTGACAAAAGAAAGCCTCTTTAACAATGCGCTCTGGGAAAAACCAAATATTCACACACAGAAGTTTAAAGATATTTTCCCATCTTTAATCCTATTTTAAAATTCAGTTCAGAATTATCAAGGACCTTAATGTAAGGTCTGAAACTCCTAAAAGTATACTTTGAGAAAATGCTTCAAGGTGTCAGCCTAGGAAATGACTTTCATGAGGAATTTTAATAGCTCACTAAATAAATAAATAAATAAATAAATAAATAAATAAATAACAAAAAAGACAATTGTGATTTCATGAACTTAAAAATCTGCTGCAAAACAAATGAATTGATTAATCAAGTAAAGAGGCAGTCTATATAATGGGAAGAAATATTTGCTAACTATTGATGTATGAGAAATAGCCATAATATGTAAAGAGCTCAAAAAAATGAAATACCCTAACCCCCAAACAACTTAATCAATAAATGGGATAATAAAGCAGACGTGCAGTTCTTAAAATATGGAGAGGTGGCCAATAATCATAAAAATGCTCAGCATCCTTAGCCATCAGTGAAATGTAAATTAAAATAAGAAGGAGATTCTATTATACCGAAGTCAAAATAGCTATGATTAAGATAAGTGCAGAGGATGCAGGGAAGAATCTTTATATACTGCTAAATGGATATGCAGATTAGTCTAGCTGCTATGTATATCACTATTGAGGTTATTGGAAAATATAAAAATAACATTACCCAGTATCACTCATCTGTATATATCTGCTGGACTATTATTCAAAATACCACAGAGATTCCTGAACATCTATACTTATTGTAACATTATTCATAATAGCCCTGTTATAAAATTTGTCTAGGTATCTGATAACAGATGAACAAGTAAATATTATGTATACAAATTGGAATTTTATTCAATCATGGAGAACAACATATATTATGTCATTTGCAGTAAATATGACTGGAACTAGAGTTGATTTTAAGCAAAATAGATCCTCAACTTACTGTTTCTCTTTTATTTTGTATATATGTTTTCTTCCTGTCTCAAGATTCTAATTTATGTTTAGATTTTTGCCTCATTAGTATTTCTAAAGCCATATTGTGAACATTCCTAGTTTTTTCAATTATCCATTTATAGGTTTTTTTCTAATGTGGTCAGAAAAAAATCTGATATGATTTCAGTATTCTTGAAGTTTTTAAGCTTTGTTTTGTATCTTATATGTAATAAAACCTGGAAAATTTCCCATGTACATTTAATTAAAAAAATTCTCTTATATAGTAGAATTTTTTGTTTTGTTTTGGTTTGGTTTTGTTGTTGTTTACTTTCTATTGATTCTTTGTAAATTCCACATCATGCATCCCAATCCCACTCATCTCCCTGTTCCTCCATATGTGCCCTCTGCTCTTGCAACCTACCCCCCAAAGAAAACAAACTTCTCACCATAGAAGCTGTGGTGTGTCATGGTGTGTCGCATCATATACCCTTTTGACCAAACAGCTTTTACTTGCAAATGTTCACTGCAGTGAGTCATTGGTCTGGTTCAAGGCCTCTGGCTTCTGCTACACTATCAATACTGGATCCTCTCTGGGACTCCTCTCAGATATCTTTGGTAGGATTCTGTTTAAGCTCCGCCCCACAGTTACCTGGCAACAGCCAAGTATGCCCCACCCTACAGCTGCCTGGCAACAGCCAGGTAGGCCTGGCCTATAAAAGAGGGTGTTAGGTCCCTCCCCTCTCTCTTATCTCTTATTCTTCTTGCCTCTCTTCATCTCTCTTACCTCTCTTATCTCTCTTACTCCTCTTTCCCCTCTTGGGCTCTCCTTTCCTCTCCCCTCTCTTCACATGGTCATGGTCAGCCTCCACTTCTCTACTCTCTCTCTCTGCCTTTCTCTGCCTCCACTACCCCATTAACTCCCATCCTCTGCCCTGAATAAACTCTACTCTATACCATGTCTGTGTGTGTCTGGTCCCTCAGAGGAAGGGATGCCTGGGCATGGGTCTGCTGGGGCACCCCCTTCCCCACACCGCCGTATACCACATTCTCTAAAACCTCTTTCTCTTTTTATGAACACAACAGTCCTGTTGTCCTGTGTTGTGGAGACCCTGCAGCTTTGTTTCTGTAGGCCAGCCCCTTCTCATGCTCCAGCAGTTCATAGATGGGGTAGATGGTGGGGTGAGCCAACTAACTCAAAGCCCTGGATATGGGCCTGGGTGGTAATGGAGTTGGTCAGCTCGATAGCTCTCCCATGCTTACACCACCTGGGTCAGTTCTCCAATGCTGGGGAGATGAGGGGCAGTGACAGCTCACCCTAGTGCTACAGTCATCACCGGTTGTAGCACACTTTCCCATGCTCACACCCTCAGGCTGGTTCACCTTCAACCCCTGCAACCAGGACCAGCTCTACTGTGCTTCCAAGGGTAGGTAGGTATGGGCCATTCTCCAGAGTGCAGCAGCTAGTGAGGGGAGGAGCCAGCTCTGCACAGCCATCAGACATACACATGACCCCAGGAGTCAGACCAGACCAGGGACACCTGCATGGCCTTTGGTGGTCACATGAGCCACAGACATTGAAAAAGACCTCTGCTGCTCCAGGACCACAGAGTCAGACATGGCTCTTGGTCGCAGCACAGGCCGGGACCTCAGGTGGCATCTCTGGCTAGTCACATCAGCCTGTTTCTCACTACCCTTGAGCCTCTGGTTCTGCCTCTCTTCGTTGTGCATAGTGTTCTGCTTCACTTTCTCTTCCATCTTGCTACCACTTACTTGCTCATCTTAGTGGTGCCCCACCTGCATAGCATGACACTGGGCAAGGCACCACCCATGCCTCCTGCAGGGGTTGTCTCTGGGGGTTGTTCTTTATGTTCTTGATTTATTTGTTCTATAACACTTTTTGAGTCCAGTATTGTGCTATGATTATTCTGTGTGGATAGGCCATCTATTTTTAAAAGTGAGGAACCAAAGTTAAAACTATTGTTCTATTTATATGTTAGCTTATAATTCTATTAATATTCACTTGATGCTTTTTGGTGCTCAAGAGAGAGATTATCTTTTAGGAAGTAGATTGTTGAACTTCGTTCTTAATTCATGAAGCATGTAATATATCCTTTGATTTGGGGTCCTAATCCACTTACATTTAAAATAATTATTTATAAATAATTTTCTGTTGTTTTCACAGTTATTTAGTTCTTGGTTTCTATGTTGTCCATATTCATATTTGACTAATTTTCTGTATTGACACAATTTAATTTTGCTTGCATTTTTATAGACATTTTTTGTGTTAACCATAAGGTTCACATAAATCAAGCTTCGCGAGTCTAATTTAGTGCAGTAACATATGATAACTCTACTTCTACTTATTCATATGTAATCAACGGTGGTACAGTTCATGTTTTTCACAGTGTATATCCATATACGTCTTTTGTAAATAGTTACTTTTGGTAACCTTTGGCTTTATATTCAAATGAGAAATAATTGATATAACACTATAGTAGTATTCCTTATTAGTCTATACAACTATTTTTCTATATTTATATGTAGCCATATGGCTTAGTATCCTTTGAATTTAAAACATTGCCCTTGGTGTTTCTTTTTTCTTTTTTTTTCGATATATTTTTATTTACATTTCAAATGATTTCCCCTTTTCTAGCCCCCCCACTCCCTGAAAGTCCCATAACCCCTCTTCCCTCCCCCCCCTGTTCCCCCATCCACCCCTTCCCACTTCCCTGTTCTGGTTTTGCCCTACACTGCTGCACTGAGCCTTTCCAGGACCAGGGGCCACTCCTCCGTTCTTCTTTTACATCATTTGATGTGTGGATTATGTCTTGGGTATTCCAAGTTTCTAGGCTAATATCCACTTATCAGTGAGTGCATACCATGATTGATCTTTTGAGACTGGGTTGCCTCACTCAGGATGATATTTTCTAACTCCATCCATTTGTCTAAGAATTTCATGAATTCGTTGTTTCTAATGGCTGAATAGTACTCCATTGTGTAAATATACCACATTTTTTGAATCCATTCCTCCGTTGAGGGACACCTGGGTTCTTTCCAGCTTCTGGCTACTACAAATAGGGCTGCTATGAACATAGTGGAGCATATATCCTTATTACATGCTGGGGAATCCTCTGGGTATATGCCCAGAAGTGGTATAGCAGGGTCCTCCTGAAGTGACATGCCCAGTTTTCTGAGGAATCGCCAGACTGATTTCTAAGATTTGCATTTCTCTAATGACTAATGGTGTTGAGCATTTTTTAAGATGCTTCTCAGCCATCTGGAGTTCTTCAAAATGTGTAGCCCAGGCTGGCCTCAAACTCGTGATCCTCCTGCCTCTGCCTCCTTCAGCAAATCCTACTGGCGTGGGCCACCACAACTGGCACCCTTGGTATTTCTTAAAAGGCAAGGTGACAGCTGGTCAGTGGTGGCACACACCTTTAATCCCAGAACTTGGGAGGCAGAGGCAGGCTGATTTCTGAGTTTGAGGCCAGTCTGGTCTACAGAGTGAGTTCCAGGACAGCCAGGAATACACAGAGAAACCCTGTCTTGAAAAACAAAACAAAACAAAACAAAACAAAACAAAACAAAACAAAACAAAACAAAAGGCAAGGTGATGTGGTTTCTCAACTTTTGGTTGCAAAAGACAGTATTTCTTCATTTTTGAAGTATGGTTCAGTTAGGCATAATATTCTTGTTCAGTAGTTTTTTTTTTTTTTTAAATTTCAGTATTTTAAGTATATCATCCTACTCCCTTATGTTTTTAAGATTTGTTCTGAGAAAGTGATAGTTTCATGAGTTCCTTTTTATGTGAAAAGTCACTTTTACTGCTTTCAAAATTCTTTCTTTGCTCTTGAATTTTAATCGTGTAAATAAACATGATCCTGTTAACAATGATTATTTTAAAAAGGAATCATGAATTGGAAAACAAGCATGGAAGGTTACATTGGGGGGGGGTTGGAGTGAGGAAAGGAAAGGAAAATGAAGTACTTACATTTTAATTTAAAAAATGAAAAAAATGAAAGTGACTGTGTTGTAAATTTCTTTTAATTAATCTCATTTTGATTGGTTAGCCTTTTTAAATTTGGATATTCATTTTCTCCCTCAGAATTGGGGTGGTGGTGCATTGTTTCCTTAACTAACCTTTCTATATCTTTCTTTTTTCTTCTCTCTTTGAAATTCCACAGTACACATATTGATCCATTTGGTAGTGTTCCATATGTGCCTTAGACTTTTAGATTACTTTTTCTACTCTGATTAAGCTGACAAAATTTCAAAGTTTTTTTGCATACTTCACTGATTTTTTTTTACTTCAGCTACATTACTTGTGGCAATACTGACAGTAGATGTCATTGCTATCCATATTATTTGCTATTTAGTGCATCAGCAACTTTCATAATGCTTAAGATAAAGTTAGTAGGATCAGAGCACTGATTGCCATCAACCAAGGTTAGAAAACCAATTCATGCGAGTACTAACAAGTATCTTCTTGTATATGTAAGTTTCTTAGTTTTTTATTATAGGAATATGGCTAAGAATAGTATTTTCTGCTAGTGTTGATGGGGTGATCCATAGCATATACAAAAAAGTAAATAAATTTGGACTCTATATCTTTCTTTCTTTCTTCTTCTTTTATTGGATATTTTCTTTATTTACATTTCAAATGTTATCCCCTTTCCAGGTTTCCTGTCTCTTGGAAAATCCCCTTCCCCTCCCACCTCCCCCTGCTTCTATGAGGGTGTTCTTCCACCCACTCCTGCCTCCCCACCCTCGATTCCCCTACACTGGGGTATCTATCTACATAGGACCAAGAATATCTCCTCCCATCCTTTGCTACATATGCAGCTGGAGCCATGTATACTCCTTGGTTGATGGCTTAGTCCCTGGGAGCTCTGGGGGGTCTGGTTGGTTGATATTGTTGTTATTCCTATGGGGTTGCAAACACCTTCAGCTCCTTCAGTCCTTTCTCTAACTTCTCCATTGGGGACCCCCGCACTCAGTCCAACGGTTGGCTGTAAGCATCTGCCTCTGTATTTGTTAGGCTCTGGCAGGGCCTCTCAGGAGACAGCTATATCAGGCTCCTTTCAGCAAGCATTTCTTGGCATCACAATAGTGTCTGGGTTTGGTGACTGTATATGGGATGGATCCCCAGGTGGGACAGTCTCTGGATGGCCTTTCCTTCAGTCTCTGCTCCACACTTTGACTCCATATTTGCTCCCATGAGTATTTTGTTCCCCTTTCTAAGAGGCACCCACGCTTAGGTCTTCCTTCTTCTTGAGCTTCATGTGGTCTGTGAGTTGTATCTTGGGTATTCCAAGCTTCTGGGCTAATATCTACTTATCAGCGAGTGCATACCATGTGTGTTATTTTGTGACTGGGTTACCTCACTCAGGATGATATTTTCTAGTTTCATCCATTTGCTTAAGAATTTCATGAATTCATTGTTTTTAATAGCTGAGTAGTATTCCATAGTGTAAATACACCATATTTTTCTGTATCCATTCCTCTGTTGAGGGACATCTGGGTTCTTTCTAGCTTCTGGCTATTATAAATAAGGCTGCTATGAACACAGTGGAGCATGTGTCCTTATTACATGTTGGAGAATCTTCTGGATATATGCCCAGGAGTGGTATAGCTGGGTCCTCAGGTAGTGCTATGTCCAATTTCCTGAGGAACCGCCAAACATTTTTCTGGAGTGGTTGTACCAGCTTACAATCCCACCAATAATGGAGGAGTGTAAGACAGGTACCTTTCCATTCCTAGGGCTAACTTTTCATAAGCACCACCTCCTGTAGTGCAAATTTCTCTTTCAGTTAACAATGGATAACAAGACATCATGAATGGATCGGTGAGTTTCCACTACTTTGCTAGGATCATGAACAACAACTAAACTTTTTCCGAAAGGTTAAAAAACTTGGAGTCTTGAGCATTTTGTCATAAACCTATAAATGGCTGAGCAGAATTAAGCATGTCAATAGTTCAGTTGTGTTACAAATGAATTAACTAGGTTGTTTCCCAGTATCCCTAAGGTTTCTTAATATTTCCATTTCAGTTAGTTTAGAATATCTGATATAAGATCACTAAAAATATCTCACTGAACAAAATTCTATATGAAATATATAACTTACTGATTTTTATACTGTGCTTCACTGAATTTAGAATCAAGCTTCCCTTTTCTCATAACACTAATTTCAACATTGTGTATTTATTTCCATATCTTTTGTGAGAAAAGATACTTAAAACAGAATACACCAAATTCTGGCCACTTTTGGGGTAACAACTAGATTTTATTCCAACTCACATTTATCAATTATCTCCCTAAGTTTCCTGACTAACATCTCTAAGCTATTCAATAACAATTGAGGAAAGGCCTCTTTCATCACTGCATTGATACTTAGTGGAAAAATGTAAACATGAACACTGAAAGGTGATCTTTGAGTTTAAAGAACTCAAGGTATATAGTATAAAAAAGCTTATCTGTGGCTTGACAGAGGTCTCTAGCACATATGTAGCAGATGTATAGCTCAGTCTTTATACTGGTCCCTGAACAACTGGAGCAGGGTCTATCCCTAAAGCTGTTGCCTATCTGTGGATCCTGTTCCTCAATAGAGATGCCTTGTCTGGTCTCAGTGGAGAGGATGCGCCTAGTCCTGCAGGTACTTGATGTGTCAGTGTTGGGTGATACCTAGGGCTACCTCCCCCTGCTTAGAGGAGAAGTGAAGGAGGGATCGGGGAGGAACTGTAGGCAAGCAGACTGGGAGGAGGGCAGCAATTGGGTTGTACAACAAATGAATAAGTAAACTAATGGGACAAAAAGAAAAAATATGTATATGTCAATCATGTCTAATACTCTTTCTTACTGCCCTATGAAAGGTCAGAAATAAGAGTTGGATGAATTCCTTACAGCTTGCTATAGGAATTTAATTACAAGACATCTCCCTGCTAATTCTGTTTTGTAAGAACTCCATTGTCAGTTCACAATGATGGCAGCATCACAATTATCATATCTCATTTTCATCAACTTGTTTTTAATCCCTTTTCTTTCTATTCAGAGCTTGCCATAATAGTACCGGTACTAGCTTTGATGGTGATTTATTGATAGACCTAGGCTGGCTTTTAAGGTGCTTCCTAGGTATCTTTCCTGTGGTTTTCAGCAGCTTTAAGTGTGCTGCTCCAGAGTACCATTTCTTAGGCATGACTTAGCTGAGTGACGTGGCCTGAGCAAGGATGAATAGGCATGGGTTCTAGCTGGCACATAATAGTGGTATAATCCTGCCACCTTCCTGGACCTTCCAGAGAGCAGTACTGATGCCAGGGATATGTCTGGTACATGTTGTATTTCCACTTTCTTCATTCAAATTGTACATGCATGTCTTTTTTTTTTTTCATTTGACCTTTTCTGTCATTTTTGTGATGGTTACTTTGAATATACATGTTGAGGCATTGTCTTCTCTGCAGCTCAGACTGGCCTTGAACTAAAGATTTTTTTTTTTTCTTAATTAGCCACCTAAGTACTGGGAAAACTGACACAGCATCATACCTAACTCCATATATTTTCTTGTCATTAGTATCCCTTTCTAAATATTTGTCTTGTTCCTTTGTTCTGAAAACATTTTCTTATTTCTTAATTTCCTTGAAGTCTTTGTGCTAGTCTATACAAAACATTCTTTTTTTTATTTGATATATTTTTATTTACATTTCAAATGATTTCCCCTTTTCTGGTCCCCCACTCCCCGAAAGTCACATAAGCCCTCTTCCCTCACCCTGTTCTCCCACCCCCTTCCCACTTCCCTGTTCTGGTTTTGCCGAATACTGCTTCACTGAGTCTTTCCAGAACAAGGGGCCACTCCTCCTTTCTTCTTGTACCTCATTTGATGTGTGGATTATGTTTTGGGTATTCCAGTTTTCCAGGCTAATATCCACTTATTAGTGAGTGCATACCATGATTGATCTTTTGAGTCTGGGTTACCTCACTTAGGATGATGTTCTCCAGCTCCATCCATTTGCCTAAGAATGTCATGAATTCATTGTTTCTAATGGCTGAATAGTACTCCATTGTGTAGATATACCACATTTTTTGCATCCATTCTTCTGTTGAGGGATACCTGGGTTCTTTCCAGCATCTGGCAATTATAAATAGGGCTGCTATGAACATAGTGGAGCATATATCCTTATTACGTGCTGGGGAATCCTCTGGGTATATGCCCAGGAGTGGTATAGCAGGATCTTTCGGAAGTGACATGCCCAGTTTTCTGAGGAACTGCCAGACTGATTTCCAGAGTGGTTGTACCAATTTGCAACTCCACCAGCAGTGGAGGAGTGTTCCTCTTTCTCCATATCCTCTCCAACACCTGCTGTCTCCTGAATTTTTAATCTTAGCCATTCTGACTGGTGT
Source organism: Apodemus sylvaticus (assembly GCF_947179515.1). Taxonomy (NCBI): domain Eukaryota; kingdom Metazoa; phylum Chordata; class Mammalia; order Rodentia; family Muridae; genus Apodemus; species Apodemus sylvaticus. Next base: position 56,549,901 of record NC_067495.1, on the reverse strand, counting down.
AAGGTGAAATCTCAGGGTTGTTTTGATTTGCATTTCCCTGATGACTAATGAAGTTGAGCATTTTTAAGATGTTTCTCGGCCATCTGAAGTTCTTCAGGTGAGAATTCTTTGTTTAACTCTGTACCCCATTTTTTAATAGGATTATTTGGTTTTCTGGGGTCTAACTTCTTGAGTTCTTTGTATATATTGGATATTAGCCCTCTATCTGATGTAGGGTTGGTGAAGATCTTTTCCCAATTTGTTGGTTGCCGATTTGCCCTTTTGATGGTGTCCTTTGCTTTACAGAAACTTTGTAATTTTATGAGGTCCCATTTGTCAATTCTTGATTTTAGAGCATACGCTATTGGTGTTCTGTTCAGAAACTTTCTCCCTGTACCGATGTCCTCAAGGGTCTTCCCCAGTTTCTTTTCTATTAGCTTCAGAGTGTCTGGCTTTATGTGGAGGTCCTTGATCCATTTGGATTTGAGCTTAGTACAAGGAGACAAGGATGGATCAATTCTCATTCTTCTGCATGCTGACCTCCACTTGAACCAGCACCATTTGTTGAAAAGGCTATCTTTTTCCATTGGATGTTTTCAGCTCCTTTGTCAAGGATCAAGTGGCCATAGGTGTGTGGGTTCATTTCTGGATCTTCAATCCTGTTCCATTGATCTGCCTGCCTGTCACTGTACCAATACCATGCAGTTTTTAACACTATTGCTCTGTAGTATTGCTTGAGGTCAGGGATACTGATTCCCCCAGAGTTTCTTTTGTTGTTGAGAATAGCAAAACATTCATCTTATATGCCTTTATAGATTTACTCTCAATAACTAGCCTGTTCAATCACAAATGCTTGTTCCCACACGCTTTTTTTTGTAATGATCTTTTTGCTTCTCAAGTATTTCAGGTCTCAAGAGTGATATGGGACACACGAATAGAGGACAGTGCCTTGAGAAAACTCCTAGCACAGTCAGAGTGTATAACCTTTGACTTATTTCTTTCTTACCTGTGGCAGGAGAACAAGGCATGGGAAAAAGTCATCAAGATAACTATGAAAGGATTCAGTTCCCAAAAAGACTGGACACGGCTCACCAACAGAGCTACATGCAACAAAACACATCAAGACTGAGAAAAATCCCCAAACATCTCTATATAACTATGAAATTATTTTATGTATTAAATTAAATTATGTATAAATTTAATAGAACCAATATAAATATGATACTTCAGGGGTATGTGTAGGGATTTTAAATCTTAGACCTGTCCTGGATGGCTCTCTGGCCCACTTCCATTCTTCAAAGTGTGTCTCTCTTGTTTAATCGACTATTTTTATTACTGTCCTGGCATTCTTGGTCCATTCATTTGCTTCAGGAAACATGAAGCTGAAAATCTCAGTGGGTGCCTGCCTGTACTCAGAAGCACAACTAAATTCATAATGCCACCACCCAGGAGGTAAAGTATATTCATATCTTCCCATTTTCAGTTTCCTTGGAACACTTGAGAATGTCAAGAAAGCTCCTGGAAAAAGCGAGAGGATACCCTAGGGGATATTGATCAACCCTTTTCCCTTTTCCTTCCAGAGTTTAAGAGTCCTGTGGCCTGTAAGAATGTAATGCTAGGATCCAGCTGCTGCTCAGGCCACAAATCTATAGCAGCCCTCTTACAGATGGTACCAATAGGCACCCTACTGAGATGTATATTGTCTGGGAATCTAGATAACAGATTTCCATTTGCCACCTAGGGAAATGAATTTACATCAAAGAAGGTATTGATGAGCCCCATCCTGCTCCTCACTCCCTTGCCTACATCCTGCCTTGAGTAAAAAACCCTGGTTGTGGCTCTTGTGAAAATTATCTACATCCCTTGAAAAGTATAAGAGTCAGTTCTTGGCCTTTTGGGCTAAGAGATCAAGTGTGAAGGGTAAGAAGAGGCCCACACTTTTGCCATTTGGGCCCAGATTTCCTCTCCTCAGAGCCTTTACCATGCTGTTATCATCTGTTTGTATGGCCACAATGTTATTAACTTTTATTCTAAACACTATATCCCCACAATCTGTCTCAGTATCCCAAGATGTTTCAGTGTCTGGACCCTCTTCCCTGCCATAATGGAATGTGAGCTGAGGCAAAGAAGTATTCATTGACCAATTGCTGCCTAAAATGTAGTTTAAGCATGCATACAGCTGCCTGCAGGGTTTGCATTTATTAAAATGCCCATGTGCAAAGACAGTGATCTAGTACTGAGCCTAGGAGATTCAAGGAGCTGCCTGCAAACTAGAGAGAGCAACCATGCAGTCACATGGACAAACAAGATGGCAATGAACATATGGAGATGGTCAAGATGGTGATAAAAAAAAATGATATCCACACAGAGGCTTGAGCCCACTAAATTTCTCAAGAATCACCAAACCCACAGATTTTTGTGAAGTGCCAGTATTTGCCCACTCCTACTCTTTCATTCTTCCTTTGATTTTTCTAGAGGTCCTCAGAAATGACAGAAGCATCAGACTCAGGGAGTTCCAATGAAAAATTGCAGCAGCTCTTTTCCATATCTTCCACTTGAGATAATTCTCTAGAGACTCACCCCCACCCCAATCCTTAAAAGGATGGATGCCACGTACCCACAGGCCTCACATGCTAACCACACCAGCTGACTCCTAGTTATTTTGTTCCTCATTTTACTACTACTATGCTTTATTTATTTCCATTCAATCATACCCCAAATGCCCTCAAATTCTCTCTATTAGAAATAACCTCAGAAACGCCCATAATACAGATAAGCATCCCAATATTATGGAACTTCAGTTCAGGAAAGATGATATGCATAATACCTTAAAACCTTGGTGGGAATCAAGAGGAATTAGGAAGTCAAACTGTAACTGGGTAAGACAGTACAAAGGCTCCTCCTTCTTGTATTCTTGCTCAGGTCATTTCAGGATTAACTAGAATCTGTTCTCCTTGATTAAGAAAATGTGGCAGAGGAATGCCTTATCTGGCATCAGTGGGAGGAGTGGTCCTTGGCCAGGTGAAGGCTCAATAGATGCCCCAACAAAGGGAAATTGAGGCGGGGAAGGTGGGAGTGGTTCTGATGGAGGGGCATATACTTGGAGGCCTGGGGTGGGAGTAGGGAGTAGGGTCTTTGGGGAGGGGGGAAATTGGGAAAGGTTTTACCATTGGAAATGTAAATGAAGATTATATTCAATAAATAAAATAAAAAAGAATCCTATGGAAAATTATCTTGGGATTCTAAATGTCAAGATGTCCTAGCTAATTTATCACAGCTTCTGTTAAACTACCTGTTTGTAGAGAACCCCTCCAGCTAACCTCTTATCTTAGCTTAGCTTCTGTTAAAACTGCTTGCTTCTTTTATGAAGCCTCCCTGCAGATGCTGGGCAAGGTGCCAGGAAGTGGATTCTGCCTTTAAAAACCCAATGTTCTGGATGGATACTTGGGGCCACACCTAGGTCCCTGAATACCTGAATGTGGTCCAAGCCAGCTGGAATAGAATTTTATTAGGCTATAAACTGTGTCTAAGTGGTCATCTCTCAGAAATCCAAAACCAGCATTTCTAGCTCTCCTGGGGCTACTCTAATACTTGTCTAGAGTATGATGATGGGAAATAAAATTCCAACCCATCAAACTTCCTTGAGGACTCAAAGTAAATGAAAGAAATTCTTTACTGTACTTCAGAGGCTCTGGTACTTGTCTCTCCACTTTGGGTCATCACAGAACTGACCTTCAGCTCCACTGGATGTTTAAAATGCATCCTTGAAAATTTGAATAGGATAGATCCTGAGAATTTAAAGAAGAGACTAATATTTTATTATAACACCTTATGTCCTTGATATAAGTTGGGTGATAGAGATTAGCTAAAGCCAAAATTACAACATTATCTTAAATTGGACCAGTTTTCTAAGAATCTAGGGGAATGATCTAAAACCCTTCCATGTCTCTCATCAGATCAAGGGGTTATATAAAGAACAAAACAAAACAAAACAAAACAACCAACCAACCAAAGGAAAATGAGCCACAAATGATAGCACCTCCTATCAACCATCTACTTCTATGCTTATAGTTCGCTTTTTAGAGGAAGTGCTTGGACTTTCTTGGACATTTAGAGTGCATGCCTCTTTTTAAATTAGGGACCTTCAACAATGCAAGAGGAAGACAGGAAGTTTCTCAGAGGATCCATTATAATTTACCAGGAACTTACAGACCTTAAATTTGGCTTATAACCTAATACAAAAGGACTTTTATTTAATCATTAATGTTTGCTGTCCAACTGGGGCAAAACAGAGGATTTGTGAAGAAGTAAATAACACGCAGCTATTACATTTACCCAGTGTATTGAACCTCCCAGATCAGGAATCCATTGCTTGGAATTTTAACACCCCAGAAGGGACCCACATATATAGAATGGCAATAGCATCATCACAAATGTTTAGAAATATATTAAAAACCCCTATTAACTATAAGATCAGAATGATAATTTAAAGAAGAGATCAATCTCTGACATGACTACATTACCTGAAAGTACCCAGTAATATAGACTGACAGATAAAAAAGTAAAGTCTCCCTGATTCCTCAAGTATTTATCTTGTTCTCTCCAGTGATAGACACAAAATAATATTTATTTTGTTAACATTAAAGTAACTATGTCCTATGTGTTCATACTTATGTTCATGTAATTGCTTAAATGACACTGGATATTAAGACAGCGTGGGGCAGTGTGTGTCTTGCCCCTAAAACTTCCCCAAATAACTTAGTAATAAAACTTGTAGTCACTTCATGTTTTTCCTTTTACTTGTGCGATAAGAATGTTTTTGGTGAACTAACTATAAAATGTGCATATATGTAGGACGGCAAGTGTTTTAGGGATCTTTTAAAAGGCCTGGCAAATACACACTGCCATATGAACTTAGTTACTCTTGACTTTCATAACCTATCACAGTGGCATATTGCAGTCTATTAAATGTATTACTGAGCCTTAAAGGGTTGTTTATATAAAAACACTAATTGGAGTCATAAAAGATTCATTAAGTCATAAATTAATCTTAAAATAATAGACTTTGATAAGGATTTCTTTCCAAAACAGGTTCTAAAGAGAACAAAGTTAATAAACATTTTCTTTAATTTTTAATAGCTATAACAGGTACCAAAAATAATGGGCAAGAAAGTGCTCTATATTGATTAAAGATTAGAAATCCTTTTGTGGGGGACAGAGAGATGGCTCAATATTTAAGAGCATTTCTTATTCTTACAGAGGACCTGGGTTTCCTTCCCAGAATACACAGTCACTTTTGGCAAACAGCCAATTATAACTCCAGTTCCTGGAGATCTGAGTCTTCCTTTGACCTCTAAGGCACCAGGTATACACATAGTGCACAGACATACATGCAAGTGAAACACAGATAAAATAAATACAAATCTAAAACCATTCATTTTTTAGATTAAATTCTATGGATTTCTTTTATAGAAATATACTTGATTAAAACTGAAAAAAATAAGAATTTTATTTAAGGCCATGGTAAACACAAAATAATGAATATATATGTTTGTCATAGTTCTTTTTCTTCAAATTTAAATTTCACAACAAATGATATAGGACATGCAATCCCAAGAAGTGAAAACATTAAGTTTTGGGAAGCTTGCTCTATGTAATAGCAGTGGATATGTTGTCTTAATAATAATCATAATGAACCTAAAAATCTTACATTTTAAAATAATTTTAATTAAATTCACAGTATTAAAATATAAAAACTATTAGCTCTCTACATATGCTCCCCATTTCTTCCAAACCAAGTTTTTCAAGATTACTTTGTTCGTTAAAGAAAAAATGATGTTGAACATGTTCAACATCATTAGTCATTAGGGAAATGTAAATCAAAACAACCCTGAGATTTCACCTCACACCAGTCAGAATGGCTAAGGTTAAAAACTCAGGAGACATCAGGTGTTGGTGAGGATGTGGAGAAAGAGGAACACTCCTCCACTGCTGGTGGGATTGCAAGATGGTGCAACCACTTTGGAAATCAGTCTGGCGGTTCCTCCGAAAACTGGGCATGACACTTCCTGAGGACCCTGCTATACCACTCCTGGGCATATACCCAGAGGATTCTTCAGCATGCAATAAGGACACATGCTCCACTATGTTCATAGCAGCCCTATTTGTAATGACACATTACTCTCTTTCTCTCTCTGTATATAAATATTTGTATTTATATATTATCAACATTAGTTTGTGTTTTTATATTGGTAACATTTGCTGATAAGAAATTAGGGTTCAGATAAAAGGTTTGTTAAATCATCCCAATTCCTTTAAGTTACTAAGTTTATAACATTTATTATTATTGTGTGCATATGCATGAAAGGGTGAGGCATGTACATTTTGAAGTCAAATGATAACTTTATTATTACATATATAATCTATACAAACACACATATTTATATACAAATTCAACCTGTAGCATCCATTTAGTGTTGGTGGTATGCACATATGTTCAGAGAAGGCCACCTGGGATTGGGTTAAATAGTTTTTTGGTGGCATCGCCCCTGGAGAAAACTGATCCTTTCTCATCAGCCATTAATTGCCTATATCACTTCATCTAGGATTGGGTCTTTGTGAGATTCTCCCACACTTATTGTCATGCTGACTGGTGTAGATGTACAGGTCTTCTTTAGATGCCTATATAGTTGAGATTTCATGGATACAGTTTCCCTGTCATATAAAGAAAATATCTCAAAGTAGGTATCCTGATGTAGGGGTTGTATTGTAGATGAACATTTCGAGAATCCCCATTCCATTTGTTTCCTTCTTTCCTTTCTCCCTCCCTCTGCCTCCCTTCCTTCCTCTTTGACACAAGAAGTACTTTGTCTTCTATCAGATATATGGCTGGAAAAGATTCCATCCCATTCTGTGGGATTCCTCTTTAGATAGGTCTTCTCTTTTAAATTACTATTGCTCTGAAATACAGCTTGAATTTTGATAGTAAAATCATAGGGTATTCTCTCCAATATTTTTTTTGTTATTGTTTGTTTTTTGAGACACCCAGTGTTTCTCTTTGGGGAAGGGTTGTTTTGTTTATCAAATGTCTTTTATGCTTCTATTTAAATTTCATGACCTTATTTTTTCTATTTAATGAAGAATGCCATTCAGAAGTTAATTGGAATTGCATTACACACCTGATTTTGGTATTAGAGCAATTCTATAAATAGCTTTTGACAGAGTGCTCATCTACACAATACTAATTCTATCAATCCATATGCATGGCAGGTTATGATGGTTGATCATGGTTCCTAACTTGACTGCATGTGGCATCAACTAAAACCCAAACTTCTGCGCTTCTATAAGAATTTTTCTTAATCAAGTTATTTGAAATGGGAAGATTTACCCTAGATCTGGGCCACAGCTTCTGCTGGCGATCTACATTAAAAAAAAAGACATGGAAAAAGGGAACTGCCTTTTGTCTGTTTGCCTTCATTCTCACTAGCAAGTTCATCTCTCCTGAAGTTGTTAAGTCCATCTTGTTAAGGATTCCAAGAATGTAGACTGAACAGCAGCCTTCCAGGAATCCTTCTGGATGTCAGTACAGATTTGGATTGCTGGGACAATAACTTTTGTGCACTGGAAAATTACCTGATTCTTAGCCTTTCTGTTGTTAGCCACTGTTGTACTACTCTGACCATACCCCATAAACTATTTAAATATACATATATACATTATATCGGTTTTGTTCATTTAGAGAACCCTTATTAATACAGAGGTTTTCTCATCTTCTAGTGCCTTCCTCAATCTCTGTCTCAGAGATTTAAAATTTTCATTGTAGGGGTCTTTCACTTCTTTTGGTAGATTTATTTATAGGTTTATTTTTGTGAACCCCTATTGTGAATAGGGGTGTTTCCATTATCTCCCTTTAAAATCATATTTTAGAAACACTACTGATTTTTTTGGGTAACCTGAAAGTTTTTTGAGAGTATCAATTATCTCTAGAAGTTTTGTGCTGGAATTTTGGGGATCTCTTATGTATAATATCATACCAACTGCAAATAAGAACAATTTGATTTGTTCTTTTTCTATTTGTGTCTCTTCCTTTGGGGTATTACTCTAGCTAGTGCTTCAAACACTATATTGTAAAGGAGTGTAAAACTTCATGAAATTCACAGGCCAATGGATGAAACTAGAAAATATCCTGAGTGAGGTAACCCAGTTACAAAAGAACACATGGTATGTAATTTCTGATATGTGGATATTAGGTAAAAAGCTCACAATACCCATGGTTCAATTCACAGACCATATAAGGAAGACCAAAGCGTAGTCCTACTTAAAAGGGGGAACGAAGTAATCATAGGAAGTAGAGGGCAGGCAAGAGAGACTTGGGAGAAAGAGAGAAGGGGGAGGGGATAAAAAGGAGGGCAGGTATGCACTCACTTTTTATCATGCATATCATTCAATCATGGTATGCACTCACTAATAAGTGGATATTAACCTAGAAAACTGGAACACCCAAAACATAATCCACACATCAAATGAGGCACAAGAAGAACGGGGAGGAGTGGCCCCTGGTTCTGGAAAGACTCAGTGAAGTAGGTATAGGGCAAAACCAGAACAGGGAAGTGGGAAGGGGTGTGTGGGAGAACAGGGGGAGGGAAGGGGGCTTATGGGACTTTTGGGGAGTGGGGGGCTAGAAAAGGGGAAATCATTTGAAATGTAAATAAAAAATATATTGAATAAAAAAAGGAGGGCAGGATCAGGTAAGGGAGGAGACAGGGAAGAAGTACAGAGGGTCAGGAAATTGAACAGGGGGTAACAATGGGGGATGAGGAGCTGGGGGAGCCACAAGAAAGTCCCAGAAGCAAGGAAAGCAAGAGCCTTCCAGGACCCAATGGGGATGACATTAGCTGAAATGCCCAATAAAGAGGGAGAGAGAGAACCTGTGGAGACCATATCCAGAGGTTAGGCACAGCCCCTGATTGAGGGATAGGGCCACCCACCCATTTTCAAAATTTTTACCCAGAATTACTCCTGTCAAGAGGAAATACAGGGACAAAGAATGGAACAGAGACTGAAGGAAAGACCATCCAGAGACTGCCCTACCTGGGGATCCATTCCACATGCAGACACCAAACCCAGACACTATAGCTGATGCCAAGAAGTGCTTGCTGACATGAACCTGATATAGCTGTCTCCAGAGCCTGACAAACACAGAGGCAGATACTTGCTGCCAATCATTGGACTGAACACAAGGACCTCAATGGAGGAGTTAGAGAAAGTACTAAAGGAGCTGAAGGGGTTTGTAACCCCAAAAGAAGAACAATAATATCAACCAACCAGATCCCGCCTCAGAGCTCCCAGGGACTAAACCACCAACCAAAGAGTACACATGGAGGGACCCATGGCTCCAGCCGCATATGTAGCAGAGGATGGCCTTGTAGAGTATCAATGGGAAGAGAGGACCTTGGTCCTGTGAAGGCTTGATGCCCCAGTGTAGAGGAATGCTAGGGTGGTGACGTGGGAGTGGGTAGGTGGGTGGGGGAGCACTCTCAGAGAGTCAGAGGGAGGGGATGGGGTGGGGGTTTGTGGAGGGGAAACCTGGAAAGGAGAAAACATTTGAAATGTAAATAAATAAAATATCTAATAAAAATGTTTCCAAAAAAAGAAAAGAAAAGAAAGGAAAGGAAAGGAAAGGAAAGGAAAGGAAAGGAAAGGAAAGGAAAGGAAAGGAAAGGAAAGGAAAGGAAAGGAAAGGAAAGGAAAGGAAAGGAAAGGAAAGGAAAGGAAAAGAAAAGAAAAGAAAAGAAAAGAAAAGAAAAGAAAAGAAAAGAAAAGAAAAGAAAAGAAAAGAAAAGAAAAGTGGAGAGAGTGAAAAATTCTGTCTCATTCTTAGCTATGGGCTTGTTATATATAGCCTTTATTATGTTGAGGTATGTTCCATTCCATCTTATTGTCTCTAGGATTTGTATCATGAAATCATGTTAGATTTGCTCAAAAACCTTTTCTGCATCTATTTATGTAAATTTTGTGCCTAAGTCCATTTATATGATTTGTTACATTTATCTACTCACCCATATTGAAACATTGCATATTGGGGATAAAGACAATTTCATTAAGGTATTGAGAATCTTTTGGATGCATGCCTGTATTTGGTTTTTTAAATACTTTACTAAGAATTTTTACATCTAGATTCATTAGGGATATTGGCATGTACTTTTCCTCCTTGTGTGTCTCTACCTGATTTGGGTATTAAAGTAAGACCAATTTGTAGAAGGAATTTGGAAGTGTTCCTCCTTGTTTTTGTTTTTTTTTTTGTTTGCCCTTTTTTTATTTTGTTTTTTTTTTTTTTTTTCGAGACAGGGTTGGTCTGTGTAGCCCTGGCTGTCCTGGAACTCACTCTGTAGACCAGGCTGGCCTCGAACTCAGAAATCCACCTGCCTCTGCCTCCTAGAGTGCTGGGATTGCAGGCGTGCACCACCACCTCCTGGTTGTGTTCCTCCTTGTTATATTTAAAAAATAATTTAAGAAATATTGCTTATCATTCTTCTTTGAAAGTCTGGTAGAATTTTGCTGTGAGTTTGGATGGGCCTGGACTTTTTAGATGTAATTATTTTTGTTAGAGTTTCAATCTCTTTATCCATTATGGGTCTATTGAGGTTATTTATCTCTTCTTGTTTTATCATTGGTGGTATCGATGAATCTAAAATTTTATTCATTTCTTTTAGGTTAAATAACTTAATGGAGCATAGGATTCTAAAGTATTCCCTCATAATGTTCTCAGTTTCTCTGGTGTCTGTTTCTCTACTCATCCCTGGTTCTGTTAATTTGGTTCTCTTCGTTTTTTAGGGTAATTAAACTAAGGCTCTGACAATTTTGTATATCTTTTTAAAGAGCCAGCTCTCGTGCTTGTTGATTTTTTTGTATTGTTTTCTTTGCTTTCATTTAGTGATTTTATGCTCTGATATCTTAAGTTACTTTTCTATTTCTATGATAAATACTGTTTCCAAGTCAATTTGTAAAAGAAAATAATTAATTTGGGGTTCCTGGTTCCAGATGGTAGAAGAACCTATGACTAACATGGTGAAAAGCATGGGAGCAGGTAGGCAGGAATGGCACTGGAGCAGCAGCTGACAGTTTACATGTTGAGCCAACAATTAAGAGGCAGAGAGAAAGGGAGAGAAAGAGGGAGAGAAAAAGGGAGTGGGAGAGAGGGAGGGGGAGGGAAGGTGGGAGAAGGAGGGAGTGGAAGAGGGAAAGGGAGGGAGGCCTGGGTTTTTGAAACCTCAAAGCCTACACTAAGTGACATACCTCCTCCAATAAAGCCTTATCTTCTAATCCTTGCCAAACAGTTCAACCAACTATGGACCAAGCATTCAAATATGCGAGCTAATAGAAAATAGATATTATTCTCATTCAAGCCTTCACATCTGATTTTCATTATTTCTTTATGTTTTCTAAATTTTGTTTAGTTTTGGTTTCAAAATTTTAAGTTGTATCTTTCTGATTTTTTAATGTGGGTACTCAGAGCTCTGGATATCCTTAAAAGTGTTTTCAGTGTATCGCAGACGTTTTGTTGCTTTGTGATTTTAGTTTATTTATTCCTAGAGTTTTAAAAATTTTATCTCTTGAATTTTTAACCAATTCAACATTCAATATTCAGTAGTCTGTATGAAATTGTACTATATCTTTTGGTGGTTACATTGAGTTTTATAGCATTGTCTGATAGAATAAACAAAGTTATTTCAGTTTCTTTTGTTTTGTTGAAAGTTGTTTTGTTTTAGGTCACAATATATAGTATTTTTTAGAGACACTTTAATTGGAGGTTGAGTAGAATATATATATATATATATATGTTTGTGTGAATTATTCTATTAATATTATATCTATCCAGTGTCATTTAATTCTGGTCTTTTTTTCATCTCTTGGTTTAGATCGCTTGTCTATTGGAGAAAATGGGGTACTAAAATTTTTTTTACTATTATTAGGTTGGAATTACTATGTTTCTTGAAGTTCAGTACTGTAATTATTTTTTATGAAATTGGGTGTGCCAGAGTTTGGTTCACATATGCTTAGGATTATGATCTATTCTTGGTATTTTTCTCTTGATCACAAAGAAACATCCTTCTTTATCACTTTTGATTAATTTTCATTTGAAGGCTATTTGTCCGAGATAACATGGTGGTAGTATCTGCTTGTTCTCTGGTCATATTTGCTTGAACCACCTTTTTCATCTGTTCTTTCATAATAATGAGTTATGTATCCCTGAAGGTAAGATGAATTGATTTTACACAACATGATTTTGTTTCTTAATCCATCCATCAACATTGTGTCTTTCCATTGTGCAGTTGAGGCTATTTATATTGAAAATAGGTATTAAAAGTTGTGTGTTTATTGCTTTCTTTTTTGTGTTCTCTTGGGTATACTTATTCTATCTAGTCCAAACTGTTGCTTCTAGTAGTTTCTGTAGAGTTGGTTCAGTAACATTAATTATTTTAGCTGTTTTATATCACAGGATGTTTTTATTTTCTTCTTCAACTATGGCAGATAGTTTTGTTGGGTAAAGCAGTCTGCGATGGCATCTGTATGTTTTTTGGATCTTGGAGTACATTGCTCAAGGCTCTTCTGGCATTTAATGTTTCCAGTGAGAAATCAGCTATTTTTTAGTGGGTTTTCCTTTATATGTGACTTGTAGTTTTTCTCACACAGATTTTAAAACACCATATTTGGTCTTGCTAGTTCGTATTTTAACTATAATATGATGTAGATAATTCAGTTTCTGTTCTTATTTGGTAGTTTGTATGTCTCTTTTATCAATAAGCCTATATTTTCCTCAATTTAGAGATTTTTTTAAAAAAATAATTCTTTTGAAAATCTTTTCTATACCAATCTTGTAGAGTCTCCTCCTTTTTCTCTGCCTATAATTCATATATTTAGTCTTTTCACTGTGTCCCAAAATTCTTACAAATTCATTTCCTGTGGGGTTTTTTCACATTTTTTATTGACTGTTCTGATTAATCTACTTAAGAATCTGGCATTTTGGTGTTTTATTTTCTGACTCATCCATAACTGTCTTTCCACTAAATTTTCTAATTGGATTCTTGTATTTTTGCAAGTTCATCTTCACCTCACTTTAAATTTTTCTTCAGTATTTCTATACCAAAAAGGAGACAGTATACAATAGATAGGATATTTAAGGATAAGCACTCCATAGTCTCCCTTTGTCCAATGGTGAGTCTCTATGTCTATTACCACTTACAGAAAAAAAAAAGAAATTTCTCTGATGAGGCTTAAGAAAGACTATTTCTATCTCCATACACTTAACTGAAAATTTCATTTTTCTTTACAGCCAAATAAATTTTAATTAGATACATATACTACATATTCATTATCCATTTATCAGGTGATAGACAGAGTGATTCCATGTTTGGTAATTGTGAATATGACATCAGTGAGCATGAATAAACAAATATCTTTCTAGGAGAATATAGTCTTTTGGGTATGTTTATATGAGTGGTATAGCTGGGTCATATAGAAAAGCTGTATCTATCCAGCTTTTGGAGGGCCCTTCACAAAGATTTCCATAGCGTTTATACCAGTTTGCACTTCTAACATCAGTAAATAAGTAGTCTGCTGTCCCCACACTCACAGCATTTTCTTTTCATCTTTTTTTTTTTAATCTTAGCTATTCTCATTGGGGTAATAAGAAATTATGGAATAGTTTTAATTTCCATTTCTCTGATTGCTAAGCATGTTAAAGATTTTAAAATATGTCTTAGTCATCTGTATTTCTTCTTGTGACAATTCTTTGTTCAGTTCCATATTTAATTGAGTCCTTTGTTTTCCTGGTGCTTAGTTTTTTTGAACTCTTTGTAAATTCTAGATGCTAGCTGATAAAGCCTTTTGCCCAGTTCTGTATGCCGCCTCTTCACTTGATGGATGGTGTCCTTTCGTGTACTGCAGCTTTTTAGTTTCATTGGGTCCCATTTGTCAATTGTTAGTGTTGAAGCTTGTACTACTTCAGTCCACTTCAGAAAGTTCCTTCTTCTGGTTATAAGTTGAAGCCTATTCTGTAGTTTCTCTTCTAACAGATTCATGGTATTGGGTCTTCAGTGGAGGTCTCTGATCTATAAGAAGTTGAGTTTTATATGGGATGAGAGATAAGGACTTAGTTTCATTCATTTGTACATAGATGTCTTTTCTCCTACTTATATTTTTGGCTTATTTGTAAAATATAAGATAGTTGTAGGATCACAGGCTTATATCTGAATCTTCAATTCTGCTCCATTCATCACTGTCTGCTTATTATTATACTCATATATTATATCTGATATATGCTTATTACATTCTGTTATTTTTATTGTCTTAATATATACTATAATGCCTTTTTATTACTATATCTCTATAATATAACTTAAAATCAGATGTGGTGATAGCACCTGAAATGTTTTTATTGTTCAATAATGTTTGGTTGACATGAGTCTTTTGTATTTTTATATAAAGAATTATAAGATTTTTTCAATTTATATGAACAATTGGGTTGCAATTTTGATTAACATTGCATTCAATCAGTAGCCTGGCTTTGGAAGAATGACCATTTTCACAATATAAAAACTATCAACCCATGAGCACATGAAAGCTTTCAATTTTCTGTTATCTTCTTTAATTTTTTTCAGCATTTAAATTTTTTTATTGTATAAGTCTTTAACATTCTTGGATAGGTTTATTTTTGTGCTTCTTTCTTGATATGACTGCCATTGGTACATAAAAAAGCTACTCATTTTTATGTGTTAATTTTGTAGGATGTGATATTTTCAAAGTTTGTAAGAATTTTTAGTGAGGTTTTTCAGGTATAGAATCATATTCTGCAAATAAGTATACTTTTATTTCTTTGTTTTTAATTTATGTCAACATTATCTTGCTCACATCATATTACTCCAGCTAACATGAGTGGAGAGAGTACAAATCATTTTCTTTTTCCTGATTTTAGTGAAATATTTCAGGATTTTAGCCATCTGGCATAATGTTGGCTATAGAATTGTTATATATTACTTTTTGTATGTTGACATATATCCTCTGTATCCCTAGATAATCTAGAGATTTTATCATAAAAGGATGTTGGATTTTGCTTATGGATTTTCTTCATCTACTAAGATGATGATCATGTGCTTTCTGTCTTTGAGTCTACTCATTTGTTAAATAATATTTATTGATTTATGTATGTTGAACCATTCCTGAATCACTGAGATGAAATCAACTTAATTACAGTAGATTGATTTTTTTGACATTTCTTCAGTCTAGAATAAATCGAGAAGTATTGGTTTTATTTCTCAGTTAAAACTTCTGCTAAAATTCTGCAATGAATCCATCTGAACATCTGCCATCTAAATTTTATTTTGAACATTTCATTCTCAATAGCTCTGATGGATCTGTTTAATTTTTATTTCTTCTGGTTTAACTTTGATAGTAAATAGGCATTCAGAATTTAATCTAAGTTTTGGGTTTTGCAATTTAGGTTTTGCTTTTATCTGATTGTAACTGTGCCCTGTCTCTTCCTTCTTAGAACAAGAAAGCATATGAATCATTATTTTACAAACAACCACAGTAGAGAAACTGAATATTTTTGAAGACACTGATCTTCAAATGCATTTAATGATGAATGTGTTTAAATATTTAAAGACTATAGTACTTCTAATATTATTTGCACTTTATATCATGGTGTTAATATGAGATCTTAGAGTTGAACATTTACAATGAAAAAGTTTTGGGTCTGTGTGTCGGTTCATAAAAGCTCAATTATCCTTGTGTTATTTTTTCAACTTGACATCTCTAAAGTTATCTAGGAAAAGGAACCTCAACTGAACAAATTCCTCCATCCAGATTGCTTGCTGATAACAGTGTAGGGAATTTTCTTGATTAACGATTGATGTGGAAGGATCCAGCTGATTTGGGTGACATTGCTCCCTGAACGGTGGTCTTGGGATGTATAAAAAAGAAAACCAAGCAAGCCAAGAAAATCAAGCTAGCAAGCAGCATTCTTCTGCAGCCTCTGTCTTGGTTCCTGCCCTGAATTCCCTCAGTGATTGTGACATTAAAGTTGCAAGCTGAAATAAACCCTTTCTTCCCCAAGCTACTTTTGGTCATGGTGCTTTATCACATCAACAAATAACTATGTCAAGACCTCATGGCCTTGAAATTCTCCATTGAATTTAGCTGTTACTCTGATAAAGCCTGTTTTTGTATGTGAGCTACAGTATTGTTTCTTTGTTCTGTACATTTAGTGTATTGTCTATTATAGAAAGTGTGAAATTTCTTTTATGTTTGTCTGTTTAGTATCATTTATCCTTTTTGCACTTGGAAAAGCATCTCTATATATTTTCGGACATATTCTAAGTATTGTTGAAATATTTTCTGTCTTTCATCTAGATTTCTTCTTATATACTTTTGTTTCATTGACGTGGCCTTTATGTTGTTTTAGAATTCTTAAATGTTACAGTCATATTTTCCTTTTAGATTAATAATTTTATTTGATTGAGTGATTCAATCCCTCTACCTTATTTTCAAGCCCTGATATCCTGTCTTCTATTTGGTACACATTTTTGGTGACATTTTTCACTGATCTTTTTATTTGATTTTCTGATTTTGTTCATTTAAAATCTAATTCCTGTTTGTGTTTCATGCAGACTTTCCATCTCTTTACAGAATTCTACTTGTATGTCCTGAATTGTCTGCCTTATTTTATTTATCTGTCTGCATTCTCTTGGTCTTCATTTCAGCATCTGTTCATATATCTTTTGAGTCTCTTGAGCATATTTATAACTTCTATTTTGAATCTATTGTCTTGTATGTCATATAAGTTGCTTTCTTTGGTGAACATTACTATAGTGATACTAATTTTTTGAGGAGACATATTGTATTTTTTCATTTGTTGTGTATGTGCAGTTGGATCTGACCATCTTGAATTATGTCATTAGCTATGTATTTTGGCATCAACAGCTGTCTTTTTTTAAGTGACAATTTGGATCTTTATTTACTGTTATCCCAAATTGGCGGTTTTAGGTCAACTGGGTAGTACTTAAGATTGGGCCATTCAGTGGTGATCTGCTATTCAGTATTAGTTGTGGTTCTAGCTGAGACAGACATAGGTCTAGCTTCTGATCAACAAAACCCCTTCATGATCTAGCAGATCCTCACTGTAGTTTTTCAGAAGTTGAGTGCAAGAGAAACAGAGGTGTGGGAAGAAGATGGAGAGAGTTATCAGTGAGGTGCAGAGATGCTCAGCAGTTCTTCAGTTTACTGTGTTAGAGTATCAATGAGTAGGGGAAAGGAAGGGATCCCTTGTGGAGTGCCAGGGGCTGAGTCACAGGTTCTCAGAAGGCAAGTACATAAAATCAGAGTGGGTGGGATGATATGGGGCTACCTGTAGAATGCCTGAATGGCTTGGTTCACAGGTCCTTGAGGTAGTGGGAATTGAGGTGGTACTACCTGTGGAATCCACAAGTCATGTAGCATTCAGGTTTTCAGTCCCATATTCATTAATTAAAAGTATGTGCATATTGTTGCCTTGACTTTGTTCTCCATTCTCAAAATTAACTTTTCTTTCTGGTCTTGACTTTCTGTTGTTGATTTTAATTGATTCTTTCATTTTCAGAATTTTTGAATTTTTTTTCCTGTGTACATATTTCTTTGTTGTATATTTTGTCAATGTTTTTGTACTTTTAAACTATTTTATTAAGTTTCTGAGAATTTCATACAATGTACCTTAACACATTCACTCCCACAATTCCTCCCTTTACCACCTTCTCAAACAGCCCATCCCTTCCCAATGAACTTGGAGGTTATTTTTTTCTTTCTATCCCCAACAAGATGAATTGGTATTGCACAGCTAGTCTTGGAATTGAGACCTGATCGATTATGTGGTCAGCTTACAGTAGTCACATAAGTTTTAAAATATCAAGATTTTCCCACTTCAGGTAGACCTTAAATGTTAATAGCTCCTCAGGTAGTAGTAGGATTTTATGTCCACCTTTCCTATTCTACGCTGAAATTTTGGCCAGTTTGGGATGATAGAAATCTTGTGCATGCTGTCACAATTGATGTCTGCCCTAAATTATTTTCTCTCAAGTAACCAAACACTTAATATACTATAGTGACTTTCTTTTCTAGGTCCTGAATTAGTTCTTTTAATCACTTGCTTCTGTATATCCTTTACATGATGTGTGATCTTTAAAACCAGAACTCTGAAATATTTTCCTGAAATTTTGGCCATTTTATTAACTTTGCTTTCTGCTATTGATATGCTGACAGTTTGTGATGGTGTCATAATAGAAAGGCATCTTACTTTCTTGTGCTAATTTGTTGTGTTTTGTGTGTCTTTTGGTATATATATGTACAGTTTCTCTACCTTTCCCCACTGTTTGTATATTTTATTTTTGGTGAGTTATTTTCATCACTCTTAGATTTATGTTCAGTAAAGGGGGGACAGCACTGACTATAGTAACAAATATCATTGCTTATTTGAGATTGTCACTCCTAAACTTTACTCAGTTTCTTAAGAGTTATTTATGTAGGGTTGAGACATCAGGTAATTTTTTTCCAATGTAATTTGGAGTCTTCAATTGGCATCCTCCTTGTTCAAGTCACATTTAGTCAGTCAATGTTAGTGATACTTTACAGGTGTAGCTTCTGATGTAACTAGGATACACAATTTCACAGCAAACTTCTAGATCCTTTAGCTCTTATAATCTTTCTGCTCTCTTCCTCAATGTTCCCT
Organism: Apodemus sylvaticus; assembly: GCF_947179515.1. NCBI lineage: Eukaryota > Metazoa > Chordata > Mammalia > Rodentia > Muridae > Apodemus > Apodemus sylvaticus. The sequence continues at coordinate 56,531,165 of NC_067495.1, read as the reverse complement.
GAGCCTAGGCGCAAACATGTTTTGTAGATGTTGTAGTTGTAGAACCCAATATCAGTGGTGAAGACTACACTTATCTACAGGTATAGGGACAAATATTTACAGATTGTTGTCAGGGATTCAGCTGGTTCAATAAAATTAGTGGTTGAAGATTCTCTTCCAATAACCATGATCTCACTAGCAGTGAGTAGTGATCTATGTTTCAAGTACCAACCAGGGTAATCATTTTATTGAGCATGGTAACCCTTTTGTTAAGTACAATTAGAGAGCTATTAGTTACTACCAAGGTATGTGTGTCCTGTACTTTTATGCATGTCCAGTACTGTACCTTTAGGGTTATAATGTGATTCTGATCATTGGTGTGATTCATTGGTGTCATAGCTGGTAAAACTATTGGCTGCATTCCTCCTTTGGAAGACTGCATGGTGTTTTCTGTAGTGCATGGTATCTTATCCAATAGGGACTTATCTTTCACCTCTGGGGAGTAACCAAGGACCACAGAAAAAGACTGTGTGTTTGGGGACAAGCCTGGCTAACAATTCTTTTTTTTTTTTAATTTACTGATATATTTATTTACATTTCAAATGATTTCCCCTTTTCTGGTCCCCCACTCCCTGAAAGTCCCATCAGTCCCCTTCCCTCCCCCTGTTTTCCCACCCAACCCTTACCACGTCCCTGTTCTGATTTTGCTCTATACTGCTTCACTGAGTCTTTCCAGAACAAGGGGCCACTCCTCCGTTCTTCGTGTACCTCATTTGATGTGTGGATTATGTTTTGGGTATTCCAGGTTTCTAGGTTAATATCCACTTATTAGTGAGTGCATACCATGATTGAGCTTTTGAGTCTGGGTTACCTCACTTAGTATGATGTTCTCCAGCTCCATCCATTTGCCTAAGAATTTCATGAATTCATTGTTTCTAATGGCTGAATAGTACTCCATTGTGTAGATATACCACATTTTTTGCATCCACTCTTCTGTTGAGGGATACCTGGGTTCTTTCCAGCATCTGGCAATTATAAATAGGGCTGCTATGAACATAGTAGAGCATGTATCCTTATTACATGGTGGGGAATCCTCTGGATACGTGCCCAGGAGTGGTATAGCAGGATCTTCTGGAAGTGAGGTGCCCAGTTTTCGGAGGAACCGCCAGACTGCTTTCCAGAGTGGTTGTACCAATTTGCAACCCCACCAGCAGTGGAGGTGTGTTCCTCTTTCTCCACATCCTCCTGGCTAACAATTCTAAAGAGGGTTCTCACGTCTGGTATTGGGATTTTTGTTAGGTGATCTTTGACTCTTGGAGGGAGTGCCATCAGTATAGATGAGAAAAGTTCATTAAAACTACATGTGTATATTTACGTACTGAATTAAGTGTGTTATAATTTTTCATTTTTGGTAAATAGTTAATAGTCCATTCACCCATATCACTGGTTTATCTACTTTCCCATTTCCCCTGTATTTACCTCCCTCCCTTTCTCTAGCAAATATAATTACTGGTAACTACAGGAGAAGATAATTCTATCCTCTATTTTTATCCCGTGTAAGGTTCAAAAAGAAGTGACATTGAGTACAGTTCGGAAAAAATATAGTGTAGTGTATTTTGTTCATTTTTGTTTATAAAGTTAAGGAAATCAACATTTAAGTGACAAAGTGGGGGAGTGAATGGGAAAGAGTGGGTAAAGAATCATAAAGAATACACGTTTTAGAGATATGTACGGCAGTAGGCAAAATATTGAATATGAGGTTTAGAGAAAGAAATGACAGATATAAAAGTCTTTTCCCCCAAGACTTAAGTTACAACCCAATGACTATTGTACAAAGGTATAAATACTAAAAAATGAAGTAAAATTAAAAATTAAAATGGTAAAATATAAATAAGGAGGGTTATGTTTTAAGTCTATGTTTCTTCCTTGTTGAGAAGATACGGTTTCCCAACCCATGTATTGTCTTCATATAAGATGCTGTTGGTGGGAGATTACTACTTTCAGTAATTTAAACACATTAAGTTTGTCCTTCTGAAAGAATGATTTCTTTAGCAGAATATCAGTTTTCTGTGACTTCCTTGTCTGCTTTCCTCATGTTGCAAATCACAACCTTATTTCTGGTGGTGCTTTGTGGTTAGTTCAGATTATGCAAGGCTTTCTATGCCTGAGACTCTATAAAGTATGAAGGCCATGCCCACATGTATTTACATTTGCTGTTGTCCTTCCTTCCTTCCTTCCTTCCTTCCTTCCTTCCTTCCTTCCTTCCTTCCTTCCTTCCTTCCTTCCTTCCTTCTTCCCCCTCTCCCCATCCCTCCCTCCCTCCCTCCCTCCCTCCCTCCCTCCCTCCCTCCCTCCCTCCCTCCCTTCCTTCCTTCCTTCCTTCCTTCCTTCCTTCCTTCCTTCCTTCCTTCCTTCCTTCCTTTCTTTTCCTCTCCACTCTTCCTCTTCCTCTTCTTCTGGTGACGACAGCTTCACAATACTACAGGAGGTTCATTCACAGAGTTCTTACGATTTAGATTCTATATAGTTTGTTCCATATATGGTAGGTGCTGGGGGGTTGGAGGTGATGTGTTATGATCTCTCATCCTCAGACTCTTACCACAAGTCTGCTGCTGTCTCCACCATCTATGCTTCTTGGGTCTGTTGCTTTCATAAGTGTATGGTACAAAAACATGTTTTGCTGTGCTCTGTTGGTCACCCCAAGCCTTTGTTCCTCTAGGAAATGGAGATGGAGTGGAGGGTGTATGCCAAAGATCTCTGAATTTTAGCCCACTATACTCCATTCCTGCTGCTGCATCCACAGTTTCTCTGTTCCTCTCATTTTCACAGATGCTGAGTCCAGTATTCTATTTGGGTTTTTAGCAATGTAAAGTGTCTCTGTCTCAAAGTGTTCACTGTCCAGAGTACTTACACCTACTTCCTCAAAGGAACCCAGCTCAATTCAAGCAGCTTGGCAAGTCTAGGATGCTAGCTTCTTTACAAAGAAAATACCACCTGGCCTTGCTGACCTCCGTAGCACTTTTTCTTGTAATATATTCATTGTATTATGATTATTCTTGTAATCTCTTATAACAAATCTATTCTAATACCAATACATAAGTATTGGTGGTTTTAAATCTTGATCTTCTTCAATTTGATCTTAAGGTTTCACAGCCTGTACCTACCTGTTCAGTTGCCCATGATTCACAGCCAACCAATAGAATGAGCACAGGGTCCCCAATGGAGCAGCTAGAGAAAGGACCCAAGGAGCTCAAGAGGTTTGCAGCCCTTCAGGAGGAACAATGATATATACCAACCAGTAACCCCCCCCCCAGAGCTCCCAGGGACTAAACCACCAACCAAAGAGTACACAAGGAGGATCCTAGGGTTCCAGCTACATATGTAGCAGAAGATGAACATTTCAGTCATCAACAGGAGAAGAGGCCATTGGTCCTGTGAAGGTTCAATTCCCAAGAATAGGGGAATGCAAGTCAGGAAATTGGGGGGAGCATGAACAGGGGGAGGGGGGATGGGATAGGGTTTTTTTTTGGAGGGGTAACACATAAAGGGGATACCACTCGAAATGTAAATAAAGCAAATATCTAATAAAAAAAGGTTTCACAGTTATGACTTGTAACCTTCCTGAAAAAAGCCCTGAGTCAATGAAGCCCTGAATGAGTGTGTGCTATTGACATAGGCACTGCCATGTCGAGGTTCATAGCCTCAGCCCCACAGGAATGGCAAAGCCTACATCTCACCCTGGGAAATCTCAGGGAAATGACAAATGGGGAGGGCTAAGTGTGTATCTTTTTATAATGTGTTAAGAAAATACCCACCATAGCTTTAGCTATCTCAGATGTTTATGGCTGGAAGACTGTTCCCCTACGTAGATAACACCTACCAAGACAGCTAAACCCTATCTCCTTGAGTTAACTGTATACCATGAAACCTGCCTTCTTGTGCATCTGCATGAAATAATACCACCTTCTTGTTCATTTATATGCAATAACCTCAGTTCCCTGTTTGAATTTATATAATAATCATGGTGAACTTCCAGGGTGTTTTGATTTCTCCATCTGGAAGCTTTGACCACTGTGTCCCAGGCCCAGGTATTTCTCCACATCTTTCTGGTTGTCTTTTCTTCATTTCCTTGCCACCCCAGTCTGGTCATTCTCTGAAGCCATTTGGACATAGCACATGTCACTTTCCTTCAAATCCAAGATATACTATTATGTTTCTAAATTCAGTTTAATATGAATTAATAATGAAATATGAAGTTTTTTTTCATGGAAGTGCCTCAGAATTATATTTATATAATTTTCACATGATGTCTTTGGTCTATGAAGATCTTCACTTTGTGTAATGTAATTTTCACTGTTCTCTATATGTTTTTCAGAATTTTAGGAGGATTGATAAGCACCCTTTGTAACTTTGATAGAACTTAGCTGTCAAGCAACCTATTGCTCTACTTTTCTGCTAGAATACTTTTAATTATTTCTTTAATATATTTATTAGTCATCTGCTTGTTTTTCACTAGTATATATTGATATACAATATTTTCTAGGCATTCTTCTGGATGATCTAATTTTAAGAAAGTTTTAAAAATAATAGTTCATTATGAAACTTTTCATTTGAGTTGTCTGTTGTAATTTCTTAAATACTATTTATGGTTTTATTTAAGTTGTATGTTCAGATAGGGGATTGCTAATTTCATGGGGCAGAATGACTGTAAGAGGCAGAAGTTGAAAGAGAAATGAGATACACTGTTTTATGGAAATAAGAGGACTTCTTCCCTCATGAACTCCAAGCAGCTGTGCTTGCCTGCACATACATGCACTAAGTCAAGAAATTCAACATTCTGGTATGAATGAGGGGAGATATACAAGCTCCCACCTCTAGCTGAGAAGCTATTGGTAGTTGATGAGTGATAAGAGAGAGGGAGTGTTCTTTAGAGGTATAGTTGCTGGTAGGCTGACCACACTCGGATTGAAGACAACATATTTAAGAGTATATGGGAAGTACAAATAAGACTTAATAGATATTTATTCATTTATTTTTATTTAAAGAGGACATAGTGTTGCAATAAGGGAAAGGATGGATTTGGGAGAGGTTGAGGAGGAGAATGGTAACATACCCAAGAATACATGGGCAGCACTAATTAGGTTCAGTTGGTTATAAAATAAAAGATGATATGAAATGAGAAGAGGGTATGAGAGGAGAAATACACAAATAATTCTGGGGTGTGGCTGTGGTAAACTTGATCAAAATATATGAATGTATCCAACTATCAAAGAATAAATAATAAAAGTAAATTAAAAATCAGAGTGATCTCAAATAACCTTATGATTACCTTAGGGCATTATAAAAACTAAAATACAACAACCCTAAAAGAAATAGATTGGGAGAAACTAAGATCAGGGCAGAAAGTAATAAAAATAGGAAGGTAAAATAAAATGAAAAAGATAACTAGTACAGAGGATCACTGTAACAAAGAGTTGGCCTCTTGAAAAAAAGACAACACTGGCAAACCATTAGCCAAGGTAAACAAAAGAAATGCATGAGAAGAAACAGATTAAAAGAAGAGGAAATAAAAATAACATAACATAATAGGTACCAAAGAAATTTAGAATGTTAAATCATAAGAACGTATTATTGAAAATTTTATTCCTTAAAACTGGAAAATCTAAAAGAAATGGATGAATTTATATATGCATGACTTTCTCTATGCTTATGACTTACTATATTTAAATAGAAAGGAAGTACATTATTTACAGATCTATATTAAAATTCAGTAAATTTGAAACAGTGATGAAAAGTATCCCAATCAAAAAAATCCAAGCCCCAGTTCAGATAGATTCAGTGCAGAATTACACCAGACCTTCAAAGGAAAACAACATCAATATTTCTTAAATGGATGCATAAAATAGGTAAGGAAGAAACAACAGTTATAACTTTTTTATTAAGTCAGTATTATCCTGATACTAAAACCTGACAATTCCAAAATGTTTTAGGAGAGGCTCATGAAAACCTATACCAAACAGAATAGCAATTGGCAGTTACTCTGGGGAACAACTGTCTATTTTTTTCATGTTTGTGGCTCTTGAAAACTTGCCTACATGCCAGTGGAAAAGCCTACATATATGTACATATTAGAAGCATTAGTTGGACTCAGTAAAAAGAAAGAGAGAACATGAATTTGAGGGAGAAGTTCAGAGCAGTTCTGGAGATAGGAGTAGGTGGTAGATATAATGAAAATATACTGTTTATGTATGGATTTCTAAAATAATAATTAAAAGATATGAAAACAAGATTATAGACCAACCCCTCTAATGAACATAGAAGTAACAGTTCTCAATAAAATACTTGCAAAACAAATTCACACTCCAAATATCATTCAGAGATGAAATTTCCATTGTGTGTAAACACCATATTTACATTATTGATTTATCAGTTGGATACTGAAGTTGATTTTATTTCTTAGATATTGTGAATATAGCAGCAATAAACATAGATAATCATATATCCATGTAGTAAAATATAGAGTCCTTTGGCTGTGTGTGTGTGTGTGTGTGTGTGTGTTGGTGTGCATGCATCTCTGTAAGTCTGTGCACATGTGTGCATGTGTACTCATGCAGGAATTGTTTATCTGGTTCACATGGTAATTTTATTTGTAGCTTGTTGAGTAGTTGCCATACTGTCTTCCACAGAGGCAATATCAACTTACATGTCCACCAACAGTGAATAAGAGTTCCTTCTTTCCCATGCTCTCTCCCATATTTGTTGTTTTGACTTCTCAATGATAGCTATTCTGACTTGGTTGACATAGAATCTCAAAGTAGTTTTAATTTATATTTCTATGATGACTAAAAATATAGAGAACATTTTTAAAACACTTTATAGTCATTTGTATTTTTTCGTTTGAGAACTCTCTTTTTGGTTCAATAGTCTGTTTTTAAATTGGATTTCCCCCCATTCTTTAAGCTATCTGTTCATCCAACTGAGTGGTTTGCTATAACAGAGCCTTATAGTTTCATGAGATCTTAACTTTGAATTGTCCTTATTTAGAAAATTTGCACATAAGTGAATAGAAGTGGAAAAATTAAAGTAACTGAGGTAATCCAGGCACAGAAAGACAAACACCACATGTTCTTTTTCATATGTGGATCTTTACTTCTACTCTTGATTCTTGAAGAATCCAGGAAGCAAGAACAGGAAGATATAAGGGATGGAGGAAAAGAGAGCACATGTTATATAAAAGCAGATTGAAGAAACCCTGGAGCTGAAAAGGTTCAAGCAGGGATGATGATGAGGAATTATGACAACGCAGGAAAGAGGGAGAGTTGATCAAAACAAAGAGGTTCTGAAAAATCCATAAAGAATCTAACCACATTGCAAGCTAATCTAAAAATAATTAAAAGCAGAGCTAGAAGAGAGATAGCATATATGGCTGGATAAAGATGTGACTAACATCAATGCATTAATAAAAAGCACAGTATAAAGAGTCAGATAAATCTCTATGAATTGTTAGGGAGGCCACAGAAGCCAAATGTAGGTTCTTACAATTACTATTAATTTCCCACCAGAACACTTGATAAGCTGCTATAGCAGGTGATACTTCAAATATTTAATTCACGGTATAAAGAAATCAAATGAAATTGAGTTGGGTACTTCCTCTTGCTGGCCAGCTCTTTATAATGTTAAAAGGTGCTACGTAGCTTGCTGAGGGAGAAAAAGCATCGATGAATTACCCAGCTGTGATCCCTAAGAAACCAGATATGATATTCCCAGTTGTGCAATAAAAGCATGGTTGGTATAGTGGTAACTACCCACTATCACTGAATTGAAGCAAGAGGAAATTGTTGGCTACTGGTGTTCCAGGGGAGGGGAGAAGCAGCCATTGTTTTCAATTACGTACCCAGAGGCAAGCCACCAGGCTCCATAAGATAGTTATATACCCTCCTTATAGAGATAGATAGCTCTGATTTAAATCAATGAGACACAAAACACGACAACAACAGCAAAATTCATGAATGTGAGAAAGGAATATGTAGACAAAAAAAAAAGCATTTGTGAAAAGAAGCATATAGTGGTTAAGAGGTAGATTGGAGAGACCAGTGGAGAGAGTAACCAGAATACATTACATGTACTTTAAAATGGCAAAGGAAAATTGTATTAGGTCATCTTTCATGATTTCACACAGGTACGGATGGTTCAAGATATGTAAATCAATAAATGTAGTTCTCAAGCAGAGAAATTGTATGATTGTATGAGCAGCTCAATAGATAAAAAAAGGAGGGGGAGGCTTTGAAAAATACTAATATCTACTCAAAATATCCTGATCTTTATACTTTATGGCTGTCTAGTTATTTTTTTGTTTGTCTTGTTTTGTTTTATTAGCACCTAAGATGGTCTCTTAAGCTATTTATTTGAGAACCCTTTTTATTATTATTTTGAGATTATAATTTAATCAGATTGCCATTTACTTTCACCCCTCCAAACACCCCATATATTCCTTTTTGTTCTGTTTAATATTCATGGCCTCTTTTATCATTAATTGTATATATATATATATATATATATATATATATATATATATATATATATGCATGTATACACATACATACACTTTTATGTATCTGTTCTCAAGGCTGACCATTTGATATGGGATAACCCTTGACACCCTCTTTCCTGAGAAAGACTATTTCTCTTGCTTTCAGCATTCCTTTGTTGCCTGTACTACTTTGTGTAGGGTGGAGGGTTGAGGACACTGGGTTTTCCCTAGTCAAGTGATGTCATCCTTTTTCAATTCATATTTTAACAGCGTATTTGTTAGACAACAGAGAATAAATACCCAGAATATATAAAGAACACAAAAATCAAACAGTAGAGAGGTAAACTACATGGTACCCATGCCATCCCCAGCTCTATGGCCTTACCTCCCAAGGAGGTCTACTGGGCCCCAGGAATATCCAGGCTTGTGGGGAAACAGGATCACCCAAGTTAGACCCAGTCCCATCTATTCCCTGCCTTCCAGGTCCACTTGGAGCACAGTCAACAGAGGTGAGCAGTTTGCTGTTCCCTGAGCTCCACTGTCAGACCCAAGGTTCTACCTGCCTCCCCTAGGAGTTCTGTCAGCATCAGAAGCATCCAGTCAATACCAGGGACAAGAAGATGGCTAAAGGCTAGTGTAAGAATCCAATCGACAAGAGCCAGTGCAGTATGGCATCAGCACTCTGCTATCCTGTTACAGCAATCTGTGGATATCTTAACATAGCCAAAGCACAAGAAGATGAACTTAAATCCAATCTTATATTATGATAGAGGCCTTTAAACAGGAAGTAAATAAATCCATTAAAGAAATACTGGAAAATACAATGAAACAGATGAAGAAAAGGAATAAAGCTGTTCAAGGCCAAAAAAAATTGAAATAGAAGCAATAAAGAAAACACAAACTGAGGGAAACCTGGAGATGAAAAAAACAGGGAAGAGAAGAGGAAGTACAGATGCAGCATCACCAACAGAATACAAGAGAGAGAAGAAGGAATCTCTGACATAGAAGATATAATTGAAGAAATTGATACATTGCTCAAAGGAACTGTGAAATCTCAAAAGTTCCTGATACAAAACATTCAGAAATTCTGGGACATTATGAAAGACTAAGCATAATAATAACAGGAACAGAAGAAGATGATTCCCAGTTCCATGGCCCAGAAAATATTTTCAATAAAATCACAGAAGAAACTGTCCCCAATGGAAAGAGATGCCTATAAGCATACAAGAAGGTTAGAGAACACCAAATAGGTTAGAACAGAAAAGAAATTCCTCCTACCACGTAATAATCAAAACACTAAATGCATAGAACAAAACAGAATATTAAAAGCTGAAAGGGGAAAAAGGCCACTAACATAAAAGCAAACCTATTAGAATTATACCCAACTTCTCAACAGTGACTCTAAAAGCCAGAAGGGTCTGGGCAGGTATCTTGTAGACCCTCGGAGACCACAGATGCCAGTCCAGATGACTATATACAGCAAAATATTTAATCACCATAGATAGAGAAAACAAGATATTTCATGGGGAGGGGGGAAACAAATTTAAACAATATGTATCCACAAATCCAGCCATACAGAAAGTATGAGAAGGAAAACTCCAACCCAAGGAGACTAACTACACCCAAGAAAACAAAGGAAATAAATAACACCATATCATCAAAACTAAGAAGGGAAGCATCCTACTTTCACCAATGCATAGATCGAGACAAAAACTAAACAGAGAAATAATGAAACTAACAGATGTTAGGAATCAAATGGCCCCAATATATATTCAACAGATACAAGAAAATCAAAACCCCTTACATCTAATCAGACCACCATGGATTAAAGATGGACTTCAATAACAAAAAAAAAAAAAAAAAAAAAAAAAAAAAAAAAAACAGAAAGCCAACAAACTCAAGGAAACGGAACAACTTTCTACTCAATGAATGACCACTGAGAGAAGTTAAAAACTTTCTAGAATTCAATGAAAATGAAGACACAGCATACCAAATTTATGGGACACAATGAATGCAGTGCCAAGAGGAAAGTTCACAGCACTAAGAAACTGTATAAAGAAATTGGTGAGATATCATACTAGCAATTTAAAAGCATAAGAGTTCTAGAACAAAAAGAAGCAAACACATCCAAGAGGAGCAAATGGCATGAAATTATCAAATTCAGGGGTGAAATCAATATATTAGAAACAAAGAGAGCAATACAAAGATTCAATAAACTCAAGAGTTGGATTTATAAGAAAATCAACTAGATATAACCATTGTCCAAACTAACTAAAAGGCAGAAACAGTACCCAAATTTTTAAAAATTCAGAGTAAAAAGAGATACAAAGACTATACCTAAACAGAATAAAGGCAATATATAGCAAACCAATAGTCAACACCAAATTAAATGGAGAGAAACTTAAAACAATTCCAGTAAAGTTAGGGATAACACAAGGCTTTTCACTCTCTCCTTATCTATTCAATATAATACTTGAAGATCTAGATAGAACAAATAAAGGAGATCAGGGAGACACAAATTGGAAAGGAAGAAGGTATTACTGTTCAAACATGATATAATAGTATACATATGTGACCCTTCAAAATTTTACCAGAGTACTCCTACAGCTGATAAACACCTTCACCAAAGGTGCTGGATACAAAATTAACTAAAAAAAAAAAAATCAGAGTAGTCCCCCCTTTATAAACAATAAATGGGCTGAGAAAGAAATTATGGAAATACCACCCATCACAATAGCCACAAATAATATAAAATATCCTGGTGTAACTCTTTCCAAGCAAGTAAAAGACCTGTATGACAAAAGCTACAAATCTTTGAATAAAGAAATAAAGGAAGATATTAGAAGCTGTTAAGATCTCCCATGCTCATGGATAGGTGGGATTAATATAGTAAAAATGGTCACCTTACCAAAAGCAATCTAAAAATTCAATGCAATTGCCATCAAAATTCTAACACAATTCTTTATAGTCCTTGAAAGAGCAATTCTCAACTTCATATATAAAAATCATAAACACCGGATAGCAAAAAATATCCTGTACAATAAAAGATTTTCTGGAGGTATCACAATCCCCAATTTCAAGCTGTACTACAGAGCAATAGTAATAAAAACTTTATGATATTGGCATAAAAAGAAACACATTGATCAATGGAACAGAATCAAAGACCCAGAAATAAACCTACACACCTATGGATATTTTATTTTTTGACAAAGAAGCCAAAACCATGCAGTGGAAAAGAGAAAGCATCGTCAATAAATGGTGTTGGTCCACTGGCAGTCTGCATGTAGAAGAAAGCAAATAGATCCATATTTATCAATATGCACAAAACTCAAGTCCAAGTGGATCAAAGACCTCAACATACAACTGAATATACTAAATCTCAAAGAAGACAGAGTGGGAAATAGCCTTGAATGCATTTGAACAGGAGACAATTTCTGGAACATAATACCAATGTTATGCTCTAAGATCAACAGTTGTTAAATGGAACCTCATGAAACTGAAAAACTTCTGTAAGGCAAAGGATATTGTCAATAGGACAAAACAGCAGCCTACAGATTGGGAGAAGATCTTTACTAATCCTACATCTAACAGAGAGCTAATATCTAAAATTTATAACTCAGGAAGTTAGACCCTAAAAATCCTAAATTTCCCAATTAAAAAAATGGGGTAGAGTGCCAAACAGAGAATTCTCAACAGAGGAATCTCAAATGGCTAGGAAACACTTAAAGATATGTTCAACATCCTCAGTTATCACAGAAATGCAAATCAAAATGACCCTGAGATTCCACCTTACGCCAATCAGAATGGCTAAGATCAAAACCTCAAGTGACAACACATACTGTCAAGGATGTGGAGAAAGAGGAACACTCCTTCATTGCTGGTGGGATTGCAAACTGGTACAACCAGTCTGGAAATCAATCTGAACATTCCTCAGACAATTGGAAATAGTTGAACCTTAAGACCCAGCTATACCATTCCTGGGCACACACTCAAAATATGCCATACCACAAAGACACTTGCTCAACTATGTTCATAGCAGCTTTATTGGTAATAGCCAGAAACTGGAAACAAACTTGATGTTCCTTAATTGAAAAAGGAATAAAGAAAATTTGGCACATCTACACAAGGGAATGTTATTCAGCTATTAAAAAGAAAGTCACCATGAAATTTACAGGCAAATGAATAGAACTAGAAAATAGTGAGGTAACCCAGACCCAGAAATATATATATGGCATGCTCTCACTTAGAAGTAGATATTATCCATAAACTACAAGATAACCATGCTACACAGACCCAAACAAGCTAAGTTACAAAGAGGGCCCAAGGGAGAATGCTTGAATCTCACCGAGAAAGGGAAATAAAATAGATATCAGAAGTGGATGGAAAGAGAGAACTGGGTGGGAAAGGGGGTGCATAGGGAAACGGGGGTAGGTGGGGATTAGGTGTGAGATAGCAGGGGTAGGGTGAGAGGGATGGGAAAGAGAAGGGAAAATTGGTAGGAGCATCTCTGGGACAATCCAGAGACCTGGGCTATGGGACCAGAGGCCTGGGAGGATATGGGGGTAAACCTAGATGATGCTCCTAGCAGCAGGGAATATGGAGCTTGAAGTGGCTACCTCTTGTAGCCAGGTAGAACTTCCAGTCGGGGGGGGAGGAGTTCATCAACCTACCCACAAAACATTTTACCCTAAATTTTCCCTGCCTGCAAGATATGTAGGGATAAAGGTGGAACAGAGATTGAAGGAATGAACAACCAATGACTAACCCAACTTGAGACCCAACATATAGGAGAGAGCCAATCCCTAACACTATTAATGATACTCTGATATGCTTGCAAACAGGAGCCTAGCATAGGTGTCTCTGAGAGACTTCACCCAGCACTTGACTGAAACAGATACAGATACCCACAGCCACACGTTGGACAAAGTTCAGGGACTCTTATGGAAGAGATGAGGGAATGATTGAAGGCCCTTGAGGGGATGGGAACCCCACACAAAGACCTACAGTGCTAACTAACCTGGGCCCAGCGGGTTTATAGAGCATGCATAGACTGAATCTAGACCCCATATGCTAGACACATTTGTAGCAGATGTGTATTTTGTTTTTCATGTTGATCCTGCAACAATTAGAATAGGGACAATCTCTGACTTGGACTGTGTGTCTTTAAGATTCCCTTTTCCCTAGTTGGACTGCCTTGTCTGGCCTCAGCGGGAAAGGATGCACTTAGTCCAGATGAGATTTGATATGCTAGGTCAGGTTGGTACCCCGGGGATAGGGAGGATCCCTTCTCTGAGGAGATGGAGAAGAAAATGAGGGAATGGGGGAAGGAAGGCAGGAGGGTTGGACTGGGAGGGGAGGAGGGAGGGGAGCTGAAATTTGGATGTAAAGTGAATATATATATATATATATATATATATATGTAAAAGAACTAAATGACAAGTTCAAATAATGGCCTTGGGATCATCCCAAGTAATTAAGGAAATGGCAAAACAACTTTGAGATTACAGAATGACAAAGATTAGCAAAACAATGGACACCAAATGCCAGAGGGGATGTGGGGAAAAGGGACCCCACATTCATTGTTGGGGCCATTGCAATCTGGTCTGGCCACTCTGGAAATCTATTTGGAGAATTATTAAAATAGAATAATAAAATCTACCATATGACTAAGGTACACCACTCCTTGGTATATGTCTGGAGGACTTAGCACACTATTGCAGAGTTAACTTGTTCAGTTGTGTTCATCACTGCTCTATTCCTGTAAAATGTAAACAACGTAAATGCCCTTTAGCTGATGAATGGATAATGAAAATGTAGTACCTACATAATATGGCATTCTATTCAGCTGTAAAGAAATAAAATCATGAAAAAATTCAGGTACGTGAAACTAGAAAATATTTAGTGGGGTTACACAGTCTCAGAAAAAGAAAAAAAAACCTCACATATTCACTCTCATCAGAGGATCCTAGCTCCAAGTCATCAAATGTGAATACATATCCTACAGTAACTGCGGAACCAGTAAAGTAAAAATGAACAGAATCTAGGGTGGCGTCAGAGTGTAATAAAGAACAGTGTAATAAAGCAGGGTACAATGTTAAGGGGGAGATGAGATAAATTGGTGACTGATTAGGTATGTGGAAGAAAATAAATACAGGAGAAAGAGGAAACAAGGTAAAATAACAGTACAGATGTCAAAATGTCTATAATACATATAAGTTTACATAAAAATATACATGGACAGTTTAAATAAAAATGTCCTATCTTATACTTCTCCATTGTTGGTGGGATTGCAAGCTGGTAAAACCACTCCAGACACCAGTTTGGCGGTTCCTCAGAAAATTGGACATAGTACTACCCAAGGACCCAGCTATACCACTCCTGGGCATATACCCAGAAGATGCTCCAACATATAATAAGGACACATGCTCTACTATGTTCATAACAACCTTATTTAAAATAGCCAGAAGCTGGAAAGAACCCAGATGTCCATCAACACAGGAATGGATACAGAAAATGTGGTACATTTATACAGTGGAGTACTACACAGCTATTAAAATCGATTAATTCATGAAATTCTCAGGCAAATGGATGGAACTGGAAAATATCATCCTAAGTGAAGTTACCCAATCACAAAAGAATACACATGGTATGCACTCACTGATAAGTGGATATTAGCCCAGAAGTTCAGAATACCCAAGATACAACTCACAGACCACATGAAGCTCAAGAAGGACGACCAAAGTGTGGATACTTTGTTCCTTCTTAGAAGGTGGATCAAAATACCTATGGCTCACAACCAACCAAGGGACTGAGCATATGGTTCCCAATGGAGGAGCTAGAGAAAGGACCCAAGGAGCGCCATAGGAGGAACAACAATATGAAACAACCAGTGCTCACAGAGCTCCCAGGGACTAAACTACCAACCAAAGAGTACACATGGAGAGACCCATGGCTCCAGCTGCATATGTAGCAGAGGATGGCCATTTCAGACATCAATGAGAGGAGAGGTCATTGGTCCTGTGATGGCTTGATGCTCCAGAGTCAGGGAATGCCAAGTCAGGGAAGTGGGAGGGGGAGCTGGTAAGCAGAGGGATGGGGATGGGATAGGGGGTTTTCAGAGGGGTAATGAGGAAAGGGGTTAACATTTGAAATGTAAATAAAGCAAATATCTAATTTTAAAAAAAGAGGCCATGAATTTGAAATAGTATAAGGAAGGGTATATGGGAGGGTTTGGAGTGAGGAAAAAAGGGAGAAATTATTTGATTGTGTAATAATCTCAAATTTTCTTTTAAGATGTTAATAAATAATATTATTAATTCTTTGAGAATTCATACACTATATATTTTTTTACTATATTTATCCATTGCTTACAACTCCTCCAAGATCCTCCTCCACCCTTCTACCCAATAAAACTTCAACACTGGGCTGGCCTTGTATTCATCAATTACTCCTGTGCAATACATGGGACCTCTTAGGATTCTGTCTAAACTCCACCCCACAGTTACCTGGCAACATCCAGGAAGCACCTTCCCACAGTTACCTGGCAACAGCCAGGTAGGTCTGGCCAAGTATAAAAGGGGCTGCTCAGCCCCTCCTCTCCCTAGTGTCTCTCTTGTGTCTATAACATCTCAGCCACAAGCAGGTCCGGTAAGCCTCCATCCCTTCCCTTCTGCATGGTCCCAGGGAGAGTTCTTGAGTGCAGAGCTGTGTTGTCCTTGAGGATGGGAGACATTCAGTTATTCACTGTCCCTAGTTTTAGAACTTTTTCCCTTGGGTGAGATTTCCTTCTCCTTAGAGACAGTTTTGTTCTTGTGGCTGAGAATTCCTGGCCAGGCCTGGACAGCACCAAGTTTGAGCATTAGACTTACCCTTTCCCCTTCCCTCATTTGCAGTCTGCTATAGACTAGTTCAACTGGTCTGCCTGACTGCTGGAGACCCTACTTACTGCCCTTCCCACCTCTTACTAATATGGAGAGCTTTTGGTATCACTTATAGAAATTTGGCAAGTACTTGTCACTGGGCCCAAGGAAGTAGGCTCAGATAAGGCTCGGTAACTTTTGGGGTAATGCAAGGATCAAGGTCAACACAGGAAAGGAATGTGTGACTTCCCCTTAGTCTTGGTAATCCTGATAAGCCCCCAGACCCAGTGACTTGGGGACTTTGTTTACTGCTGTGTTTATTGCTGTGTTTGATTACTACCTGGTGTGACCTCTTTGTTCATTGCCTTTTTTAATCACTCTGTCTTTGATCTAAGAACTAACCATATTCTTTGCTAGTTCTTAGAATGGTATAGAAGCTGGGTGGAAAAATTAAAGCTGCTTCAGCCTCAGCACTGGCTGGAGTCATGTTAAAATGTTTGTCTAATTGTCTTTTTCTTTTCACTTGCTTCCCTTCCTGATCTGTTCCTTAGCTCTGCTCCCAGGTTTCAGCCTAAAAAGTGGGTCCCTGCCCATTATGTCCTGCCAGAGGCCCTGGCTGTTAGATTTGACGCAGTCAACCGGCCCCAAACCATCCACTCAGTTCTACATTTCCTGATACCAGACTGTGGAAGCTCAATCTCTCTCTCTCTCTCTCTCTCTCTCTCTCTCTCTCTCTCTCTCTCTCTCTCACACACACACACACACACACACACACACACAGGCACACTGATTGATAAGGAGTTTCTCCAGCAGCATGAGGACCCCTGATTTCCCAGATAGGGCCTGGCCAGCTTATTTCTGGGATCTCAGGGGTGGACATTTCACAGCCATGGTCCTTATGACCAGCCTCCCAGCTGACATACGGGAGAAAGGACATTGACTTTTGGATGAATGGACCCCTCGAAGCCTTCTCTAGCACCCCTCCCCCTCCAGGCTCTTGCAGCTATTTAAGAACCCCCTAGGCCTAGGGTAGGGAACCTTTCACAGTAAGTCCAGGACTTACTGTGTAGCCTCTAGGGGGCCTTCGTGATGGCCTAGGCCTCTAGTCTGGTTAGAATTTTTGGTTATTGAATTACTCTCTAGACATCGGTACAAATAATCCAACAACCACCCAATGGGTGCTGCGATGTCTTCAAACATATATTTTAAGGGATCTTCACACATACTGCCAACAGTCTGGTAAATGGAAAAAGTCCCCAAGGCCCAAGCACTTACCTAGCCATGCTCCTGCTTCCCTGGCCTGTTCTCATTACTTATATGCTTATGCTCAGCTTGTGTCACAGGCCTAAATATGCCTGGACAAACTCATTTTCTGTCTCCATGATCTTATGCCACTGCTGCCAGCTGTCTTATTCTGGTCCTAGCCATCTCTCTTTGCTAATACAACAATATACTTTCCTATACCTAACCAACCTGTCAAAGTTACCTAAGAGTCTCTTTCCTATCCTAATATGATTTTTACTATTGTCATTAAATTCTATTCAGTTACAACCAATCTATATAGCGCTCAATCCTGTCAGAAGTTTGTTAGTTATTAAGTTTATGACAGACAAAATTCCCAAAAGCCTCTAACAGTTTCTCCTACAAGGTCTCAGAAGATGCGGACGCCAATATAGGATGTTGCCTAGATTGTGATATGATAATCACTGAAATAAGCAGTGGATAAGACCGGATACTCTTGAGTCAAATGACTTAGCTAAGCCAAGGTAACCCATGCTATGTGTATCCATTCCACAGAGAAAAAGCCCTGCCTCTCCTGTGCTTGAAAGCCACACTGATTCTGTCCAAGTTGCCATCGAGACCATAAAGACCACAGAGAACTGTTGACTAGTGGACTCTATCATTTTTTTAAATAATATAACTTCTAGATTTTTCTTTATTTCTCAGACTTCTGACTACATTGACAGCTTTCACAGATGTAATGTGTTATCACCTTACTTAAACTGTTTCCATTAATTAAATACTTCACATTTCCTTTTCTTGCTATGTCACTGTCCTAATATTATCTGAATTCCTATAAATTTGCGTAACTCTAATAAAACATTCCAGTATAAGATCCAGCTTTTTAATCTTTTTCCTTCTGCTCCACAAAAGGCTCATCTTAAAGACTGTTCATGTGGTTAACTCATCTTATCTCTTTTATAAATTTGTTAGTTATAGGAAACCTACTCATATCTACCTCTCATGAACCAAATAGGCTCCATCTAGATAAGTAGTCCTGCCTAACCTATTCCAGGGGGTGGGATTCCTCTGGGTTTCAATTCTACATCTCAAGAATTTTTTTCCTTTCTCCCAAATATACTTAATCTTATTCCCTACTTATACTAATGTGTTTCAACATCTTGCCAAGTCCAGGTCCTTGCTACATCCAGGACAGCTCTAGAGAAGCAACCTTCAGATGCTCCAATCTCCTCTCAGACATAGACCTGTTCCTTCTGGCTTATCCTCAGATGGCTCCACAGACCCTGGACAGCAAGGAGACAGCCAATTCTCCTAATACTGGACAAACATCCCCATACCTATTCCTCTAGGTTCCCCAGACATGTTGCCCCCAATGTCAGCATGAAGCAGCTAGATACTATGACGACTCCATTCCAGCTTCGCCATCACCTCTTTCTAATTTTTTCTTTTTTGATTAAACCAAAATGGAGGAATGTTAGGATTCTGTCTAAACTCTACCCCACAGTTACCAGGCAACAGCCAGGTAGGCCTGGCCCACTATAAAAGGGGTTGCTTGCCCCCTCCTCTCTCCCTTGTCTCTTATCCTCTTGTTCTCTCTTGCCCTCTTGGGCTCTTCCTTTCCCCTTCCCCCTCCCCCTCCCCCCTCTCTCCTCGTGGTCATGGCCAGTGTCTACTTCTTTACTTTCTCCTTCTCTCTGCCTTTCTCTGCCTCTACTACTCTCTTAACTCCCCTCCACATGCCCTGAATAAACTCTATTCTATACTATACTGTAGTGTGTGTTCCCTCAGGGGGAAGGGATGCCTGAGCATGGGCCCACTGAGGAACCCCCTTCCCCCACACCTCACCGCACATTCACCCCATAGAACATATTCTTTACCCATTTCTGTTTTTATGATCACAACAGGACCTACCATGGAGTTTAGTCTATATAGTAAGGAAAACCAACTTTGCTTCTCCCAGCAGCATTCAAATTCTAATAGTTCCTTACCTAGGGGTGGAACTAAAGACCACTTCCAGTTCTCCATACTGAGATTGTATCCGCTTGTACAGATCTTGCACATGCTTTTACAATCACTGTGAGTTGTTATGTGAGTCTACCCAGTTATGCCCAGAAAACATTTTTTTTTCATAAAACCATTCACCATCTGCAGCTTTTCCAATCTTTCTTTCCCTTCCTCTGTGAAGATCCCTAAACCTTAATGTGAGTTACAGCCACCCCATTTAGGGATGAGTGCCCCAAAGTTTCTTATTTTCTTCATGATGACCAGTTTTGGATCTCTGTATTGACATTTACTACAAGAAGCTTCTCTGATGAAAGTTCAGTGATACATTAATCTATGCATATAGCAATAAGTCAGTATGAGTTATTTTAATGCTATGTCATTTTATCAAAATAACAGTAGTAGTTTGATCTCGAGGGCCAGTGTCCTGTTTGATTATATCAGACACTGGTAAAATCTTGTAGAACTTTCCTTAAATACAGTAAAAAATAGTTTATTAATCTTATAATATTCATGCCATTGTTGTACCAGTGGGGGTATCTTAATTGTCATTATTATAGCTCATAGAGTTCAATGCTGGATGAGACTGATGAGAACTTTTCTTCTTTGGTAGTGTTCACAGTATCTTCCACCACTGAAAGCTAGCCAGTGAGGGCGAAGCTTTCAGATGGGTTTCAGCTGTATATGTGCCAATATTCTATGACCCAAGTATGTGGTGAATTCAGCAATATATTCTTATTGTCAAGTTCTTTCAGGGGGTAACCAATGACAATAAAATGAATAGCATATAATTTATGGTAATTCTTCATACAACAATTTAAAAAGATAAAACCCATTCCTTGTACTGTTTTTTTTTTTTTTAATTTGCTAGAGTGTGACATAAAAGAGATATTCTCTGCACTCTGGTGACTCAACTAAAACTGTATTTATGAATATGTTTTTAGGAGGATTCTGCAGTAGCAAGTTTCTATATGGCTTTTCAAATGGCCATTAGTGTTAGTTATCTCTACCCAAATTCTTTCCTCTTCTCTACCCTGTCCTCCCATCCCTACCCCATATGATCCTTCCTGTTCTATTTCCCCACTCTTCCTTTATAACAGTGTATCTTATTTTCCCTTCCTTGAAAGATTCCTTTCTCCCTCATTGTGATGGCTATTCTTGCTTGTCAACTTGACTACATATGGAATTAACTAAAATCCAAAAATGGAGGGCACACCAGTGAGGGAGTTTTGCTTAATTTGAAATAGGTAGATCCACTTCTAATCTGGGCCTGTGATGTAGGAAGATACATGCCTTTAATCTGGATCCTGAGATGGGCAGACACATCCCTTCAGTTTGGATCTTGAGGCAGTAAGACACACCTCTAATCTGGGCCACACCTTCTTCTGGAATCCTATATAAGGTCATGGAAAAAGGAAGATTTTGCTCTTTGCTTGCTTTCGCCTCACTAGGAAGTCCATTCTTCATGGACAATTGAAATGTAAACTTAAGGGTTTTTTGGAGAGTCAGTTGTGTTGGATGGTGTTTTGATCGGGCACATATGTGAAGGAACATTTTGTAAAGTGGACACAGGTGTGAAAGGCTAAGGCAGACTCATGAAGGAATGTTTTGCTGAAGCAGACACAGGAGAGAGAATGCTCTGGTACAGCAAGCACGTGAGTACATATGATGGAGGATTCTTTGCTAACAACATGCATGTATTGGTCTGCCTTACATTTCATAGTTGAGCTCCATTTGTTAGGATTCCAAGGACTTGGGCTGATTGGATGCACGTGCAGAAGCAAGATGTGCTGAGGCAAGGAACATGCTAAGGTAAGACCTGTGCTGAGGCAAGACATATGGAGAACATGTGATGTTTGGAGGGTATAAAGAGGACTCGGTGGAGTGACAGAGAGCTAGGCTTGCTGGTACAGCTAGCTGTGCAGTGCTTGTGGGTCTCCTGTCTTCACTGATCTTCACTTCCCTGAGAGAGGCACAGCCAAGAACATCTCCTGGCATTCCTACTGGTCCCTCCTGCTGACTGGAGCTGAGGCTGAGGCCTGGCTGTTTCTTCTATGTCATCACCACTGTTGCTAACCTGATTCTGGACTGTGAAGTGTTTTTGAGTGGATCAAGCTGCCTACTTACCTGTGAATCAGGCTTCTGATTTCCAGACAACACAGACAGGAGTTGCTCCAAAGACCCCCCCACCCTTTTTTAAAAGATTTATTTTATGTATATGAGTACATTGTGGTTCTCCTCAGACATACTAGAGGAGGGCATCGGATCCTATTACAGATGGTTGTAAGGCGCCATGTGGTTGCTGGGAACTGAACTCAGAACCTCTGGAAGAAGAGCTAGTGCTCTTAACTGCTGAGCCATCTCTCCAGCTCAAAGAACCTTTCTTAACAGGTCCATCCCCCCCTCCGTATCCTTTCTTTTCTACTACCTCTGTGGGTGGTGGGCTACAAGGGAGGTTAAAACGTTTAAGAACAATCGTTAAAAGTAGGATTTGAAAAAAAATTAAAGTTATAGGCAATGGAGCTTACTTTTTGGAATTCAAGCCTCTACTGAAGAGCAGCTAAGACATCCAGCCTTAAAGACTGAGCAACCTCTGTATCCTTGGACTTGTTGGCATAACTGGCCTGTGCAGCCTGAAAGTTATCCTAATAAATCCCTTTTCTACATATGCAGAAAGATTCATTCTATAAGTTCTGTTACTCTAGAGAAACTCATGTAGGTATTTCAAATAAAACACTGTATCTAAAGCTTAAAAACCCAATGTTCACATGTAAGAGAAAACATGAAATGATTATCATTCTGGATCTGGGCTGCCTCACTTAAGATGATTGTCTCAGATTCATCAATTTACCTGCAAATTTTATATCTCTTAAAAGCTGAACAATATTATACCCAGTATATGTGCCACATTTCTATTATACATTTATCAACTGATGAGCATTTAGGCTGTTTCCAATTTCTGTCCTTTATTATGAATACAGCCACAATGAACATGGATGATCACATATCTCTGTAGTATAATATAGATTCCTTTGGGTATATGCACAAGAATGGGATAGACAAATTTTGAGGCAGATCTATTTCCAGCTTCCTGAGGAACTGCCACACTTATTATCATAGTGACTTCACCAAGAGTGAATAATTGTTCTCATTTCACTGCATCCTTGACAACATCTATTGCCATTTATTTCTGATTTTAGCTATTTTGACTTTTGGAAGATAAAATCAATTTTAATGTATCTTTTTAAAAAAATATTCATTTACATCCTCAAACACTGACCCCCCACAGAGTTGCTCACCAATCCCCCCTCTCCTTTGAGAGGGTGGGGCCCTACAGATCCCCCTACCCTGGCACATCAAGTCTCTGCCAGATTAAGTACATTCTCTCCAACGGAAGCAGCTCTGTTGGGAAACAGATAACACAATCAGGCTACAGCTTTAGGGATAGCCTTCACTCCAGTTGTTGGGGGACCCACATGGAGACTGAGCTGTATGTCTGCTACAAAGTTCCAAGGCCTCAGTCCAGCCTGTGTGTGTTCTTTGGTTGGTGGCTCAGTCTCTGAGAGCTCCCAAGGTCCAGGTTAGTTGACTCTGTTGGTCTTCCTGTGGGGTTCCCAAACACCCCAGGCCTCTTCCATAAGAGTCCCAGACCTCTGTCCAATGTGTGGCTGTGGGTCTCTGCATCTGCTTCAGTCAGCTGCTGGGTGGAGCCTCTTAGAGGACAGTTATGTTAGACTCCTGTCTGCAAGCATAACAGAGTATCATTAATAGTGTCAGGCACTGGAGCTGGGCAATGGGATGGATCTCAAGTTGGGGCAGTTATTGGTTGGCCCTTCCTTCAGTCTCTGCTCCATCCTTGTACCTACATTTTTTTTTTAGACAGGACAAATTTTGGGTTGAAACTTTTGTGGGTTGGTTGGTGTCTTTATCCCTCCACTGAGGGTCCTCCTGCCTGACTACAGGAGGTGACCTCTTTAGGTTCCATGTCCTCACTGTTAGGCATGTTGGCTAAGGTCACTTGACTTGACTCTTGGGAGCCTCCCCCATCTCAGGTCTCTAGAATTTACTAGAAATAACGGTTTTTAATTTTCATTTCCCTGGTAGCTCAAGATGTTGGCCATTTAATTTAAGCCATTTAATTTTCGTCTTTTAAGAAATCTTTGTTTAGATACATTTACTTGATGTTTATTTATATTTTTTTGGTTCTCTGTGTATGTAATAATTCTGTCAGGTGTGTAGCTTTACAGAGGTCTCCCCTTTTGTAGGCTGCTTCATCACTCAAATGACAGTTTCATTTGCTGTACAGAAGCCTTTTAGTTTCATGTGGTCCATTTGTCGGTTGCTGGTCTTACTGCCCATATTACTGAGGTCCTATTTAGCAAATCCTTTACTTTGGTACATAAGTACCAGAGAAATCACACAAATTAATTAAGAGCAAGATTAGTACAAAGAATGAAATAATTAATACTGTGATAGCAATAAATAAAAAGGCACTAGAAAAACACTAGAAAAGATGAACAACATTGATAACATTTTAAAACAAACATTATCAAAATTTGATAGGCTGAAAGAGAAAAATGAAAGAAAACTCAAATGATATAAATAGAAGAGGAACAACTATAATGAATACCACAGAAATTAAAGATCATAGGGAACTTTTATCAATAATTCCACGCCCAAAAATTGAATAATCTAAAAAAGTAGATAATTTCCTAAAATGTAAAATCTAGTGAAACTGAATCATTTTTTAAATTTTTTTAAAAAATATTTATTTATCATATTATATGTAAGTAAGTACACTGTAGCTGTCTTCTGACACCAGAAGAGGGAGTCAGATGGTTGTGAGCCACCATATGGGTGCTAGGATTTGAACTCATAACCTTCGGAAGAGCAGTCAGTGCTCTTACCCACTGAGCCATCTCTCCAGCCCCAAAACTGAATCATTAAGAAACAGAAAACATCAAGAGTTTAATCATGAGTAAAAATATGAAACTAGGAATAAAAAAAATTTCCAACAATAAAATGGCCAAACCCATTTGCCTCCTTGATACAGTCTACTAAAGGAAAATGTAAAAGACTTGTAAGTAACCAAGATATCCTTCAATAGGAATGGATAAATAAACATGGCACATCTACACTGCAGAACATTATTTGACATAAAATGAATGAGCTACAGAAGGATATGAATACACTTTAATTACATAATGACATATGAATGAAGAGAATGTAAAAATGTACATATTATATTATTCTTAATAGATGATAGTTTGAAAAAGGCAAAACTACAAAAATCATAGCATATCAGTGGTTTCCAGGAACATGCTACAAGAAAGGAATGAATAGGCAGAACAAGAGGGAATATTTTAGAACTGTAAATTTAGCTTGTATGATCAAATAAAGGTAGTAATGTGTCATTATATCTTTATCAAAACTACAGAATATTAAACAGAAAAAGTATAACTTATTATTAAATGATTAAATAATTATAAAATATAATTATTAGATAATTATAACATTAGTTTTGTTACTTTCCTGTTGCTGTGATAACATGCCATGATCAAAGGTGACTTAGTGAAAGAGTTTATGATTTGTGAGGGGTAACATTTCATCATGGTGGGAAGGAAGCAGGGCATCAAGTGTAGTGGCCTGAGCAGAAAGTTGAGTTTGAAGCATAGAGAGTGAATGGGAAGTAGGGTGAGACTTTAAACTTTCAATGCCTGTTCCTAGCAATATGCTTCCTTCAGCACAGCTGCAGTTCTCCATAACCTCTCCACACAGGACCATCAACTGAGGACCAAGTGTTTAAATGCCTGAACTTCTGAAGGCAATTTCTAATTCAAGCCACTACATATTGGTTTATCAATTATCACAAATATACCACACCACTGCAAGATAATAATAGATAAATTGCATATCAGGGGAGAAGGGAAGATGTGGATGCTTACTATACCCTAAAGCAATATGTATGTATGTATATATATATGTATATGTATATACATATACAGCAATGTATATATGCACACACTCATATTTTTCACTATGCAATATATATATGACAGTATATATTTATGAGAAAAGATATAACTGTCATAATGCAATTAAAGTTTATCCATGTCCTTTTGTAGAACAATTCATTTTATGTCAAATAATGTTCTGGAGTGTACATGTGCCATGTTTGTTCATCCATTCCTATTGAAGGACATCTTTCTTACTTCCAAGTCTTGTACATTTTAATAACACTCATATATATATATATATGTATGTATATATGTATATATATGTATGTATATAGACACATATATACATATATATTTCACATGTGTGTATATATGTGTGTGAAAACAGATGAATTGGGGAGAATATTTGAGACAAAGATCATGAAATTAGCGAAGCACAATGCTTGCCCTGGATACTGAAGCTTTCATGTAGACTAAATCAGTAAAGATTAGGATGGTTATTTGTAGTGCCTTTAATTTGCAATTTTGGAAAATGGAATGTGAATTTTGCTCATTATGTATTGGGACTGGTAAAGAATAATTTCTTATTTCAAATTTTGTACATAAGGATTTTCTTCTTTTAATATCCCACACTCTTTTAACTATTTTCTCAAACAAGATTAAGCAGAGTTATAAACAGACATAAATACACTGCAGTTTTCAATGTGAAGAATAAAGTTACTCAGAAATTAATATTTTTCCCAAGCCTAAAAATAAAGTTCCATTTGGATCATTTGTGAGCTCAAAACTTCACTGTATATTAGCTGTGAAACAATTTCTATTTATAAAAGTTACAAGATTCACCATGTATTTTTGCAACTGATTGTAACGACCTATTTTTAACTTTTCTACAGCTGTAGAACGTTAAAAGTTTAATTTAATGGAGGTTATTATTTTGTTGTGTACAATATTTGATGCTTAATATAATGTATGATGGACTTTCCTTTTAGCCTGGTTTTATTGTAAGAAATTCCCTAAATATTTCACACTATTTTTGGATTAGCTGCCATTTAAAACCATTGTTTACTTAAAGTCCAGATTATTTTCTCATTCTTTCACATTCTCTGTTTGCAGTCTATACTTCTACTCAGTCCAGTAGCTACGTCATATACTGGTGGCTGATAATACCCTGGTCCTCTGTATATTTAGTATAGCTTTCATCTTGGTATTTTTATGGAATTCCTGATTGTGTGAACAAGTTACCCTCTGATTCTTGGCTTGCTCTTGGGACTCTTTTCCTTCTGCTGAGTTGCTTAGTCCAGTTTCCATATGATAGTTTTTTACATTGTCTTATATTTTATTTTGTCATGTTTTGTTCTTATCTCTTAGAAACCTCCATCACAGCCTCTACAATTTTGAGGTCACTTTCTCCACTTGTAGATCATGCTTGCTAGTTCTAAGAAGATGGGTGGGGGCAGGGGCACAGAGCACTGCTCTATGAGATCTTCAGGTAGTTGTAACTGTTTTCCTCATACTTGAAGAACACAGTCTGCAGATGCAGCACCTCATAAGAGTCCAGAGTCGAGGGGAAGTGTGGAGGAACTGGGAGGGGAAACTATAATCAGGATATATTGTACAAGAAAAGAAACTATTTTCAATGAAATGAAAAAATAAAACAAAATATATATTGAAAACTTTAAGAAACTATATGTATATGTACATATATACATACATATATATTTATACACACACATACACATATACATACACATATACATATATATATAGTTAGGACTCATTATTGTTAGGAAAAAATGGGGATTAAAAAAGTAATGGTCAAGATATTGAGTATTTGAGTTTTATAAAATAAACTTTATTATAACGTGAAATAATGATATAAAATTCTATAGTTAATATTCCTTTTTGCTCAGTCCATAAAAAGAAAAATGGAACAAGGAACACATATGAAAAGTAGAAAGCAAGGAGCAAGGAGCAAGATAATAACTCAAATGTATAGTTTAGCAATATTCATAATAAAGTCAATAATGTCTACAAAACACTAATACATTCAATTCAATAGTACATTAAAAGTGATATATTACTTTTAAATGGGATTTAAGTCTGGAATTTAAGTGGGTTAATATAATGAAATTCATTAAACAGTATACATGTCATTAATAGATAAAAGAGAAAATAACAAGTGGTCATCTTAGCTGTTGCAGAAAAAATCAATGCTTTTCTATGATACTATTACTCAATTAAACAAGAATACATGATGATTTCTTCAATACTGAAAAGGCATATATGAAAAGCCTGCTCATAAAAAGACTGAAAGTTTTCTATTATCAGGACCAAGGAAGTTTTCCAGCCTTTGTCACTGGTGTTGAAAATAACACTGGAAGTTTTACCCAAAACAATTAGGCTCAAGTTGAAAAAAATGGAAAAGAAATGGAATTATGTCTTTCCAGTAGGGATAACTTTATATATAAAAACACAGATTCCACAAGAAGAGATTAGAATAAATTATCTCAGCAAAGTTTCATAAGGCAAAAATTTAAACACGAAGTCAATATTTTC
Organism: Apodemus sylvaticus; assembly: GCF_947179515.1. NCBI lineage: Eukaryota > Metazoa > Chordata > Mammalia > Rodentia > Muridae > Apodemus > Apodemus sylvaticus. The sequence goes on along the minus strand of NC_067495.1, from coordinate 56,503,041 downwards.
TGATGCCAACCTGATTAAGAACTGATTAATGGGACCACATGAAACTGAAAAACTTCTGTAAGGCAAAGGACATAGTCAATAGAACAAATCAGCAACCTAAAGATCGAGAAAAAAATCTTTACTAATCCCACATCTGATAGAGGGATAATATCCTATATATATAAAGAAGCTAACCTTCAAAACACCAAACATCCCAGTCATAAAATGGAGTACAGAGCTAAAGAGAGAATTCACAACAGGGGAATCTCAAATGGCTGAGAAGCACCTAAAGAACTGTTTAACATTCTTAGTCATCAGGGAAATGCAAATCAAAACGTTCCTGAGATTCCACCTTATACCAATCAGAATGGCTAAGATCAAAACTCAGGTAACAGCATATGTTGGCAAGGATGTGAAGAAAGAACACTTCTCCACTGTTAGTGGGATTGCAAGCTGGTACAACTACGCTGGAAATCAATCTGGAGGTTCCTTAGAAATTTGTAAATGACCTGAAGACCTAGCTATATCACTCCTGGGCATATACCCAGAAGACGCTTCAACATGTAATAAGGACACATGCTCCACTATGTTCATACCAGTGTTATTTATAATAGCCGGAAACTGGAAACAACTCAGATGACCCTCAAAGAAAGACTGGATACAGAAAACGTGGTGCATTTACACAATGGAATACTATTCAGCTATTAAAAATGAGGACATCATGAGTTTTGCAGGCAATAGTTGGAACTAGAAAACATCCTGAGTGGGGTAACTCAGACCCAAAAGGACATGCATAGTATGTACTCACTAATAAGTGGATATTACCCAAAAAAGTATAGAATATCTAGGATGTAATCCATAGACCTTCAGGAGGTTAGCAAGTAGTAGGGCCCAAGTAAGGATGCTTCAATCCCATTTAGGAGGGAGAAGAAAGCCATTGTGGGACTCAGAGGGAGGGAAAGATCTGGGTGGGAGAGTGGAAGGGGAGGGGAATGGGGAACATGATCAGGTATGGTGGGGGAACAGGACTGAAGCTTTGAGGGCCAGCAAAAAGAATGGAAACAGGGAACTTCGGGAGATAGGTCTCTAGTATGTACCAGAGAACTGGGAGGTAAGTGGATGGACCTAGAAACGATTATATTGAGTGAGGTAACCCAGGCCCAGAAAAACAAACAAGCAAACAAACCATAAATTCTCTCTCATCTGCTTTTTAGCTCAAAATCTTCAAATATGAGTATGTAACATGGAATAACCGTAGAAACTGATGCAAAAAATGCAGTATACATATTTTATGGGCCATATTAGTGCCTTTTCCCTTGTATTCATAAAAGACAAATTTCAAGATTTCCAAGGGATTCTAAAGCCATAGATAACAGCTAATCTAAGTACTTAATATGCACAGTGACCAGGATTTTTGCCACTTGAAGTTCAACTGAAAAAACTAACATGGATTTATTTATTCAATTTATTTTATTTTTCCTTCTTTACAATTTCATAAATGGAAGATTTATTCTTTCTTTGTCAAATCAGTTGTGAAACTGTTACCTTGTCATTTATATGTAGCACTTTTAGAATATCTGAATTTACAGCATTATGAATCTTGTGTTTTAGAGATATTAAGTAAACTAAGGATTACTTAAAAACAAGCAGTCCAATTCCATTATAATTGATTTCTTTGTTTATACAACTACTACTAGGCCAACACATGTCAAATGTATACATTAGATAAAAGGGTTATTCAGGACTGTATGGGACGGAACAGAATAGCATATTTTACCATGCCACTCATAACAGTAGGTAATAGGGGCCTGCAATTTAATGCTTAAATTGTTTATTTATGTAATTTCCAATTTAATGTTTTCAATTGGATTGCCAGTTACTACAAAGTGGAAGTGAGTATTAGGGATGACTAATTTACTTGGCATCAAACAAAACAACAAACTATATATAGCCCAAGAGATATGGATAGATGTTATAAAACATACTGAGCAAATAAAAACAGAATATTTATTCTATAGTATCATTTATTGTGAACTAAAATGTACACAAAAGAAAAAAATCTCATAATGATTCATAATTAGAGATGAAGAGATGGCTCAGCAAGCAAGAACACTCATTACTCTTCTTCTTTTCCATTGGATATTTTACTTATTTACATTTCAAATGTTATCCCCTTTCCTGATTTCCCCCACAAAACCCCCTATCCCATCCCCCTCCTCCTGCTTCTATGAGGGTGTGCCCCCACCCACCCACTCCCACCTCGACACCTTCTCATTCCCCTACAATGGGGCATGGAGCCTTCACAGGACCAAAGGCCTTTTCTCCCTTTGATGTCTGACAAGGCCATCTTCTGCTACACATATGGCTGGAGCCATGGGTCTCTCAATGTGTACTCCTTGATTGGTGGTTTAGACCCTGGGAACTTTGGTTGGTACATATTAATGTTCCTCCTATGGGGCTACAAACCCCTGCAGCTCCTTCAGTCCTTTCTCTAGCTCCTCCATTGGGGACACTGTGCTCAGTCCATAGTTGGCTGAGAGCATCTGCATCTGTATATGACAGGCTCTGGCAGAGTCTCTCAGGAAAACAGCTATATCAGGTTCTTGTCAGCAAGCATTTCTTGGTATCCACAATAGTGTCTGGGTTTGATGTCAGTATGTGAGATGAATCCCCAGGTGGGGCAGTCTCTGGATGGCCTTTCCTTCAGTCTCTGCTCCACACTTTGACTCCATTTTTGCTCCTATGAGTATTTTGTTTCCCCTTCTAAGAAGGACCTAAGAATCCACACTTTGGTCTTCCTTCTTCTTGAGCTTCATGTGGTCTGTGAATTGTATCTTGTGAATTCCGAGCATCTGGGCTCATATCCACTTACCAGTGAGTGTATACCATGTGTGTTCTTTTTAATAGCTGAGTAGTATTCCATTGTGTAAATGTACCACATTTTCTGTATCCAGTCCTCTGTTGAGGAACACCTGGGTTGTTTCCAGCTTCTTGCTATTATAAATATGTCTGCTATGAACATAGTGAAGCATGTGTCCTTATTACATGTTTGAGCATCTTCTGGTTATATACCCAGGAGTGCTTTAGCAGGGTCCTCTGGGAGTATTATGTCCAGTTTTCTGAGGAACCGCCAAACTGATTTGCAGAGTGGTTGTACCAGCTTGTAATCCCACCAGCGATAGAGAAGTGTTCCTCTTTCTCCACATCCTCTCCAGCATCTGCTGTCCCCTGACTTTTTTCATCTTAGCCATATTAATAATTAATATTTAATTATAATTAAATTATAAGTTCTATGGGAATGTTGGCTATGTTGCTTTTGAGTAGTATTATATATTATAGCTCTAACACATAGCATAGTATCTGGAATATATTAGTTTATAATAATGGAATATATTAGTATATTATATTTTTATAGATTAATGTCAGCTTTGTCCAACTACACATATTCATAATTCATGATATATTTTCATCATTTGTCGGTGTAAAATGTACCACTTTTAAAAAATTTATTTGGTTTTTTATCTATTCTGTCTTACCCAACCTCAAATAAAATGTTTAAATTTTTATTTAAGTGTGAATTCTTTTTAAATTTTACTATTTTTAATCTATACGTGTGTTTTGCTTGCACATATGTCTGTGTTCCTTGTGCATGCAGTTACAAAGGAGGCAAGAAGCAGGTGTTGGATCCCCTATCATGGATGCCAATAAGTGCTTGCAGAAAGGAGCCTGTTATAATTGTCTCCCGAGGGGCCCTGCCAGAGCCTTACAAATACAGAGGCAGATGCTAGCAGCCAACCATTGGACTGGGTGTGAGGTCCCCAATTGGGGAGTTGGAGGGAAGACTGAAGGAGCTGAAGGGGTTTACAGCCTCATGGGAAGAACAACGATGTCAGCCACCCAGACGCCCCAGGACTCCCAGGGACTAAACCATCAACCAAGGGGTATACATGGTTCCAGCCAAAAGTGTGACAGAGGAATGCCTTGTCAGGTATCAGTGGGAGGAGAGGTCCTTGGTCAGGTGAAGGCTCAATAGATGCCCCAGTGTGGGGAAATGGAGGGGTGGTAGGTGGAAGTGGGTGGGATGGAGGGACATATGCTTGGAGGCAGGGGGTGGGAGGAGGGGTTGGTGGGTTTCCAGGATGGGGGACACCGGGAAGGGTTTTAGCATTTGAAATGCAAATGAAGGATATATTCAATAAAATTTTTATTTAAAAATAATTAAATATTAATTATAATTGAATGTATAATTATACTTCCCATAAAACTTATAATTTAATTTAATGACATTAATGAAATGGTACTAGAAATAATTATACACATGTAATTACAAACTTTAATACTAATGATTTTAAGTTTTTAAAAAATTTGTGTTGGAGATTCAGCTCTGTAATTTACTAGCTATATGATTTTGAGCAATTTCCTTAACCTTTACGGCTTAGTTTCTCTATCTGAAAGATAGGAATAGCACAAGATAAATTAAAGGGATGTTTAAACATTTAGTAAAATTCCTGTAACATAGGAACTGCACACTAAATGGAAACTGTTATTATTGCATAGTATCCACAATGATATCCTTTTACTTCTCATTTAAACATTTTCTTTTAAGCAACAACTTGACATTTTTTGTTTCGTTTTTTCCTGGCAAGTAGTAGATGCACTAAGAAACTAGAAGTAGGTAGAAGGCAAGTGGAATGTCTATGAATGAAGAGAGACATGCTTGAGCATGCCCGCCACTCCAACACAGACATACAAACAGCATGCACACACACAAATGAAAGTGCTAAAAAAAATGAAGGCATTAAAATGGTTTGTTATACAATATCAACCAACCAAAGCTCTCAGGGACTCAACCACCAACCAAAGAGTACACATAGGGGGACCCACGGCTCTAGCTGCATATGCAGCAGAGGATGGTCTTGTTGGACATCAATGAGAGGAGAGGTCCTTGGTCCTGAGAAGGTTTGGTGCCCCAGTGTAGGGGAATGCCAGGACAGGGAAGCGGGGGCGGGTGGGTTGGTGAGCAGGGAGAGAGGGATGGGATGGGGAGTTTTGGAGGGGAACCGAGGAAAGAGGATAACATTTGAAATGTAAATAAAGAAAATACATAACAAAAAGAAAAAATGGTTTGTTATTTTAAATTAGTTCTTTGAGGAGTTCCTACCATGCATTTTATCATATTCACCCCTCCAAGTCCTCTCAGATCCATCTTCCTTTTCCATTTATACAAACTTTTGTCCTCTGAAAAAAATCCATGAAGTCCAATTTGTGCTGTCCATATTCTCATGGAAATGTGGCCTTTTACTGGAGAATAGGTGACTTATCAGGGATCCTACCTTTAATGAAAACTGAATTTCCTTTCTCCACAGTTATCAACTGCCAATAGGTCCTCAGGAAGGCATAGGACTTTGTGCCTATCACTCCTCTCCTTTTGGGGATTTTTGTTTGGCTAGAGCTTGCAATGGTTTTGTGTATACTATCACAAATTCAAATGTGCAACTTTCCTTCTATGTCTTGAAAACAGTTTTCATATAGTCATCTAACACTTCTGGTTCTTCCAATCATCTAATCCCTCTTTTGCAATGATCACTGAGCCTTGAGAGAAAGGGCATCATATACATTTCCATTTAGGGCTGAATATTTCAGTCTTATGTTCTCTGCATATTGAACAGTAGGGGATCTTTGTGTTGACTGTCATTTACTATGATAAGCCTCTCTCTCTGAAGAGGGCTGAGAGATGTACAAATACATGGGTATAATAAGTCATTAGTAAAAGGTGAATGAATGATTTATACCTTCTGAAAAGAAACCAGAGTGCTTACTGGGAAAAGAAAACTGAATTAGGGACACTTTGGGGGTAAAGTAGAAATCTAGTGCGGTGGGGGGGGAGAGGGGGAAGGGGGAAAGGGAGAGGAAGGGGGAGGGGGAGAGGGAGAGGGAGAGGGAGAGGGGGAGAGAGAGAGAGAGAGAGAGAGAGAGAGAGAGAGAGAGAGAGAGAGAGAGATCTAGTACAATGAAAATTCCCAGGAATATATGAGGGTGACTCCAGCCATCTCCTGTAACCAGTTAATAATACTCTGCTACACTCATAGAGCAGAGCCTAGCATAATCCCCATCAAAGAGGCTTCATCCTGAAACTGATAGAAGCAGACGCAGAGATAGACAACCAAACATTATGCAGAGCTTAGGGGAACCTGCAGGAGGTGGGTAAGGACTGTAGAAACCAGGAGTCAAGGATACCACACACGAAAAGGGACCACAGAATCAATTAACCTGGGCTTATATTGGCTCACAAGACTAGGTAGCCTGCACGGGTAGGACCTAGGTCCTTGTAATATATGTTGTAGTTGTGTGGCTTGGTCTTTTCGTGAGGCTCCTAGCATTGGGGGGGGGGGGCTGTCTCTGTTTTGCCTGCTTTTGGTATCCTTTTCCTCCTTGTCCAGCCTTAATATGAGGGGAGGTATCTATTCTTATTGCAACTTGATATGGCATGTTTCATTGATATCCCTGGGAAGCCTGCCCTCTAGAAAATGGGGAGCTGAGAAAAGAGGACGAGGGAGCTGAAACTGCAGTCTGGATCTAATATATGAGAAGTCTCTTCTAGGCCTAGAACTTGTCCAAATATTCTTAGCCCAGATAGCAGTCCCAGGGGAGGGTTTTATTCAGCTACAATGAAGAATAAAATTATGTTATTTTAAGGAAAATGATGAAACTGTAGATCATATTAAGTACAATTTTATACTTTCATAAAACCAAATATCACTTTCTCTCATATGTGAAATTATCAGGAAAACATGAACATAACAGGAGCACTATTAGGTAGTGAAAGAATAAAAGGGGGATTGGGAAGAGAAGAGAAGGTAACATAGGGCTAAAAAGATAGCAAACTATAGGATGTACAAGTATGAAAATGTCATAATGAAATCCATTGATTTATAAAATTAATGTATACCCATTCTTTTGGTCATGTATACCCAAAGAATGACTATATATTCCCTCTAAGATCTTTCAGTTTTCTCTCTCAACTGGCTTCATTACCTTACTTTATCTTACCCATTAAAAAAAGTTTTAAGATTGGGTACAGGTGGATAAAGAATTATCAGTTATTTTCACACATAAATTTTGCATTCAACATTCATCCATGCATTAAAATACATCAATAGAAGCAAAGTAAATGAGAGATCAGGATACTTTCTTTTCGCATGGTAAGTTAACGAAGCTCCTAGTGGATAAGGAAGACATAATTGCACTGTCCATGTAGCTACTCCCTGAATTTCACACACAAAAGTGTAGGTACTTTTTTACCACTCGGGTACAGAAAAAGAAAGTGTAGACCTTTGACTTGGAACACACTACTAGGCCTATCATTGTTAAATCCATTCCTGAGAAAGAAACTCCACAGACTTAACTTCTAGAAATCTATTATCACGATGAGAAATAACATGTTGCAGTCCATGATATGGTTAAACATGGTGTGAGCCTATGATGTAACCTAGGACTACGTGGTCTCATAGCTTTAGCAGCCAGGTTTGTATCAGTCTTAGGGCTGCTTTCACCATTCCTTTCATAACCCTGGGCATGGATACTATCTGCTTCGGGAAAGGAGAGGAAAAGTGAGAATAAGAATTTCCCTTGCAACAATCAGATACAGCCCAAATATGCTTATCCCAAGGGATACTGTAATAATGTAGTTATAAAAAAAAGAAAGGAAAATAAAGGATTTGGAAACTGGCAAGAAAAAAAGGAGCATTGATAATGGCATAGTTGAAACCAAAAGGAAGAAATCCTTCCAGCATATTTGAATACTGTATCTAATATTCTTTTCCATTCATATTCATGTTCCTTTAAAGACTAGTAGTTTCTATTTCTTGTCTATTATTCATCTTTCAAGTGAATAAGACCTGGCTTCGCTTTTCATAATTTATCTAACAACCATCATGCAAAAATCAACAATGGTTTCTTAATTTGCATGGGTAATAACCACCATTAGATATCCTCTTACTCACGTTCTTTAATAGACACCTCTTTATAGCAAAAGCTGAGGAAGTAGCTATTCAAGTTCCCATTCTACTTCTGGCTTATTTCTTTTCAGTCACCTTTATGGATTCTTTTTTTTCTACCCATGTTTTAAATCTTGCTTTTATTTACTTATTTGATTTTTCCTTTTATGCATGCATGCTGCATGCATGTGTATTTGTGAAAGTAAAAATTGTGTGTGTGTGTGTGTAGGCAGGCATGCAAGTGCCTGTGTGCACATGGATGCCATAAGAGGCCATCATAACCTTTGGGGATGGATTTTACAATGATAATGATGATGATGATGATGATGATGATGATGATGATGATGATAATACATACATACATACATACATACAAACATACATACATACATATATGTGCCTTGCACACTGACCACTATAATTCCTCACTAATCACCTCTGTCCATCCACTCCTCATAAACATTACATACTCATGTTTAATGTGTTTTGTGACACACCAAAATTATCCAGGGATGACTGTGAAGCTATAGATTTGGATCTTTCGGATGGAACATAGTAGGTTCAACAGAGGGTTAATATTTTGTGAAGTTCTTTCTGAGTCTTTTTTTTTCTTTCATGATAGAACTATATTGGCCCCTTTAGCTTTAATCTCTATTCTCAGGAGACCTAATTCATTCTTACAGCTTTCAATTTTATTTCTGAGCTACCTACTCCCAAATATATATAACACCTATTTAGCGGTCTCTGAATATTATTTATTTATTTAAATTTATTTACATTTCAAGTGTTATCCCCTTACCTGGTTTCCCCCTCCCAGAACCCTCCTATCACATCCCCTCCCTATTTCTAAGAGGGTATTCCTCCACCCACCCACTCCTGCCTCCCTGCCCTCAATTCTCCTATACTGGGGCATCTATTGAACCTTCATAGGACTAAGGACCTCTCCTCCCTTTGATGCCTGACAAGGACTTTCTCTGCTACATATTCAGGCAGAGGCATGTGTGCTCCTTGGTTGGTGGCTGAATCTTAGATTAATATATCTAATTTATGGGGAATACCTGAAAAAGATTCAATGAAAGCAAATTGATCTATTCTTTTTTTTTTTTTTTTTGACAGGGTTTCTCTGTATAGCTCTGGCTGTCCTGGAACTCTGTAGACCAGGCTGGCCTCAAACTCAGAAATCTGCCTGCCTCTGCCTCCCAAGTGCTGGGATTACAGGCATGCGCCACCACGCCTGGCAAATTGATCTATTTTTATCTCCTTGTACAAAGTACAAGTCCAAGTGGATTAAAGACCTCCACATAAAACAAGATAAACTGCATCTAATAGAAGAGAAAGTAGCCAGGTGGTGGTGGTGCACGCCTGTAATCCCAGCACTCTGAGAGGCAGAGGCAGGCGGATTTCTGAGTTCAAGGCCAGCCTGGTCTACAGAGTGAATTCCAGGACAGCCAGGGCTATATAGAGAAACCCTGTATCGAAAACACCAAATCCAAAAAAAAAAATAGTAGTAGTAGAAGAAGAAGAAGAAGAAGAAGAAGAAGAAGAAGAAGAAGAAGAAGAAGAAGAAGAAGAAGAAGAAGAGAAAATGAGGAAGTGCCTTGAACACATCGGGACAGTGGAAAATTTGCTGAATGGAACACCAATGTCTCATGCTCTAAGATCAAAAATCAACAAATGGAACCTCATAAAATTAAAAAAGCTTCTATACCCAAATTCCCCCTGGAAAGAACTGGTCTCCCAGGAGTGCTGACACACAGGCTTACAGGAGGGATAAGCCATAGTCAGAGACAGCAAGACCGCTAATTCCAGAGATAACCAGATGGGGAGAGGCAAGAACAAGAACACAAGCAATAGAAACCAAGGTTACTTGGCATCAGAAGAACCCATAGCAAGCCCTGGATACCCCAACACACTGGAAAAGCAAGATTTTGATGTAAAATCGCATCTCATGATGATGATAGAGGACTTTAAGAAGGACATAAATAACTTCCTTAAAACAAAATACAGGAGGGGCCGGGTGGTGGTGGCGCACACCTGTAATCCCAGCACTCTGGGATGCAGAGGCAGGTGGATTTCTGAGTTCAAGGCCAGCCTGATCTACAGAGTGAGCTCCAGGACAGCCAGGGCTATACAGAGAAACCCTGTATCGAAAAAACCAAATCCAATAAAAAAAAAAATACAGGAGAATACAGGTGAACAGGTAGAAGCTGTTAAAGAGGAAACACAAAAATCCCTTAAAGCATTATAGGAAAACACAACTAAACTGGTGAAGAAATTGAATAAAACCATCCAGGATCTAAAATTGGAAACAGAAACAATGAAGAAATCACAAAGGGAAACAACTCTGGAGATAGAAAACCTAGGAAAGAGATCAGGAGTCATAGATGCAAGCATCACCAACAGAATATAAGAGATAGAAGAGAGAATCTCAGGTGCAGAAGATACCATAGAAAACATTGACACAACAGTCAAAGGAAATGCAAAATTCAAAAATCTTATAACCTAAAACATCCAGGAAATCCAGGACATAATGAGAAGACAAAAACCTAAGGATTATAGGTATAGAAGAGAGCGAAGATTTACAACTTAAAGGGCCAGTAAATATCTTCACCAAAATTATAGAAGAAAACTTCCCTAACCTGAAGAGAGAGATGCCTGTGAACATAGAAGAAGCCTAGAGAACTCCAAATAGACTGGACCAGAGCAGAAAGTCCTCCCGTCACATAATAATCACAATACCAAATGCACTAAACAAAAAAAAAAATATTAAAAGCAGTAAAAGAAAAGGTCAAGTAACATATAAAGGCAGACCTATCAGAAGTACACCAGACTTCTCAACGGAAACTATGAAGGCCAGAAGATCCTGGGCAGATTTCATACAGACCCTAAGACAACACAAATGCCAGCCCAGGCTACTATACCCAGCAAAATTTTCAATCACCATAGATGGAGAAACCAAGATATCCCATGACAAAACCAAATTTACACAATATCTTTCCACAAATCCAGCTCTTCAAAGGATAATGAATGGAAAACACCAACACAAGGAGGGAAACCACACCCTAGAAAAAGCAAGAAAGTAATCTTTTAACAAACCCAAAAGAAGATAGATACATAAGCATAATTCTACCTTTAACAACAAAAATGACATGAAGGAACAATCACTATTCCTCAATATCTCTTAATATCAATGGACTCGATTCCCCTATAAAAAGACATAGACTAACAGACTGGATACATAAACAGGACCCAGAATTCTGCTGCATACAGGAAATGCACCTCAGTGACAAAGAGAGATACTACCTCAGAGTAAAAGGCTAGAAAACAATTTTCCAAGCAAATGGTCCCAGGAAACAAGCTGGAGTAGTCATTCTTTTTTTTCCATTAGATTGCATATATAAACTGGTAAAATTTATTTTGTATAATGTTTAGAATTTTTTCCTGTTTGCCATAGCATTACATTGTTTTTTTCTAATTTCATTCGATATATTTTTATTTTATTTTTTTCATGGAAATAGATATGGACATTCCATTTATTTATTTATTTATTTATTTATTTATTTATTTATTTATTTATTTATTTTTATTTACATTGCAAATGATTTCCCCTTTTCTGGGTCCCCACTCCCCGCAAGTCCCATAAACCCTCTTCCGTCCCCCTATTCTTCCATCTACCCCTTCCCACTTCCCTGTTCTGGAATTCCCCTATACTCTTGCACTGAGTCTTTCCAGAACAGGGGGCCACTCCTCCGTTCTTCTTGTACCTCATTTGATGTGTGGATTATGTTTTGGGTATTCCAGTTTCCTAGGTTAATATCCACTTATTAGTGAGTGCATACCATGATTCACCTTTTGAGTCTGGGTTACCTCACTTAGTATGATGTTCTCTAGCTCCATCCATTTGCCTAAGAATTTCATGAATTCATTGTTTCTAATGGCTGAATAGTACTCCATTGTGTAGATATACCACATTTTTTGCATCCACTCTTCTGTTGAGGGATACCTGGGTTCTTTCCAGCATCTGGCAATTATAAATAGGGCTGCTATGAACATAGTAGAGCATGTATCCTTATTACATGGTGGGGAATCCTCTGGGTATATGCCCAGGAGTGGTATAGCAGGATCTTCTGGAAGTGAGGTACCCAGTTTTCGGAGGAACCGCCAGACTGATTTCCAGAGTGGTTGTACCAATTTGCAACCCCACCAGCAGTGGAGGAGTGTTCCTCTTTTGGAGTAGTCATTCTAATACCGAATAAAATAGACTTTCAACCAAAAGTTATCCAAAAAGATAAGGAGGGTCACTTCATACTCATCAAAAAAAATCTACCATCAGCTATCAATTCTGAAATAGTACTCATACACCACATGAAGCTCAAGAGGAAGGAAGACCAAAGAGTGGATGCTTAGGTCCTACTTAGAAGGGGGAACAAAATAACTAAGGGAAGTAGAGGGTGGGAGGGACTTGGGATGAAGAGAAGAGGGGGAGGGGGAAAAGAAGGGAAGAATCAGGTATGGGAGGAGATGGAGGAGATGTACAGAGAGTCAGGAAATTGAATAGAGCTATGTAGCAATGGGGGATGGGGCCACCCACCCATCTCCAAAATTTTAACCCAGAATTTGTCGTGTCTAAAGAAAATACAGAGACAAAGAGTAGAACAGAGACAGAAGGAAAGGCCATTATGAGACTGCTCACATGGGGATCCATCCCACATGCAGATACCAAATCCAGACACTACTGCAGATACTAAGAAGTGCTTTCTGTCAGGAGCCTGATATAGTTGTCTCCTGCGAGGCTCTGCCAGATCCTGATCAATACATATACAGATGAACTGAGCCCAGGGTCCCCAATGGAGCAGCTAGAGAAAGGACCCAAGGAGCTGAAGGGGTTTGCAACCCTATAGGAAGAACAACAATATCAACCAACCAGATACCCCAAAGCTCCCAAGGATAAAACCCCCAACCAAAGAGTACATAGGGAGTATCCATGGCTCCAGCTGGATATGTAGCAGAGGATTGACTTATCTGTCATCAGTGAGAGGGGAGCCCCTTGGTCCAGTGGAGGTTTGATGACTCAGGATAGGGGAATGCTAGGCTGCTGAGGCAGGAGTGGGTGGGTGGGTGGGTGGGGGAGCACACTCATAGAGGTGGGGTGAGGGGATAGAGGGCTTATGGAAGGGAAACTGGGAAGGGAGATAACATTTGAAATATAAATAAATAAGATAACTAATAAAAAAGAAAAAACCAAAAAAGCTTCTGTTAGGCAAAGAACATTGTCAATAGGACGAAATGGCAATGTACAGATTGGTAAAAGAGCTTTACCAACCATACATCTGATAGAGGGCTAATATCCAAAATATACAAAGAACTCAAGAAGTTAGACTCCAGAGAACCAAATAACCCTATTAAAAATGGGGTAGAGAGCTAAACAAAGAATTTTCACCTGAGGAATATCAAATGGCTGAGAAGCACTTAAATGTTCAGAATCCTTAGTCATCAGAGAAATGCAAGTCAGAACAACCCTTGAGATTCCTCCTCACACCAGTCAGAATGGCTAAGATCAAAAACTCAGGTGACAGCAGGTGCTGGGGAGGATGTGGAGAAAGAGGAACACTCCTCCACTGCTGGTGGGATTGCAAGCTGGTGCAACCACTCTGGAAATCAATCTGGCAGTTCCTCAGAAAACTGAAAATAGTCCTACCTGAAGACCCAGCTATACCACTACTGGGCATATACCCAAAAGATTCTCCAACATATAACAAGGACACATGCTCCACTATGTACATAGCAGCCTTATTTATAACATCCAGAAGCTGGAAACAACTCAGATGCCCTTCAACACAAGAATGGATACAGAAAATGTGCTACATTTACACAATTGAGGTACTACTCAGCTATTAAAGACAATGACTTCATGAAATTTGCAGGCAACTGGATGAAAGTAGAAAATACCATGAGTGAGGTAACCCAGACACAAAAAAATACACATGATATGTACTTACTGATAAGTGGATATTAGCCCAAAAGCTCTGAAAACCCACAACCCACAAACCTTATGGTACTTAAGAAGAGCGACCAGAATGTGAATGCTTCAATACTACAAAGAATGGGAAACAAAATAATCACAGGAGGTAGAGGGAGTGAAGGACCTGAGAGAGAGGGAAGAGGGGAGGGGAAAAGGGGGAAGGATCAGGAATTGGAAGAGACAGGAGAGAAGTACAGCAGATTGGGAAATCGAATAAAAAATGTAGCAGTGGAGGATGAGGAATTATGGGTAGCCACTAGAAAGTCTCAGACACCAGAGAAGGAGAGGCTACCAGGACCCAAAGGGGATGACTTTATATGAAATATGTAACAAAGGGGAGATAGAATATGTAGAGACCACCTCAAGTAGATAGGCACTGCCTCCAGTTGAGGGATAGGGCCACCCATATTTCCCAAAATTTTTAACCCAGAAATGTTCCTGTTCAAAGGAAAGACTGGGACAAAAGATGGAACAGAGCAGAGACTGAAGGAAAGACCACCCAGAGACCATCCCACCTAGGGATCCATCCGTCTGCAGACTACAAACCCCCACACTATTGCTGATGCCAAGAAGGGCTTGCTGACAGGAGCCTGGTATGGCTGGCCCCTCAGAAGTTCTTCCAGCACCCAAGCAATACAGATGTAGATAGATACAGCGAACCATGGGACTGAGCCCAGAGACCCCAATGGGTGAGCCAGGGGAAAGCCTGAAGGAGCTGAAGGAGCTTGCAGCCTGTACTGGCTAGTTTTGTGTGTCAACTTGACACAGGCTGGAGTTATCACAGAGAAAGGAGCTTCAGTTGGGGAAGTGCCTCCATGAGATCCAGCTGTGGGCATTTTCTCAATTAGTGATCAAGTGGTGAGGGCCCCTTGTGGGTGGTGCCATCCCTGGGCTGGTAATCTTGGGTTCTATAAGAGAGCAGGCTGAGCAAGCCAGGGGAAGCAAGCCAGTAAGGAACATCCCTCCATGGCCTCTGCATCAGCTCCTGATTTCTGACCTGCTTGAGTTCCAGTCCTGACTTCCTTTAGTGATGAACAGCAGTGTGGAAGTGTAAGCTGAATAAACCCTTTCCTCCCCAACTTGCTTCTTGGTCATGATGTTTGTGCAGGAAGAGAAACCCTGACTAAGACACGGCCCCAAAGGAGGAACAACAATATCAACCAACCTGTACTCCCAGAGCTTCCAGGAACTAAACCACCAACCAAAGAGTACACATGGAGGGACCCATGGCTCCAGCCGCATATGTAGCAGAGGATGGCCTTTTCTGACATCAATGGGAGGGAAGGTCCTTGGTCCTGTGGAGGTTTGATGCCCTAGCATAGCTGGAGGCTAGAGTGGTCAGGTGTGAATGGGTGAAGAAGCATCATAAGAGAGGCAAAGGGGAGGGGGAGAAGGGAGATGGGGTGGGAAGGGAGGTTTCATTTGAAATGTAAGCAAATACAATGATTAATACAAAAAGAAAGTCAACACTGGATATCTGAAAGAGAATTTTAATAAAGAGGCAGAAATGCTTGGAATAATTGCAATTTTATAAATGAAAAGCTTTGTAAGAAAATAAAACATTCAGTGGAAAGTCTTGTCAATACATTGGATAAAGTTCAAGAATGGCAAGTCTTGAAGCCAAGGAAGATGAAATGTGAACATCTATATAACAGCAATGATACAATAATAAGTAACTACAAACAGAAAAGAAGAGCTGTGAGATACTATTAAAAGAACACATTTTTGAAGCATGAAAAAGAAGGGGAGCATTTCAAACTAACAGCTTAGATAATACATTCAATAAATACACAGCAGAAAATTCTACAAATCTAATGAAAGATATGGCCATCCAGATACAGGAGGCATTTTGAACATTAATCAGACAAGACCTGGAAAAAACCTCTCTAGAATATAGTTAAACATTAAGCATATACAACATAAAAAAATGTTGAAAGCTGTAAAACTGAACCAGAAAGCCACATATAGTTAAACCCATTTGAATAACAGCAGGTTTCTCAAAAAAAAAAAAATTCTAAAAGCTGAGAGGGTGTGAAAAAAATGTACTCCAAGTTTTCTGAAAGACATTAACTGCCAAATCAGATTACTATATCCAGCAACACCATCTTTCACAATTGGAGAAAGGAAAACTTTCCATGAAGAACACAAACTAAAGGAATTTATATCCACTAAGCATGTGCACTGAACGGTGGTGAGCCCATTTTCATAAAATAAATACTACTGTATATAAAGGCATGCATTGACCTCAACCCCAAATTGATCTTTATTTCAATACCCTTAACTCAGTCAGGCCATCCAGACAAAAACATTAAAAAAGAAACATCACTATTCAATGACATTATAGATCAAATCAACTTAACAGGCAATTCCACCCAAAGACTAGAGAATATACATTGTTCTCAGTAGTTCCTGGGACTCTTTCTACAACAGATCACATTTCAGGACAAAAATACAAAGCAAAAACAGAAAAATCAAAATAATTTATTAGAATCTATCCATTCACAATTGGATAACTTTAGAAATCAATAGACATAAGCCTCCATCCATAACATCCATCCATAAACCCTGTAAGACACAACAATGATTGGTCTGACAAGGCAAGTCCTCTAATAGAATAGTAACATTAATCTTATGGGCGTAATCAACCACTTTCTGATCAGATCAAAGGCCCACTCCATGAGATGGAGCCTACACATGTCTAAAGTAGTCAAAAACCTCAGGCTAGATAGGTCATAGGACTTGTAGAATACAATAGTATTACCATGAAAAATGAACACAGTATTAAAAAGACTCCTAATGACCTATAGCTATGCCTACAGATCACAGAATATCTCTGTCAACCCTCATAAGAGAACCTCCTATTTGAAGTGGATGACAACAATCACAGAGACTCCCAAATAGTTAATATGCAGAGAACAAAATACTGTGGAGTGCTTAGCCCAAGGTCATACATTCATATTTCATCTCAAGCTTAGGGAATTTTGTGGAAGAGGAGTTAGAAAGATTGTTAAAGCCAGATGTTATAGATACCATTAAGGAAACAGTGTTTTCCAGATACTACAAGACAAATATACATATTAACTCACAATGATTGGAACAACATGAATAAGAACGCATTAACTTGAGGCAAAATTCGAACATAAAAGTCAGAAAGGTGGCTATGTAATTGCTCTACTAGCTAAGAAGCTATTGGCTATCATTTTATGTGTACTGGAAGATGGGGAGTACATGAGAACAGGCCCCAGTCCCAATACTAACTGGGCAACACAAGGTAGACTTGATAAGGGAAGTAGGTGAGAAAGGGGGAAGAGGAGAAAGTAATCTCAAAGTTGGTTGATATGGAATGGAAGGGTTGAGAAGGGATGATATAGGATGGAAGGGCTGAGATGAGTTGAGGGGTGAATGTTTTCAAAACTCATTGTATGAATTCTTTAAAAAATAAAATATTGTTAATTTACTATGATTTATGAAATTTATAAAAGTAGAAATTAGAGGTAGTATACAAATTCCTGTATATTAAGGGATTAGTATATTACCATAGAAATAAAGAGAAGTTAATAAATATTCTAGGAACAAGTGAAGATGAAACTAGATCACAACCTGTAGGCTGCAATGAACCCTCTGTAAAATAAGGCATTCATTGTTTATGTGCCTGGCTCAGGCAATGCACAATGATTTAAAAATTGTTCTTCTTTTAAAAAAATAAACAAAAACAGTTTTTATTATTAATTAATTAATCATTTTTATACTCCATATTTTATTTCCCCCACCCTTATCTACCCTATGAATGTCCACATCCCATACCTCCTCCCCACCCACCTGTCTTCACATGGATGTCCCCATCCCTCACCCCACCTGACCTCTTAGTGCCAGCATTAAAGCAATTGATCTCTAAAACAAATAACCATCCAATTAGGGTCCTAGAAAAACAAGAACATGTCAAACCCAAATCAGTAAATGGAAAAAAATATCTGAACCAGAATGAGCACTAGATGTCTTTTATCTCTTTTTTTTTTTATTATTATTCGATATAATTTATTTACATTTCAAATGATTTCCCCTTTTCTAGCCCCCCTACTCCCCGAAAGTCCCGCAAGCCCCCTTCTCTTCCCCTGTCCTCCCACCCACCCCTTCCCACTTCCCCGTTCTGGTTTTGCTGAATACTGTTTCACTGAGTCTTTCCAGAACCAGGGGCCACTCCTCCTTTCTTCTTGTACCTCATTTGATGTGTGGATTATGTTTTGGGTATTCCAGTTTTCTAGGTTAATATCCACTTATTAGTGAGTGCATACCATGATTCACCTTTTGAGTCTGGGTTACCTCACTTAGTATGATATTCTCTAGCTCCATCCATTTGCCTAAGAATTTCATGAATTCATTGTTTCTAATGGCTGAATAGTACTCCATTGTGTAGATATACCACATTTTTTGCATCCACTCTTCTGTTGAGGGATACCTGGGTTCTTTCCAGCATCTGGCAATTACAAATAGGGCTGCTATGAACATAGTAGAACATGTATCCTTATTACATGGTGGGGAGTCTTCTGGGTATATGCCCAGGAGTGGTATAGCAGGATCTTCTGGAAGTAAGGTGCCCAGTTTTCGGAGGAACCGCCAGACTGATTTCCAGAGTGGTTGTACCAATTTGCAACCCCACCAGCAGTGGAGGAGTGTTCCTCTTTCTCCACACCCTCTCCAACACCTGCTGTCTCCTGAATTTTTAATCTTAGCCATTCTGACTGGTGTAAGATGAAATCTTAGGGTTGTTTTGATTTGCATTTCCCTAATGACTAATGAAGTTGAGCATTTTTTAAGATGCTTCTCTGCCATCCGAAGTTCTTCAGGTGAGAATTCTTTGTTTAACTCTGTACCCCATTTTTTAATAGGGTTGTTTGGTTTTCTGGAGTCTAACTTCTTGAGTTCTTTATATATATTGGATATTAGCCCTCTATCTGATGTAGGATTGGTGAAGATCTTTTCCCAATTTGTTGGTTGCCGATTTGTCCTCTTGATGGTGTCCTTTGCCTTACAGAAACTTTGTAATTTTATGAGGTCCCATTTGTCAATTCTTGCTCTTATAGCATACGCTATTGGTGTTCTGTTCAGAAACTTTCTCCCTGTACCGATGTCCTCAAGGGTCTTCCCCAGTTTTTTTTCTATTAGCTTCAGAGTGTCTGGCTTTATGTGGAGGTCCTTGATCCATTTGGATTTGAGCTTAGTACAAGGAGACAAGGATGGATCAATTCGCATTCTTCTGCATGCTGACCTCCAGTTGAACCAGCACCATTTGTTGAAAAGGCTATCTTTTTTCCATTGGATGTTTTCAGCCTCTTTGTCGAGGATCAAGTGGCCATAGGTGTGTGGGTTCATTTCTGGATCTTCAATCCTGTTCCATTGATCCTCCTGTCTGTCACTGTACCAATACCATGCAGTTTTTAACACTATTGCTCTGTAGTATTGCTTGAGGTCAGGGATACTGATTCCCCCAGATTTCCTTTTGTTGCTGAGAATAGTTTTAGCTATCCTGGGTTTTTTGTTGTTCCAGATGAATTTGATAATTGCTCTTTCTAGCTCTGTGAAGAATTGAGTTGGGATTTTGATGGGTATTGCATTGAATCTGTATAGTGCTTTAGGCAAAATGGCCATTTTAACTATATTGATTCTGCCGATCCATGAGCATGGGAGGTTTTCCCATTTTTTGAGGTCTTCTTCCATTTCCTTCTTCAGAGTCTTGAAGTTCTTGTCATACAGATCTTTCACATGTTTGGTAAGAGTCACCCCAAGATACTTTATACTGTTTGTGGCTATTGTGAAGGGGGTCATTTCCCTAATTTCTTTCTCAGCCTGCTTATCCTTTGAGTATAGGAAGGCCACTGATTTGCTTGAGTTGACTTTATAACCTGCCACTTTGCTGAAGTTGTTTATCAGCTGTAGGAGCTCTCTAGTGGAGTTCTTTGGGTCACTTAGGTAGACGATCATGTCGTCTGCAAATAATGATAGTTTGACTTCTTCCTTTCCAATTTGTATCCCTTTGACCTCCTTATGTTGTCGAATTGCCCGAGCTAGTACCTCAAGTACAATATTGAAAAGATAAGGAGAAAGGGGGCAGCCTTGTCTGGTCCCTGATTTCAGTGGGATTGCTTCAAGTTTCTCTCCATTTAGTTTGATGCTGGCTACCGGTTTGCTGTATATTGCTTTTACTATGTTTAGGTATGGGCCTTGAATTCCTGTTCTCTCCAAGACTTTAAGCATGAAGGGATGCTGAATTTTGTCAAATGCTTTTTCAGCATCCAGTGAAATGACCATGTGGTTTTGTTCTTTGAGTTTGTTTATGTAGTGGATTGTATTGATGGATTTCCGTATATTGAACCAACCCTGCATTCCCGGGATAAAGCCTACTTGATCATGGTGGATGATCGTTTTGATGTGTTCTTGGATTCGGTTGGCAAGAATTTTATTGAGTACTTTTGCATCGATGTTCATAAGGGAAATTGGTCTGAAGTTCTCTTTCTTTGTTGGATCTTTGTGTGGCTTTGGTATCAGCGTAATTGTGGCTTCGTAGAAGGAATTGGGTAGTGTTCCTTCTGTTTCTATTTTGTGGAATAGTTTGAAGAGTATTGGTGTTAACTCTTCTTTGAAGGTCTGGTAGAATTCTGCACTGAAGCCATCTGGTCCTGTGCTTTTTTTGGTTGGAAGACTTTCTATGACTCCTTCTATTTCTTTAGGCATTATGGGACTGTTTAGATGGTCTAGTTGGTCCTGATTTAATTTTGGTATTTGGTATCTGTCAAGGAAATTGTCCATTTCCTCCAGATTCTCCAGTTGTGTTGAGTATAGGCTCTTGTAGTAGGATCTGATGATTTTTTGGATTTCCTCAGTTTCCGTTGTTATATCTCCCTTTTCATTTCTAAGTTTGTTAATTTGGATACTTTCTCTGTGCCCTTTGGTCATTCTGGCTAAGGGTTTATCTATCTTGTTGATTTTCTCAAAGAACCAGCTCCTGGTATTGTTGATTTTTTGTATGGTTCTCTTTGTTTCTACTTGATTAATTTCGGCCCTGAGTTTGATGATTTCCTGCCTTCTACTCCTCCTGGGCGAAATAGCTTCTTTTTGTTCCAGGGCTTTCAGGTGTGTCATTAAGCTGGTAATGTATGCTCTCTCCATTTTCTTTTTGGAGGCACTCAGGGCTATGAGTTTTCCTCTTAGCACTGCTTTCATTGTGTCCCATAGATTTGGGTATGTTGTGTTTTCATTTTCATTGTGTTCTAAAAAGTCTTTAATTTCTTTCTTTATTTCTTCCTTGACCAAGGTATCATTGAGTAGAGTATTGTTCAGTTTCCACGTGTATGTGGGCTTTCTGTTGTTTCTGTTGCTATTGAAGACCACTTTTACTCCATAGTGATCAGATAGGAGGCATGGGATTAGTTCGATCTTCTTATATTTGTTGAGGTCTGTCTTGTGACCAATTATATGGTCGATTTTGGAGAAGGTACCATGAGGTGCTGAGAAAAAGGTATATTCTTTTGTTTTAGGATAGAATGTTCTATATATATCTGTTAAATCTAATTGGTCCAAAGCTTCAATTAGTTTCATTGTGTCCCTGTTTAGTTTCTGTTTTCCTGATCGGTCCATTGAGGAAAGTGCAGTGTTGAAGTCACCCACAATTATTGTGTTAGGTGCAATGTGTGCTTTTAGTTTTAATAAAGTTTCTTTTACAAAAGAGGGTGCCCTTACATTTGGGGCATAGATGTTCAGGATTGTCAGTTCTTCTTTTTGTATTTTTCCTTTGACCAGCAAGAAGTGTCCCTCAGGGTCTCTTTTGATGACTTTGGGTTGAAAGTCAATTTTATCTGATATTAAAATGGCTACTCCAGCTTGTTTCCTGAGACCATTTGCTTGTAAAATTGTCTTCCAGCCTTTTACTCTAAGGTAGTGTTTGTCTTTGACCCTGAGGTGTGTTTCCTGTAAGCAGCAAAATGTAGGGTCCTGTTTACGTATCCATTCAGTTAGTCTGTGTCTTTTTATTGGGGCATTAAGTCCATTGATGTTAAGAGATATTAAGGAATAGTGATTGTTACTTCCTATCATTTTTGACGTTATTTTTTAAATTTGAATGCTTAACTTCTTTTGGGTTTGATGAAAGGTTACTATCTTGCTTTTTCCAGGGTGAAGTTTCCCTCCTTGTATTGGTGTTGTCCTCCTATTATCCTTTTTAGGGCCGGGTTTGTGGATAGATATTGGGTAAACTTGGTTTTGTCATGAAATATCTTAGTTTCTCCATCTATGGTGATTGAGAGTTTTGCTGGATATAGTAGTTTTGGTTGGCATTTGTGTTCTCTTAGAGTCTGCATGAGATCTGCCCAGGACCTTCTAGCCTTCATAGTCTCAGGTGAAAAGTCTGCTGTGATTCTGATAGGTCTTCCTTTATATGTTACTTGGCCTTTTTCTCTTACTGCCTTTAGTATTCTTTCTTTGTTTAGAACATTTGGTGTTTTGATTATTATGTGACGGGAAGTAGTTCTGTTCTGGTCCAGTCTGTTTGGAGTTCTGTAGGCTTCTTGTATATTCATGGGCATCTCTCTCTTTAGGTTAGGGAAGTTTTCTTCCATAATTTTATTGAAGATATTTGCTGGCCCTTTAAGTTGTAAATCTTCACTCTCCTCTATGCCTATAATCCTTAGGTTTGGTCTTCTCATTGTGTCCTGGATTTCCTGGATATTTTGGGTTACAAGCTTTTTGCATTTTGCATTTTCTTTAACTGTTGAGTCCATGGTTTCTATGGAATCTTCAGCATCTGAGATTCTTTCTTCTATCTCTTGTATTCTGTTGTTGATATTTGTATCTCTGTCCCCTGATTTCTTCCCAAGGCTTTCTATCTCCAAAGTTGTCTCCCTTTGAGTTTTCTTAGTTGTTTCTACTTCTGATTTTAGATCCTGGATGGTTTTGCTTAGCTCCTTCACTTGCATGTTTGTGTTTTCCTGTAATTCTTTAAGAGATTTTTGTGTTTTCTCTTTCATGAGCTCAGCCTGTTGACCAAAGTTCTCCTGTATTTCTTTAAGAGATTTTTGTGTTTCGTCTTTCATGACCTCAGCCTGTTGAGCAAAGTTCTCCTGTATTTCTTTAAGTGTTTTTTGCATTTCCTCCTTGTTGGCTTTTGTATTCTCCTGGATTTCTTTCAATGATTTTTGTGTTTCCCTTGCAAGGGCTTCTACCTTTTGATCCATTGTCTCCTGAATTTCTTTATGTATGACCTTCATGTGTTCCTGTACCAGCATCATGACCAGTGATTTTAAATCCAAATCTTGTTTTACTGGTGTGATGGGGTATCCATCTGACCTGTCCTCAGATGGCTCCACAGACCCTGGACAACAAGGAAGCAGCCAGTCCTCCTGAGACTGGATAAACATCCCCATACCCCTTTCTCTAGGTTCCCCAGAGACACGTCGCCTCAATGTCAGCATGAAGCAGCCAGATCTCACAATGATAACCCTATTCCTGCTTCACTATCACCTCTTTTTAATTTTTTCATTTTTAATTAAACCAAAACTTGGGCATGTTAGGATTGTGCCTAAGCTCCACCCCACAGTTACTAGGCAACAGCCAGGTATGCCCCTCCCCACAGTTACCTGGTAACTGCCAGGTAGGCCTGGTCCACTATAAAAGGGGCTGCTTGCCTCTCTTCTCTCTCTTGTCTCTTATCCTCTTGTTCTCTCTTGACCTTTTCGGCTCTTCCCTTCCCCCTCCCTCCCCCCCTTCCATGTGGTCATGGCCAGCCTCTACTTCTCTACTCTCTCCTTCTCTCTGCCTTTCTTTGCCTCTACTACCCCCTTAATTACCCTCCACATGCCCTAAATAAACACAATTCTATACCTTACCATTGTGTGTGTGGTCCCTCAGTGGGAAGGGATGCCTTGGGATGGGCTTACTAAGGTACCCCCTTCCCCCACACTGCCCATAGAACATATTCTTATACCACTTTCTCTTTTTATGATCAAGACAACCATGACTATTAAAACATTTCTAGCTTACACTACTTTTGTAACATTATCTATCCACTCTTTAGTAAACTGCAATGTAATGTTTTCCACAATGCTGTGATATATTCACGAGCTGATTCATCCAAAAAGTAACCCAGTTTTCTGACACATTATAAGCATCCAATAACCAGTGCTTATAGAAAAAAATGGAACTATATATGTCATTTTTCAATTTTCTGTTATCCAGAGTCATTAGAAAAATTCCAAAAATAAAAGGGGCTTATGGTAACAATATCAATTAATTTTATTGGAAATATATATATATATATATATATATATATATATATATGTGTGTGTGTGTGTGTGTGTGTGTGATGTGATATATATATATATATATATATATATATATATATATATATATATATATGTATATTTATATGTCAAAACATCACATTGCTTAGGCACAAAACATACCTTGTTGGCTCAGCATTTTGGAGGCTTAAGGAGAAGGACCATAAATTTGAGGCCAGCTTTGGCTACAAAGTCAGAGCTTTTTTTCTTAGAGAAAAAAAAACATTATACTATATTAATACACAAAATTATTATCTGTTGATTAGGGGAGAGAGCTTATGGGACTTGCGGTGAGGGGGGATCAAGGAAAGGGGAAATCATTTGAAATGTAAATAAAGAGTAAGTTGAATAAAAAAAGAAAGAGTTTATTAAAAAAAACTGGGCATAATGCTACCAGTGAACCCTGCTATACCTCTCCTGGGCATATACCCAGAGGATGTCCCGGCATGCAATAAGGACACATGCTCCACTATGTTCATAGCGGCCTTATTTATAATAGCCAGAAGCTGGAAAGAACCCAGATATTCCTCAGTGGAGGAATGGATACAGAAATTGTGGTATATTTACACAATGGAATACTACTCAGCTATTAAAAACAATGAATTTATGAAATTCTTAGATAAATGGGTGGAACTAGAAAATATCATCCTGAGTGAGGTAACTCAATCACAAAAGAGTACACATGGAATGCAGTCACTGATAAGTGGATATTAGCTCAGAACTTGGAATACCTACGATACAATTCACAGACCACATGAAGCTCAAGAAGAAGGAAAAACAATGTATGGATATTCTGGTCCTTCTTAGTCGGGGGAACAAAATACCCACAGAAGGAGATACAGAGACAAAGTGTAGAACAGAGTCTGAGGGAAGGACCATACAGAGACTACCCTACCTAGTGATCCATCCCATATACAGTTACAAAACCCAGACACTATTATTGATGCCCACAAGGACTTGCTGACTAGAGCCGAATATAGCTGTTATCTGGGAGGCTCTGCTAGTGCATGACAAATACAGAGGGGGTCACTCTCAGCCAGCCATTGAACTGAGCACAGGGTCCCCAATGGAGGAGCTAGAGAAAGGACCCAAGGAGCTGAAGGGGTTTGCAGTGCCATAGAAGAAACAATAATATGGGCCACCCAGTACCCCCAGAACTCCCAGGGACAAAACCATCAACCAGAGAGTGCACATGGAGGGACCCATGGCCCCAGCTACATATGTAGCAGAGGATGGCCTTGTTGGACATCAAAGGGAGGAGAGGCCCTTGGTCCTGGAAAGGCTTGATGCCGCAGTGTGGGGGAATGCCAGTACAGGGAAGAGGAAGAGGGTTGATTGTGGAGTAGGGGGAGGGGAGATGGGTTATGAGACTTTGGTGGGGGAACCAGGAAAGGGGACAACATTTAAAATGTAAATGAAGAATATATCTAATAAAAAAGGTAAAAAAAGGTATCATGTGTTTATCTTTGGAAGAAGTCTAAGAAGTGGGTGCAAAAGATTTTACATGCTCACTATGTAGCCATGCTTATGGAGAATAGAATGTCAAGGAAAGAATAAGTGCTGATGAGTTCTATACAAGAGAAAAAGCAAAGAAAATATAAACAAAAGAAAGAAATAGCCTAGGCCAGGCAGTGGTGGTGCACGCCTGTAATCCCAGCACTCTGGGAGGCAGAGGCAGGCGGATTTCTGAGTTTGAGGCCAGCCTGGTCTACAGAGTGAGTTCCAGGACAGCCAGGGCTACACAGAGAAACCCTGTCTCGAAAAAAATAAAAAAAAAGAAAAGAAAAGAAAAAGAAAGAGAAAGAAAGAAAGAAAGAAAGAAAGAAAGAAAGAACGAAAGAAAGAAAGAAAGAGAGAAAGAGAGTTTTGTGATCTCAAGACTGAAAGAGCTTGGCATTTTATTAATTGCTTCTTATCCAACAAAACTGATATCCTTAGTCTTTATCTCAGCAAATTTAAAAATCCAAAGGAATATTTATTTGTTGTAGGTTTTGAAAAATATTTATAGACACAAATATGTAATATCTATCTGACTTCATGAAGAAATATGCTTAAATATTTCTGTCTCTTCTGAGACACTGAGATGGTTCAATGGATAAAGGCACTTGTTATGCATGTTGGTAGAAGGAGAGAACCAACTCCACAGTCATTTTCCAATTTCCACATGTGCTGTGTATATGTGTTCATTATACATCCTGTACATATATCAACATTATAATGATAATAACTACAATTTTAATAATAATAAAAATAATAAATGTAATTTATAAAAAAAGATTTCTGTTACCTTTAGTATCAGGATGCACAGTTTAATGAGGAAGTAATGATGGCTAATAATGAAAATGTGATAATAGGAAAGAAAAGTGAAAACATGGATTCAAGATATTAATTCAATTTTTCAACTAAAAATATGTTATTATAGATTGAAATGAAGAATATGCTTATAGAAGATTAAATATGTTATTAGAGAAAACACTTTTAATAAATTCAAGATATTTAAGTCATTAAATACATTTACTGATATTTTCTTTTAATTTTTACTTTGAAATTGGTTAACAGGTGGCTTTATTTTTCCTAAATGTTATTAAGTAGAAGTAGTTACTAAAGAGGACTGTGCCATAATTACTCACATTTTCCAAGTGTGTTTTATCCAGAAGAAATGTTTAATAAAAGAACTACTATATCAGTTTCTAGTTACATTAAACTGGAAAACTACACATATATTATTTTTGTTTTGTCATGAGTTAAACAAACAAAAAACACTAGTGCATGGAGCCCAGGCTGACCAACTCAGCTGACATCTGGGCCCTGATCCAATGCTTTGACTCAGTCCACCCCAACATCTAATCTGTCTATGAATTGCTGAAGTGCATGGAGGAGCCAGGTCTGCAGAACCCGATGTCATTACTGACACAGACTGCAATTTCCAATGCCACTATGACAAATGAGTATGAGATGGAGAAATGGGAAAGATGGAGGGATGAGAGTTGTGTGTGTGTGTGTGTGTGTGTGCGCGCGTGCGTTGTTTTTGTTGCTGCTGCTGCTGTTGTCCAAGATAGGGTCACACTATCAAGTTCTAGCTGGTCTGCAACTCAGTAAGTAGGCGAAGCAGGCCTTGAACAGAGAACCATCTGCCTCTGCCTCCTAAGTGCTACAACTTAAAAGCCTGCTCCACTACCACCTGGCTGAAACTATAAATCATAATTTAATATTGTTTTATGGTTTTTCAGATAATTGAAATTATTTTATCTCTGTTTTTCATTAAAAATTTATGCCTAACTATCAAAAAGAGAGGCTTTTAGATTTAAAAATAAATATTACATTTACACACGAGAGTATTTTATTTCAAGCAAGTTATTATCTTTGGAAATAAAATGATAAATGTGTTCTTCGTTCATTTTATAATTTCCTGATGTGAATTTAAATAGAGTTAAAGACTGTTGTGTTTGAGTGTGTTAAATTGCATGAAATGCAAAATAAGGGTATTTAATCTTATTTCCCATTTTTCTCAAAGAGGACCTATTAAAAGTATCAAGATCCCTGAGATCTCTCAAACACTGGACTACCAACCAGACAGCATACACCAGCTGATATGAGGCTCCAAACACACATAACAGGAGAGGACTGTTGGTTCAATCAGAGATGATGCACCTAACCCTCAAGAGACTGGAGGCCCCAGGGAGATTAGAGGTCAGGTTCGGTGGGGTGTGGGGACATCCATGAGGAAACAGGGGGTGGGTAGGAGGTATAGGATGTGGAACAGTTGGAGGGTGGACAGGGGTGGGGTGGAATAAAATATGTGTGTAAAAATTTAATTAATTAATTAATAAAATGAGTATAAAAATTAATTTTAAAAAATTTGAAAAAGTCAAGATGCATTACCCTGATCAGAAATTGTTCTCTCAAAGAACAAATATCATAGTTTAATTAAGTATTCTCTAGCACTCAAAATGCTAATTATTTTTTTTATTGAATATCATCTTCATTTACATTGCCAATGGCAAAACCTTTCCCGATTTTCCCCCTTCCCGAAACCCCCCTCCCTCCCCCTGCCTCTAAGTATATGCCCCTCCACCCAACCCACTCCCACTTCCCCTCCTTGATTTCTCTTTGTTGGGGCATCTATTGAGCCTTTACCTGACCAAGGACTACTCCTCTCACTGATAATGCTAATTCTTTTTCAACAAAACCTTATTAGAAGAGGATCAAACTGAGAAACCAAGATGAAGGTATATCCCCATCAGCAGCCTAAGAAAGAGACAGAATCTTTGTCCAGTTCCTACATTACAAAGGTAGGACATAGATTCTCTCCCACTCAGAAGCCTGGTCTGCTAAACAAATTGTTCTAGTATATCCTTTAATTTCTATTTCAGAAATAGAAATAGAAATTATTTCTATGCACCAGTTTATCAAATGAAATTTATGTCATTACCATGATACCATGACAAAACATGCAACTAAAAGAGAACAGAAGCACTATTTCCATAAGTATGAAGTAACATGTTGCTTTACAGTGCTTTGTGCCCAATCAACCTCACCTACATGTGACAATGCCATTCTCATGTCTGAATATGTATTCCTAGTCAAAATAGTTACCACCTGCCCTAGATTCCTGTAGTCACAGATTTAGAAGTTATTTCTCATAGTTTCATTTATTTGCTGCAAATAAATTCCCTCTATGTGACAATTATTCTTGGTATTTTGGACTGATTTGGTTTCCACAAAGAGATAGACCCAGGGAGTTTGATGACACAAATAAATAGTCTTTAAACTTAAAATAACTTTTTTTTTGCATCAGTCTTAAGTATCTAAAATTCTTCATCTTAAAATCTTGTTTAAAAGCTAACTTGGAGGCAGAGACAAGGTGATTCTTAGTTCTAGGCTTGACTGGACAACAAAGTAAGACTCAGTTGCAAAACCATGTGTAATCCCAGTGTATGAGGATTCAACACCCTCTTCTGCTTTTCTGTACTCTATGGGAACCTCTGTATGCACAGAAATATAAAAAAGCTTGTAGTTTCATTTATTGAAATTAGGTACATTTTCCATAGTTTACCTGCTAAGTACAACTGGAACCTTAAATTTTATATGTGAAACAAAGATGATTATGAAATGTAGGCTTAGGTTCTTCCAAACCTACTTTAATGAGTTTTCTTAAATGCTTTAACCTTCCTTCTAGTCTACCACTAACCAGAGGTAGTGGAGAGGAAAGGCTAATAGGGCAAAGGGGGATGTGGACCTGTTTAGAAATAATTGGGGGGGGGGGGCGTGATTCAAATCTCAGTTGCCAGGATATCAGCAATTCAGTTCCCAGGAGTCAGCAGTGGTAGCTCAATCCATTTTCAAACACCATTCATGAATCAGCAACAGCAGTTCAAATCACAAGGATTTGTCAATTCACCCAAGTTTGTGGAAGTGGCAAGAAGCTGACAGAATATCACGAGAAATTCTTTGCTGCATTTCTCTCTATTAAGTCATGACAAGTGATGATCACCAAAGAAGGAAACATGAACCAATGCCACAACATCATCAGTGAAAATCAATGTTAGCTAGGATGACCAATGAAGACTAGTAAAGAGTGTCAAGGTGATCCAATGCCAGAGCATTGTCTCACTGTCTGTTAGGTTATACTTACACCCTTTCCAAATAGCATGTGTCCTCTCAAGTGTCAATTTCAGCAAAACATCACATGCCCTCTTTCCAGGCAGGTTCCAGAAAATCACATCTGCCTTGGCAAAACATCTTTTCATAAGAGTTTCCAGAAAAACATCACAAGACACAACTGAGTCCCCAGAGAAACCAGAAATTTCCACTTCAATGAAATGTGAAGAAAAGCACAGAAACAGGCTATCTTGGGAGCTGAAAAACTGCATAGTAGTGCAGTTTCTGAGTTTTTAGTTTTTCTCCTATTTCTTAGATTCGGAGCTGAAAAAGTTAGCATTCCAGAAATACTAATGGTACAAACAAAAAGCAATTTACAATGTCACATAAACCAGGTATGGAGTTGTCATGTCTGTAATTCTATCACTCTTCAGGAGAACTCATAAGTATCAAAAGTTCAAGGTCAGATAAGAATGAAAACTAATGCAACCAGTTGGACATCACTTTGGAGGCACCAAATAATATCATATGACCTAGCTCTACCATTCCTGTGTACATCCTACAACAGGTGTGTATGAATATTTTTCAGCTGTAAAAAGGTGAAATTATGTAATTTACAGGGAAATGGAAAAAATCTAAGTAAAATAACCCAGGCCTCAAAGGACAAACATCATATGTTCTCTCTCATATGAAGATTCTAGCCTCAGGTCTTTAGTATAATGTGTCTAGATTGGAGTACCTGTAAAAACCAAACAAACAAAAGGAGGAAAGGGGGTTACCTTCCAGAAGGAAGACTAGTAGAACACAAGTAAAAAGGAAGGGAAAGACTGTCAGTGCAACAGTTTATTCACAGAGGAAGGTGAGGGGTGGTTCAGGATATATAAGGACAAGAAAATGGAGACTTAACCAGGATAAAGGGAGTATAAAAACATTTAGAAAATAAGATAAAACAACCTGTTCAATAACAGCTTGACTGTTTAGGGGTTGATAAAAAACTGCCCTTTGAATGGATTTAAGATCTAGTACTAGTAAGCCTGACTGACAACCCAAGTTTAGTGAGGTTGTAGAGACCTAGAAAGAGTACACTTCTGATGGTTTGACTGAACTAACACAGCAGCAAACTGCCTTCTAAATTCCTGTTTATTCCCATAGACAAAAGCAAACCCAATCCTTAATCAGAGAAGTCTATCCTTACAATAAACAATGGTGAATGAGAAGACTCATGGCTGCTGAGATGCCAAATAAGCAATGAACTGAACCCAGCCCTAAACAAGTCATTTGTACTATCCCCTCTATGATCAGAGAACACTGCAGAAGAGAGGGCATGCAAAAGCCAGAGAACAGGGTGAAGGGCTATGAAATGCCATTCCTCACACTCCATATAACCAATGTAATCATTAACTCACCTCAACTGCTGTTGCCTACACTGAGCAAGATCAGCTCTAGCTACAACGAAAGAAGAAAGGAATTGTGAGAAACTACCCTTTAACTGTGAAAATACTAGCTGCCACACCAACTCCAGTGTCATCTGTGTGACATGACAGTACATCATTAAGGCAGACGGGAGAAAAATGCCCCTCAGGGCTAGGCTCCCTGGAGGTCCCTGGCAGTGTGCCTACCTCTGGCCTAAGAAAGGGCCTTGATGTTCTCTAAGGATATTGTGCTTCCTGGGTTATGGGTTTTGCACTGTGTCTTTCTTCTTCCTATTCTTAATTCTTTATACAGCACGATCCCAGCCCACAAGCTGGTTAATTGATAAAGGAGAACTTGGTATTCTGGTGGAAGGAAAAGGAGGATTTGGCGATTAGGCCTACCGCTTCCAGTCCTAAACTCAATGAACTCATATTGAACCTTAGTGAAAGAAAGCCTTGGAATGCTTTTTAACAGGGTCTGTCTTTATTATTAGCCTTAGTAAAGGTAATGATGAATAGTTTGTAGCAGGAAGAAAAACAATATGAAAAGGTATAGGACTACTGATGAGCTATTGCTTTATACAGGTACTTATGATAAGAAGGTAATAGATGGATAAAAATCATTGAAGGTTAGAAGGTCCTATAATTTTCTTGAGATTATGGACATAGATTAGCTTGAGCCAGACCACCATGGTGTTTGCTGTCCAAGGCAGTAGAGAAGGCTCTTGCAATGTATATGTGTTCAATTTTAAAGCATTTTGACTTTTGATGACAGAAAAAGGCTTTAAGCATACAAATTGGTCTGAAGACCCAAGTTCTCCTATTGATTATTAACACAACTTTAATAAGTAACCACAAGTTAGAATCGAACACTATATGTCTGAGGTTCATGATCATAATTTGCTTTTGATCACGGTTCACAGAGTAAGAGTTCCTGTGGGCATCATCTCATGTCTACTTGCTGTTCTAATTAAGATGGAAATATACCGTGTTTAGCAATTGTTTGAGTGTTTCTAGAGGTGTGTCAACCTCGATCTGTTCCTCAATGTATTATAAATATGCCTGACTAAAAAGTAAAGTTGCAGCAGACTCAAACCACTCTCTGGTGTGTCTGTCTGTTATCTTGCCGCACCTGTGCCTTCCTGAATACCAAAGCCCTGATTTTCCCTCGGTCGTGACTCCCCCGGCTGGGTCAGTCCGTGGCAACTAGCTATTGATAAGATTCTTTGAGGGAGAATTACTGTCTTTAGTTGTGTACCCTTTGCTGGAGTTATAGACAAATGCTACTGCATCTGGCTTTTATGTGGACATTAGGAATCTAAACTCAGGTCTTTATGCTTTTACTTTACCAACTGCCATCTCTCCAGTCCTTGATGGAAATTTTAGAACTTAAAAAGCTTTGCAAATGGTCTGATAACTGAAATTTAGAAGGCAAGTGGGTAGGAAGTCAATAAACTGGAAAGTAGAACAATAGAAATTACTTAGTTGTGTGAATATAAAATAACAATGACAACAAAAATTCCTGCTGTAGTTCTTTATATATATTGGATATTAGCCCTCTATCTGATGTAGGATTGGTGAAGATCTTTTCCCCATTTGTTGGTTGCTGATTTGTCCTCTTGATGGTGTCCTTTGCCGTACAGAAACTTTGTAATTTTATGAGGTCCCATTTGTCAATTCTTGATCTTAGAGCATACACTATTGGTGTTCTGTTCAGAAACTTTCTCCCTGTACCGATGTCCTCAAGGGTCTTCCCCAGTTTCTTTTCTATTAGCTTCAGAGTGTCTGGATTTATGTGGAGGTCCTTGATCCATTTGGATTTGAGCTTAGAACAAGGAGACAAGGATGGATCAATTCGCATTCTTCTGCATGCTGACCTCCAGTTGAACCAGCACCATTTGTTGAAAAGGCTATCTTTTTTCCATTGGATGTTTTCAGCCCCTTTGTCGAGGATCAAGTGGCCATAGGTGTGTGGGTTCATTTCTGGATCTTCAATCCTGTTCCACTGATCTGCCTGCCTGTCATTGTACCAATACCATGCAGTTTTTAACACTATTGCTCTGTAGTATTGCTTGAGGTCAGGGATACTGATTCCCCCAGAATTTCTTTTGTTGCTGAGAATACAACCCTATTAAAAAATGGGGTACAGAGTTAAACAAAGAATTCTCACCTGAAGAACTTCGGATGGAGGAGAAACACCTTAAAAAATGCTCAACTTCATTAGTCATTAGCGAAATGCAAATCAAAACAACCCTGAGATTTCACCTTACACCAGTCAGAATGGCTAAGATTAAAAATTCAGGAGACAGCAGGTGTTGGCAAGGATGTGGAGAAAGAGGAACACTCCTCCACTGCTGGTGGGGTTGCAAATTGGTACAACCACTCTGGAAATCAGTCTGGCGGTTCCTCCAAAAACTGGGCACCTCACTTCCAGAAGATCCTGCTATACCACTTCTGGGCATATACCCAAAAGATTCCCCAGCATGTAATAAGGATACATGCTCCACTATGTTCATAGCAGCCCTATTTATAATTGCCAGAAGTTGGAAAGAACCCAGGTATCCCTCAACAGAAGAGTGGATGCAAAAAATGTGGTATATATACACAATGGAGTACTATTCATCCATTAGAAACAATGAATTCATGAAATTCTTAGGCAAATGGATGGAGCTAGAGAACATCATACTAAGTGAGGTAACCCAGACTCAAAAGATGAATCATGGTATGCACTCACTAATAAGTGGATATTAACCTAGAAAACTGGAATACCTAAAACATAATCCACACATCAAATGAGGTACAAGAAGAACGGAGGAGTGGCCCCTTGTTCTGGAAAGACTCAGTGAAGCAGTATAGAGCAAAATCAGAACAGGGAGGTGGGAAGGGTTGGGTGGGAAAACAGGGGGAGGGAAGGGGACTGATGGGACTTTCGGGGAGTGGGGGTCCAGAAAAGGAGAAATCATTTGAAATGTAAATAAATATCAATAAATTAAAAAAAACCCAAAAAATTCCTGCTGTAATATAGGAGTACAAGAAAATATCTAATTAATATTCATGCTAGTAGAAAAGCAAAAGAAGACAATAGTAAATAAAACTAATGGGATCTAAGTACTCTGACTTTGGCCAGAGATATTAACTAAAAATTAATGAAGCTGAGAAAAATCAATTAAGTGCATTTCATCTTAATTAAGTTTATGAAAATTATGACAAAGATCTTGAAAGAAAACATAGGGGTGTCAAAATAAGCAAGCAAAAGGAAACATAAAAGAATGTTTTAGCAGCCAATGGAAAGAGATGAAGAGGCTCACACCCAAACAGTAGATGAAGCTTGAGGAGTCTTACAGAACAGTTAGGTGAAAGATTGGGGTACCCAAAAAGGATAGGGACTCCACAGGAAGACACTGGTCAACTAACCTGGACTTTTGGGCATTCCCAGAGACTAAATCACTAACCAGAGAGTGAGTACAGGCTGGACCTAGGCACCATGCACATATGTAGCAGATGGGTACCTTGGTCTTCATGCAGATTCCCCAAACAACTGGAGCAGGGACTGTCCCTGAGCCTGTTTCCTGCCTGCCTGCCTGCCTGTGGACACCGTACCTCTAACTGGACAGCTTTGTCTGGCCTCAGTGGGAGAGGATGTGCCTAGTCACACAGTGGCTTGGTGTGACACCCAGAGGGGGTTTTCCCTTCTCAAAAGAGAAGGGAAAGGGGGAAGACGTGGAGGGGGTTCTCGGAGGCAAGGATATTGTGTTATAAAGGGAATAAATAAATTAATTAAAAAATGTCTCCTGAGACTTGATGCCCCAAGAAGTGGGGATACCTTGGGGGGGGATCAACCTCTCAGAGGCAAAGGGAAGGGGTATGAGATTAAGAACTCTGGGATGGGGGACTGGGAGGTGGGCAACATTTGGGATGTAAATTAAAAAAAAAAACAAGTTGGGGTCAAAGTTAAAGTTGTGACTTCATTAGATTTAAACTTTAAATCCTGCGAGGGTCTGGATCCTGGTATGGACAGAGGTCATACCTATCCTGTCAACAGCAGCCCTAACCTGCATAATTTTTACTTAAATAAAGTAACTGGAATGTTCTAAAAAATAAAAATAAATAAAATATTCCCCAAAGTCCCCCAACCCTCCCCCCACCCCCAAGCCAGGGGCAGAATTCTATCAGAGTCTCAAAGAAGAGCTAATAATCCTCAAACCAGTCCACACAATAGAAACAGAAGGAACACTGCCAAACTCATTCTGAAGCCACAGTCACCCTGATACCTAAACCACACCAAGACTCAACAAAGAAAGAGAATTTCAGGCCAATTTCCCTTATGAACATTGATAAAATAACTCAATAAAATGCTCACAAATCTAATCCAAGAACACATCAAAACCATCATCCACCATGATCAAGTAAGGGATGCAGGGATGGTTCAATATATGAAAATCCATCAATGTAATCCACAATATAACATCTTACCAAAATCAACCTACAGACTCAGTGCAATTCCCATGAAAATTTCAACACAATTCTTTACAGAAGTTGAAAGAACAATATTAAACCTCATATGGAAAAACCATAATACTCAGGATCTATAAAACAATCCTATATAATAAATGAACATCTGGAGGTATCACCATCCCTAATTTCAAGCTATACTAAAAAGCAATTATAATAATAACTTCATGGAATTAGCATAAAAACAGACAGGTTGATCATTAGAATAGAATCAAATAAACAAAAGTAAGTCCACATACTTATGGACACTTGATTTTGACAAAGAAGCCAAGCACCATGCAATGTTATAAAGAAAGAATCTTCAACAAATAGTGGTGGTCTAACTGGATGCCAGAACATAAAAGAATACAAATAGAACCATATCTATCACCCTGCACAAAACTCAAGTCCAAGTGGATTAACAACCCCACCATAAAACTATATACACTAAATGTGATAAAAGAGAAAGTGGGAAATGTCCTTGAATGTATAGGCACAGGAGACAACATCCTGTACAGAACCCCAATAGCTCAGGCACTAAGATCAACAATTAATAAATGTGACTTTATGAAACTGAAAAGCTTCTGTAAGGCACAGGACACCATTAAAAGGACAATACAGCAACCTACAGAATTGGAAAAAAATCTTCATCAACCCCACATCTGACAGAGGGCTAATATTCAAATTATAAAGAGCCCAAGAAGTTAGTGTAGTGTGGAATATTAAAATTATCCAGGCTTGTTCTGGCTAAAGGCTGAAGCGGCAGTCTCTTCTACCCTGCTTGGCTAGCTCCAAGTGGCTATCTGGCCCTGGTTCCCCTGGCTGGTTTGCTAAGCTGACCAAACCAGTTTTTCCTGAGAATATCTAGAGCTACTACTGCTAGCATTCCACTGTCAACCCCTGTTGTTGATCTACAGAGCACCAACACCACTCTGGTCTCACTCAGCCCCCTCTAGCTCCACAAAAGGAAAACACTAGAGACATATTTATACCACCAAGATTTATTTCTGTAAATCTCCAACCCCAATATGCCCATGCAAAGAACACACAATCAGTTATAACATTTATAAGCTACATGTCTAGATTGGGCAGATGTACCCCTATTCTACTCTATAGATCAGCTATGAAATTCATAGCTACTTGCTGCTCCTCCAGGTCATGTGGATCCACTCAATCTTCCACCTCTTCTTCCTCCATCTTCTCCCTCTGTCCTCCATTTTATCTCCTCTATCCTCCCTCTCTCTTCTTCTCTAAAACTTCTAGCCCTGCCTTTTCATTCCACTGCCCAATCATAGGCTTTAGCCTTTATTTTTAGTTAAATTGGGGAGCAGGTTCACATGGAATCATTGAGTAAGTGATCTGCTCCTTGTCAGGGACAGGATCAGCATCAAAACACAATCAGCCCTAAAGCAATACACATTTCTTCCTTTTTGTCCAATTAAAAATCTCTTTTCTCTCAGATATAAATTGAGCACAAAAATTATTATGTAATCTATAAAGTATAAGATACATTGACATCTAGTCCATTGATTTTGTCAATTTAGAAAAAGCACTCTACCATCTATCTTAACTTAGAATGCTTATGATTCTACATCTGTTATGTCCAGGTTTTAGCTTACATAGTATCTGAAAATCACCTTTTCAACACTGAACAGTTTGGGTTGGTTATGAGACCACAGCCAGTCTTCAACCCCACCAGAAATATGAGAGTGTCTTAAATATTACCTGAAAATTATAGGAAGCACTAACATAGCTTCCAAAACTAAAACAAATTGTAAAGACAGCCCCTGATTCCTCATAACATTAGAGCAATTGTCTTCAGCTTACAAGCCCAGAACATCTG
This sequence comes from Apodemus sylvaticus, assembly GCF_947179515.1. Lineage (NCBI taxonomy): Eukaryota > Metazoa > Chordata > Mammalia > Rodentia > Muridae > Apodemus > Apodemus sylvaticus. Next base: position 56,465,368 of record NC_067495.1, on the reverse strand, counting down.
ACAGACCTTATTAAACAGGAATTATCATGAAGTACTAGCTTATTCTGTCTCAGCAGAACTAAGCTGTCAACTATCCTGTACTTTGTGTCCTTTCATGAACAGTAATTTTTGTCTGTAGATGAAGAGGCAATTTCTGCCCAGTGGCTACCTTGCCACAATAAACAACCTTTCCTGGAGGTGAGGAATCTCTAATGGCTGAGAAGCATTGGGAAATGCAAATTAAAACAACTCTGATATTCCATCTAACACCCATCAGCATGGTTAAGATCAAAAACTCAAGTGATAGATCACACTGGAAAGGATGTGGAGCAATGGGAACACTCCTCCATTGCTGGTGGGAGTGCAAACTTGTACAGCCGCCTTAGAAATATATTTGGTAGTTTCCCTGAAAATTGGGAATAGACTCCACTATACCACTCCTGGGTATACACCCAAAAGATGCTCAACAATACCACAAGGACACTTGATCAACTATGTTTATAGAAACTTTATTCAAAATATCCAGAAATTGGAAACAACCTAGATGTCTCTCAGCCAAAGAATGGATAAATAAAATGTGGTACATTTACATAATGGAATATTATTCAACTATTAAGAACAAAGGCATCAGACATCTTAAAGGCAAACTGATGAACTAGAAATGATGATACTGAGGTAATCCAGACACAGAAAGACAAACATGTTATCTTACAGGTGGACATTAGTTCTAATCATGCTAAAAAGTCCCACTGAAGCCAAGTAACAAGAAGGGCTCAAGTGTGGTACCCTTGAATTTCACTGAGGAGAAATAGTGAAGTGGACTGGAATGGGTAGGGGTAAGGACAGGAACATTAGGGATCATGTCGGGGAAGGACAGAGTAAGAAATTACTGAGTGAGACAACTGGAATTGGGGGTGCTCTCTTGGAAAATCTAGAAACCCAGAGCAATGGAAACTCCTAGTAATCTATGAGGGTAACTTTAGCTAAGATTCCTAGCAATTGGGGATTTGGAGCCTGATGGGCCATCTCCTGTACCAGACAAGATTTCCAGTGGAGGGATTGGGATGCCAACCAAGCCACAAATCGTTTGACCTACAATTTGCCCAGCCTACAAAATGTGCAGGGGTAAAGATGGAGCAGAAACTGAGGAAATGGGCAACCAATGACTGGTTCAGCTTGAAACCCATGCCATGGGAGGGAGCCCACCCCTGACACTGTGAATGATATTCTGCTGTACTTGCAGACAGGAGTCTAACATAACCATCATAAGAGAGGCTTCACCCAGCAACTGGTGGAAAGATGCAAACTGATGCAGACAGATGCAAAGACCCAGAGCCAAACACTAAGTGGAGCTTGGGAAGTCCTGTGGAAGATGTGTAAAAAGGATTGAAGGAGCCAGAGGGGTCAAGGGCACCACAAGAAAACCTACAGAATTAATTAACCTGATCCCACAGGGGCTCACAGAGACTTGTGTAGCTTGGTTTTCATGTGGGAATCCTCATAGCAGGAACAGGGATTGTCTCTTACTCTGTTGCCTGCCTTTGGTACCCTTTCCCTTAATTGGGCTGCCTAGTCTAGTGGGAGTAGAAGATGTGCCTAGTCTTACTGCAACATCATAAGCCAAATCTGGTTGATATCCATGGGAAGCCTCCCCTTTACTGAAGAGAAAGAGTGGAGTGTATGGGAGAAGTGGGGGGAGAGAGGGAAGGACTGAGTGAAGGGAGAGGAAATTGAGGTTATGATATAAATTTAATTAAGTAAGTAAATTATCCCAATTACATTGTATCCATAAGATAATCACTTCAAACATTACAAATAAAAATAAAGAGGTGGAAAGAAGTTAAACATAAAAAAATAATCAAAGGAAAGCAACTTTCAGTAATGATATAAAGTAAAGCAAGTATCAGAATATACACACACAGACACACACACACTCAGCAGTTAAAAACAGTAGCTGTTCTTCTAGAGGATTCAGATTCAATTCAAAGCACCCACATGGCAGCTCATAACTATCTGTAACCCACAGCCCCACGAAAATATATATGCAGGCAAAACATCAATGCACATGAAATAAAAATAAACAAGTAAAAATACCAAGAACAGAAGGAAATCACATAATTGCAAAAAAAAAAGGTCAATTTATGATGAAAACACAGCAACCATGAAAGTAAATGTACCAAAGATTAGAGTTGGAAAAATATGTGAAACAAGCTATATAGTATGGCTAAAAAGAGAAGTAACGACTATGGTTACTATGTATGAAGTAAAACTTCAACAACTCTTTGAATAAGTAATAGAAAAGGTATAAAATAAAAAAAAAAGCACAGGAGAACTCAAGAACATAATTAACCAATAGGCACTGTAACTGCCTGAAGAACGTGTTACCTGGAAGGGAAGGTGGGGATGTATGGGAAGGTAGCAAAAAGAGATGAAGACCAAGACAACATTGCTACTCAAGGTTTCAAAGTTTAATGAAGAACTCCAAATATATAGGCAGGGGGAAACCCTTCCCCAAAGGCTGGAAGCTTTTCAGCAGAACAGGCTCAGTTGCTCAGCAGGTGGCTAGTGTTTCTCAGGAAACTGCAGGTCCTTGAAGAACAATGGGCTTCACCTTGGTCTGAGCACTCCACCCTAGTTGGAGGGGATTATGGCTAACACAGGAGTTCCTGCTCAAAAGCTGGGAGAGGAATTTCACATTGGTCAATGTCAAGTTCCTGCCAGGTGGCATGGCACCCCAATAAGGCTCTCTACAAGGAACTAATTGATATTTTTTCAGATTGTCACATATGCACAGAATATATATTCTTTTGAAATGCTAACAAAACATGTACTAGATAGACTATAAACAAACCGGCGAAAAACTGAATGAACCAAAGTCACACTAAGTGTTTTGCAAATACAACAAAATAGAGAAAACAGTAGCAGTACAAAACAAGAAAATCTATAATCCTTTGAACATTAAATTAAAAAATCTTCATAATTCATAAACAAAGGAAATACTCATTGAACTACTTGAAAGGAAATATAGAAAACACACACACACATGTGCAAAAAGAGGGAGTAGTAATCCTTGTAGAATTTTTTGTGTCTTGATTGGGCACAGATTGAAACAATAAATACATATTCTTTCAGTTGCACGTGTGCATGTGTACTTGGTCATGACCGTGAAACACATTTCTTATTATAAACCATGGCTTAAAAATTTGAAATCACACCTCATGTATAATGAGCAAAAGATGAAAGGGATGACCTTCAGCAGATGATGAAACTAAACACAATACAGCATAATAACCCTATGACAGAGGCTAAGCACAAAGTGAATGTCTCATAAACATGCTAATACTAATACAAAAATGTCTTATGATACATATAATAATGATGAAATGCACTTAGGTCATATATTCACTCTTCTGAGTACTTAGTTCCTTATCAGATGAAAAGGCAGAATTACTTAACTTCTAGTTCATTTAATTTTCTCTAAGAATGATTAACCAGAGAAAGTAAAAGAAATATGGCTAATGGAGAACTGAAATATATTTTAATAGGTGAGGAGATGATAAAGATTAAAATGAGTTAAAACCCTTACTACACTTAGAGTTATGACTCTTACATGCTATGTTTTGGTTCTTTAATCTCACTTCCTGCATAACAGAATATTCCCCATTTGGTTAGACACAGTTATGAAATAATTGCTCTAACTTCATTGTTTCTGCTTCTCTAAACATACCTTCTCATGGACCTTAGGCACAGGCTGAAATTCAAACCCCTCACAGTATGTTCCCTAGTCATAGAGGCTAAACCCACATAAGGAACATAGGAAGCCAAAATGATGATGTATAGCTTATAAATGTAAAAATGAGTGAGTTGGAGCCCAGTCTGTCTAGAGCACACTTGCTCCATTGGGTCCAGATTGTTAGTCCATGACCATCATGGTAGGAAATACAGCAGCAGGCAGGGAGGGCAATAGAACAGCTGAGAGCTCAGAATTATCCTTAAGTTTCAGGCAGAGAGAGAGAGAGAGAGAGAGAGAGAGAGAGAGAGAGAGAGAGAGAGAGAGAGAGAGAGAAGAAGGGAGAGAGGATGAAGAAGGGAGAGAGGATGGAGAAGAGAGAGAGGTTGGGCCTTGTGTGGACTTTCAACCCCAGTGACACATGTCCTTCAACAAGGTCACATCTGCTCCAACAGGGACACACTTCCTAATCCTTCCCAAACAGTTCCATTAACCAGGGGCCAAGCATTCAAACATATAAGCCTATGAGTATCACTCTCATTCAAATCAGACATTTGCCATAAGAAATGTCTTCAATTTTGAAATGTGGAAGATACTTGAAGAGTGAATATAAAGTTGTAGTTATCTAATGAGGAGAAAGAAAAAAAAGAGAAAAGATATATAAAACTTAAAATGATAGACATAATATAAAATATCAGCAATATAATAAAGTTAATGATTTATCAATAATGCAGGAAGAACTTGGAGTTTAACAATAACCAGTACTAATCCAACAAAATGAGTAAGGCTAAAGTACACTATTTTTGTTGAATTATTAGATTGAAAGAGGAAATGCAGGCAGAGATATGGTATATCTTGTTTAATTAAATATTTGACACATTTCCCTCAATATATCAGTTTATTTATAACGAATAGAATAAAAGTAAGTGATCGGATCAATAAATTTATGGCAATGTGGTGCAAACTATCCAGAGAAATGTTAAGAATGGATTCTTGTCCTGCCTTCTTCAATAATTTTAACAAGGAATGCATAAACAAAGAGTGATGTGTATTAAATACTTGTTGGATGCCTATAAAAATATGTAAGAGTAACAGGGTTTGCAAATTCTGGTCTAAGAAACACTCTACACTTGAAAATTTAGAAGATCCTAAGTAACATTCATTTATGTAGATTTTGTCACCATTGGCTGTGTGGAAACTTAAAATTTTTTTACAGTTAGTAATATATTTTTCTACATTGATAGCTACCTTTTTAACATTATTAGATGTTTCCATTTATTTATTTATTCACTTTACATCCCAATCACATCCCCTTTCCAGTCCCCCATCACCCCCAACCCCTCTCTTCACCTCTGAAAAGGGAGAGGTTCTCCCTAGCTATCAACCTACCCTGGCATCTCAAGTCACTGCAGGACTAGGTATATCCTCTCCCAAAGAGGCCAGTTAGAGAAGCAGGATCCGCAGGCATATGACAGAATCAGGCAGTTGGGGGACCTGCTTGAAGGCAAAGCTGCATATCTGCTACATATGTGGGGGGGGGGGCTAGGTCCAGTCCTGTTTTTTAATTAATTATTTTATTATTTACATTCCAAATGCTGTCCCCATTCCTGGTTCCCACCTCCACGAGTTCTTCTCCTCATTTCCCCTTCCCTTTGCTTCTGAGAGAATGCTCTCCCAATCCACCTATGCACCCACCTCACCCTGTTAGCATGCCCCTTCCCTGGGGCATTAAGTCTCTATAGGAATAAGCACATCCTTTACCATTGAGACCAGACACGAGGGTCCTCTGCTATATATGTAGCATGGGCCACAGACTAGCCTGTGTGTGCTCTTTGTTTGGTGGCTTAGTTCCTGGGAGCTTGTTTGGGTCCAGGTTAGTTGATACTGCTGACCTTCCTATAGGGTTCCAATCCCCTTCAGATCCTTAAGTCCTTCCCCAAACTCTTCACTAGCAGTCCCTGACCTCAGTCTAATGCTTGGCTATAAGTATCTGCATATGTCTCACACTGGTAGAGCCTCTCAGAGGGCAGCCATGCTAGGCTCCTGTCTGCAAGAACAGCATGGCATCAGTAATAGTGTCAGGGTTTGGTGCCTGCTCATGGGATGGATCCCAAGTTGGACCCGTCTCTGGATGGCCTTTACTTCAGTCTGCTTAATTTTATCCCTGCATTTCCTTTAGACAGAAACAATTCTGGGTCAAAAATTTTGAAGACGAGTGGTAGCCTTATGGCTTACATAGGATCCATGTTTATCTACTGGAGGTGGTCTCTTTAGGTTCCATCTCCCCACTGTTGGGTATTTCAGCTAATTGGTTCCTGGGAATCTCTCACAACCCTGGTGTCTAGAACTTTCTAGAAGTTTCCCCCACCACCACCCCACACTGCTGCATATTTCTATTCATTCTTCCCGCTTTCTGGATTTCTCTCTTGTCTCCCCCGATACCTGATCCTGCTCCCTTTTCCCTACCCCTCCCCTCTCCCACCAAGATACCTCCCTCCATCTGCCTCTCATGATCATTTTGTTCCATAGTCTAAGTGAGATTGAAGTATCCACACTTGGCCCTTCCTTCTTGTTAAGCTTCATATGGTCTGTGAGTTGTATCATGGGTATTCTGAACTTTTGGGCTAATATCTACTTATCAGTGAATATATACCATTTATATCCTTTAGGTCTGGGTTACCTCACTCAGGATGATATTTTCTAGTTCCATACATTTGGCTGTAATATTCATATTGTCCTCATTGTTAACAGTTGAGTAGTATTCTATTGTATAAATGAACCACATTTTCTGTAACCATTCTTCAGTTTTCAGCTTCTGCCTATTATTACAAATATGCCCTTGAATGCTTGTTGGTTGGTGGCTATATCTGGGAGCCCCCAGAGGTCCATTTATTGATTTTTTTAAAACATTTTTGACAGTATATTTTATCATATTCTATCACCTCCAAAATTGTTCCCAAATACTCCCCATCTTGCTAACTAACCAACCTCATGTTCTTTCTATATCTAAAAGAAAGTATTAAAAAGTCAAAACAAAAGCCAAATGAGAAAAAAAAAACAAAAATAAAGCCACTGAAACTTGGAGTCTTGTTTTGTGGTGGACAAATACTCCTGAGCAAGAGGAATGGTTTAGAGTATGTTGATATATACAATGTCACTAACTTGGAGAAAACTAATTTTTCCTTCTCCTGAAAATTATTGATTGCAAAGAGTTGCTTGGTTAGGGGTGGGCTTTTGTGCCTACTTCCCCTTCTTAACACTGGGATTTTGTTTAGTTTGAACCTGTGCAGGTCTTATGTATGGTGTCACAGTGTCACAGTTTCTGTGTACCAGTCTTACTGTGTCTGTTAGATACTGTTTCCATGGAATCATTTACTACTTCTTGCTCTTAAAATCTTTCTGTCTCATAGATCCCTGAGGCTTGAGGGGAAGGATTTGAAAAAGACATCCCATTCAGGACTGCTCCAAAGTCTCTCACTCTCTACACATTGTTCATTTGTGAGTATATGTGTTAATTATCATCTATTGCAAGAAGAATCTTCTCTATAATGAGGTTTTTGTGGTGCACTTACTTGCACATATAGAAATTATGTCACAAGGAGTTATTTATTGCTATGGTCCTTTAGTAAAATAACACTACTAGGTTTTCCCCGAGGCCTGAGGCTTAACTAGTTGCAGGTTCTTGGCTACTTGATCAATGTCAGTTATGAGTTCTATCTCATTGAATGAGCCTTAGATTCAATAAAAAAAAAAACAGTTGGGTACTCTCATAACATTTGTGTCATTATTACACCAATATATCTTGTAGGCAGGTCACTGGTATAGGTCACAGGTTTTGGAGCTGGGAGATTTTGATGATTACTATTCTCTTCTGGTAGCATCCATAATACCTTCAAGCAACATGAACTCTACTCAGTAGGAGTGAAGCTTCTAGTTAGGCACCAGCTGAACTTCTCTATGTTCAATGACATAAATGTTAGCATCAGCAATAGGGTTTACCATCAGGTAATAGCCTGAAATATCTGGGAGGTTCTCTAGGAACCCTTTGGCCAAAAACTCAGCAAGATGTAACTCATTCCTAGCATTGAGGAATTTACTTGGTAGAATTAAATGGATATTTGGAGCAAGTCTCCCCCATCATATGGTAACTACATTTAAGTTACATTCATATACGTATCTATTTAGGAAGCTTCTAAAGAATGTTCCCATATAGTTTTTCAAAAGGCCTTTAGTATTAATTGATCCTCCCCATAACCTTCACTTTACCCTACTGGCCCACCCCCTCCTTATTTAATCTACCTGTTTTAGTTTCCCCTTTATCTTTTTATAACATTATATTCTACTTCCATTTCCTTGAAAGATCCCCTTCTTTTTCCCAATGGTCCCTTACAAGCTCCCTAACCTGTGTGGTAACTCTAAATAAAATCTAAAGCTTAAATATTAACACCCACATATAAAATATGCAAATATTTTTATTTCTGAGCTGTTACCTCACTGAATATATTCCTATCTATGTCCATCCACTTACTTGTGTATTTAATAATTTCGTTTTCTTAACAGCTAAGTAATATTCCATTTATAAATGCACCACATTGTCATTATTTCATTATTTTGTTATTTCATTATTTCAGTTGATGGACAACCAGCCTGTTTCCAATTTTTGGCCATTATGAGTAGAACAGCAATGAATGTGCATAAGCAAGTGTCTCTGTAGTAGAAACCTTTGGGTATATGCCCAAGTATTGGATAGCTACATCTTTTGGTAGGTCTATTTCATTCAGTGAGGATCCTCCACTGTGGTTTGCATAGTAGCTGTACAAGTTTGCATTCTTACCAATGATGGATGAGTGTTTCCCTTTCTCTAGAAACCCTTTGGCCAAAAATTCAGCAAGATGTAACTCTTTGCTAGCACTAAGGATTTTACTTGGTGGGTGGTTAGTTTGATAGGATGGTTGGGAAGGAGGAAAAGGAAGGGAGAAATGCACCAATTATATTATAATTCCTAAAATAAAATAAAAATAATAAAATATTTGTTCTGTGCCTTTGACTTATTTCTTCTTCTTCTCCTCCTTCTTTGATACATTTTATTTGTAGATTTGTTTAGTTTGTTTTTGCATATTCATAATGTCCCAGATTTCCTGAATATTCTGTGCCTAAAAATTTTAAGATGCAATATTTTGACTGAGTTATACATTTCTTCTATTTTATTATGTTCAGGACCTGAAATTCTCTCTTCTATGCCATTTAATCTGTTGATGAGGCTTACCTAAGTTTTTTGTTGTTGTTGTTTGATTTCCCAAGTTTTTCATTTTGAGTTTATTTCAATTTGGCTTTTCTTAGGAATTCTATTTCTATTTTGTTTATTTTCTATTGCTATTTTCATTGTTGTTTTGTTTTGTTTGAGACATGGTGTCTCTGTGTACCCTTGGTTGTCTTGGAACTCACTTTGTAGACCAGGCTGCGCTCAAATTCATAAAAATCTGCCTGCCTCTGCCTCCCAAGTGCTGGACTAAAGGTATGCTACCACCTCCCAGCTTAAATTCTATTTCTTTTTGAATGCTACTTTCAAATATTAAATTGTTTTCCTTATTTCATTTGTTTGTTTTCCATGGTCTTAATTGAGGCGTTTATTTATATTCTCTTGAAAGTCCTTGAAAATATTAATAGTTGCTGTTTTGAAGTCTTCAACTTGTGCTTCAGTGAAATTGCTTCCCTCAGGGCATATTGCAATAGGCTTCCTGGCTTCTCAGGAGGCATATTGTTTTGGCTGTTCATTATTTTGGACTTAGGTCTAGGCATCTAGAGTTGTGACATGTATAAGTTTCTTGGTATAGCTATCTTGTCTTTATTTAGTTATTTAGTTATTTGTTAAGTGTTCAGTTCTCTAAGGAAACTTCTATTATTTCTAGCAGTGCAGGGCTACTAGTAACAAACTTCCTTAATTTCTGCTTGTCTGAGAAAATGTTTTTCCTTAACCTTTAAAGAATAACTTTTACGACTCAGGATTCTAGTTTGATATGGTTTATACCTCTCAAATTCTAAAGTATACTGTACTTTCTTTTTACTTTCATACTTTCTGAGAAGGCAGATATAAGTCTTATATTTTAAGTAAGGTCTATTATTCCTCTGACTTCTTTGAATATTGTTCCTTTACCTTTGGTTTTCTGTGATTTGTATGATAAACCTAGCCTTAATTTTGTTTGGTTTGATTTGTTTTCATCTGATGTTCATCTGGATTATCTGTTTGGACATTAGGTGAGCTCCCCACATCTATGATTTGATATCTGATATTAACTTGAATAAATTCTTAGTCATTTTTTTGCTTCAAATATTCCTTTTATTCCTTATTTTCACCCTTAATACTCACACTAGGCATATGTTACATGTTTTCAGTTGCCCCATGGTTTATGGATTTTCTTTCTACATCACAAAGTTTTCAGGTTTGGGGATTTCTTGTTTTTATTTTTGTTTTGTTTTATTGGGAATTTCTACTAACATATTCTCAAGCTTAAGCTCTTATCTTGCCCACTTCTGGTCTTCATTACAGACACACACGGGTTCAGGTTTTCCTTATAAGGCTGGGTTTGTACAAATGTTCTGCTTGAAAGTCTCTTACCTGCTAGGATGTGATTCTCTATATTTGTCCCATTAATTCAATTTAAGGCTCAGTGATTTTCAACAGCATGTCAGTTCTCTGTTATATTTAAAAAAGATTGCTGTTTTAAAGTTTGCTTAATTGTTTAGAATGGGATTTTGAATCCTACGCTAATTACATGCCAAGGCAGAAACCTGAAGTCCTGTCTTCCACTTTGAATACCAATTTTACACATGCATAATTCTGCAACATCATGTTTTGATGTATTAACTCACTGAGTTATGCAGATCTCCCCATTCCATTGCACAGCCTAAAAATACAACCTTCATTAAATATTACTGAATGATTTCATCAAGAAGCTATGTAGTTATGGCAATAAGAACAAAATTTCCAAAATTCTAATTTTAATCTGAAAGCTTCAATTTCATCATTGGTCACACATATTCTCAACTGTTTGTGATGAAATAAGTGGTTCATCTCATTAATTATTTAGAAAAGAGGTCTGTAAGATGTTGATGTTTTGAATAACCAAAGCTGCTCTGTTTATTGTTCCTTTTTAATAAATGTGATATTCCATGAAAATAGCTAGTTTGGCTCACAATTAAAACATATAGCAACCATCATATTTCTTTATGCTGCAAAGAGTACCAAATGATCAAATTCATGCTCAAGATTTATCAAATTATAATTTTAATAATTTCTTGATGGACATTTTATAGTAAAATTGACTTTTTAATTGATACCCATGCAACTGCTGTGCTGGAAAACTTATAAAATATGGCATATAAAATTCTGTACAGTATATAATGCTTAAAATGAAAACAGAAACATTACTGAATCTTGTATTATTACTTGCTATTTTAGAGTGTACTCTCTCTACTTCTGTTAAACAATCAGTATGAAGCAGTATGCTGTGTTGTATTCAGATAGCTGCTTCAACGCTTGCTCACAGGAGCCTGGTATAGCTATCCCCTGAGAGGCTCTGCCAGCATCAGACCAATACAGATGGGGATGCTCCCCATCGACTGAACTGGGGACCCCTATGGAAGAGTTAGGGGAAAGGAATTAAGGAGCTGAAAGGGATTGCAACCCCACAGGAAGACCAACAGTATTAACTAACTAGATCCCCCCTCCAGAGCTCCTAGGGACTAAACCACCAACCAAAATGTACACATGGTGGGACCCATGGCTCTAGATGCATATGCAGCAGAGCATGGCCTTGTCTGACATCAATGGGAGGGGAGGCCCTTGGTCCTGTGAAGGCTTGATGCAGGCATAAGGGGATGTTAGAGTGGTGAAGCAGGAGTAGGTGGGTGGGTGGGTGAAGGAACACCCTCATAGAGACAAAGAAGAGAGGGGATGGGATGGAGGAGTTGCAAAGGGGATAGCATTTGAAATGTAAATAAATAAAATAACCAATTAAAAAAAAAGATAGCTACACAGTAAAGAAAAAAAAAAAAAAAACGACAGCTGCTTCCCACACTTAATGTTTGCTGTGCTTCTTAGCTGAATTGATACATACCAGCTTGGTTTGTGTAAGTATGCTACATAATAGTCAAACAAGAATAGTGACTAAAGTTATATTTCTTAGAATGTACATCTTAAATTCCATCTCCACTCCAATTTTCAGCAAAAACCCTATATTTAGAGACTACTTGGATGTCAATTATGTGATCTTATAGAATTCAACTACTCTGAATCTCAGTTTCTCACCTATAAAATGGGATTATTTGAAAAGTATTATAAAAGGTAAACATACTCTAAGTATGTAACATCACCTGGTACATTTCAGATGTTAGTTCTCAGTATTTAAAAATGGAAAACCAAAACAAAACAATGCTGATGACCTTGAATTAATTCAGTCTAGTGAAGGCAAAAGAAAAGTCATACTTATTTGAAGCCATATGAGATTGCAATGTGGGCAAACACAGTTAAAATTATTGCTGAAAATGTGCTTTCAGGTTATACAAAAATGGAAATGGTAGCTTTAAATGGCAAAGGTGTTGGTAATTGTATCATTTGATATTCAGAAACTGTGATTGAGACTGACAAAAAAATAAGCTACCATGTAATAACTATTATTATTATATTTACTTATTTATGTATATGAGTGCTCTACTTGCATGTATGCCTCCATGAGAGAAGAGGGCATCAGATCCTATTACAGATGGTTGTAAACCATATGTGGTTGCTGGGAATTGAACTCAGAACCTCTGGAAAAGCAACTATTTCTCTTAAACACTGAGCTATCTCTCCAGCCCCAAGAACATATATTTTAAAAGATCAGATCCAGAGAAAGACTAGAAAGCCTTCCTCATCTGGGCCACACACAATGAATAGCATTCATATGACTGTAATTCCAGCACACAGAGTCACGTTTAAGATCACCTTGAACTAGACCATAAATTTTAGGTCAGTCTTAGAAGGAAAGAAGGAAAAAAGAAAGGGAGGAAGAGAGGGAAGGTAGGAGGGAGGGAAGGAGGGAGGTAAGAGGACTCTTACTTTTCTCATCTCTGTGACAAAATATCTTGTAAGAAAGAGTTTGTCTTTGCTTACAGTTTGAATGGATACAGTCCATCATGGCAGTGAATATATGGCAGCAGGTTTATGAGACATTTGGTCACGTTGCATCTGAAGTCAGAAGCAGAAAGCAGATAAATGATCAGGCCATAAAACCTCAAGTTTCAACCCCAGGGACCCACTTCTAGCAATGTTATGCCTCCTAAAGTTCTCCCCAACCTTCCAAAACAGCACAAATACATGGAAACCAAATTGGTATGTTATGGAGTCCATTTGGATCCAATCAAACACCAGGTCAATTTGGATGACAAATTTTATTTTAACCAAGCCACTACTGACAGATCAGGGCTGCAGAACAGACTCAGGAACTGAACTGGAACCATGAGCCAGAGTATTACAGAATATTTAAGCTTGAAAACCTCAAACATCTGTGCCAAGTTAGAGTTATATTTCCCCACCAATCAGGATTTAGGGATAAGGGCTTTCCTAATGTGGTTGATACAGAATGTAGGTTTTACAGTCCATCCAATCAAATCCATTTGTTCTTTTGTAGTTCGGAACAGTCATTATGTTTTGGGAACAAAGGATGAATACTAGGAGCTGTGGTTAGCAACAGTCATTATGTTATGGAACAGAAGATGATTAACAGACAACGTTCAGCTATTGGGAAGTTCCCAGCTCCTCTAGGGATTGGGACATTGAACTTTGTTTCTTTCCCCCTATGATTAAATGGAAAACAAAATGGCAATACTTAGGACGAGTTTCTTTTGCTTGTTAGCAACAGTTAAATGGGAGCATCTCAGTGACTTTCCATACATTAGGTGTAAGCTCAAACTTCGGTTAGTTTCTGGGAAGAAATCAACTATACTTCATAAATCTATTACATAGCAAAATGAACAGTTTTTCCAAAGTTGATACACATTCAGGGTTATGATCTGCAGTCTCACTTCAAGGTTCTACTGGCTGAAATCTGATTTACGTGGCCTCTCAACTTGTAACTAGTTAAGATTTTGTTGCCTTGGCATAAGCCATGGCCATCTGGAAAGAGGAAACTTGAACTGAGAAAATGCCTCCACTAGATTGGTCTACATGCAAGTCTGGGGGGAGGCATTTTATTGACTAAGGACTCTGATATGGGAGGCCCCAACCCATTGTAGGTGATGGTACCTCTGGCTTCTATGGAAAAGCAGGCTGGGCAATCCATGAAAAACAAGCCAGTAAGAAGTATTCCTCCATGGCCTCTGTGTCAGTTCCTGTCTCCAAGTTCCTCTCCTGACTTCCCTAAATGATGAAATGTAAATTGTAAGGCAAAATGAGCCATTTCTACCCAAGTTATTTTCAGTCATGGTCTTTATCACAGCAATAGAATGTAAACAAAGACACAACTGCATTTTACATTTCCTAAATCAATGTTATTCCATTTTTTTTCCTCTACAGGTTTGACAGGGTATAATAATGGCTAAAGTTAGCAAGATGAAAGATAATTATGTTCCTGCCTGCCAGGCAGAAATGAGGATATTCTAAAGAAATACTCCTGGCCCTCTCTTTGACCATCAAATTATTGAAACAATGGACCTAAGAAATTAGTTTCCTTAGGATTCTAATGACAAGAAGAGAAAATGGCTAACAGAGGACGAACTTATCTCCTATTAGGAAATTGGAGCTCAGACAGTGGTTCCGAGTTCCGCACCTTGGTGGGACTATTTAGTTATGCATTGATCTCGCCTTCTTTTTAAGCTTTACACTCATGTTGGGACCCTGAAGACAGACATGTAAGAATCAATGGACCTCTGTCCCTTTTCTCAGTATGGCCCACAGAATTTCTCTCTCTCTCTCTCTCTCTCCTCCCCCTTCTCCTTCCTCCTCCCCTTCTGTCTTAGACAGGGTTTCTATTCCTGCACAAACATTATGACCAAGAAGCAAGTTAGGGAGGAAAGGATTTATACAGCTTCCATATTGCTGTTCATCACCACAGGAAGTCAGGACTGGAACTCAAGCAAGTCAGGAAGCAGGAGCTGATTTAGAGGCCATGGCTTGCTTTCCCTGGCTTGCTCAGCCTGCTCTCTTATAGAATCCAATACTACCAGCCCAGGGATGGCACCACCCACAAGGGACCCTCCCCTCCCCCTTGATCACTAATTGAGAAAGTGCCTTACAGCTAGATCTCACGAGGTGATTCATCAAGGGAGGCTCCTTTCTCTGTGATAACTCCAACATCATTCAAGTTGACACACAAAATCAGCTAGTACACCTTCCCTTTCCCCCTCTCCCCATTGTTAATTTGGCTTTGTTAACTGGCCTATCAAGGACAGATCTTTGACTTGTTAGGTACATGTTCTGATCTTTACTCCAGTAACAGTCTGCTACATATTATTTTCCTGTGGCTTCTAAAATAAGTTAGCACAGAGTTGGTGGCTTTAAATAATCATTCTCTTACTTTGTGGAAGTTAGAAGATAAAAATCAATTTCACTTAGGAAAAAAAATCAATGCATCATCTGGGTCATAATTGCTCCACATTTTCAGAGTCCTCTTTACAGTTATCACATAATATTGATAGATTCTAGGGATGAAAACTTGATAAATTTAAAACCTTTTAATCAGTCTATTATGGACAGAGAGTAGGGAAAGGAATTCCAAACATTAACTTAACCTTAAAACATTTTGAACAATGTAACTTCAACAACCATCAAAATCATATATTATTAAGACACTAAAAGGCACAGAGACAGTATCCAAATTAACAAAATCAGAAATTAAAAAGGAGACATAACAACAGAAACTGAGGAAATTAAAAAAAAGTTAGGTCATACTTCAAATGCCTATACTCCACAAACTAGAAAATCTAAATGAAATTAATGATTTTCAAGACTGATACCACTTACCAAAGTTAAATCAATACCAGGTAAACTATATAAACAGTTCCCTTAAGGAAATAGAAGCAGTCATTAAAATTCTCCCAGAGTCCTACAAGAAAAATAATAGCTAATATCAATACAGCACAAACTATTCCACAAACTAGAAATATATGGAACACTACCTAATTACTTCAATGAGGCCACAATCACCCTGATACTTAAGCCACACAAAGATTCAACAAAGAAAGAGAACTTCAGACCAATTTCACTTATGAACATTAACACAAAAATACTCAATAAAATTCTCACAAACTGAATCCAGGAACACATCAAAAACTTGATCAACATGATCAAGTAGGCTTCATCCCAGGGATGTAGGGGTGGTTCAATATATGAAAATGTATCAACATAGTCCACTATATAAACAAACTCAAAGAAAAAAAGCAAATGATCATCTCATTAGCTGCTGAAAAAGCCTCTGACAGAATTCAATACCCCTTCATGTTAAAAGTCTTGGAGAGATCAGGGATTCAAGGCACATACCTAACCATAATAAAAGCATTATACAGCAAACCAGTAGCTAACATCAAACTAAATGGAAAGAAACTGAAGCAATCTCATTAAAATCAAGGAGAAGACCAGGATGCCCACTCTCTCCCAATCTATTCAATATGTAACTTGAGGTTTTAGCTAGAGCAATAAGAAACTAAAAGATATCATCCAGGGGATACAAAAAAGGAAGAAGTCAAAGTATCACTTTTTGCAGATATGATAGCATCATCATAAGCGACCCCAAAACTTCTGCCAGAGAACTCCTATAGCTAATAAACACCTCCAGCAAAATGGCTGGATACAAAATTAATTTGAAGAAATCAGTAGCCTTCCTTTATACAAATGATAAATGAGCAGAAAAAGAAATTAGGGAAACAATACCTTTCACAATAGTCACAAATAATATAAAATATCTTGGTGTAACTCTGACCAAGCAACTGAATGGCATGTATGACAAGAATTTCAAGCCCCACAAGAAAGAAACTGAAAAAGATATCAGAAAATGGAAAGACTTCTATTGCTCATGGATAAAACAGTGAAAACGGCCATCTTACCAAAAGAAATCTACAGATTCAATGCAATCCCCATCAAAATTCCAACAAAAATCTTTATAGACCTTTAAGGAGCAAGTCTCAACTTCATATGGAAAAATAAAATAACCCAGGATAGCCAAATCAGCCTTAAAGAACTTCTGGAGGAATCACCATCACTGACCTCAAGCTGTACTGCAGAGCAATAGTGAGAAGAACTGCATGGTATTGGTACTGAAACAGACATGTTGATCAATGGAATTGAATCAAAGACCCAGAAATAAACCCACACACCTATGAACACTTGATTTTTGATAACAAAGCCCAAACCACACAATGGAAAAACATCTTCAACAAATGGTGCTCGTCTAACTGGATGTCTGCATATAGAAGGATGCAAATAGAGCATATTTCTAACCCTGTACAAAACTCAAGTCTAAGTGGATTAAGGACATAAACATAAAACTGGACACACTAAATATCAAAGAAGAGAAAGTGGGGAAGAGCCTTGAATGCATTGCTACAGGAGACAACTTCCTGAAATGGATCAGGCTCTAAGATCACCAACTGATCAATGGGACTTCATGAAACTGAAAAGCTTCTGCAAGACAAAGGACACTGTCAATAGGACAAAATGGCAGCCTACAGATTGGGAAAAGATTATCACTAACCCTATATCCAACAGAGGGTTAATATTCAAAATATATAAAGAACTCAATAAGTTCGACCCAATTTAAAGTTGGGGTACAGAGCTAAACAGAGAATTTTCAACATAGGAATCTCAAATGGCCAACAAGCACTTAAAAAATGCTTAACACCCTTGGTCATCAGGGAAATGCAAATCAAAACAACCCAATCAGAATGGCTAAGACTCTAAAAAACTCAAGCAGCAGTGCATGCTGGCAAGGATGTGCAGAAAGGGGAACACTCCTCCATTGCTGGTGGGATTGCAAACCAGTACAACCACTCTCAGAAAATGGGAAATAGTTCTACCTGAAGACATAGCTATACCACTTCTGGGCCTATACCCAAAAGATGTTTCACAATACCACAAGGATATGTGCTCTACTATGTTCATAGCAGCTTTATTGGTAATAGCTAGAAACTGGAAACAACCCAGACATCCCTCAACTGAAGAATGGATAGAGAAATATAGTTTGCTACAGGCAAATGGATAGAACTAGAAAATATCATCTTGCATGAGGTAACCCAGTCCCAAAAGGACATGTATGATATAAACTCACTGATAAGTAGATATTACCTATAAAGTACAGAATACTCATGATATACCCCACAGACCCAAAGAAGTTAAACAAGAAGGGAGGCCCAAGTGAGGATGCTTCAATCTCACATTTAAGGGGGAACAAAATAGTCATAGAAGGTAGAGAGAGGGAGGGAAGTGCTTGGGAGAGGGGAGGGGGAAGGGGGCAGGATTAGGTGTGAGAGAGATAGGAGTTAGCGGCTTTTTTTATTGATATATTTTTTATTTACATTTCAAATGATTTCCCCTTTTCTGGGTCCCCACTCCCCACAAGTCCCATTAGCCCTCTTTCATCCCCCTGTTCTTCCATCCACCCCTTCCCACTTCCCTGTTCTGGAATTCCCCTATACTCTTGCACTGAGTCTTTCCAGAACCAGGGGCCACTCCTCCATTCTTCTTGTACCTCATTTGATGTGTGGATTATATTTTGGGTATTCCAGTTTTCTAGGCTAATATCCATTTATTAGTGAGTGCATACCATGACTGATCTTTTGAGTCTGGGTTACCTCACTTAGTATGATGTTCTCCAGCTCCATCCATTTGTCTAAGAATTTCATGAATTCACTGTTTCTAATGGCTGAATAGTACTCCATTGTGTAAATATACCACATTTTTTGTATCCATTCCTCTGTTGAGGGACACCTGGGTTCGTTCCAGCTTCTGGCTATTATAAATAGGACTGCTATGAACATAGTGGAACATGTATCCTTATTACATGCTGAAGAATCCTCTGGATATATGCCCAGTAGAGGTATAACAGGGTCCTCAGGAAGTGTCATGCCTAGATTTCTGAGGAACCGCCAGATTGATTTCCAAAGTGGTTGTACCATCTTGCAATCCCACCAGCAGTGGAGGAGTGTTCCTCTTTCTCCACATCCTCGCCAACACCTGCTGTCTCCTGGGTTTTTGACCTTAGCCATTCTGACTGGTGTGAGGTGAAATCTCAGGGTTGTTTTGATTTGCATTTCCCTAATGATTAATGATGTTGAACATTTCTTAAGGTGTTTTTTTTTTGTTTGTTTGTTTGTTTTTGTTTTTTTTTTTTAGGAGGAATCTTTAGGAAGTCCCAGAGACCTGAGATGGGGGAGTCAATTCGGGTGACCTTGGCCAAGATGCCTAACAGTGAGGACATGGAACCTGAAGAGGCCACCTCCTGTAGTCAGGCAGTAATTCCCCAGTGGAGGGATAAGGACACCAACCCACCCACAAAACTTTCGACCAAAAACCTGTCCTCTCTAAAAGAATTTCAGGGACAAAGATGGAGCAGAGACTGAAGGAATGGCCATCCAATAACTGGCCCAACTTGAAACTTATCCCATGGGCAAGCACCAATCCCTGACATTATTAATGATATGTTTGCAGACAGGAGCCTAGTATAACTGTCCATTGAGAGGCTCTACCCAGCAGCTGACTGAAAGAAATGCAGAGATCCAAAACCAAACATTGGACAGAGGTCAGAGACTCTTATGGAAGAGTTTGGGGAAGGATTGAAGGCCCTGATGGGAATGGGAAACCCACAGGAAGACCAACAAAGTCAATTAACCAGGACCCCTGGGAGCTCTCAGAGACTAAGCCACCAACCAAAGAACACACATAGCTTTGAAGGAGGCCCCCAGCAGATAT
Source organism: Apodemus sylvaticus (assembly GCF_947179515.1). Taxonomy (NCBI): domain Eukaryota; kingdom Metazoa; phylum Chordata; class Mammalia; order Rodentia; family Muridae; genus Apodemus; species Apodemus sylvaticus. Next base: position 56,445,722 of record NC_067495.1, on the reverse strand, counting down.
ATAGAAGACATGCAGCTCAGTCTCCATATGCCCCACCCCAACAACTGCAGTGGAGGCTCTCCCTAAAGCTGTAGCCTGACTGTGGTATCTCTTCCTCAACAGGGCTGCCGTGACTGGCCTCAGTGAGAGAATGTGCCTACCCTGGCAGAGACTTCCAGCATGTGGGAATACGAGGGGACGCATCTCAAAGGAGAAGGGGAGTGGTGATGGAGGAGGGTCTCTGTGAGGGAGTAACCTGGAGGGTTCAGAGTTTGATGTAAATAAAATACATTAATTTTAAAAAGACACTTAAATCTAAGTCTCTCTCTTGCTTGCTCAGACACTATTATACACAACTCTTTCCCTTTCTAAGTGCTTGTACCTATTGAAAGCTTTTCTTTACTCCAATTTTGCTCCATACTGACTCTTGCAAAATTCTTTTTAATTTGTATATATAATTATCTCATATTTTTGAAATTAAAATATAATTACATACTTTCCCCTTTATCTTTCCTCCCTTCAATTCTTATATCCCCACTACTTGTTCTCTATCTCAACTACAAGGCATCCTCTGGTCTTTTTCTTTAATTGTTGTTACATTTGCACATATTCACTAGGAATATATATGTACATATCCCTACACATGTAAATATAATCTGTTCAGCCCTTAATGTTACTTGTAACAGGATGCCTGGGTGAGATTGCATCTTCTAGATATATGAAGGAAGCCACACCTATAATACTGCAACAGTAAGGCTGCCTAAACAATACCTACATAAGAGTAACAGCAACTGACATGATAATATGGAATAGGAAAGGCATACTGAGCCCCAATACTAGACAAAGAACTGCAAGCAAATAACAAATGCTGAGAGCCAGAGAAATAGTTTTCCCCAGGGAAAAGTTCTACAATTAGTTATCTAACACCAAGCAGTCAGTTCTGAAATCATATACATATAACTAATATTGTATGAATTTTTTTCTGTAGTGTATATCAAGAATTTAGGCTGAATAAGGTTTTCTAAAAAGAATTATTCAGGGTGCTTTAGCTGTCATTGTAGGGCTGGCTGCATGTCTCACTGATCCTGACAGCAGATGTGCTAGACACTGCTCTAAATAGATTACATATATTAACTCATTTATTTCTTATAACTCTATCATGAATAGATTATGTGTTAATTATCAATATTTTCCAGGAGAAGAAGTAAGGAACAAATTAAGTAACCCATTCATAATCACAGATTTCAGTACACTGTGAGGTCAAATTTAAACACAGGCAATCTGGCTCTGGAGCACCTAACAGTCACTATGGTATCTTTATAGGACATTAGGAAATGGATGACACATTCAGGAGGTGAAAAAGAATATCCTTAAGTTACTAAATTATTATCAAGTAGAAGAGGTATACATTCTGCATCATTATTCAAAACCAGACCAAGAATGTGGGCTGCAAATTATACCATTTGAAGTTTTTACTACATCATTATGAATCTTCTGCTCTGAGTATAAATCTCCCATCAATGGAAACTGAGCAGAAGACGGATGAACAGGTAACTTTTTTAATGTTCTAAAATCTAGATGAGAGCTAAGGACTATACATCACTCTTGAGGTAAACTAAATAGTCATGGGGGCAGGGTAGGCCTATCTACACAGTTTTTGCATGCTGATGTTAGAACTGTACTTTACATGAGGACTAACTGCCTAGGCACAGCTTGACTAACCAAAATACTTGCTAACTATCCTTTTCCTCATTAGAAAGGCAATTCTATATAATTTGCTTTGTGAAACTGAAAACATGCATCTGATGCCATGATACATCCTAAAACTCCAAATGAAAACAGAAAAGGGGAGCAAACCTGGTCTAGTTTCATTTTGGTTGCTATCAAAATGTATTTTGAAGAAAAAAAAAAAACAACTTGGAAGGAAAAGTGTACTTTAGCCCAAATTCCAAGATATGGTCTATTATAGTAGAGAGTCAAGGTAGCAGTAACTTAAAACAGCTAGTCATATCACATTCACACTCAAGAGTAGAGAAAAGAATACAGGAATTCCTACTTGTGTTCACCTTTCTCAATATTATTCCACAGTGGCCGAACCCTTACTTAGGGAATAGTGCCATCCACACTAGACTAAGTCTTTCCACATCAATTCATGTAATCAAGACATTTCCCCCAGATCTGGCCATAGGCAAACCTAATCTAAACAATCCCCTGATGAGATTCTCTTTCCATGTGATTCTAAATCATATCAAGTTGACAAAGTAACCATACATATGGACCACTCAAATAGCCCTTAGTTTTAGCTGTCCGTCCTTTAGGTGCCCAGTATTCCCTCTTCCCTCCAATTCTCTATTTTCGGCTTCTTAAAATATGCACATATATGAAAGAAACCTAAATGGGAACATCAAATAAAAGAGGGGAAACAAAGCCCCAACTAGATATACCTCTTACTACCAAATGAAACTTCCAGTGCTGGGAATAGGTTATATCTAATTTTATTGTTAACCAAATGGGCTACATGGAAACATTCACACACACAGAAAACCCCAAGGCTATTGATTGTTTCCCACAAACTGATGGTAAGGTTAAAGGCAAGCTGGTGCCTACCTAGAGCCTTCACCCATACTGATGTGTTCATGGTACTCTGCCCATTACAGAGCAGAAAGATAAATACCAACCCATCTACAACCCTTCAATCTACAATGGTGACCTGCCTGCAAGATACGCTGATACAAGGCTGGGCAGTGATGGCTCATGCCTTTAATCCCAGCACTTGGGAGGCAGAAGCAGGCAGATTTCTGAGTCCGAGGCCAGCCTGGTCTATAGAGTGAGTTTTAGGACAGCCAGGGCTACACAGAGAAACCCTGTCTCGGAAAACAAACAAACAAACAAAAAAGATATGCTAATGCAATATGGACATAAGCGTGTGAGAGTAATCAACAACTACGGATTTAAGGCCCACTCCATGAGATGGAACCCATGCTTGATAATGCCCAGGTGCCCAAGAACCCACTGGCTAGGCCATGGACCCAGGGTAAAACTAAATACTATGGTCCTGCTAAAGGAACATAGCAATAAAATGATTCCTAATGGTGCTCTGCCATACTCATAGATTAGTATTTTGCTCAGCCTTCCTCAGAGAAGGTGCCTCCTGTAGTAGATGGGGACAAATACAAAGACCCACAACTGGGCAATGTGCAGAAAAGGAAAGACCTTGAAACACTCAGTCCTAAATGGAAGGTTTTCATCAAATCCCTCCCCTCAGGGCTCAAGGAATTCTGTGGAAGAGGAGGCAGAAAGACTGTAAGAGCTAGTGACGAGGAGGTAACCAAGGAAACAAGGCTACGATTCATAATAGTATGCATGTTTTACATCATTGCTAAGTGCAAAAGTATTTCATAAATATGTATCTTCACTGTGTCCAATGAACTGTGGTATTTTTAATGTCTCATTCACTTTTGAAATACTGTTGAGTAGAACTCATGAGCTTGGTTTCATAATTTAATCAATGAGTTTCAACTTATATTTTAAAATGCTTGAGCTAAGACCACTTTTTGCTTGTTGTTTCCAAAGCATTTCTGGTTTTATGCTGACAAAAATAGAAGTTTTCTGTCCTTCCCTGATCATCTTGACTTATGATCTTTCCTTTCACATTATCTCAGCAACACTGTCCCATAGTTAAACTTTTATTTACATCACAAAGACTTTTAAAATTGCATGCATTTATTAGTTTGCACTTATTTGTTTTAACTACATGCATATGTATGTGCATGCATGCTATGTTGTGGAGGTTAGAGGATAACTTGTGGGAGTGCCTCTCTCCTTCCCTTTACCATGAGGCTGTCAGAGATCAAACTCACCATCATGCTTGGTAAGTTATTGGTGTTGCCTTTGCTGATTGAGCCAACTCACAGGCCCCCAAATCTCATTTTCATGGAATCTATTTCACCTTTAGTAACTCTAGATTATAAACATTAGTAAAATTCACTAATTATGTGTTCATCTCATACTTTTCACTTAATCGTCTTTTATAACCCTTCATGTGTGTGTGTATATATATATGAAAATATTCATAATTATCCATCCCACATATCTTCAGCTGCCCTAGAAATCTTTTTCTTGGCAAACAGCCAAAACTAGATAAATCAAAATAACTCATTAAATTTGTCAAACAATTCAGAAGGCATAAAGCAAAGTCATAAAGGTGACCAGAGCAGAGAAGGACAGATCTTGTAGCTTTTTATGGACTATCAGTGGCCTGCAAGGTGAAAATGAATTTATAGTGCATCATTTGGATGTCAGAGTTCAAAGAATATAGTGAGGAAGTTTATCTATAATGAAGGGAAGATACCTATTATGAGATTTCAAAACTTAATGTAAAAATCAAGACATCTGTCAGAAGGCCATACTGCTGGACACACAACTTACATTATTGAAGAAGAAAAAACAACCAAACTAGTTTCCAACTTGATGCTTCACCCCTACTTGCTAGCATTTATGGTTCTGGAAGGTACTTGGCATATTATCAGAGGAGAAAAGTAAGGATCAATTTCACCTAGCTACAAATCCTGGAATCTACAACAGAGACCTGCCTACAAAATTTATGAATGCAATACTGGCACAAAGCTTGTGGCAGGACCAGCTACTTTTTAAAGGTAGATTTAAGGCCCATTCCATGAGACAAAACCTACAACTCACACTGATAAAGTAGCCAGGAACCTCAGACTAGACAGGTCACAGGCCTTGGGGAAAACTTGTTACTATTATTCTGCTAAAGGACCATAGCAATAAAATGAATCCTTACAACATACCACAGACCAGGTCCTCAGTCAACCCTCATCAGAGAACCTTCTGTCAATGGGTTTTAACTAAGAGAGCCTCAGCTGGGCAATATGTAAAGCGAAAGAAACTTTGGAGCAGTCAGTCCTAAATGGGATGCCTTCATCAAACCCCTTCCCTCAAGGTTCAGGAATCTATGTGGAAGAAGAGGTGGAAATATTTTATGTGTCAGAGGTGCTGGGTGACATTAAGGAAACAACATCATCCTGATACACACAACTCACAGAGACTGTGACATAACACAGAAAAAAATCTGAACAAATTCAAGCCAGACAATCTCACCACTAATCAGGAAACTATTTGCAACTGATACCTACTGGGAAAGGGAAAATCAGTTTTCTTCTATGGAGTGTCATGCCCCAGGGCCAGTCCCCTAAGTACTTGGCCATCACAAGACAAACTCCATGACTTTCCTGTGTGCTATTTGTTTTGCTTTGTTATTTTGTCTTATTGGGATTTTGTTTGTTTTTAATTCATTTGGGGGTTTATTTTTGTTTTATTATTGTTTTGAGAAAGGGTGAAGGGAGTATGAAGTTTGGTGGAAACAAAAGTTTGAAGGAGCTGGATGAGAGGAAAGCATATAATCAAAGCATACCATCTGAAAATTCAAATAAAAAATGAAGTATTTCATGGTTTATACTATTAACTAAAAGAATGATTTCCTAATAAAACCAACAGTTTAAATGGGATTAAGAGTTTCCTAAACAGTAGCCAAAATGCCTAAGAGGGAATGAGAAATTACTCTTTGTATCAAGAGCTATGGAAGTCCTAAGCTGAATGAGAAAAGATAATTAACTGAACAAAAATACAAAGATAACTTTAAGAAGTTAAAGAGAGAGAATATGAGAGTTACTGAAGAGAGAAAGGGAATAGGGAAAGTTAAATAAATATATTTTAATTAAAATAAAAATCTGTTTATTGAAAAAAGCCACATAAAATTCTTCAACAAGCAATTAAAAGTAATCTTGAAACAAATGCAAAAATATTGGAAAATATCAGCAAAGAAATGAGTCAATTTAAAAACCTAAATGCAAATTGTATGACTAATAAATCACAATAGCTAATGTCTTTTAAATAGCTATCTGAACTCGAATAGTAGAGTGCAGATAAAACAACAGAGTTATCAAAGTTGAAGGCAGAATTTAGGTATAATTTATCTGGTCTTAATGAGAAAAAAATAGGGGAAACACAGACTCCTAGGCATCTGTGGAGCATAGCAAATGATCAAAAATTTGTATTGTCACAGATCTAGATCTCTAGAAGAAAAAAATGGAATGAAAAGAAAGCAATAAAATAGAGTCTGCTTATGAGAAGAAGCTGGTAGAGAAGAAAATCTGAGACCTTCCTTTCTACAGTGGGGAACCAAAATTCAACATTAATCCGGTAGACTGATTTTCTCCAAGAGAAATCCAGAAACTAGCTAATAGGTTCCTGCATCTCAGGCAAGCATGAATCCAGTCATACTAAAGTCCAGATGAAAGGCTGTGGTACTTACTCGCCATGATCTCTCTGTCCGGCTCAGCACAGTATCATTGGAGAAAACGCAACTGTTGGTTTCTTCCTGGAGAGGGAAAAAATAAAAGACTAAACATATGTTGAACATACGGACTTACAGGGGTGGGGGTGTGTCTGTGTATGTGGAGCTAAGTTATATCTACGCTGAGGAGAAGCACTGGTATTAAAGGGTGCCAGGTGCAGGGGCCATTGAAAATAACACAAATATTTAGGCTAAACCCCCACCCCACCACCCCTACAAAGTGTGGAACAACAGAGAAAAAATTTCCAACTCTAAAATTCTCCTTGAGAAGGAAAAGAGTTGGAACTTATGTCTAAATTCTGTCTTTTCAGAGAGCTACCCAAGGTAGAGTCTCAAATACCACCACTTTAAGAACACTCTAAAAGCACTCTTAAGAACCAGAATTATCATGTCTAAAAGGCAACTGAGAATAAAATGGATTTCTATGCCTTGCTGCTGCTCCATTTGAAATGTAGTAGAACAGAGTTTAATACAACTTAGTGACTTCTATTTTAAGGGAAAGGGAAGAACAGAGCAGGGTGAGTGTTCAAATTTCTATTTTTTTAAAAAGCTGCTTCCCATAGAAATGATATCTGTTTCACCAGTAAACTCACTGTTTCAACACATTTTTAATTAAAATAGAATTATATCACATTCCTTCTTCCTGTTCCTCCCATCAGATCCTCCCACGTGTTCTCCCTCTAACACCTCCCCTGCTCTCAAAATAATAGTCTTTTTTCTTTGATTATTATTGTTAAATACATTCATATATATATATATATATATATGCACAAATATATAAATACAACATGCTAAGTTTTGTTTTCTGTTTGTATATGGTTTCTGGGCTGACCACTTTATATTACAAAATCAATAAGGGGCCTCATCCCTGGGAGAAGCTAATTCTCCATCACTCAGCAGTTACTAATTGGCTATAGTTCTTTTTTTTTATTATTGATATATTTTTATTTACATTTCAAATGATTTCCCCTTTTCCGGGTCCCCACTCCCCACAAGTCCCATAAGCCCTCTTCCGCCCCCCTGTTCTTCCCTCCACCCCTTCCCACTTCCCTGTTCTGGAATTCTCCTATACTCTTGCACTGAGTCTTTCCAGAACCAGGGGCCACTCCTCCATTCTTTTTGGACATCATTTAATTTGTGGGTTATGTCCTGGCTATTCAAAGTTTCTAGGCTAATATCCACTTATCAGTGAGTGCATACCATGCACTTTTGAGACTGGGTTACACCTCACTTAGTATGATGTTCTCCAGCTCCATCCATTTGTCTAAGAATTTCATGAATTCATTGTTTCTAATGGCTGAATAGTACTCCGTTGTGTAAATATACCACATTTTTGGTATCCATTCCTCCATTGAAGGACACCTAGGTTCTTTCCAGCTTCTGGCTACTACAAATAGGGCTGCTATGAACATAGTGGAGCATGTGTCCTTATTGCATGCTAAAGAATCCTCTGGATATATGCCCAGTAGAGGTATAACAGGGTCCTCAGGAAGTGACATGTCCAGTTTTCTGAGGAAACGCCATACTGATTTCCAAAGTGGTTGCACCATCTTGCAATCCCACCAGCAGTGGAGGAGAGTTCCTTTTTCTCCACATCCTCGCCAACACCTGCTGTCTCCTGAGTTTTTGACCTTAGCCATTCTGACTGGTGTGAGGTGAAATCTCAGGGTTGTTTTGATTTGCATTTCCCTAATGATTAATGATGTTGAACATTTCTTAAGGTGTTTTTCAGCTCTCCGAAGTTCTTCATGTGAAAATTCTTTGTTTAGCTCGGTATCCCACTTTTTAATGGGGTTATTTGGTTCTGTGGGTTCTACTTTCTTGAGTTCTTTGTATATATTAGATATTAGCCCTCTGTTAGATTTAGGGTTGAAGATCCTTTCCCAAGCAGACTGAGAAAGAAATTAGGGAAATGACCCCCTTCACAATAGCTACAAACAGCATAAAGTATCTTGGGGTGACTCTAACCAAACAAGTGAAAGACCTATATGACAAGAACTTCAGATCTCTGAAGAAGGACATCGAAGAAGATCTCAGAAAATGGAAAAACCTTCCATGCTCGTGGATTGGCAGGATTAATATAGTTAAAATGGCCATCTTGCCAAAGGCAATCTACAGATTTAATGCTATTCCCATAAAAATCCCAACCCAGTTCTTCATAGAGCTAGAAAGAGCAATTCTCAAATTCATCTGGAATAACAAAAAACCCAGGATAGCTAAAACTATTCTCAACAGTAAAAGAACTTCAGGGGGATTCAATATCCCAGACTTCAAACTCTACTACAGAGCAATAGTGATAAAAACTGCATGGTATTGGTACAATATCAGGCAAGCGGATCAATGGAATAGGATTGAAGACCCAGAAATGAACCAACACACCTATGGTCACTTGGTCTTCGACAAAGGATCTGAAACTATCTAGGGGAAAAAAGATAGCCTTTTCAACAAATGGTGCTGGTTCAATTGGAGGTCAGCATGCAGAAGAATGTGCATCGATCCATTATCTCCTTGAACCAAGCTCAACTCCAAATGGATCAAGGACCTCCACATAAAACCTGACACACTGAAACTAATTGAAAAAAAAAACTGGGGAAGACCCTAGAGGACATGGGCACAGGGGAAAATTTCCTGAATAGAACACCAATAGCTTATGCTCTAAGATCAAGAATTGACAAATGGGACCTCATAAAACTACAAAGTTTCTGTAAGGCAAAGGACACCATCAAAAGGACAAAACGTCAACCAACAGACTGGGAAAGGATCTTGGCTATAGTTCTTTGTTTAAGGGTAGAACATTAAAACCTTGCCCCTTTCACATTAGCGTGTCTACTAATATTGCCATTATTCTGCTTGTTTAAGCAGTCATTTCTAGAAAGGACTGTTTTATAGCTCTCTTCTAAATATTCTAGTTCTTAGAGTTTCTCCTGCCCATTTTCATTGATTTTTCCTGAGCCATAAATGCAGGAGCAAGGATATAGGTGGTCTAATAGGCTGGGCTGCCCACAATCCCATGAAATCCTCATTGTGACCAGTTATTTTCTTTGATGGTTTCCATTTGCTGAAAAGAAAACTTCTTTGATAGGGGTGGTGGTTGTACTTATATGTGGGTATAAGGATACAATTAATAATGTACTAAGGAATGCTGTCTAGCAAAGCAGTGGTAGCAGATTCTTTTCTAAGGACCATGACCTCACTAGCCCAGAGAAGACAGACAGATTTCCAATACAAAGTATGTTACCCTCCTCATGAATGAGCCTTGAATCCAACTAGACAGCTGTTGGTTACCACCAACATGTGTGCCTTATGTTATGGATATCTTGGCATGCTGGTCATTGTTGTGATTCACAGGTATTGCAGCAGGATACAACTATTAATTTTTTCCCTCCATTGGCAGTTTGTTTATTATTTTCTGGTAACATGGAAGCTACACTACAAGAAGGAAGCTTTCAGGTTAGAAGCAGCCCAAATTATTCAAGCCCTATGTCCTGAGTATGCAGTGTGTTTAACAATACATCAAGAATCAATGAAATCAATGATTTATATTGCTATAAATATAATTTATAGGTTATAAATATATTTATATTATATCAACTAATATCATTGGTTTACATTGTTTTAGGAGTCAATTGTCTACCCTGCCCAACTATGCAAAAGGAGCATTCTCATGCCTAGTACTAAAAGTATTTGTTATTGTTGTTAGTCTATGGTTCTTGTGGGGAACACTGACCACTGACAACTCAGGTAGCATAATTCTCTCTCTCTCTCTCTCTCTCTCTCTCTCTCTCTCTCTCTCTCTCTCTCTTGCTCACTCACTCTCATTCCCTCATATATATATATATATATATATATATATATATATATATATATATATATATATATGATGAGAGAGAGAGCAGACTACCCTCTCTCTTTTATATATATGTATATACATATATACATAATGTATATAATACATAATATATATTATATATATATATTTAGAGATAAAAAAGTATAGCACTGTACATTAGATATGTTCTTCTAGCTGGGCTGCCTTGTCTGGCTTCAATAGGAGAGGAAGCACCAAGCCTTGCAGAGAGATTTGAAGTGCAAGATTGGGAGATACCCAAGGGTCCCCACTCCCACAGAGGAGAAGGGGATGGGGATGGGGGTGGGGGAAGGATTGTGGTAGGGGGGTGACCGGCAGGGGGCATGGAGCAGGATGTAAAATGAATAAGAAATTAAAAAAAAAAAAAACCCAGCAGCAGCTCAACTGGAGGTAAGCATGCAGAAGTATGCGAATTGATCCATTCTTATCTCCTTGTACTAAGCTCAACCCCAAGTGGATCAAGGACCTCCACATAAAACCAGACACACTGAAACTAATAGAAAAGAAACTGGGGAAGACCCTTGAGGACATGGGCACAGGGGAAAAGTTCCTGAACAGATCACCAATAGCTTTTGCTCTAAGATCAAGAATTGACAAATGGGACCTCATAAAATTACAAAGTTTCTGTAAGGCAAAGAGCACTGTCAAGCAGATAAAATGGCAACCAACAAATTGGGAAAAGATCTTCACCAACCCTACATCCAACAAAGGGCTAATATCCAATATATACAAAGAACTCAAGAAGTTAGACCCTAGAGAGCCAAATATCCCTATTAATAAATGGGGTACAAAGCTAAACAAAGAATTTTCACCTGAAGAACTTCAAATGGCTGAGAAGCACCTTAAGAAATGTTCAGCATCATTAGTCATTTGGGAAATACAAATCAAAACAACCCTGAGATTTCACTTCACACCAGTCAGAATGGATAAGATTAAAAACTCAGCAGGTGTTGGCAGGTGTTGGCGAGGATGTGGAGTAAGAGGAACACTCCTCCACTGCTGGTGGGAATGCAAGTTGATACAACCACTCTGGTAATCAGTCTGGCAGTTCCTCAGAAAACTGGGCATGACACCGCTGAAGGACCCTGCTATACCACTCCTGGGCATATACCCAGAGGATTCCCCAGCATGCAATAAGGACACATGCTCCACTATGTTCATAGTAACCTTATTTATAATAGCCAGAAGCTGGAAAGAACCCAGATGTCCCTCAATGGAGCAATGGATACAGAAAATGTGGCATATTTACACAATGGACTACTACTCAAGCAATTAAAAATAATGAATTCATGAAATTCTTAGACAAATGGTTGGATCTGGAAAATATCATCCTAAGTGAGTTAAACCAACCACAAAAGAACACACATGGAATGCAGTCACTGATAAGTGGATATTAGCTCAGAAGCTCTGAATACCCAAGACACAAGTCACATATCAAATGACCCCCAAGAAGAAGGAGAGGTCCCTGGTCTTGGAAAGGCTTGATCCAGCATTGTAGGGGAGTTCCAGGACAGAGAAGTAGGAGGCAGTTGATAGGAGAATGGGCGGCAGGAAGAGGACTTATGGGACTTATGGGGAGGGGGGAACTGGGAAAGGGAAAATCATTTGGAATGTAAACAAATAATATAGAAAAAAAACAGCAGCTTTAACAATGCAATACCACAGAGAGAGCAAACACAAAAATCAGGGAGAAAAATGAGTAAATTGTTGGATGAGGAGTCCACATACTCAATCCAAAGTCTGAGAATCATAGCACCTTTGTTCATAATAGTCAGAAACTGGAAACCACCTAGATACCCCTCAATGAAGAATGGATACAGAAAATGTGGTACACTTACACAATGGAATATTATTCAGCTATTATAAACACAGAATCATGAATTTTACAGACAAATGGATGGAACTTCAGAATATCATTTAGAATAACAAAAAACCCAGGATAGCAAAAACTATTCTCAACAATAAAAGAACTTCTGGGGGAATCATCATCCCTGATATCAAGCTGAATTACAGAGCAATTGTGATAAAAAAATCTATATGGTATTGGTACAGAGACAGGCATGAAGATCAATGGAATAGAATTGAAGACCCAGAAATAAACTCACACACCTATAATCACTTGATCTTTTACAAAGGAGCTAATACCACCCAGTGGAAAAAAGATAGCCTTTTTGACAAATGGTGCTGGTTCTACTGGCAGTCAACATGTACAAGAATGCAAATTGATTCATTCTTATATCCTTGCACAAAGCTCAAGTTCAAGTGGATCAAGGACCTCCATATAAAACCAGACACATTGAAACTAATAGAAGAGAAAATGGGGAAGACTCTCAAACACATGGGCACAGGGGAAATTTTCCTGAACAGAACACCAATGGCTTACGCTCTAAAATCAACCATAGACCAATGGGATCTCATAAAATTGCAAAGCTTCTATAAGGCAAAGGACACTGTCAATAGGACAAAACAGCAACCAACAGATTGGGAAAAAAATCATTATCAATCCTCATCTGATAGAGGGCTAATATCCAATATATACAAAGAACTCAAGTAGTTAGACTCCAGAGAAACAAATAACCCTATTAAAAATGGGGTACAGAGCTAAACAAAGAATTTTCAAATGAGGAATATCGAATGGTGGAAAAGCTCCTTAAGAAATGTTCAACATCCTTAGTCATCAGGGAAATGCAAATCAAAACAACCCTGAGATTCCACCTCACACCAGACAGAATGGCTAAGATAAAAAATTTCAGGTGACAGCAGATGCTGGCGAGGATGTGGAGAAAGAGGAACACTTCTCCACTTCTGGTGGGACTGCAAGCTGGTACAACCACTCTGGAAATCAGTTTGGCGATTCCTCAGAAAATTAGACATAGTACTACCTGCGGGCCCAGCTATACCACTCCTGGGCATATACCCAGAAGGTGCTCCTACATGTAATAAGGACACATGCTCCACTATGTTCATAGCAGCCCTATTTATAATAGCCAGAAGATGGAAAGAACTCAGATGTCCCTCAACAGAGGAATGGATACAGAAAATGTGGTATATTTTCACAATGGAATACTACTCAGTTATTAAAAACAATGAATTCATGAAAATCTTAGGCAAATGGATGGAATTAGAAAATATCATCCTGAGTGGGGTAATCCTATCCCAAAAGGACATGCCTGGTATGTACTCACTGATAAGTAGCCATAATATACAGGATACCCATGCTATACTCCACAGACCAAAAGAAGCAAAACCAGATGGAAGGCCCAAGTGAGGATGCTTGAATTTCACTTAGAAGGGGGAATAAATATAGCCATAGGAAGCAAATGGAGGGAGGGACCTTTGTTGGAGAGGGAGGGGAATGGAGGGTTCAGGATCAGGTGTTGGTGAGGGGCAGGAGAGATAGTCAAATGGCCATGAGAATGAATAGAAATCTGCACTTGATGAGGGTGGGGAGGTAGGGAGTTTCTCCAGGACATGACCGAGAACCGGGGTAAGAGAGGCACACAAAAGTCAATGGAAGTCAATGTGGGTGACCTTAGCCATGACTCTCACAGCATTGGGAATATGGAACCTGAAGAGACCACCTCCTGTAGCCAGGCAGGAACCCCAGTGGAGCAATAGGGACTCTAACCCACCCACAAAATTTTTGACCCAAAATTTGTCCTATTCACAAGAAATTCAGGGACTGGAAGATGGAGCAGAGCCTGAGGGAATGGCCAACCAGTGACTGGCCCAACTTGAGACTCACCCCATGGGCAAGCACCAATCCCTGACACTATTAAGATACACTTCTATGCTTGCAGACAGGAGTCTAGCATAACTCTCCTCTGAGAGGCTCTACCCAGCAGCTGACTCACACAGATGCAGACAAACACAACAAAACAGTGGATGGAACTTGAGAACTCTTATGGAAGAGTTGGAGGAAGGATTTAGGGCCCTGAAGGGAATAGGAACTCTGCAGGAAGACCAATAGAGTTAACTAACCTGGATACTTGGGGTTCTCAGAGGCTGAACCAACAACCAAAGAAAACATGGGCTGGACCTAGGCCTGTCTGTATCTAGGCCTTTCTGCTCCTATGTAGCAGATGTACAGCTTGATCTTCATGAGTCCCTAAAAACTTGAGCAGGGGCTATCCGAAAAGCTGTTGCCTGTCTGTGGGATATGGTCTTCTAGCTGGGCTGCCTTGTCTGGCCTCAGTGGGAGAGGATAGGCCTCTAGCTTCACAGAGACCTGCAGTACCAGGGTAGGAAGATACCCAGGGTAACCCCCAACTGCTTAGAGGAAAAGGGGAGTGGGAATGGGTGAAGAACTGTAGAAGAGGGTGACCATAATGGGGCAGTGAGTGTGATGTAAAGTGAATAAGTAAAAAAAAAAAATTAAATAAATAAAAAATAAATTTTACTGTTAAAAATTATAGCAGCTTCAAAGGTGCAATACCACAGAAAGACACCAGAGGGAGCAAAACATTGTAAAAATTGGGTAAAAATTAGCAAATCTTCCACACTCCCAATCCAAAAGTCTGAGAGGCCCTCAAGAAGCCTCTAAAATCTCTAACTTCTGGATAATTTGTGAAAGTTTTCTTCCAACCAGTAAAAAAAGCCAATCAGTAAAAATTTAAAGAGGAGAATATTTTCTCAAACAGGGAGGTACGAAATAGAACAAAAACATATGACTCATACCATTTTATTTATATATATATATATATATATATACATATATACAAACACACATATATATATACATATATACATATATATACACATATACATATATATGTATATATGTATATAAACACATGTGTGTGTATATATATACATATATATATATATATATATATAAATGAAATTTTCAGGCAAATTGATGTAGATAGGAAAAAAAATCATCCTGAGTAAGATAACCTAGACCCAGAAAGATAAATATGGTATGCATTAGCTTATATGTGGATCTAGGCCATTAAATACATATTAACCAAGCTATAACTCATAAACCTAGAGAGGCTAAGTATAGAGAAGCAGACTAGGGAAAACACATGAATCTTCCTAAGAGGGGGATGTAGAATAGATTTTATGGGTGGATTAGGGCCTCGGGTGGGTGAGGAATGGGAAGATCAGGTGGGATGGGGAGTTTAGCAAAATAGTAGGTACTTAGTAAACACACTGTTTTTATACACAGGAAATAAGCAATCTAAAGTGAAAATCAATATAACTGCTATTCAATAGTTTCAAATTTTTAGAATATGTAGAAACAGCAACAAAAGTGATGAAAGATTTGTACACTGAAAACAAGAAAGCACGATGAGATAAATTAATGAAGATACAGATGAAAATACATACTGTACTAATAGACTGATGAAAATACATACTGTGCTAATAGGCTGATGAAAATACATACTGTACTAATAGGCTGATGAAAATACATACTGTACTAATAGACTGATGAAAATACATACTGTACTAATAGGCTGATGAAAATACATACTGTACTTATAGGCTTATGAAAATACATACTGTACTAATAGACTGATGAAAATACATACTGTGCTAATAGGCTGATGAAAATACATACTGTACTAATAGACTGATGAAAATACATACTGTGCTAATAGGCTGATGAAAATACATACTGTACTAATAGACTGATGAAAATACATACTGTACTAATAGACTGATGAAAATACATACTGTACTAATAGACTGATGAAAATACATACTGTACTAATAGACTGATGAAAATACATACTGTACTAATAGGCTGATGAAAATACATACTGTACTTATAGGCTTATGAAAATACATACTGTACTAATAGACTGATGAAAATACATACTGTACTAATAGACTGATGAAAATACATACTGTACTAATAGGCTGATGAAAATACATACTGTACTAATAGGCTGATGAAAATACATACTGTACTAATAGACTGATGAAAATACATACTGTACTAATAGGCTGATGAAAATACATACTGTACTTATAGGCTTATGAAAATACATACTGTACTAATAGACTGATGAAAATACATACTGTACTTATAGGCTTATGAAAATACATACTGTACTAATAGACTGATGAAAATACATACTGTACTAATAGACTGATGAAAATACATACTGTACTAATAGACTGATGAAAATACATACTGTACTAATAGGCTGATGAAAATACATACTGTACTAATAGACTGATGAAAATACATACTGTACTAATAGGCTGATGAAAATACATACTGTACTTATAGGCTTATGAAAATACATACTGTACTAATAGACTGATGAAAATACATACTGTGCTAATAGGCTGATGAAAATACATACTGTACTAATAGGCTGATGAAAATACATACTGTACTAATAGACTGATGAAAATACATACTGTGCTAATAGGCTGATGAAAATACATACTGTACTTATAGGCTTATGAAAATACATACTGTACTAATAGACTGATGAAAATACATACTGTACTAATAGGCTGATGAAAATACATACTGTACTAATAGACTGATGAAAATACATACTGTGCTAATAGGCTGATGAAAATACATACTGTACTTATAGGCTTATGAAAATACATACTGTACTAATAGACTGATGAAAATACATACTGTACTAATAGGCTGATGAAAATACATACTGTACTTATAGGCTTATGAAAATACATACTGTACTAATAGACTGATGAAAATACATACTGTACTAATAGGCTGATGAAAATACAGACTGTACTTATAGGCTGATGAAAATACATACTGTACTAATAGACTGATGAAAATACATACTGTACTAATAGGCTGAAAGACTTAATAGTGTTAAAATGCCCCTGTTACCCAAAGAAATATACAGATTTGGTGAAATTTTCATTAGAAAATTGACATTTTCTACCAAAAAAACAGAAAGAAGAATTCTAAAATTTATATAGCTCATCTATCAATACCCAATTGCTGAAACAACGCTGAGAAAAGTATAATGAAACTGGAGACCTCATACTCCTTGCTCTCAGAATATTTTACAAATAGAAAGAACTAAAACAATATGAAACTGACATATAAAGGCAGACTTACACAGTTATTTGGAAAAGAATAGTGAACCTAGAAATAGTCAAACTTTCTCTCATAACAATGCCAAAGCTCAATAGTAGAGATAGTATCTTCAACAGATGGTTCTGAAAAACATGGATATATATGCAAAAGAATTAAATTGTATCTTCATCTCTCACCACACATAAAACTAAACTCTACATCTATTAACATAGATTAAATAGATTAAAGACCAACTTTGAGACCTGATACTATAAAATCTCCTATAAATAAAATACAGAAGCAAGGCTTTACAACATTTGTCTTGGCAATAATTTTTTGGCTGTTCCACCAAAAGCTCAAGAAAGAAAAGTAAAAAGTAAACAAATGGAATTCAATGCAACTAAAAAGCTTCCATGGAGCAAATCTATCAACATGTCTGTGGTGGTGCACAGCCTTAACTCCAGCACTTGGGAAACAGAGGCAAGTGGATCTCTTTGACCTCAAGGCCCAGCCTGTTCTAAAGAGTGAGTTTCAGGACAGCCAGGGCTATGTAGAGACCCTGCTTTGGGGTAGGGAGGAGGGAGGTGCAAATCTATCAACATAGTTAAGAGGCAACCTACACACTGGGAGAAAAAATGTAAAACCTCTATTTCAGATAAGTGAGTAGTATGCAAAATAAAAACTCATTGAACTGAATAGAAAACAAACCCACTATAGTACAGAAAAAATGACTTACACAATACTTCCAAGAACAAATGGCTAATGGATATATGAAAAGATCCCAACTCTACTAGTCAACAGAGAAATTCAACTGTTATTATTTCATGGTTTTAATAGGATCATTGTTTTTTTTTAAAAAAAACAAAACAACAAACAGAAAATATTGTTCCTATTTCTTACAATGTGAAAAATTCACTTAATAATAGTGTATTATATTTATGGTGTTTTTTGCTAATAACTAGCTTTATAGCTGTTTATTCGCAGGGGATATGAGTAATTAATTGACATGATGGGTATGCTAGTTTATTTTACCATAGTAACTACCAACTTTTATATACCTCATGACACATTTTCTATACTCAATTCAAAATAAGACTTTTAAGATTGGAGTACAAAATAATGGATTTCATTATGCACTCAACATTAATAATTAGACCTGTAGTCACCATTGTATGAACTATAAAATAATGCATACACCACAAAAAGGTATTTTATTTCCTTATTAAGCTAAAAATAGACCTACTATAAGATTCAGCAATCCCACTAGATTAAAAGAGAATAAAACAGAGCTAAATATATGCTATGTACAGGACATTTGCTTTTAAAAAAGAAACATTGGTGTTCTGAAAATAAATGGAAAAGTTGAAATGCCATTGAAATAGCAAGGGTTTTGAGACAGGGTCTTGCCAAATAGGCTGGGATAGCTGGGAATCCTCTGTCCTGCTGCTTTTGTCTCTTAAGTGCTGAGATTTCAAGCACATGCTCTCCCAATAAGCTAAAATGTAGGTTTTCTTAAAGCACGGTATATAGATATAGATATAGAAATATATAGAGAGCTAGAGATATCAGATAAAATAAATATCAGAGAAAAGTAAATTACCAAAGAGAAATAATATTGCATAATATCCATAATGTAAAAATACATTAAAATATAATAAAATATATAAAATATAAAATATAATATAAAATATATAAAAATTACCTAGGAAGAGAAAAGATTAGAAGTTAGAGGTCCACCCACAAGGGGCTTTTCCCCATTGATCACTAAGTGAGAAAATGCCTTACACTTAGATCTCATGGAGGCATTTCTTCACCTGAAACTCCTTTCTCTGTGATTTCTCTCCAGCTGTGTCAAGTTGACACAAAACTAGTCAGTACACACTATAATATGCTGTGGATGACCTATTTAATATACTAAGTGTGAAGGCTGGAGGCCTAGTGACTTGCACTGGGAAACATAAATATACAGTCAACTAAATTAAATGGCTATCTGTGTCTATTTGAAAATGTAATTCCCTAAGTGTTGCAAGATTTTCTCTGTCCACACATTAGTGCAGCAGGAGGCCTGTGATTAGACAGGGAAAAGGCAGGCAGAGCTAAAAGTGGAAGAGAAAGAGAGCATCTTGGGGGAGAGGAAAGAAGGCAAAATGGAGGCAGACATGAACCAGAGTGGCCACAGCCAGCCACAGGTAGTTATGATATCATAAGGTTAGCATAATTGGGATAAAGCTTTTATCGTTGTCAATTGGCTCTAAAATCATTGTATTGGTATCGTGTAAATTGTGATTTTATTGATACATAAATCTGATTGGTTAATTATAAGCTTCAAAGAAAAAGAAGTTAGAGGTCTAAGAATGGCAAAGAAGAGGTAGATACAGCTTTATAAATGTCTGAGATTAGGGCTATGCGGTGATGGTATAATCATAGAAAGCTACACATGTGGAAAATGAGTATAGCCACAAACAACTGCTTATAAAATGGGAAATGTATATAAGATCAACATCTTACTTGATGATATTGCATGTATGTACAAGATAATACAGAAAGGCTGTTTGAAGTTTAAGACTTCCTTACATTTCTTTAATTTTCTGAAAGTAAAATAATAATTACATTGTTTCCTCCTTCCCTTTCTTCCCTCCAACTTTTCCCATACACCACCCTGTTGCCCTCTTTCAAATTCATAGCTTAACGTTCAGGGATTATAACAAGAAAGAAGGTGGAAAATTTATAAGAACCAGAGGAACAGAAAACAGGAAGTTGGCTGTGAAGTATCATCTAGAAATGTCAGAGAAGCTACACTCGAGCATTTATCATCAATATGGCTGCTTCTTTATATTTTTTTAAGTTCCTGTGATTTTTCATTGAAAGCACAGCAATACAGTATTCACTGTTTATAAATTTT
Organism: Apodemus sylvaticus; assembly: GCF_947179515.1. NCBI lineage: Eukaryota > Metazoa > Chordata > Mammalia > Rodentia > Muridae > Apodemus > Apodemus sylvaticus. The sequence continues at coordinate 56,425,576 of NC_067495.1, read as the reverse complement.
ATGCACATGTGATCAAATTTAGGGGATCACAACTGATGTGCCAACTCAGTCAAGCCACTCATCCTCAATAAACCAACAAAAGGAACAGGGGAAGCAGATAAAGGAGATTTATTCAATATAGCCACAATGGGAAGAGGGATGAAGAGATCCCAGAAGACCTCCAAGTTAGTCTTTAGGGTCCGGACATGGAATTAAAGTTTATTTAGGGGGCCAAGGGTATAAATAGCTAAACAGTCTTAATCTACCCAGTGTTGACACATGACTATCTGGGATTCAGTTTCATCTTGTTCTGACCAGTTTTTAGAACTCTATGAAAATCTCTTTCCAGGAGACAAATTTCCCCTTTCTCTGAGGTCTTTTCTTTCAGCATGATATTCCTTAGGAAATTCCCATTTATTTGGGGTCTACTGTATAAATAGTCTGATAGACTGAGAGAGACATGTGTCTCTTGTATATACTTTTTTAATTTTTGAAATGATAATATAAAGACATAATTTCCCCCTTCCCTTTCTTCTCTCCAATTCCTCCCATACAACTCCTTTGCTCTCCCTCAAACTCGGTGCCTCTTTTTCTTTGTTATTACCTATATGAATATTCATAAATATAACCTGGTCAGTACATATACTGCTACTTGTGTGTATATGATCTCAAACAAGTTTCCTTAAAGATTATTTTTCTTCCTAGTTTAAGTTCCACATATGCCTAAGCCACACTTTTCCTTTGTTTCCTTGAGAATCTTTCATATTCTTAGTAAAAATCACATAATGCATATGTATCATTTAACTTTAAGTTGGTTTAAATACATCTTCATTAATTACCAAAAATAGGTTTTTTTTAATGAGTTCTACCTATTTCACCCAAGCTTGTCTTAAGTTTGTAGACCCAAGCAGTGTTTCCTTGCTCAGTCTTTCGAGTATCTGTAACTACAAAATACATCTACACCTGACTTTATAAAACATCTTAATTACAAGAGATAGATAAACAAAATGTTCACAACTTAATGCTCCAACATTTTATAAAAAGAAATTCCATATTCTTTAGTTAACTAATTCTCTAGGTCTACTGAGAAAAGGTATACTTATACTCAATTTTTAAAAAGTCCTTTCATTTTATTTTAAGTGTATGGGTGTTTATATTTTTCCTGGGTAGTACATGTGTGCCTGGGAACTGAAGAGGTCAGAAGAGGGCATCAAATCCCCTGGAACTAGAGTTATACTTGTTCGAGGGCTACCAGGTGGGTGCTGGGAGTTGAACAGGGGTCCTCTGGAAGGGTACCCAGCGCATTTAACCATTGAGCCATCTCTCCAGCCCCCATATTCAATTTAAAATTATCTTCCAAATATTTTTTTCTAATTCTCTACTCCCCTCTGCTCATTAAGACTACTAAGAAATAGATTTTCTACTGTGAATTGGATTGTTAGCACTGTAAAACGTTTTCAGTCTCTCTCTTCCACAAGTTTTAAACCTACAGCAAAGTTTCATGTCACAGGAATGGCAAAGCTGAAGTGACAAAGAAAGAATGACAATTATTAAAAAACAAATGAGCTTAATTTTTATTCTAACAGAAATTAGCCCATGCTGTTGTGTCCCCTGCTGTTTGGCATAAGGTCTAAAACCTGTAAATTATAAGCACTGAGTTACATAGTAAAAACAAAGTATTACTGTAGAAGTCAGAAAAATAAAGAACTAGCTCTTATCCCCTCTTGGAAAAGTATCAGTGATAATGATAATCCCCTGACAACTATTATCATGTGTACCTGGTTATGCCGTGTTAACTTTAACTTGTCAAAGTTCACTGGAGTAGAAGTTACCTTTCTTGACAGAAGTATTTAATTCAGGAATATTAGAAATGTTGAGTTTTAGGTCTTATTGCATCATAACAAGTAAAAGAAATAGCTACAAATATTTGCATTTTTAGTTTTTGAGATAAGGTCTTACTTTGTAGCCCAGACTAGCCTATAATTTATATAGGTCAAGCTTGCCTTGAACTCAGAGGATTCTACTTGCATCAACTTTCTGAGTATAAAGATTACAAGTATACACCACGATACTTGATTGATTCATTCAATTTGTTACTTTAGAACTGAGAAAGTCCCAGAGTTTTGTTATTTTCAGATGTTTGACAGTATCATAAGTATAGTAAGATTATGGGTTGCAATGTTTAATGAACATTTTATTTTCTCCTTCTGATGTAGCAATGAAAATGTACATGTTTACAAAGTATAAGAGTTTACATTTCAGTTATATTTCTACTGCACTTTCTATATCTGAAACAGTTTCCAAAAAATATTGCCTTAAATTTTCTTACACCACTGATTAACACTAACTTGAAAGTTCAAAATCTGAAATGTTTCAAAATTCAAATAGTTTCATACTATGACAATAATAATTGATCTTAGAAATATGATAACATCTGATTTCTGAATTTTGGATTAGCAATAATCAACTCATAGTTGCATGCAAATATTCCAATTTCTGGAAAACTTCAAAATCTGAAACACTTATGCTCCAAGTATTTCTAAGAAGGGATCTCAAATTTTATTAACTACTGTTTCGATTCCTTTCACAGTACTAGGCATATAAGTATCTTAATTTGTGATAGAATGCTTAAAAAATGTTTTAAAGTACATTGAACCTAGGTGTCTCTACTTTAATTCTTATCACTTACTTTAATTCAGTATCAAGTTTCTGGTACCAGGAAGGAACTTCAAAATTTCCTAACCTCTAATATGGCTATGGCTATTCTTTCTGTCCAGCATAATCTATAACTAACATAGGACAGAGAATCTAGAAAAAAATAGTGTGACTGCTACATCTACCCAACCTTAACAAATTCTTTATTAGTAGAGTGCAATTTAATGAAATTTTGTCTTGCAATTTGGAGCATACTGATGTTAAAATATATAATTCTGAAAATTACTGAAATTAAATTAGCTTTGCAAATTTTTTTACCTAAAGATATATTTAAATAAATCAATAAACATGATAGGAGTAGAGATATTTAAATTACTGAAAGATGTTTCTAAGTGCTTTAGAAATCTTCATATATTATCCACTGATTTATTAACTACAAATCATTCTTATCTATTTATTAAGATAATGTCCCTAAAGATTTATCTAGTTCTGATTGCTTCAAGTATAAGGAAATCATAAAACATACCAGTTCATAAAAATTCAAATTTTCAACCATTTTAGACTTTTTCTCCCAAAAAGTATTGAATATAGAGAAAAACTGAAGTATAAAATCTAATGCCTGTTTTTTATGCCTCAATTTTTATGTTTCTATGGGATCACAGATACTAAGACTAATTGGTGGCAATAATAACACAATACTTTAAAATCACGTAAACTGAAATAAGATAATCCAATAATATTAGCCTTGAATGTATATAACCACAGACATTGGTCTAATAAATTCAGTAACAACCATTAAATATATTAATATACAATACATGCAGCCAGGTGTGATAGTACACACCTATCTCTGCCCTTGGAAAGTCTAGGCGGAAGGGCCTAAAGTTCAAGGTCATCCTTATCTAGTATCTTGGGCTACAGAAGACTTTATCTCAAACAAAAAGAAACAGAAAAGAAACAAAAATTCAAATATGTAATTATATATGGCCTGAGGAATTAAACATCTTATATCAGAGTTCATACATGAACTAGTTTCCAGTCTGAGAAAGTGGAATAAAGTGGGGGTTAAAGTGAGGAGGGGGTTGGAATATAGGGCAGAAGAGGGGTAGGCAAAGAGATAAAGAACACTAAGGTTGTTTGATAAAGCCTTGTGGAGACCAGTATTTTTAAAAAGCTTTCCTGTGTGTGTGTGTGTGTGTGTGTGTGTGTGTGTGTGTGTGTCTGTGTGTGTAAAATATTTGTTATTATATGTTAGTGTATATAAAGCTTTACATATTTAATATTTATTAAAGTAGTTTCAGGTAGATGTCAAGAAATACTGTAAAATGGAAAAAATCTGAAGACAATATAAAATAGTGACAATAGGCAGAATGGAAGAACAGAAAACTGTATTTTTTATTATAAAAGTTTTAAAACTCTGAAGTCTAACTATATGAAGATATGAAGTTTATAATGAATTATGAATTGATGTAGATGAAAGAAGCCATATGTCATCACAGAAGTTTCAATTGTCTACTATTTTCTTTATTCAACAAGGAAATAATTAGCTGTTGGTGGCACATACCTTTATCTCAGCATTTGGGAGGCAGAGGCAGGTGAATTTCTGTGAGTTCAAGTTTGGCCTGGTCTATAGAGTGAATTCCAAGAGAGCCAGGGAGAAACCCTGTCTTGGAAAACAAACAAACAAACAAACAAACAAACAACCTAGGGATTCAGTCTCCTGAGTTAGACATAGTATTTTTTAATCATGCATAGCTAATAATGTTTCTCCACACAACTTTCAGTCAAGTTACTTAGTTGTAAAAGTAGTTTCTTTTATATTCACACAGCTTTTCAGACTATTAGGAACCTATTCCAAATAACTAATATAGTCTATATTGTATATATTGTGTATATATGTGTGCATTTTAATAAAATTTGCTTAGCTCAGAAGAGTGAATACAAATATCTACAGTAATTTAAGAGAGTTTAATTATTATTTCAATAATTCAGGGTTATAAAAGGATATAGAGACACTAACACTTCCTATATAGTATTTTTAACAAAGATTATTATTAAAATGTCTATTTTTCTCATTATTGATCTGTGAAATTCAGTTTTAGATTTCAAATAATATTTATGGCATTTTACAAAGTTACAAAATTCTATCACAGAATAAAACAGAGACAAAATTAACTTCAGTGATGCACTTGTAACTAGGAAATTAGTATGAATCATTATGTTTTGGATGACAACAGTTCAAAGATCACTAATAAGTCATAATATAAGATACAAGATTAAGATAGGGAGAACTCTGTGTAACAGTTCCTTATAAAGATCAATTTACATTTATACATGAAAGTATTTGTTTGATTAGTTGCTAAAATACTTGAAGAATGAATTCCACTCTTTGCTTCTTTTTTCTCATACTGAAATGGCTTCCATCATCTTGCTTAGTGAAGACATTTATGTTCTAGAACAATTTGATCCAAATAGAATTTTTGGATAAAAGTCATGATTTCAATAAGTTCCCATCACAAAACTTTAGAGATATGCTCCAGTAGAAAATGTCCAGTCCCTTGAAATAATACAGATCATGCTTTAGAATAGGATCGTTTTAAATCTGCATACAAAAGGAAACATCAAACCATAATCAGAACTCTTGAGTACCCTTTCATTCACTCAAATGGCCTGCTGTCATGCCTGACTTTGCTTTGAATAGATCCCCTGCTACTTTGCAATCAGTGTATTTCAAGTCTTGTATAAGAGATCAAGAAACTGGAAACACTATCCAAACCTCAGCCAACAATAACAATGAAATGATAATTTTATGAAACAGCAATTATTTGCTGAGCCTAGAAACAATGAATTATTGTTTGTTGGTAACATGTTTATCAAGAAATATTTCTGTGGGCAGCAAAAGATAACAGATGAAAGATATAGAGGCATTAAAAATTTAAAGTTTGGGTATTTTGCTTCTGGAGTAAATGTGTATATTCTTTGTAGTTCTAAAATGTGAGTTTATGTGGGGGACATAAAACTTTTTTAAAATATGATACAGATGATACTCAACTTGTGATGTGGTTACATCTCAAATGTTAAAAATTCATGTATAAAAAACTGAACTGAATGCACATAATCTATTAAATCATCACAATGTAGCAACATGGTACAATGGAGAGTATATTTTTTCTCATGATCACACAGATGACTGACAGTTACAGATTACTGCAACTGTCCAGCATTGCTAGAGAATATAAAACTGTGATTATAAAGGCAGTCACATTAAAGTAACACTGGCAACTTTGAAAATGTCTTTAAAATTTACAGTTTTCCTTAGGGACTTTGAAATTACACTAACTTGCTCTTCAGGTTGACGAATGGGTCAGGGCCTGTGCATACTAGTTCACAACACATAACAGCTGTAGAAGAAGATGCAGAGTCAGAAGATGAAGAGTATGGAAATTTCTTAAGTATAACTGGAAAGTGACTTGGCTCCTGGCAGTGGTAGGAAGATTCCACTAGGGGTGGGGTGGGAGAAAGTTGATGATAAATGAGACAATGATGATAAGGAGTGTCTTAGAATTTCTAGTACTGTGACAAAATACAATGACCAAAACCAAGTTTTGAGGGAAGGGTGTCTTTCATCTAATAGCTTGTAGTCTATCATGCAGCAAAGTTGAGGAAGGTCCATAGGCAGGAACTGATACAAAGAGGTCATGGAGGAATGCTGCTTACTGGCTTGCTTTCCATGTCTTGCTTTAGCCTACTTTCTTATAGCATGCAGAACTACCAGTCCAGGGATAGTACCATCCACAATGGGCTGGGGACATTTTCCTCAATTGAGATTCCCTCTTTAAAAATTACTCTAAATTGTTCCAAGTTGACAAAACTAGTATAAGGAGGAAAGTCAAAGTCCCAGAGAAGAAATCTGTACAAGATTCTACAACTAGCTTGTCATTGGAGGTGCAAGCCTTTAAGCCCAGCACTCGAGAGGTATGTGGATCTCGTAAGTTCCAGGCCAACTTGGTCTACAGAGTGAGTTCCAGAACAGTCAGGGTTGCACAGACTCTGTCTCAAAACACCTCCCCCAAAAGATATGACAATTAAAAAATGCAGAAAATTAAAACCAGCATGGAGAAGACTTAAAACTGTCAACAGCACGATAAAAAAGGAGGAAGAGGTGGAAGAGGGGGAAAGGGGGAAGGAGGAGAAAATTCTTTTTAAACTACCAAAGGGACTTAGTTCTACAGTAAACATTAAAGCAAGATTACTGTGAGTATGTATAGGAAAAGGTGGTTCTCTTTCCAAAGTAGAAGCAAGTTTACCAATTTTGTGAAGAATTGCTCCCAGATGACTGACCAGGAACCTACTCAAGATCTGCCATTGGAGAAAGTCTCCTTAATAAAATGGTTTAAAGAGCTTGAAACATTCCATTTCACCTCATTTCTATAGCAGTTGCTATCTGACCTGTTTTATAATACAAACTGATTTCTACCACATCTGATAAATGTTTTTCAGGTTCCATCTCTCAGTATGTGTTGCCTAAAATGGCTGTTTAATATTAAAAGATGGAACTTTACCCTTTACTTGCTTTTAACTATGTGTGGTCTACTATGATAGGATGTAGTAATAGTGGTGGTCTGATAAAGAAATAAAACATAAAAAATAAAATAAATAGTATTTTAATAAAGAAAATACAGATTTTACCAAATTCATATTGCATTTTTACAAATGCAATAAAATTTGTGAAAGAAATTATAGTACATCAGTGATATTCTCTAATTGTAGTGTGGTTTGTTATTTTTCTGCATGAAAATATTAATTTATAATGGCTGACGAAAACCTAGAGACAATTAACATGTTAACCAATTTTTAACATAGCAAAAAAAATTTAGAAATGCGCTAAAATAAGTTTTACAAAGATTTATGATTGAAGTTTAAACATACTAATGCTAATATTAATATACACATTAACACATTAGAACTTTGACTGTTATTAATTTCAAGACTCTAATGTAGCCCTTCCCTTTATGTATGTGTATTTGTACACAGTAGTATATGATAAACCAAGTTATATAACTTAACAATCAAAATTCACATTGCTCATAGAATGTATCTGGAAATAACTTTTGGAGAATATTAATAATATAAGGTTGTATTTATTTTACCAGTTTTATATAAAACACATTGACTATAGCTGTGGTTTACTATTCAGTGAAAAATGTACATTTATAAAATATGGGAACTTAATTATTTGTATCTTCTTAGAAAACATTCTTATGTGCCCCAGGACAGGAGGATATTTTAAAACTAACTTGTATACCATGTACATTATAAAGTTATTAGTATTTAATTTGTTCTTAAATTATAATATAGCATAGAAAAGTTTGCTCACATCAAGAAAGTTAACTGCTATAAATAAATCCTTTTCTCCTTTAGTTAATCTAATAGATTTATGATAAACCTTTCCTCTTTCCAACAAAGCCTACAATATCAAGAAAAAGTGTGACTTTTCTATGAACCCTTCTCAGAGAATTCCTAGACTTCAGTAATCTCCCTATAATATTAATTTTTTTTTAGCTCTTATTCTGTACTTTTCGATGTCCTGATCCATACAGCCTACCTGTATGCTTCTCTCCTAATTGAAGTCTCCAGAACTGTTTCAGTTGGCTTTTTAAAATTTTTTCTATTACTGGTTACTCTAATAGAAATCTATACAATCAGATCCAGTGTCTCATGCTTCTAGAGCATGCTAGCTATACTGCCTCGAGCAACACCAACAGACCCTGGAACTTGTTTCTAATCTATTCTCCTTGCCTACCATAGTGATGTGCACTGAGTAAAATTTAGAAAATGAAAGCATATTTTAAAAAACTCTGAAAATAAATAAATAAGAAAACCAGCAAAAATAAATTTTTTCCTAGAATTTAATGATCAAGTTCCTTAACAGCACTTGCAAAACAAAATATTATTTCCCCATATGATATGACAGTCTGTGTGAATGCTGGGATATGTGGTACCTACTTGGCCATATTCATTACTGTTGAATTATTTTCCTTTAGATTTAATAGTATTTCAAATAATTAAGAGTAAAATTCATTAAAACCTTTTCCAAACAGAAACCATCTCTAAGTTTGAAATCTAGGCTCTTGAAGCATGCCTGTTTGCCAATCCACAACAGATAAGTCACACTGAGGTACAAAACTATTTTTCCCTTGGTATTGTACTTTAAACACAAGAACATCTCATACACAAAAGCAATCAATAAAACATTTCCCCTAAAACTACCAGGAAACTGACAGTATTAACAAATTCACTAGCCAAAGTTATCTAATCACACACAGCATCTATATACTTTTTAAAGTTCTTTAGCTTAAAAGGGGTTACTGAAAACTAAATTTAGCTTTCCCACCAATGTGCTTCTTTTTCTCCACTTCTTTTTAGATAAGAGACCTGAAATGGCTTAAAACTGTCAGGAAGGAAGAGAGTGAAATGAAAGAACCTATCTTTTGATGTCAGCCCACAGAAGTGCCTTGCAATTAAAATTATACATCAATTCAAATTGAGTTCACTTTTGAAAAGGGTCAACCTGGAACTGTAAATTCTCTCAGTCATCTACTTTTAAAGAAACAGTCTCACACCTCAAAAATAATTGTAAAAAACACCTTGCAACTTTAGAACCTTATCTAATCATGGTATCCAAAGTCTCACTTAGGGTGTCTTGTGCCAAATTTTTTTTTGGGGGGGAAGTTGACTATTTTCAACTATACCCTACTTTAAGAAGAACAAATAGATCACAACTATCCTTATTTTTATTAAGAGCATCTTAAGTTTCAACAACAAATTTTTAAATGAAGACGTGAATCATTCTTGATGAAGAATACTTTGTAAAATGTTTCTCCTATTGTCAATATTTTACTTTGTCCACTTCTCAAGTTTGGTAGTACTTTGGTTGTCAAATAGAACATGTCACTAGTTTTGTCTTGTTATCACTATTATTTAACATAACTAGTATCTGCCTAGTTTTACATACTAAGAATCAGGGGCTAGGCATATGGTTTGCAGAAGCCTACTGCACATGAGTATAAACAATACTGCAAAGTAAGGCACCACTCAAGCTGTCTGGTCAGTTCTCCCATCTCAAGCTGTCTGGTCAATTCTCCCATCATGAAGCAACGGCAATGCGGAGGATGGGCTCTTGACAAGCCTGAGGGTCAGGTTAGGCTGTCTCCTGAGATCAAGAGTCAGAGCCACAGTTAGAGCAAGGAGAAATATGTGAACAGGGCACTAGGAGAATCTGTTTCCAGACCAGAGACTAAGGTGCATGACTGTACTTAGAATCCTCAGCATCTAAGAAGCAACCCCAGGCCTTAAACACTGACAGTATGCTTCTGGAAGCCAGGGCTGAGATCGCAAAGTGATGGCTTTCAGAAGGAAAACTAACTGGAAGAAATTACCCGCGAGCAGATGCAGGAAGGGTGTCAGAAGCTTCTGAATGAGAGCGCAGAGCTTCATTGGCCTGCTGGGGCCACAGAAACCCTGAGACCAGAATACAGCTTGAGCACCAGGAGACTGCGGTGCCACTACTTACCCCTACTCTCCTAAGGTCTTGTTGTCGCCTCGCACCGTGCAGCCCCTGCGGAGGGGAAAACTTTCCCCCTCCCCCGCCGCTGAGGGTGGGATCCGCGGACGAGAGGAGGCGGCGTCGCAGCTGTTCAAGCAGGGCCAGAAAGATGCTGGGTGCAAGAGAGCCAGCCTGGTGCTTGTGCCCCTGGCGGCCACCAACTTCACCACCATCGACTTGGAGGGCCAGGAGGAAGCAAAGGCGGCAGGCCTTCGCTCAGCAGACCGAACTCTCCCCGGATACTAGGCCCGAGCTTCTGGCAGGACCCTCTGCCCCGGTCAGCTCAGCAACAGGACCCCCCAGGCTTAATTCCAATTTCTTTGGCCCCACGACCACAGAACAGAGGCTGCTCCCTCTTGGGGCCACGGTAGCAGCTGCATCCTCGTGCTCCTCTTCCTCTGGCGCTGCTGCCTACACACACAGCCCCGGCGCAGTTACCACCGCGGCGCCTGGATCGCCGTTTCTTAGCAACCGCGCGCATGCGCCCCACCCCCGCCTGGGACCACTGGAGCTGCGGTCTGATCTCGGACCAGTTTGGTTTGCGACCTAGAAAAAGTGAACAAAATTCCTTTTCCTAGGCAGGCCCTAACGTCAGGGTAAAAGAATCGTGAGGAGAGGTCCAAGATGTTCTGAAATGGAGAGGCCTGGAGACTTAGGATGAAATCCACTACTGGATAGGCATGTGAACTATGGATGCTTTTTGATTTGTTTTCCTGCAGTCTTTTCTTGTAGTTTATCAGAGTAATCTTCATAAAACTCCCAACTCTCACTTGCCTCTGATCAGGAGAATGGAATTACAGCCAAATTTGTATTTCTGTTCTTTTTCTAACCTCTCTAAATTTGTTTCTTCGACTATAAAGAAGAAACGCGGTACTCTGAATACTTAAAAGGATGAAGAGAGAAAGTACCTGAAGCACTTAATATACATAACCTATTGTGACACAGAGTAAGCACTCAATAAAAAGGATCTATTTGTGTTTTAGATACTATTTAAAAACCTATGCCATGTAAAACCTTTGCAGAGCCCTAAAAGTGTTACTAAAATATAAATTTCAAATGAACTATAAATTTCAAATGAAACTTTAGGGCAGCCAGATAGCCAGTAAATATTAAATGGCTCATCACTGTGTACATTCCAAGACGAAGTACATGCTCTCTAGTTGAACATTCTAGCTTAATAAAGTCCTCCAAGAGTAGTCTGATTTCATTCTAATTCCAACCCTTAGTTACCTAGCTGTAGATAGGTTTTACACTTTCTCAGATTGAAGTGTATAAAATGCCTACATAAATATTCTGTTTTCATCTAGAAAAGAAATCTGTGTGAACCCAGGAACTAACGAACATCCAGTGATCTTTCCCAAACTACTCCATAGTGTTAAAATATTAGTACTAAAACCTGATGTGTAAACAGTGGTTATACATTAAACATTTTATGTCATTTTTCTGCTGGCTATTGATCTTATTAAAATCAGACAACTTTTCTGTAACATGTAATTTTAAGACAAAAAAGCATGTAATTAATTCTGAACACGATACAATGTATAAATAATATGTGCATATTTACAGAATGCATTCTACTGCATGATAATCTAATGAAAGATACATTTTAGATACTATTTAAAAACCCATGTCATGTAAAACCTTTGCAAAGCCCTAAAAGGGTTAATAAAATATAAATTTCAAATGAACTATAAATTTAAAATGAAACCTTATTGCAACCAGATAGCCAGTAAATATTAAAGAAACTGTATTTTCAGTGGTGTTTAAACACTAAATTGCATCCCTTTGGTCACATGATATAGCTGCCTCTATTATTAATAAAGAAGTAATTCCCATCAACAAACAGAAGTGTCTAACAAATTTGTAAAGAAAACTGATTTACTGAACAAACACAAAAAAGTACATTCGGATAGGTGGTTTTCAAGGCACTACAAATTTAAGAAGATGCTTAAGATGAGATTAGAAGTAAATGTTTGCTTAATTAATTGACTTCTTCTAAAAGAATAGTAAAACATCTCCAGAATCATACCACACATATTCCTGAATGGGTACAACTTAATATGAGGTTCTGTAGAAACTTTGAAGATACTTATTCACATTTTAAGAGTAAATATGCTAGAGACCGGGAGTTTGTAATACCTGCAGATATTTATGCACAATTTAAAAGGTAGAAATTAAGTATAAAGTCTAATTATGTCCATTAATTAGGTATTCTACAAAGCTAAGCAGTAATAGTCATCTTTCTCTTTTATTCACCTTTACAATTGCAAATCAATAACCCCTTTTCCATATACAAATCCCGTGTTGACATAGTAGATGTACAAAGTAGACTAAGAAGAAATTCTTCATAATCATAAATTTATGTTAGAGGTAACATTATTTTACATGGTAACAGATGACTAGGTGATTGCCATACAGATAATTCCATGCAAACTAAAAGGTTTGTGAAAGTGAAACTAAAGGATGTGGACGGTGAAAAGTAGAAGAGTGTTTTAATGACTTTTCTATTGGTGTGATAAAACACCATAACCAAGACAATTTATGGGGGAGGGGTTTACTTTGGGCATTGATGCTGGAGGAGCAATCTGATAGGTCACATATTGGACCACAGTCATGAAGAAGAGAAAGAGTAAGTGCCATAGAGTCTTTTAATATCTCAATGCCCACCTCCAGTGACATACTTCCTCCATAAAGACTACACCTCCTAAATTTCCACAAACAGCATCATCATATACAGGAAAACTGCAATAGAGGTTTTGACTTAGATATATTTTGTCTATATTATGATCAGAACAGAATAATTGTGTAATAGAGTTGAGTACAGACAAGCTAGATTTGAAACAGATTGTGCAATGTCTGTGTGCCATATTAAAGATTTTGGAAAAAAATTCTCTATCTGAGGGATAATTATAGTTTTAAAGAAAAAAATCATGCTACTCATTTAAAAATGGTAAAATGCAACAACAAAAGAGAAATTATTCAAGAAAGACTACTGCCGTAGAAGATTACAGTAGGGCGGAGATATGGGCCCAATTCTGACATGACCAAATGAGGATATATAACCAAGAAGCAAGATGGAGGTGAGTGGATGAAAAATGACTAAGATAAACATCAAGACTATGAGGATTCTTGTTATGGGTGCTCAACAGAGCTTTTGAAGAAGACCAGAATGATAAAATATCAAAGGCAAATCTTACCAGATATTCAGGGTCAATCTAATTATGTACATGATTTAATTCTGATGGGTGAGGTGAAGGGTCTCCAAAACTGGGGTAGTTCCTGCAATCCCAATCAATTAAGCCTTGTGTTTGTAATAGTTCATCATATTTGTTGATTGTTTTTATCCCCACTCTTCTGAGAAAACTCACTCTGACCTTTGGATCCAAATCTATGTCCCCAAATATTTAGTTTCCTTTTCAGTGTCACTTTCTAATCCTTTTACATTTTCCTCGGAAGTCCCTGGCCAAGAAATTTTCCTTAGCTATCATTCTAAAGCTTAACCATTCTTCACTGTAATTGTGTGACTTTATTAGCTTCCTTTCAAACCCACTACCAAATTCAATTCTTTAGCTTTAAAAAACAATGAAACTAGCAGGAATTTTCTTCTTTGCTTATTTTTTAATTGAATTATTTATTTACATTGCAAATGCCTACCCCTTCCTAGTCCTCCCTCCCCTAGTTCTTCACCACATCCCCAGGCCCTCCTCAGAGAGGGTGCTCCCTCACATGTCCACCCAGCCCCTCCTTACCTCACCAACATATCTCTTCCGTGGGGTATCAAGTCTCTACAGGATTAAACAGTACATCCTCTCCCACTGAGGCCAGACAAAGCAGTCCTCTGCTACATATGTGCCAGGGGCCTTGGACCAGCCCATGTATGATCCTTGCTTGATGGCTCAGTCTCTGGGAGCTCTGAGGGGTTCTGGTTAGTTGACAATGGCGTTCTTCTTGTGGGGTTGCAATCTACCTCAGCTCCTTCAGTCCTGCCATAGGGATCCCCGAACTCAATCCAATGTTTAGTTCTAAGTATCTGCATCTGTCTCAGTTGGCTTCTGGTAGACACTCTCAGAAGACAGCCATATCAGGCTCCTGTCTGCAAGCACAACATAGCATTAGTAATAGTAGCCAGGGTTTGGTGTGCACTCATGGAATGGATCCTAAGTTGGACTGGTCATTGGGTGCACCCTCTCAAAGTTTAAGAGGAGGGGGAGGGGTGAAGAACTGTGGAAGGAGAGACCAGAAGGGGGGCAATATTCGGGATGTAAATAAATAAAATAATTAATTAAAAACATTAAAAAGTGTAAGACCTATACTTATCTAAATACCTTGAGACATTAGGAATAAACAAGGCAGAAGAGTCAAAATTCTCCTGCATATTTCACAGGAATAATGCTTCTAATCACAGGAGCAATCTAGGTAGAAGAGAAGTAGGAAAAGACACAGGAGCAGAAGGAAAATGATGAGAAATAATATGGTTCATGCAGAGCTTTCTCTGTTACTTCAAATTCTTAAATATAAAATTTAGAATGTGTGCATGGATTGTTGCAAATAGATTCCTTCGAATAAAATGCAGACAATATGTAGATAAAAGAATTCAAATACCATGGAATGGTAAAGGTTTAAATCTTTTATTTCAACATCTCTAATATCTTAATTATTTCCCACAGTTCATGAACATTGTGGTCATCTCATATATCTCCCATATTTATATTAGAATGTAATGTTTCATCAGTTTCATCCTCCATCAGTGATATCCTTTCATCTCTTTGCTCTATTCTTCTACTGACATTTATTACTCTGGTTTTTATTTGATTCATCAAGGTTTTCAATTACAGCTTTTCCCTAATTTTTAAATTCAGCACTTCAGTTTTTGTGTTGATACTTTTCATCAGTGCTGATGCCTAGTTTATCCTTTTTATTTTTTATGTTTCTTTTTTTACCTTTTCCTCTCTAGTGATTATAAAACTGAAAATGACAAGGTACTGTATAAAGTTAAAATTAGTTAGAGTATAGAAATAGCAAATGAATGTGATAATAATGGAAGGAGATGAGAAAAGGGGAAAGAATAGAGGATATACACAATTAAATAAACAAAAGGAAAAGTAAGAGTAAAGAGGAGAAAACAGTGAGACATTAGGGTCAAAAG
Source organism: Apodemus sylvaticus (assembly GCF_947179515.1). Taxonomy (NCBI): domain Eukaryota; kingdom Metazoa; phylum Chordata; class Mammalia; order Rodentia; family Muridae; genus Apodemus; species Apodemus sylvaticus. The sequence goes on along the minus strand of NC_067495.1, from coordinate 56,410,190 downwards.
ATAAAATGGAAAGAGAGGGTTGCAAATAGTACAAAATGGCTAATACACAACCAACCAATTGTAAAAAAAAATATTGCCCAATAATGAAAGAATTATGTAATAATAAGTAAATAACATTTTCTCCACTATATATTTATTCATTTTGCATCCCAATCACTGTCACCCTCCTGGTATTCCCCTAACAGAATCCCTCCCTTCATCCCCCTCCTCTTCTCCTTTGAAAGGATGGGTCACCCCTAGGTATCCCCCCTACACTGATGCATCAAGTCTCTTCAGGATTAGCTGCATCCTCTCCCACTGAGATCAGACAAGGCAGTCCAGTTGGGGAACTGATTCCACAGACAGGCAACAGCCTTAGGGACAGATATTGCCCCAGTTGTTTGGGACCCGCATGGAGAATGAGCTGTACATCTTCTACATATGCGTTCAGAGCCTCAGTCCAGCCATGTATGCTCTTTGGGCGGCGGTTCAGTCTCTGAGAGCCTCTAAGGATCCAGGTTAATTGACTCTGTTGGTCTTCCTGTGGAGTTCCTATCCCCTTTAGGGCCCCAAATCATTCCCCCAACTCTTCTCTAAGAGACCCCAAGCTTTGTCCAATGTTTGTCTCATTATCTCTGCATCTGTTTCAGAAAAAAAAGGAAAGGAAGTCGAAGACTGTTCTAGTAGCTTGAGGTATGAGTAGGAGAAGTCAAGTAGCTCTGGAAGTGTAACCAGAGCCACAACTGCTGGTTAAGCCTTACCAAGATGACAGCCTCCCCAAAGCACTAAGACTTCATGGCAGAGCTGATGGGAAGAAAGTCAGTGGGGGACCTAGCTGGGACTGGTGAATCCCTGGGCAAGAAGCTGGATGAAAGGAACTTCAACAACTTCTGTGGTCCTTGGTCAGTTTCTGGTGCTAAGAAAGATGAAAGACTTCAACTGAGAATGGCTAAAAGACCCATGAGGTGCCAATGCCAAGCAGTCCCAGGACTGCTTTAGATGCCTTTATGAATGGTGTGATGCCTTCTTGTTCACTGAGGACTCCTTCTGCAGCCCCCTGCAGCTCCATGGCAATAGTTATCAGCTTTCATGAATGGATTCTTGGCCCCCTTTCCCCTAATTTCAAGATCTGTTGGATGCCCTTTGGCTCCATTTTGGGGGTGGGGCAGTCACTGTCCTTATAAATACTTTTAGATTAATAAAGTCAGTGACTGTCAAAAGAAATAAATTACAATGAAATTTATTTTCATTGTAAAGCAGGAAAAATCCTGCTTAACATGTAAAGGAGTGGTGAATTACAAGAACTTTAAACAGATAATGTATTGGAACAATTTCTTCAGAATTAAAGATGGGGCCTGGAGAGATGATTTGACAGTTAAGAGCACAGGCCATGCTTTCCAAAAGACTCAGGGCCAATTCTCAGCCCCCATATGCCTCCTTACAGTCATTGTTACTCTATTATCCCATGGTGAACAAATATAAACGCAGGCAAAACACTCATACACTTAACAATTATAAAAACAATGATGATGGGCCATTCTGTTTGTGAGGGTGGGATCAATTGAATTTATAAACTCTTGCATTACAGTCTACATTAGACACGTATCTCCTATCTGTCAATTGTTTTCACTGTAGTTGTTTTCCTTAGTGTACCAGGGGCCTCTACTGGCCACAGTTAATATTTGCAATGTGTATAGTAATTCTTCCTATTGGAGCAATTCTTCCTCCAAATTCCATGACTACAGATGGTACTCCTGTTTTAGCTGAATGATGTCTACATACATTGAACATGAAGTAAGGAACCATAGCAATCAGATGGGTACAGGCAAAGAACCTGTCTTCATACTTTTAACAAATCCTGAGTATAAATTATCCATTTAGAGGGATGCAGCTGTGCGTGCCATGTACATTTCTGGAGCTTCAGAGTCTTTGAGCTCTATAGCAGTGAAAGAAGATAGATAGTTCTAGAGTTTGATCCATTTGTTGGCTTCAGGCTCAGAGCCATCAAACTCCAATTGATCTGTTCATATAAACGAAAAGCTGGCCTACCTCTGCCTAAGACTTCTTAGGTGAATACAACTAGTCATCTATACCCTTTGGCTAATCTGCATTTGTTGCTTTTGCTATGCACAGCTATATCTCTGAGACATTCTTCCCCTGAAGAGTGTGGCATGCCCAATTGAGGCTTCCTCTCTGGACCATTGGTCACCCAAGGGCTGTGGCTTCTTCAACTGTGGATATTTCCTGATTTCAGGCTTCCCGAATTACCTCGATTTTGAACAGTAGGTTCTCTCTCCAGACAATGCCCAGCTGCTGCCCTCGAAGTCATATAATATGGCAGAATGATGCACCTCACCAATGGTGACCTGAGGATTCTGGAGGAATCACTACTCCATGAAAACCCACAGCTGAATTTGAGGATTGATAGGATTGTGTGCCTGTCTCGATGTAGGACTGCCCATCTTTTTCCTGGCTTATCTCTTGGAAGGGCCTTCTGCTTCCCCTCCCTATGGCAGTGAACTGTTCAGCTACACCTGTGTTCACTTTACTTCTCTGCAGCTTTCATCTTTTTTTCCTACTTATTTGCAATAATTCTTCATTTCCTTCATGGAGAGCTGAAGCTATTTTGCTATTTCTCTCTTTTGGGACATAGTATATAATTTTTTGAACTGGTTATTCTTTACCAGTTATAGTCTGCCATCTTATTCAGAAGTTCAAGATGTTTGAAATGTAAGACTAGTTGTGCCAATGCCTTTATTATGCTTTGCTTTTTCTTACCAAGTAAAAACAAACTGTATATTAGGCCAGCATCTTATCAATTACTGCATTTCAACATTTTCAAATGACTTGAATTTAGTATATACTATATAGAACTTGTTAAAATGAGTCAAACTGACCTGACCTGTTCTGTAATCTTATATATATATATATATATATATATATATATATATATATATATATATATATATATAAGATATAATCCCTTTGTAAATTGAACTTCTTTGTAAAGGTGCATGTGATTCACCTTTTTCTTAAATCATGCAATTAAATACAGGTTCATTTTATAAGTCCTGTCTTAATGAAAAGGGATAAACCCATAGGTAATCTGAGTCCTATTTCTAGTGTTTTCTAGAATATAAGAACTGAATTCTTGGATTTTTTTTCATTTGGACAATATGAAAATGAATTATCATTCCCACTAACATATTAATTGATAGCAGGGGAAGGCAGAACAGACACATGTGACAGTGAGAAACTATATGGAGGTTTTAATTTGCTGACAATTATCCACAAAGTAGATTCTCAAGCATATAATCACAAGTTGGCAGTATACAACCATTATTCACAATTAGAAGCTGTTTAAGTTTATTCATTATTTTATCAAGTATAAAAACAGACTAAAATCACAAACAATTTGATACATTGAGAATCTTTATGAGGTGAAGTTATAGGATTTACTCTATAATTTTATTCAACTTGAAAGCTGTGATTTCTTTATTATAAAATCAGTTCTCAACAATATGAACCAACCAGTACCCCCAGAGCTCCCAGGATCTAAACCACCAACCAAAGAGTACCCATGGCTCCAGCTACATATGCAGCAGAGGATGGCCTTTTCAGACATCAAAGGGAGGAGAGGCCCTAAGTCCTGTGAAGGCTTGCTGCCCCAGGATAGGGGAATGCCAGGACAGGAAAGTAGGAGTGGGTGGGTTGGTGACCAGGGGGAGGGTATATGGGTTAGGGATTCTGGGAGGAGGAACCAGGAAAGGGGACAACATTTGAAATGTAAATAAAGCAAATATCTAATAAAAAAGAAAATTTCCACATTATTTCAGTTTCTAATACAATATAGAGTTTGTATTTTACCAGTGTTAGAGTATGCTGACATGTCTGCTCTGGCAGGCATACTGCCAAAACCATTGCTTCCTGAAATCTAAGTATGAAAAAAATCTTAAGCCACTTCACGTTGAGCATTCTAAATATGGGAACAATGCTCATTGTTGTGCCGAAGATGAATTATAGATACCAGTGGCCTAAGAATGGTTGGGAAGAATCTATATAAACTGGTCATTTTGCTTTGTAATAACCTTGTTATTTACTTCCATTCTATTATACAAGTGTTATTCCATATGAATGAAGAGCAAAGATCATTTAATCTGGTCATTTGATGTCTGAACTTTACCACAAAAAACTATCTAACAGATGTTTACATTGTTTCTGCTTTTATACCTCCAGAGATGGGGAGCTCATTCACCTGTGAAGGATTGAGGCTATTTTTAGACTGCTTTAACCTGAATATTAGAAAACTCTTCCTCTAGAGTTGGAGGAATGGAGCATAGAAGCAAAAATACCTAAATTACAGCTTGTCAGTTCAAATTGCAGAAAGTTTACATGATTTTTTTAAGCATGTCCATCATTTACTCCAGGAATGTTATTTTTAGTGTATAACAAATTATCCTTGAAGTCTCACAACTGAAAACAGCTCGTATTTGTTATCTTACAATTTATCTAGGTCAGAAATCTCGATACAGCTTAGGGCCTCTGTTACTGTAACTCTCCCAGGCAGAGACATTTACCTGTCTTTTTGTATTTGTTGGGCTACACACATTTTAGGGCTCAATTTTTGCAAAATTCTGCTTCCAAGTCCATATTGTTGTTATCATGATTCAAGCACTCACACACTGTTTGGATAGACAGCCTTAGATCTCGGCATGTTGTTCAGCAAAGGGCGTCCTCTGCTCTTTGCCAAATAAATCCAAATTGAAATAAATTTCACCTAAGCCTGAGAACTAGAAAGTGATCTAAGAGAGTCTAGTTGAAAAAGGAAGTTGTGATCTTTGGTAGCCTAATCTTAGTTATGGTTCCCTATTACTTTCACCACATTTGTAGAAGCATGTCATTAAGTCTAATCCAAATCCAATCGGATATGATTACACAAAGTGAATACAGAAAGCAGGTTAGTCTACCTACTAACCTTTAATACTTCTTGAAGTTATACCTGGCACATCCTCAAAGGGATAGGTTTTCAATGCCTTGTATTCAACTGTACAAATACTAAGTTACATGTGGTAGCCTGAGATGACACGTGGCAGACATTTTTAGCTTCTAACATAGAATCCGTCCTCTTATTTTTTTATTAGCATGTATTTGATTTTATTCAAGGCAGCAATACATCTAGCTGAGTGTCTTTGCTCTCTCTGATGCTCGGGATGACCATGTGACCAGTTCTTCTCATTAAATGTAAACAAAAATGATAGGCATTTCTGAGAATGCTTTACTTTTCTGCCATAATTGTGGCTTTTATGGTTAGAGTTGAAACAGCCCTACTTTAAACATGTGGGTAATGTTACTGCATCTGACCCTACTATGACTTATTCTATGACTTATTTTAGCAACAGCAAAATGAGAAGACTCCATATAGTTGGCTTTCTTGGGTGTTGCTGCTGAAAATATGGCTGCTAGGTAGTCTTTGACACAAGCAGATAGGTCTTCCATTTTATTTTATTTTTATTAATATCTTTGTGTGATATATAAAATAATGAGTTTCATTATGACCTTTCCATCCTCTAAATAGTCCTCTTTCTACTTTCATGTCATATATAAACATACATACATTCATATATAGATTCATAACTGAGAGAAAACCTGCATGTAGTTTATCTTTCCTGTCCATAGCTGTTATTCCTCTTGTTCCTTTCTCTCTTTAACCTTCTTTATACTCCCACTTAGTTTTCCTTCTACTTTAATATTACACACGAACACACACATATGTATATATGTAAAACATATTATCTTCCTGATTCTGGGCCATTTCACTTAACATGATGATCTATTTTCTGTCAAATGACATAATTTCATTCTTATTTATGGCTGAATAAAACTCCATTGAGTGTATATACCTTATTTTCAGTCTATTATATTGATGTACATATGGACTGATTTCATATACATGTATAAGCAAGCATCTCAGTGGTGTGCTGACTTAGATTCCTTTAAATATATACCCAGGAGTATTATGGTTGGATTATAATGTATTTCTATTTCTAGATTTCTTGACAAATCCATATAGTGATTTCCACTGTAACTGTATCATATAGAATCTATTCTGGACTAGCCATGATTATCTATTCACACTCTTGATAAATAAGCAAAGGATTAATAAGAAGTCATGTTATGTCCTGTAATCCAAGATTTGGGGGGGTGGGTGAAGAATGAGGATTGTGTTTTTTGAGGAGGCTAGCTTGTCTTAACAAAAACAGAAAGAACCATTACAAAACAGAATCATAGGCTGTGACTGGGTTCATGTTCAAAATGGCTGCAGTCCTGAAAGCTACCACTCCCCAATGGGCTCTGCTACACTAGCCTCAAGATGTGTTTCATGTTCAATGACAGGTACAAGTTACAGATGTTGTGGCAGCTATTGATGCGGCTGGTGGAGGCCTAGGAGACACTGTTTTACCTATCACAAATAAATTAATCTAGGAGATGACATCAAACCTGAACAATACTGACTTGTAGATGGCAGCTGAAGAAGAGACACTTCTGTTACACTATGTGAAGGCTCATGTGGACACGACCAGCCACCGCTGTCTAAAATCTGTGGGCATTATTCAGTTGGTGCCACTTTCTGTTATTTCGGAGACAATACTGTCTGATTATTCTGAGAAATGAATTTGGCCAGCTTGCAAGAGCGATCTTGAGGCTTGCATACTTTGTTAAGGAATGCACTAATCTGTCCACCGTAGGTTTCACATATTTTCACCCTACTCAGCTGACCACCATTAGGAAACAATGTTGCCTTTGGATTCAAGATCTCTGTGTGGATCTCCAGAACTTGAGGTGTATCTGTGATGAGCTGCACTTCAGGGGAATGAAAGACACCACTGGCACTCAGACCCACGTCTAGTAGTTATTTGAGGGAGATCACCAGAAGGTGGAGCAGCTGGACAAATTGGTGACAGAAAAGGCAAGATGTAAGAGTGCTTTCATCATCATAGGACAGATCTATACATAAAAGTGAACATGGAAGTGCTGTCTGTGCTGGTTATCTTAGTGGCATCAGTACACAAGATTTGCATTGACATAAGCCTCCTGGCGAACCTGAAGGAGATAGAGAAGCCATTTGTGAAACAGTAGAGTTGCTGGACTGCAATGTCATACCCCATGTGCTCTGATCTTTTCTGCATCTTGACTGTTCACCTGATGGCTCCTATCTTGGACCCACTACAGCTTCTGTGTGATGGTTTGAACACACACTGGGTAATAGCACAACCCACAGTTCTGTTTGGAGGAAGCATTTCTCACTGAAGATGCTATACTAAATACCATACAGTATATTTCTGATGGATTAACAATATACTTCAAAAAAGTAAGTAAAAGGTGCAATCAGCAAGAACTGCCTTTTTGGCCACAAAGAACAATATCACAGCTATGGTCAAAGCTGAGGGCAGCTGACTGGACTGTCATAAGAAGAGTACTTTCCCAGCAGACAGCTACTATGGTTAAGCAGTACGGAGCCTCACAGAGCACATTTAGGCAGATGCCTTCTTCAACTTCATTCACTCAGTCAGAGCATTTGTCAGACCCCTCTTCTTTCACTTGTGGAGTAAATGCACACTGAAAGGAGCCTGTTATGGTTGTCTTTGGAGGGTCCTTGCCAGAGCCTTACACATACAGAGGCAGTCTGAGGGGTTGGACCTACAGGTTGAGAACCACTGCTGTAGGGCATTTTTTAAATTGGTGATTGGAGACTGAGTGTGGGGTCTCCAATGGAGGAGTTGGAGGATGGGAGGATGGTCTAAAGGAGCTGAAGGGGTTTACAGCCCCATGGGAAGAACAATGTTGTCGGCCATCCAGAAGCCCCAAGACTCCCAGGGACTGAACCATCAACCAAGGAGTACACATGGTTCCAGCCAAAAATGTGGCAGAGGAAGGCCTTGTTAGGCATCAGTGGGAGGAGTGGTCCTTGGTCAGGTGAAGGCTCAATAGATGCCCCAGCGTGGGGAAATCGAGGGGGGAGGTGGCAGTGGGTCGGGTGGAGGGGCATATACTTGGAGGTAGGGGGTGGGAGGAGGGGTTGGGGATTTTGGGGGAGGGGAAAACTGGGAAAGGTTTTAGTATTTGAAATGTAAATGAAGATTACATTCAATAAAAGAAATATAGCTGTATTACTGAGCCCTGAGTTTTCCCTCAGCATTTACTTAACACCACTGTGAGTGTCCAGTAGAAGAGGTATTGGAGAGTACCTGTGCTGGCTAATTTTATGTCTACTTGACATAATTCAGAGTTACAAAGCAGAGGAAGTCAGAATTGAGTAAAGTGCCTCCATAAAACATAGCTGTAGGCAAGCCTATATGGCAGTGGTCCTCAACCTTCCTAATGCTGTGACCCTTTAATGTAGTTTCTCATGTTGTGATAATCCCCAATCATAAAATTATTTCATTGCTATTTCATAATTATAAATCTGTTGTTATAAATCTTAATGTAAATACTTGGTATGCAGAATATCTGAAATGCAACCCCAAAGGGGTTGGACCTACAGGTTGAGAACCACTGCTGTAGGGCATTTTTTAAATTGGTGATTGATGTGCCAGTGCCCAGTTCATTGTGGGTGATAGTCCTGGATTCTATAAAAAAGCAAGCCAGCAAGCAGCACTCCCTCTATGGCCTCTGTATCAGCTCCTGCCCCCAGATTCCTGCCATGTTTGAGTTCCTATATTCACTACCTTCAATAGGCTATGTTGTGGAAATGTAATTCAAATACCAACCTCCCACCCCAACTTGCTTTGGTCATGGTGTTTCACCACAGCAATAGAAACCTTAACTTAGACAGTACCAGTCCCCAGTTTGTTGATCCTTTCAGTCTGACCTGGTTCTCTATGACTTAGAGGCCATCCATTCCAGGCCATGTTATAAAAACCAGTTAACCTGTAAATCCCTCTTGCCCAAACACAGATAACTTCTGGGAATATTGAGTGCTGTGGTTCATAGGAAATAACAAGTCACATGTTTTCACTCCCCTAAACAAGTTTGTTCACACAGGACATGCCATGCAATCTTCTGGAGTAAACAGCTGTGTTTGAAAGGAAAACAGCAAACTTTTTAATTTTTTTTTCTCTTTTTTTTTTTCACAGAAGTTTCTGTAGTATAATTCTCTGAGGGATCCTGATCTGGTGATATGGGAGGCCTGACAAGGCTCACCAATCCTTCATCAAGGGCAAAAGGAGACATCCGATGGCCTACTGATTATTTCTGGTAAACTGGGGGTTTAGCCAGAGCCACCAATTTTTTCTGACCTCCTTTAGGGTCTTGAGGACACTCTGTGACACTTGAAGCTGAAGAAAAAAAAACTTGAAGAGGCCCAGCATCTTGGCATCCATTATTAGGTTGCAATGCCTAGGCTACACAACAGAGCTGAGGAGTCATACAGTCATCTCAAGATACTGGGGACCAATCCAAGAGTTTGGTTCCCTATGTTTGGGTTTGCAGGGAGGCTATTGAAAAGAAAAGACCATCCAGAGACTGCCCCACGTGGGGATCCATCCCATATACAGTTACAAAACTCAGACACTATTGTGGATGCCAACAAGTACTTGCTGACAGGAGCCTGATACGGCTGTCTCCTGAGAGGCTCTGCGAGTGCCTGACAAATACAGAGGTGGATACTCGCAGCCAATCATTGGACTGAGCAGAGGGTCCCCAATGGAGGCTCTAAAGAAAGGACCCAAGGATCTGAAGAGGTTTGCAGCCCTGTAGGAAGAACAACAGTATGAAGGAACCAGTACCCCCAGAGCTCCCAGGGACTAAACCACCAACCAAAGAGTACACATGGAGGGACCCATGGCTCCAGCTACATAGGCAGCAGAGGATGGCCTTGTTGGACATCAAAGGGAGGAGAGGCCCTTGGTCCTGAGAAGGCTGAATGCCCCAATAGAGGGGAATACCAGGACAGGGAAGCAGGAGTGGGTGGGTTGGTGAGCCTGGGGAGGGGGAATGGGTTAGGGATTTTGGAAGGAGGAACAAGGAAAGGGGACAACATTTGAAATGTAAATAAAGAATATATCTAATAAAAATAATGGTAGATTATGAAATATAACAGGTCTTGTTCTGTTCTGGCTATATTTACACATGTAATAAAAGAGTAAAAAAAAATTTTTTTACTAAAGCAGTTTTCTATTTGTTAAGAGGATTTCTCTTGTTCAGACTGTCAGACCTCTAAAGGACTTTTATTGGTTGATGTCATTATCTTATATTTTCTGTTGTCATTTTGGCTCTGTGTCTTATCTTGTTCCTATGCCTGTCTTTCTGACTCAGGGATACTGGATACACAAGACAGATAAGCTGGAGTACAGCTCCAAAGGTCACTCTGAAACAGCCAAACTTTTGGATCATAGGATTCAGTAGTAGTGGGTAGCCATTCTGTGCATAGCAGGAGCAAGTCCCCTGTGCAGAAGCCCGGGGTCTTAGTGCAGAAGCTTAGGGTTTTAGTGCAGAAGCTGTTGGTGACCCTTTTTGGCTGGTCCCACTGCAGTACTACCATGGGGCTGGAGTTTCCATGTCAGGACAACCTCCTGACACAAAAAGGTTCCCTTTCTCCTAGGATGTAGACTGCTGGGTATCGGATTCATCAACTGCAGCTACCAAGACCCCCCAAACCGCAAATATAACCCTGAAGAATGTAGGGAAAGTTTTGTCTGTCTTGTATGTATGCATGGGTCTGTGTTTTCTGATGTGTCTGTAAGTTTTGTTGCAAACAAGGAGCCAAGATAGAATTGTGTCAGTCTCAGTTGAATGTATGAATGTATGGTGGCCAGCCCCCATGTTCTGATCTTTTTTGAATGAGTCTTCTTTGAAAGAGTGAGCTTACCATGTTCTCTGTTTCTTGTTTCTAAGTTTACTCTTTCTCATGTCATAAACTGCTTGAGCTCAGAATGTATCTTGAAGCTTTCTGGCCTCTGGATCTAATGTTAGAGGGACTCAAATGTCTTTTGGGTGTGGATAATATTAAAGTTGTTCTATGCCGTTCTACTTTATTGAAAAGCTGGCTCTGGAATAGGATTATGACTCTCCCTAATATGTTCAGATGAGGGACTATATCAGGAAAAAAAGAGCAAAGCAGAACAGCTCAAGAGATTATTAGCTTCATTTAATTGCATAAGACTATTATATGAACTTTCTGTATCTCAAGATTTGTAAGTTTATTGGATATGGTTAAAAATCTGTAACAGAAGAGTTAAAATTTATAACACAGAGTTGACGATTGCAAATCTATACATAGGTAATCTTAAAGGAACCATGTGGCATGATTCCATTTTGGGATATAGGCAACCAGGTGGATATCAGCCATCTTTGTTAGGGTTGAAAAAGAAGAGTGTCATGTGACTTCACTGCCATCTTGATTAAAAGGAACCACAAGGTGTGGGACAACAAAAGAGACAACAACACATCTCAGAGATACTTTGGATTAAGACAGGGTTTTGTATGATAATTCCTGTCCTGTCCTCAAAACAAGGTTTATGAAATGCAGATTAGGATCCTGGGCCAGAAAATTCAGGGTTAGTGGCAGGGTATGCCAAGTAGGAACTGAGGAATGCTGGGAGAACCTGGAGGCCAGGTCTGCTTTGATATGTAAAATATGCACCTTAGTCCCTTGTCCTAGGTCTGAAACAAAACACTTAGTATGAAAGAGGCTCCAGATCCTAGCAGTGACCTCCCAAGGTCTCCAAGAAGATGGTTTGGGCAAGAAGATGATTCCACCTGAATTGTGGTAAAACTAACCCACTGGAAAACTCTGACTGCCCTAAAGCCTTTACTGCCATGAGGACCCAGCTGAAACTGTGGACAAGCAGGACACTAGAGAGTTGATTGTTTTACTTTGCCTAAAAAAAGTAAGGTCAGTTCCCAATGTTCCTCCTCCATAGAAAAAAGGACTCTCATCTTCTGGGCCTAGTGGCCAAAGACTGATGCTGCCCTGGTACCTCTGCCTGGAAAACCACACTGTGGAGACCACAGACACTGGGATGACCTTCTAGAAAATGAACCTACATTCACCTACAATCAACTGATTTGGGAGGCAAATTTGACCCATTAATTCCTTGCATGTCAACATCATTCAAATGTAATTTTGTAAATGTCTGTTGCCATTCCTTTGGTTTCTGGGTACACAGAACAAAACCCTTGAAAAGTAGAGCTACTATATATCCCAGAGCATGCTAGTCATGTCTCCATTGTAACACAGCTCACATTGTATTTTCATTGTTTATTTACTGGCCCAACTCCAACTAGCCCATGAATATTATGAAAAGAGCAACTGTTCTTATTTCTCCAGGTCTCTATCTTCCAGAATAGCATTCAAAACAAGGAACATACTTATGTCAAATATTAGGTAAACTGACATAATTTCTTGTATTTATTCTACATACAAGAAAACCAAATCATTCAAATCATTTCCCAGAAAACAAATCTGAATTATAAGATGGCAAAGCTGTTTTAATAAATATTTGTATAGAATTCAGTAGAACTAGTGTAATAAGTATGTCTAATTTGAGATACAGTTCAGATTTAAAAGTAGAAAATCATTTTGTGTAACTCAAAAGTCATTTTATGTGACTTGAAATAATATAATTCCTAAATTTAGCTGTGATTAAGAGCTCAGAAGCAAGTCCCTGGCAGCTCAGATAGGAACCTAGTTTAGGACAGGCCTTGATATGCTAATGAACAAACCCCAAGGTAGTATTAATATGATGGTGAACCAACCCCAGGCTGTGAACTTTGATAGAGTCAAGCTACTGCACAATGAAATAATACAAAAGTTGGAACATTGGGGATGGTCTCTGGGATTGCACTGCAATCCTTCCAAGATCATATTCCAAATGCCTAATAAATACAATCATTTCCCAAAATTTATAAATATAATAAATACATAAAAACCTAGGAGAGTGTATAGTAATTTGTATGTAATTCAGTAGTGCTAATATGATAGTTATGTCTAATTATACAGAGTTATAGAAAGCTACTGAGACGAAGTGTGTCTCAGGGGTGTCCCTGCATGGAGGCTGAGAGAGGCCATTGTGTGAAGCTGTGAAGGCAAAGCCTGGATTGCCTTAGAGACCCCAAGATGTTGGAGATGCCAGAGCTGTGGGATACCTGCCAACAAAACCTCCTAACAAAGAATAGAACCAGCCCAAGAGAAAGCGTGTTGCAGTCAACAAAGCTGAAAGGAGTTGGAGATCTGAAAAGTACTTTGGCATCAGACATGGAGATGCAGAGTTTGGAGTTTGCCCAACTGGTTTTCAGTCTTGTTTTGGTCTAGTATTTCCTCATTGTGCTCCCTTTCCTCCAGTTTGGAATGGTAATGTATATCATGTGCCATCATATGTTGGATGTTTATGTGATTTACTTTTCAGTTTGATTTTACAGGGGATTACATTTAAGAGAGTCCATGAATCTCAGAAGAGACATCTAACTTTGGACTTTTAAAGTGTTGAGACTGTTATAGACTATTGGGACTTGTGAAATTGGACTGAATGTATTTTGCAATATGATATGAATACAAACAAGCCTATGGGCTGAGGGAGTAGAATGTGGTGGCCTAAATGGAAATGGCCACCATAGACTCATAGGGAGTGGCATTATTGGAGGTGTGGCCTTATTGAAATAGGTATGCCTTGTCAGAGGAAGTATGACACTGAGGGGGTGGGCTTTGATGTTTCAGAAGCTCAAGCCAGGCCTAGTGGCTCACTGTCTCTGCTCCTCGCTGATTCAGATGTAGCATTCTCAGCTACCTCTCCTGCACCATGTCTGCTTGCATGCCACCATGCTTCCTATCCTGACAATAATGGACTAAATCTCTGAACTCTAAGTCAGGCCCAATTAAATATTTTCCTTTATAAGGGTTGCTTTGTTCATGGTCTCTCTTCACAGCAATAAAATCCTAACTAACACAGTTGGTCTCATCTCTGTGCAGTTGTTACAGATTTCTAGTATACAGTTTGGGACAGCTCTTATGTCTTACTGCCACAGAGGTACTACTATATTTTTGTGGGTTTAAAAAAAATCTTTTCTGTGATTGTTGTCTGACTACTCCCTCTACCAAAATATAAATTTCATGAGATTAGTGATCATATAGCAGTGAGAAAATATAGTTGCTAAAAACACACTGGCTTTTGGAGCCAGATTCTAAATTCAAATTCATTTTCTACCATTGAATAGCTATGTGAAACTTGGGTGCTGATTAGCTTTTCTGTTGCTCAGTTTTCTTTTCCTGAACATAATAGCAGTGTTCATGTCATTGCACTGGCTAGTTTTATGTTAACTTGACAGAAGCTAGACTCATTAGAGAGGATCAAGCCTCAATTGAGAAAATACCTCTATAAGATCCAGATACAGAGAATTTCTAAATTAGTGAATGATGAAGGACGGCTCAATCCATTGTGAATGATGCCAGTCTTGGGTTGGTGGTCCTAGGTTCTTTAAAAAAGCAAGCTGAGCAAGCCATGGGTAGGAAGCCAATGAATAGCACCCCTTTATGTCCTCTGCATCATTTCCTGACTCCAGCTTCTTGCCCTGTTTGAGTTCTTGCCTTGGCTTCCTTCAATGATAAACAGTGATATGGAAGCAGAAGGTAAGAAAGTCCTTTCCTCCCCAGCTTGCATTTTGGTCATGGTGTTTCATCACAGCAATAGTAACCCTGGCTAAGACAGTACTAGAGTAATAAAGTTAGGATTAAACTAGCAATGTACTATATTCTCAAACCTAGGAGAGTGTCTATCACATTATAATTTCCCAGTAGTGTTTGTTGGCTGAATGTATTAGTAAATCCTTAATGTATCCTGCTCCTTTCCTCCCATTATTATAATTTTCTATTTTTCTCTTCTTTTAGTAAGACTTTCCCTGATTATTATTATTACTATTTGCTTACTTCTCTGAACTAAGTTGATTTTCTCTAATAAATGTTCTTAGAAACTTTTTTATTCGATATAATTTTTTATTTACATTTCAAATGATTTCCCCTTTTCTAGCCCCCCACTCCCCGAAAGTCCCATAAGCCCCCTTCTCTTCCCCTGTCCTCCCACCCACCCCCTCCCACTTCCCCATTCTGGTTTTGCCAAATACTGCTTCACTGAGTCTTTTCAGAACGAGGGGCCACTCCTCCTTTCTTCTTGTACCTCATCTGATGTGTGGATTATGTTTTGGGTATTCCAGTTTTCTAGGTTAATATCCACTTATTAGTGAGTGCATACCATGATTCACCTTTTGAGTCTGGGTTACCTCACTTAGTATGATGTTCTCTAGCTCCATCCATTTGCCTAAGAATTTCATGAATTCATTGTTTCTAATGGCTGAATAGTACTCCATTGTGTAGATATACCACATTTTTTGCATCCACTCTTCTGTTGAGGGATACCTGGGTTCTTTCCAGCATCTGGCAATTATAAATAGGGCTGCTATGAACATAGTAGAGCATGTATCCTTATTACATGGTGGGGAATCCTCTGGGTATATGCCCAGGAGTGGTATAGCAGGATCTTCTGGAAGTGAGGTGCCCAGTTTTCGGAGGAACCGCCAGACTGATTTCCAGAGTGGTTGTACCAATTTGCAACCCCACCAGCAGTGGAGGAGTTCTTAGAAACTTTTATTTCTGCTTCCAAGTTGTATTTGCTCAATACTGCACCACCATGGTAATGTGTTGTCTTCATAGTGCTTGGTTTCTGACATTAAGTCAAAGCTTTGTGAAAGCAGAGTTTTATGTTTGTTGTATATACTATGGGAGATTCACTGCCAATGATGGTTCTTAATGCACAATATTCATACAATAAATATTTTGACTGTGTATACTGAAGGCTTTTGTCTCATTTTTCTTTTACAAATGCAGATTAAAAAACATGAAATCTCTTAGAATTCTAGGGAGTCACACCGCTTTTCAAATGCTAATGCTAATTCAGAGTCAGGGCTATTATTTCTTCTCTACTGCCTTTTTTTTTTTTTTTTTTTTTTTGGTCACTGTTCAAGTATAGAGCAGAACTGTGCATTCAAAGATCCTGGTTTGTACTTATGATTCATTCCATGAAAGCATACATAAATCAACCATAGATTGGCTTCTCTCTCATTAATTTCTTATATTTTAATTGTATTTATTCTAGCACACCGTCTTCCTTACACATTTCAATTACGATAATATTGTCCCTTATAGAGGTAAGATTTTTCTATTTATAAGGCCTCAAATTAATCAGTACTTACAACATATGGTAGAATTCATTGATAGCATATTTCTAAACATTGTTTCATTCACTACATACTTATGATAATTTAACAACTGAACATACACTGTGTAGAAATATATTAAATTGGCTGCAGGTGACTTACTTATTGCTTCAGAAAGAGCAAAGGGGTATTCATTTTTTCCTTTCTTCTTTCTTCCTTTCATTGCTAGCCTGGTTCTTTAGGCATGATAGAAAGACAGGGACAATTATGGTGTCAAAGGTACGGATAAGAGCTCTCTATTGTAAAGCCTCTCATAGCAAAATGTCAAGAATTCACACATAATTAATATTTGTTGTAAAGGTTGCCAACAGAGAAAAATTCCTTTTATAAAAGGAATAATTTTTTTATAAAAGGAAAATTCCTTTTATAAAAGGAATAAATATGTCAAGTGGGAATGTTAAAATTGCAGTATTTAAAGCTTAAGTGGATATAGCCATTTTCATTTCTTATCTGCAATAATGAAAATTTCTAGAAATGTACCAAAACCCCCTTTACAGTAAAAGACATGTGCAGTTTCTTGTGAAACTCTTGAGGCCCATAATTTTTCTTGTAAGATTATATTCTTATTTTAGTTACAATGTCTATTTTTAAATAAAATACCATTGCTAAAAACAATTTGGAGAAGAAAAGATTTATTTCATCTTAACAACTTGTAGTCAAGAAGTCAGGGAAGGAAACCAAGAAACTATAGTAGAGGCCATGAAGAAGTGCATCTTACTGACTTGTTCCTCATGGCTGCTCAGCCTGTTTTCTTATATCATCCAAGATCACCTTCTTATGGATAGTACCACCGCCTGTGGTCCAACACACATCAATCTTAATCAAGAAAATGCACTACAGGCTTCTTCACAGGCTGATCTATTGAGAGCATTTTCTCAACTGAGGTTCCCTCTTCAAAAATAAATCCAACTTGTGTCAAATTAGCATAAAATTGGCCAGCACAAATCCCACTCAAGGCATCTCTGGAGTCTACTCTATAACCTTACTCATCAAAAAGAAAGAATATGTCTCTCTCCTCTCAAACTGCCATCCCATAAACACGGATCGGATATTGCAGTTGGTCGAGCCAAGTCGGCAGTTTGTGAAGGACTCAATTCAGCTGGTTAAAAGATGAACCAAACCCGACAGAAAAGAATTCCAGAAGATCACCATGGCCACAGCGATAGGATGTGTTATCATAGGATTCATTGGTTTCTTCATGGAACTGATCCACATCCCTATTAATACATTTATTGTGGGTGCTGAGTCCTTTCTCATCCTGGGAGGAATGAACCCATGAGGGGGTGACGAGCTCATGAAGTAAAACGTTGCCGGGATGCTTTGTGGTTATTGTTTCTTTCCTCCTTCCTATGAGGTTTTCTATTTCTAAATTAAAATAGTTTCAAAATTAAAAAAAAAAAGCAAGAATGTTTTGACCTGTAATTTGATAGTTATCAAAAACTCATATGTGGGAAGACACTTAAGTCTGATTTTCTTTACAAAGTCCTCAGTGATGCTCTCAAATGTGCTTTACTCTTTCCCTAGTTGTCTCTCTTTTTATTAATTGCACTTTAAAATCTTGAGTGGCAATTCCTAAAGGATAGGGAATTTCTCAAGCTGCTGATAACACAGCTGAATTGCGTCTTCTGCTATATTGCTTCTGACATCTTTAGGGTGATTCATTCAAAAACCCTGAGAAGCATTCTTGGTAATTTTCTTGACTGCCTTATTAAATGCTCAGTCTCACAATTTTGCCTTATACTTTTTTCATATCTCTAAACTTTTGTTTTCTTACCTGAAAATTATGACTCACTTAATTGGCACCAAAAGTAGTCTACTTGATAGATTTTTCCATATACCAATTCTGGGTCAGATGTCTGTGGAAGACAGCACTATAGTGCCTGATCTCTTGATTCCCTACCAGACCTCCCCCAGTATTTTTTTTTTAAAATTTCACAATGGCTTTCTTTTTTTGGCATTTTGTTTGTTTGGTTGGTTTGGTATTTGTTATCAGATTCATAGAGATCTACCTGCCTCTGCCTCTTGAGTGCTAGGACTTAAGGCCTGCACCACCACTGTCCAGCTAATCTCATAAAGTTTTAAGGAAGTTCATACTTTTTCTTGAGCTGTAGCAGTATTTATTATAAGGTGCATGCATTGGCTATGGATTATACATGAATGGTAGAATATCTCAGCTTTAAATACATGACAAGCCATTTGATGTTTAGTCTAGAAAACATGTAGCATGTAGTGATGTCTACCTTTTCCATGTTGGAAACTGAAAACTGCAATGACTATTCAAAGTCTATACTCTAACTCTTTTTTTTGTTTGTTTGTTTTTTTTGAGACAGGGTTTCTTTGTGTAGCCCTGGCTGTCCTGGAACTCACTCTGTAGACCAGGCTGGCCTCGAACACAGAAATCTGCCTGCCTCTGCCTCCCAAGTGCTGGGATTACAGGCGTGCACTACCATGCCCGGCTCTACTCTAACTCTTTTAATTCTTTTCTTTTTTTAAATATATAAGCAAACAAAAGAACTATTGTTTAGCCTGTCTCTATAATTTACATATAAACGTAAAAATGTTGCCCTAGAATGACATTGAGGAAAAAAAAATTTCATTTCTAAGTGTATCTCCCCACTGCTATTTAGCTCTTAAAATTGGAAAGGATATTATCTTAAATGTAGATAACTAGTTTTAGCTTTTGATCTTTTTTCTTTTGCTAGCTTTCTTACATCTCAAAGATATAAACTTTCCACATTGCGTTTTAACTAAGACTACACGCTCTGATTTAATGTAATTTAATGTAATTGGGGCACATGTATTCATAATTATTGTTGCCAAGCATCACTTTATATACAAACCAACATGGGATAAAACAAAAACCTGTGACCACTTTAAGTTTAACATTTTTATTCTTTGTGCACCATAATTACTATTGTAGCATTTCTCACTGAAAATATGTCTGTGAGCATATGTGTGAGTACTTCTGTAATAATTTTTGACTACATTAAGAAATTAAGAAAATTAAGAAAAACTATTGCCTCTTCTGTTGTTTCCTCTTTTCTTGTTTTAAAGGATGTACATAGCTAAAACATAGGAGCTTAACAGTTTACTATAGAATTTATGACCAAAGAATATTTGGTTACATAAGTACTTTATCTCACTTATAACTGAATGTTTATCAAATAGCAATACAACAAAAACTTAAAACAAAAACATATTAATTTGTAAATATATTGGATTTACCTATATATTTTACAACCTAGTAAATCTATACAACATTCTAATATCAAGTACTTTTAAAACTTCTTAACATTGGTGGATTTCTGAGTTCGAGGCCAGCCTGGTCTACAGAGTGAGTTCTAGGATAGCCAGGGCTACACAGAGAAACCCTGTCTCAATAAAATAAAAATAAAATAAAATAAAATAAAAATAAAATAAAGGGCAGCAGCGGCGGCGGCTGCAGCGGCAGTGGCAGCTGGTCCAGCAGAAGGGCTATCAGCAGTAGAACCAAGGTGAGAGGGTCCAGGCAGACCTTGCGCCCGCTACCACTGACCATCGCTGGTCAGCCGGGCTGCAAGCGGTGGCAGATTTACAGCACCTTTCACCCCACAGAAGCTACATCAGAAATCTGCCTCCCTCCAGTCAGTAACGAGAGACTCTCCGCCATCTTGGCTCTCGGGTGCCAGAGAAATCAGACAGACTGAGGTACGCAAATATAACCCAAGGCCAACATCGCGGGGGTCTAAGCCCGACGGGCATTGACCTGTACCCAGGCCCAGGGCTGTTCGGGGGGCTATCGGTGTGCAAACCAGGCCAGGAGGTTGTTTGCCCATCCCAGGACGCGCACTGCCATTTTGACTACGGGATGCCAGAGAGTTCTAGCAGGCAAAGTCAGCTAAGAGTCATAGCCCGAGGCTAACATGGGGGGGGGTGGTCCTAAGCTGGACAGGCTTTGGACTGACCCCAGGCCCTGGGCTGCTTGGTGGGCCATCTGTGTGCCAACCCAGCCAGGAAGTTGTTAGCCCAGCATACTCTCCCGGCACTTTCAGGGAGCGCACGCACTCCGCCATCCTGGCCACCTGACTGAACCAATTAACACTCATAGCCAAGGGGAACTTTGCTTAGGCCTTAGCCTGCCAGGCTTTTACCTAGACTCGGGGCCTCAGCAGCTAGGCTAGCCTTGTGTGCACCAACCTGGTTGGGAGATAGGCTGCCCAGCAGAGTGACCAGCACTCGGAAAAGGTCCGGCAGCATAGACCATCAGCACTCATTGAAGGAGCAAACGGGCACCTACTGGTTCACACAGACAACCTGGGGCAAGGCACACTAGTGCTGCAAGGGCACCCTAGAGGAGGGCAGTGCATTAGCAATCTGTAACAGGGGAAACCCAGCCATCCAGTGTTACAGAAATAGCCCTATAGCCTCACTGGAGGCACAAATACCAGCCAGAGACAAGACCAACTAACGCCAGAAATAACAAGATGGCAAAGGGCAAACACAGGAACGCTACTAACAGAAATCTAGGTAATATGGCAGTGTCTGAACCAAACTCTGGAACATCAGCAAGTCCTGATTACACAAACACACCAGAAAAACAAGAATTGGATTTAAAATCACTATTCATGATGCTGCTAGAAGAACACAAAAAGGACATAAATGAATCTCTTAAAGAAATACAGGGGAACATGAATAAGCTAGAACCTGTAAAATGGAAACACAACAATCACTTAAAGAAATTCAGGAGAATAAAGCTCAAGAGATAGAAGCCAGTGAAGAAGAAATGCAAAAAAAAACAAAAACAAAAACAAAAACAAAAACAAAAACAAAAACAAAAACAAAACAAAACAAAACAAAACAACAACAACAAAAAAACCCTCAAAGAAATGCAGGAGAAAGTGAGTCAAAAGCAGAAGTCATGAAAGAGGAAACACAAAAAAATTTCTTAAAGAATTACAGGAAAATACAAACAAGCAAGTGAAGGAGCTAAGCAAAACAATCCAGGATCTAAAATCAAAAGTAGAAACAACTAAGAAATCACAAAGGGAGACAACTTTGGAGATAGAAAACCTTGAGAAGAAATCAGAGGCCATAGATGCAAATATCAACAACAGAATACAAGAGATGGAAGAAAGAATCTCAGATGCTGAAGATACCATAGAAACCATTGACCAACAGTCAAAGAAAATGCAAAATGCAAAAAGCTTGTATCCCAGAACATCCAGGAAATCCAGGACACAATGAGAAGACCAAACCTAAGGATTATAGGTATAGATGAGAGTGAAGATTTACAACTGAAAGGACCAGCAAATATCTTCAACAAAATTATGGAAGAAAACTTTCCCAACTTAAAAGAGAGAGATGCCCATGAATATAGGAGAAGCCTACAGAATTCCAAACAGACAGGACCTGAGCAGAAATACCTCAAATGTACTAAACCCCAAATGTACTAAACAAAGAAAGAATATTAAAGGCAGAAAGAGAAAAAGGCCAAGTAACATATAAAGGAAGACCTATCAGAATCACACCAGACTTCTCACCAGAGACCATGAAAGCTAGAAGATCCTGGGCAGATCTCATGCAGACTCTAAGAGAACACAAATGTCAGCCTAGACTACTATACCCAGCAAAACTCTCAATCACAATAGATGGAGAAACCAAGACATTCCATGACAAAACCAAATTTACACAATATCTTTCTACAAACCCAGCTCTACAAACAATAATAGGAGGAAAACCCCAATACAAGGAGGGAAACTATACCCTGGAAAAAGCAAGATAGTTACCTTCTTTCATCAAACCAGAAAGAAGATAACCACTCAAATATAAAAATAACATGAAAAATGACAGGAAGTAATAATCACTATTCCTTAATATCTCTTAAAGTCAATGGACTCAACTCCCCAATAAATAGACATAGACTAACAGACTGGATAAGGAAACAGGACCTTACATTTTGCTGCATACAGGAAACACACCTCAATGTCAAAGACAAAAACTACCTTAGAGTAAAAGGCTGGAAGACAATTTTACAAGCCAATGTTCTCAGGAAATGTAGCCATTCTAATATCAGATAAAATTAACTTTCAACCTAACGTAATCAAAAGAGATACAGAAGGTCACTTCTTGCTAGTCAAAGGAAAAATCCACCAAGAAGAACTTTCAATTCTGAACATCTATGCGCCAAATGCAAGGGCACCCTCATTCATAAAAGAAACTTTACTAAAGCTCAAAGCACACATTGCACCTAACACAATAATTGTAGGTGACTTCCACACTCCACTCTCCTCATTGGACCGATCAGGAAAACAGAAACCAAAGAGGGACACAATAAAACTAATTGAAGCTTTGGACCAATTGGACTTGACTGATATTTATAGAACATTTCACCCTAAAACAAAAGAATATACCTTTTTCTCAGCACCTCATGGAACCTTCTCCAAAATCGACCATATAACTGGTCACAAGACAGGCCTCAACAAATATAAGAAGATCGAACTAATCCCATGCCTCCTATCAGATCATTATGGAGTAAGAGTGGTCTTCAATAGCAACAAAAACAACAGAAAGCCTACATACACATGGAGGCTGAACAATACTCTTCTCAATGATACCTTGGCCAAAGAAGAAATAAAGAAAGAAATCAGAGACTTTTTAGAATTTAATGAAAATAAAGACACATCATACCAAAATCTATGGGACACAATGAAAGCAGTGCTAAGAGGAAAACTCATAGCCCTGAGTGCCTCCAAAAAGAAACGGGAGAGAGCATACACTAACAGCTTAATGGCACATGTGAAAGCTCTGGAACAAAAAGAAGCTAATACAACCAGGAGGAGAAGAAGGCAGGAAATCATCAAACTCAGGGCTGAAATCAAACAAGTGGAAACAAAGAGAACCATACAAAGAATCAACAAAACCAGAAGCTGGTTCTTTGAGAAAATCAACAAGATAGATAAACCCTTAGCCAGACTAACCAAAGAGCACAGAGATAGTATCCAAATTAACAAAATTAGAAATGAAAAGGGAGATATAACAACAGAAACTGAGGAAATTCAAAAAAATCATTAGATCCTACTACAAAAGCCTATACTCAACACAACTGGAGAATCTGGAGGAAATGGACAGTTTCATTGACAGATATCAAATACCAAAATTAAATCAGGACCAAATAGATCATCTAAACAGTCCCATAACCCCTAAAGTAATAGAAGGGGTCATAGAAAGTCTTCCAACCAAAAAAAGCACAGGACCAGAAATGGTTTCAGTGCAGAATTCTATCAGACCTTCAAAGAAGACCTAACACCAATACTCTTCAAACTATTCCACAAAATTGAAACAGAAGGAAAACTACCCAACTCCTTCTACAAAGCCACAATTATGCTGATGCCAAAACCACACGAAGATCCAACAAAGAAAGAGAACTTCAGACCAATTTCCCTTATGAACATCGATGCAAAAATACTCAATAAAATTTTTGCCAACCGAATCCAAGAACACATAAAAACAATCATCCACAATGATCAAGTAGGCTTTATCCCAGGGATGCAGGGATGATTCAATATACGGAAATCCATCAATGCAATTCACTACATAAACAAACTCAAAGGAAAAAAAACCACATGGTCATTTCATTGGATGCTGAAAAAGCATTTGACAAAATTCAGCATCCTTTCATGCTTAAAGTCTCGGAAAGAACAGGAATTCAAAGCCCATACGTAAACATAGTAAAAGCAATATACAGCAAAGGAGTAACCAGCATCAAACTAAATGGAGAGAAACTTGAAGCAATCCCACTAAAATCAGGGACTAGACAGGGCTGCCCCCTTTCTCCTTATCTTTTCAATATTGTACTTGAGGTACTAGCTCGGGCAATTAGACAACATAAGGAGGTCAAAGGGATACAAATTGGAGAGGAAGAAGTCAAACTATCACTATTTGCAGATGATATGATAGTCTTCCTAAGTGACCCAAAAAACTCCACTAGAGAACTCCTACAGCTGACAAACAACTTCAGCAAAGTGACAGGTTATAAAATCAACTCAAGCAAATCAGTAGCCTTCCTATACTCAAAGGATAAGCAGGGTGATAAAGAAATTAGGGAAATGACACCCTTCACAATAGTCACAAACAATTTAAAGTACCTTGGTGTGATTCTGACCAAACAAGTGAAAGATCTGTATGACAAGATCTTCAAGTCTCTGAAGAAGGAAATGTAAGAAGACCTCAGAAAATAGGAGAAATCTCCCATGGTCCTGGATTGGCAGGATTAATATAGTTAAAATGGCCATTTTGCCAAAAGCAATATACAGATTCAACGCAATATTCATCAAAATCCCAACTCAGTTCTTCATAGAGTTAGAAAGAGCAATTCTCAAATTCATCTGGAAGAACAAAAAACCCAGGATAGCTAAAACTATTCTCAACAACAAAAGAAATTCTGGGGGAATCAGTATCCCTGACCTCAAGCAATACTACAGAGCAATAGTGTTAAAAACTGCATGGTATTGGTACAGGGACAGGCAGGCGGATCAATGGAACAGGATTGAAGATCCAGAAATGAACCCACACACGTATGACCACTTGATCCTTGACATAGGAGCTGAAAACATCCAATGGTAAAAAGATAACCTTTTCAATAAATGGTGCTGGTTCAAATGGAGGTCAGCATGCAGAAGAATGCAAATTGATCTATCCTTATCTCCTTGTACTAAGCTCAACTCCAAATGGATCAAGGACCTACACATAAAGCCAGACAGTCTGAAGCTAATAGAAAAGAAACTTGGGAAGACCCCTGAGGACATCGGTACAGGGGGAAAGTTCCTGAACAGATCACCAATAGTGTATGCTCTAAGATCAAAATTGACAAATGGGACCTCATAAAATTACAAAGTTTCTGTAAGGCAAAGGACACCATCGAAAGGACTAATCGGCAACCAACAAATTGGGAAAAGATGTTCACCAACCCTACATCAGATAGAGGGCTAATATCCAATATATACAAAGAACTCAAGAAGTTAGACCCTATAAACCAAATAACCCTATTTAAAAATGGGGTACAGAGCTAAGCAAAGACTTTTCACCTGAAGAACTTCAAATGGCTGAGAAGCATCTTAAAAAATGCTCAGCATCATTAGTCATTAGGGAAATGCAAATCAAAACAACCCTGAGATTTCACCTTACACCAGTCAGAATGGCTAAGATTAAAAACTCAGGAGACAGCAGGTGTTGGCGAGGATGTGGAGAAAGAGGAACACTCCTCCACTGCTGGTGGGGTCGCAAATTTGTACAACCACTCTGCAAATCAGTCTGCTGGTTCCTCAGAAAACTGGGCACATCACTTCCTGGGGATCCTGCTATACCACTCCTGGCCATATACTCAGAGGATTCACCAGCATGTAATAAGGATACGTGCTCCACTATGTTCATAGCAGCCCTATTTCTAATAGCCAGAAGATGGAAAGAACCCAGGTATCCCTCAACGGAGGAATGGATACAAAAATGTGGTATATCTACACAATGGAGTACTATTTTGTCATTAGAAACAATGAATTCATGAAATTCTTAGATAAATGGATGGAGCTGGAGAACATCATACTAAGTGAGGTAACCCAGTCTCAAAAGATCAATCATGGTATGCACTCACTAATAAGTGGATATTAGCCTAGAAAATTGGAATACCCAAAACATAATCCACACATCAAACGATGTCCAAGAAGAACGGAGGAGTGGCCCCTGGTTATGGAAAGACTCAGTTAGCAGTATAGGGCAATACAAGAACAGGGAAGTGGGAAGAGGTGGATGGGGGAATAGGGGGAGGGAAGAGGACTTATAGGAATTTTGGGGAATGGGAAGCCAGAATAGGGG
Source organism: Apodemus sylvaticus (assembly GCF_947179515.1). Taxonomy (NCBI): domain Eukaryota; kingdom Metazoa; phylum Chordata; class Mammalia; order Rodentia; family Muridae; genus Apodemus; species Apodemus sylvaticus. Next base: position 56,384,102 of record NC_067495.1, on the reverse strand, counting down.
AAATCATTTGAAATGTAAATAAAAAATATATCGAATAAAATAAAAAGAAGTTTTGTGGTGGAATGTTTTGGGGTCATATGGTAGATGTTTGTGGTGGTTTGCCTATGTTTGATCTTATTCGGAGGTGTGGCCTTGTTGGAGTAGGTGCAGCCTTGTTGGAAGAATGTCACTGTGGAGGGTGGGCTTTAAGACCCTCCTCCTAGTGGCCCCTAGTTCTGGAAAGACTCAGTGCAAGAGTATAGGGGAATTCCAGAACAGAGAAGTGGTAATGGTGGATGGAAGAATAGGGGAACGGAAGAGGGCTTATGGGACTTGCGGGGAGTGGGGACCCGGAAAAGGGGAAATCATTTGCAATGTAAATAAAAAATAAAATAAAATAAAATAAAATGAAAAAAAAAAAAGACCCTCCTCCTTACTGTGTAGGAATCAGTTGTTTCCTAGTGTCCTTCAGATGTCCTTCAGCTGTACCAGGCCTGCCTAGATGTTGCCATGCTTCCTGACATGATGTTAATGGACTAAGCCTCTGAACCTGTAAGCCAGCCTCAATTAAATGTTATCCTTGTAAGAGTTGCCTTGGTCATGGTGTCTGTTCACAGCAGTAAAACCCTAACTGAGACCATCTCTCTTTAACTTTTTGAGAATTCTTCACACTGATATCCATAGATACTGCACCAGTTTGAAAGTTCACTAACAATAAATGAGAAATCCCCTTTCTCCATTTCTCTCCAGCATTTGTTGTCAGTATTTTCTTAGCCATTATGACTGAGGTAAGATAAAATCTCAAAGAACTAAAAAACTCAAAGTGTCAAGAAAACATCCCAGTCAAAAGACAGATCTTAACAGGTAGCTCTAAAGAGAAAGAATAAAAATGACTAAAATTTCTTTTTTTTTAATTTTAGTTTTTTCGAGACAGGGTTTTTCTGTATAGCCCTGGCTGTCCTGGATCTCACTCTGTAGACCAGGCTGGCCTTGAACTCAGAAATCTGCCTGCCTCTGCCTCCCAGAGTGCTGGGATTACAAGCATGTGCCACCACCGCCCGGCTTGACTAAAATATCTTAAAAGTATTCAAAATTCTTAGGAATTAGGAAAGTGCAAATTAAACCTACTGTGAGATGCAACATGATAAAAATCTTAGCAAAAATTTTGTTCATTTATTTTATGGTTTTGGGTCTTTTAAATGAATGTAGAAATGATTGTATCTATAAATTCCTTCCTTAATTGGCCTATAGTATAAATATATATTAACGTTTATAAAAATAAATCTTATAAGAAATTATGAGAAATTAGATTGACATAGCCAAGTGTTATTTATATGTGGGGATTTTTATACTTTATATATCAAATATAATTAGACCTTTGAAATAGATGAAGTTATTTCTTTAAAAATAAATTTCCCTTTTTTCCAATCACAATATTACATCATTTCCTCCTCTTTTGTCCTCTCTCCAAACCCTCCCAGCAGCCCCCTTAGTAAAAAACATGATGTTGAGAATATACATACACACATATATTCTTATATACATAAATATAACCTGTTTAGTCTATGTAATGCTATTTGTATGCCTGTTTCTGGAGATGATCATTTGGTGTTGGATAACCAATTTGTGTGTTCATCCCTGGGGAAGATGATTTCTTCCACTCTTACCATTGCTTAGCACGTAATGATCAGGGATCATTGTGGAAAATAGAACAGAAAGACAGCAAAATCCAGAGAAGCAGAGAATTTTCTGTGACATTTGTCTCCTAGAAGTGTCAGAAGCTGCATCAATGAATCTTGTCACCATGACTGCTTAAACATGACCCAAACAAGAATGCCACTAATAGGCATGGAAACATGGATAGAGGGAAGTTCACAAAGTCTCAACATTACACAAAGAACTACAGGTAAATACAAATCTACTTTTAATAGAAATTTTTAGAGAGCTGACTTTAAAATGCAATAATGTAATACTTTATAATTCCAATTAATATTTTTAGGCTTTTAACAAAATTGGGTCTCATTTAAATTTCTATACAATCTAAAAATTTTTAATAACCACTTTATAGTTCTATTTAATTAGAGTTATGAAATATGTATGCTAAATACCAAACAGTGCAAAGAATGGAGACAGAATCTTTGCTAGCTACATATGTAATAAAAGGTTAATATTAAGAACATGCAGCACTATTCTTTTTCATATGCCCAACGAACTTGACATTTGATTCTACAAATATTTGATCAGCCATGTTAATTACCACCTAATTCATGTATTCTTATATTATGATCACTTATGCTATTTAAAATTCATGTTAAAAAAGGTTTCAAGATGTACTTTTTTCCCTAAGAGATCTTAAGATTAAAAAAACTTTCCTCCCATGATATACCACGACTTCTACAGAAAAATGTTCTGTTTTTAACTTTTTAATTTAATTTATCTTTTTTTGTTTTCTGTTGAAGGAGATATTACAAGGGTAGAGGGCAGTTTTCCTGGGATAAGGAGATGAATGGGGTTGGTATGGTGAATGTGAATTCACAAAGAATGAATCAAAAGTAAAGAAAAAAGTTAACCCCCCAAATTTATTCAACAATATAAAACTAAAGCTACCTTTCTATGTCTAAAACAAGGTTTTCCTAAAATAGTTTTTCTTACTACAAAAAGAAATTTGTTTGTGTGTGAGTTTATATTACAAAAGCAATTGGTTTGTAAATGAATATTCATGTACATTAAAACTGTTCAATTAGTTCAACTTTCTTTTAGTTAATAACTGAAAAATTAAGACAAAATTAACAAGTACAGCATCCCTGGCATGCTAAGCTTTGCATATCCCAATGTAATATAAAAACATACAGTATCAGTGAAAGTCTGAGAGAGGATATCGAATCCTGTCCGGGCTAGGGAGTAGATGATGCTGGGGATAAAGGAGCCTGACGGCCTTAGGTCTATGTTTAGAGTACTGATAAGTACTTTAACCTTAAATACAGAAGGTAAACTAAAACAGAGAACAATTTAATTTGACAGTATTGTTTCAATTGTTACCTGACTGACTATTTTCTCAATTTGTTTTACAAGATGGCATAAAGAAGTCCCTCTTCCTTGAAAGTATGAATGAACTGTTTCCTCACAGTGTTTAGATTTGCACTGATTGAATAATTATCTTCACCCGAGCGGAGGGCGGGGGGGGGCACTTTTTCTGGAATATAATGCATGAAACAGTAACTTTTATTTTTTTTTACCCTGCTTTGGTTGTATTGTAGGCCCAAATTAAGAAGTGTGTGTACGTGGGGGGTTGTTTGTTTTAATAAAATCAGTTTTGAATCACCTCCAGTCCATCTTCTTTCACCCACAGACATAGATCCAGAAGTACAGCTCATATGCCACCCTGTCCTAAGGAAAGCCATCCGTCCCTACACCATCTCTACACTTAAAGTCCTAGCTTTGGAAGTTAAATAGAAGCTTATCTTCTGACTTTGCTCGATGGGTTCATCTGACCTTTACCATTTTCATCAACCTCGAAAATGTGGTTCTCAATTTACAGCTCGTGCTTTCACCTACTGAGTTCCTTAGATCTTTAACTACTCCATGGCACTTCGAATCTTGCAGTGATAGCAAGGACTGATTGTTCCAGGTCTAGCTCCAGTTATGTGGATCCTGTGCTTGTGCAACCTAAAAAAGGCTAGACTTTCACATCAGACAAACAACAAAAGAAAGAATTATACATATCCAGGACTCATCACCAAATCACACAAAAAATATTATAGGCCAAGACAGTATATCACTTCCACAAGCATACTAATCTTTTTTTTCCCCTGTCCTCCCATCCACCCCTTCCCACTTCCCCGTTCTGGTTTTGCCAAATACTGCTTCACTGAGTCTTTCCAGAACAAGGGGCCACTCCTCCTTTCTTCTTGTACCTCATTAGATGTGTGGATTATGTTTTGGGTATTACAGTTTTCTAGGTTAATATCCACTTATTAGTGAGTGCATACCATGATTCACCTTTTGAGTCTGGGTTACCTCACTTAGTATGATGTTCTCTAGCTCCATCCATTTGCCTAAGATTTTCATGAATTCATTGTTTCTAATGGCTGAATAGTACTCCATTGTGTAGATATACCACATTTTTTGCATCCACTCTTCTGTTGAGGGATACCTGGGTTCTTTCCAGCATCTGGCAATTATAAATAGGGCTGCTATGAACATAGTAGAGCATGTATCCTTATTACATGGTGGGGAATCCTCTGAGTATATGCCCAGGAGTGGTATAGCAGGATCTTCTGGAAGTGAGGTGCCCAGTTTTCGGAGGAACCACCAGACTGATTTCCAGAGTGGTTGTACCAATTTGCAACCCCACCAGCAATGGAGGAGTGTTCCTCTTTTCTCCAGATCCTCGCCAACACCTGCTGTCTCCTGAATTTTTAATCTTAGCCATTCTGACTGATGTGAGGTGAAAACTCAGGGTTGTTTTGATTTGCATTTCCCTAATGACTAATGAAGTTGAGCATTTTTTAAGATGCTTCTCTGCCATCCGAAGTTCTTCAGGTGAGAATTCTTTGGTTAACTCTGTACCCCATTTTTTAATAGGGTTGTTGGGGTTTCTGGAGTCTAACTTCTTGAGTTCTTTATATATATATATTGGATATTAGCCCTCTATCTGATGTAGGATTGGTGAAGATCTTTTCCCAATTTGTTGGTTGCCGATTGGTCCTCTTGATGGTGTCCTTTGCCTTACAGAAACTTTGTAATTTTATGAGGTCCCATTTGTCAATTCTTGCTCTTAGAGCATACGCTATTGGTGTTCTGTTCAGGAACTTTCCCTCTGAACCGATGTCCTCAAGGGTCTTCCCAAGTTTCTTTTCTATTAGCTTCAGAGTGTCTGGCTTTATGTGGAGGTCCTTGATCCATTTGGAGTTGAGCTTAGGATGGATCAATTCGAATTCTTCTGCATGCTGACCTCCAGTTGAACCAGCACCATTTGTTGAAAAGGCTATCTTTTTTCCACAAAATACACAATGGAGTATTATTCAGCCATTAGAAACAATGAATTCATGAAATTCTTAGGCAAGTGGATGGAGCTGGAGAACATCATACTAAGTGAGGTAACCCAGACTCAAAAGATGAATCATGGTATGCATTCACTAATAAGTGGATATTAGCCTAGAAAACTGGAATAACCAAAACATAATTCATACATCAAATGAGGTACAAGAAGAATGGAGGAGTGGCCCCTGGTTCTGGAAAGACTCAATGTAGCAGTATAAGGCAAAACCAGAACAGGGAATTGGGAAGGGGTGGGTACGAGAACAGGGGGAGGGAAGGGGACTTATGGGACTTTCGGGGAGTGGGGGACCAGAAAGGGGGAAATCATTTGAAATGTAAATAAAAAATGTAAATAAATAAATAAATAAGAACAAGAATTGACAAATGGTGTACAGAGCCATATTGGGGCAGTCATGCACATGGTCAGAGTTTGACTTTGGTCAAGGATAATCCCTGGCTTTGGGCAGGAATCTGCCTTTAGGGCATAATAGGGAAGTAGGTTAAAGCAGGAATTTTTATCCTTGGGTGGAGTGCTAAGAGTGTACTTGACTATGGTCAAGGTTAACTTCTCCCAGATAGCCAGGATCCTGCTTCGAAGTAAAGGTTAAGTCCATTGTTCCTCCAGGTCTAGGAATTCCTGAGTTAAGCAGTTGACCCACCCAGGTGCTGGAGCAGTCAAGACAAGGACCTCCAAGAGAAGCTAGACAACTTCCACCGGAACTCAGCCTGGAGTCTGGGGGGGGGGATGGGTTTGCCCAAACTGTTAAAAGGTCTGGCGCCATTAAAGTTTCCGGCTTTGATCTGCGAATATTGTCTTAGCCCTTATTTCTTTTCGCCCCTTCCCTATCCATCCCTCAGCTTCTGTTCCAGAAACCCACTTCGTAATAGCTGCAGGCAGCTATGGAACTCAACAGAGTGGGACCTCATAAAACTGCACAGCTTATGTAAGGCAAAAGACACAGTCAATAGGACAAAACTAACAAATTGGGAACTAACAAATTGGGAAAAGATCTTTACCAACCCTACATCTGATAGAGGGCTAATATCTCATGTATACAAAGAACTCAAGAAGTTAGTCTCCAGAGAGTCAAATAACCCTATTAAAAAATGGGGTACAGAGCTAAACATGGAATTCTCAACTGAGGAAACTCAAATGACTCTAAAGCACCTAAAGAATGTTCAGCATTCTTAGTTATAAGGGAAATGAAAATCAAAACAACACTGAGACCCCACCTTACACCGGTCAGAATGGCTAAGATGAAAAACTCAGGGGACAGCAGATGCTGGAGAGGATGTAGGGAAAAAGGAACACTTCTCATTGTTGGTGGGATTTCAAGCTGATAAAACCACTCTGGAAATCAGTTTGGCAATTCCTCAGAAAATTAGACATAATACTACCTGTGGACCCAGCTATACTACTCCTGGGCATATACCCAGAAGTTTCTCCTACATGTAATAAGGACACATGCTCCAAAATGTTCATAGTAACCTTATTTATAATAGCCAGAAGATGGAAAGAACCCAGATGTCCCTCAACAGAGGAATGGATACAGAAACTATGGGATGTCCTCATTCTTAATAGTTGAATAGTATTCCATTGTGTAAATGAACCACATTTTCTGAATCCATTCTTCTGCTGTGGGGCATCTAGGTTGTTTCCAGCTTCTGGCTATCTAGGCCTAGAATGTTTTCAGCCTCTGAGATTTACTGCTGAATAAGCTTATACTTTCTTGTTCTTTCTCATCTCTGGCTGGCTGGTTCAACTCAGCTGTTCTAGCACAAATCTCCTCTCCAAACTGACTGATTCAGTCTGGCTTCTCTCTATTGGACTCTCCTGAATTGCTCTGCTTGGCTTTATACAAACTTTGGCAATATGTTCTAATCTTCTGGCTCCTTCTCATTCTCTAGCTTGTTCTCTCTTTACCTGTGTCTAGCTTGTTCTTTGTCTCTGTCTCTGTCTCTCTGTCTCTCTCCTGCAACCTGTCTCTGTACAACTTTCTTATAATACTGGCTCCTCGAATTTTCTCTGCACTGTCCCTTGTAGTTTCCTTTTCCTCTCTGTTCTCATGAAAGTTAGGCATATCCTATTCTGTCAAATATTTCTCTGATTGGTCAGTTTGTCTGCCACTCAACTAGACATCACTTTCAAACATGGGTGCTTCCTATTACAAATTAATTTTACCTTTATTGTTTAGGATTAAAGATGTGTACTAAGAGGGAGTCTGTATTCCAGCCAGAGGGATTAAAGGCAAGTGCTAAGGGCTGAACCGCAGCATAACTAGAAACAGGTTTTTCAGTAACTAACATAATCTTGGGGTTCACAGTGTGATCAAATAACCTACAACAACCACTAACACACACACACACACACACACACACACACACACACACACACATTCCAAGCCAATAAGGCAAAAAAAAAAGCCAAAACAAAATGAAATGGAACAAGTGACAACAAAAACCAGAGAGTTCATGTTATTTGGGCATGAGGCTAGCCATAGAATATGTCTGGTATGCCTAGTAACACACCGTTGGAGAAAACTGATTTTTTTTCCTTTTTCAGTGGGTGTCAATTGCAAAGAGAAGTAAAGCTGGTATTCAACTAGAAGTGTTAACTTACTGACTAGCTTTCATTGTGCTAAAAGGTACTCTGTACATTATAGGAGGAGAAAGGTGATTATAATATCAAATAGCTACAAATTCTGTGACCTATAACAGAGACTATTTTTTGATTGGATTTAAGGACTGCTTCATAAGAAAGAATCCATACCTGATACTGTTAAAGTGGTGAAGACCCTGAGAGTGGATAGGTCATAGTTTAGAGGAAAACCCATTTCTATTATTCTGCTAAAAGAACATAACAATAAAATAACTTCTAATGTATGGTGCTACACCCATAGAATAGAACCTCATTCAAGCTTAATAAAAGAAGCTTCTTCTCTCAGAAAATGGGAATTAATCCAGGGACCTACAATTGTAGAACGTGTAGAGAGTTGGAGAGTTTGGAGCACTTAGTTTTAAATGAGATGTTTTCATTAAATCCCTGCCCTCAATCCTTGAGGATTTTATTGGAAGAATAGAGGTTCTTGTACTCACAGATGAGCACTAAGGAATGTTAAACATGTAGAGTTGTCTTCAAATAAAGAGCAATATAACCTGTTTTTGGCCCAGAAGACTTGGGATGGAGGTGGTTAGGCAACCTTTCTGTTATTTGCAGGACCAGGCCACCTGTCTCCCCCAGGCACCCACAGCACTACCCCAAGATAGTTAATAGCCTAGGTGAATTCTATACTATCTGTATGCCTGGAGGCTCCCTCCCATAAACAGGACAAGGTGGTTAATAGCCTAGGTGACATCTGTGCTATCTTTAAGTACAATACCACTCAAGATTCTCCTGTAGACCCTTAAGATAACATGTGTAGCCCATCTGTAGAATCCATCTGCATGGAAGAAAAGATAGGAATTTTGAAGGGTTTCAATGTAATTATGCGTTATTGTTTCTACCAGATTGTGTTACACCAGGAAACTTTTTTCTAAATTATACTGTACTTATGCCTGTAAATATGTAAATATACTATAAATATACCTCAACTAAGCTGTCTAGTGTCAGACTCCAGAAGTTTGAACTAACATGGGCTACTGGGATTTGTTAAACTGGACTTCCCTTTTGCCTTATATAGATAATTACATTGTTAGCCATGGCAATTGAAGAGACCCCTCACAGGGATCTAGGAAGAAGAGGAGGCAGAAGGATTATAAGACGCAGAAATGATGGATGATTCCAAGGAAATTGTATATTCCAGACACAGCAGGATTGATATACCTATGAATTCAGAGACCATGACATTCTGCACAAGACATGCACAGGTTCAAGCCAGACAAAATAACAGAACTGAGAATAGAAAGTAGACACATGTAGCTAAGAAACTATTTCAACTGATAACCTGCTGACAAAGGGAAAAGTCAATTTGCTCCAATGAAGTGATACTGGCTATGTCAATCACACTACAGGGAGGGCTGCTACCCATGAGAGTAGCTAGGCAAAGAAAATAGACTTCATGTTTTTGTTTTTGTTTTTTTCTTGGTTATTTTACTTATTTACATTTCAAATGCTATCCCTGCTTCCTGGTTTCTCCTCTGCAAACCCCCCTTCCATTCCTCCCCTCCCCCTCCCCCCCCCCCCGTTTCTATGAGGGTACTTTCCCATCCACCCACTCTCCCACTCTGTCCTCACTACTCTAGCATTCCCCTACACTGGGGCATTGATTCTTCTCAGGTCCAAGGGCCTCTACTCCCGTTGATGTCCAACAAGGCCATCCTCAGCTACATATGGCATTGGAGCCATGGGTCCCTCCATATGTACTCTTTGATTGATGGTTTAGTTCCTGGGAGCAATGGGGGTACTGGTTGGTTCCTCCTATGGGGATTTTGTTTTGTTTTGTTTGTGTTGTGAGTGCACATGGACATGCTTTTTTGGGTTTTGTTTTGTTTTAGCTTTTTTTCCTTATTGGGTTTTTTTTATTTGTTTTTATTTTTATTTTTGTTTTTGGGGCTTTTGAGAGAGAAATAGAGAAATACGAACATGATGTTGAGTGGATAGCAATGTGGACAGGATCTAGGCAGAGTTAATGGAGGTAAAGAATATCTGATCAAGATATACTGTATGAAAGAAATTCAGAAAATTGGAAATAGATCTCCCTGAAGACCCAACTATACCACTCTTTGGGAATATACCCAAAAGATACCCCACTATGTCACAGGGGCACGTGTTCTACTATGTTCATAGCAGCCTTATTTGTGCTAGACAGAAGCTGGAAACAACCCAGATGTCCCACAACAGAAGAATGGATAGAGAAAATGTCGTACATTCATACAGTGGAATACTACTCAGCTATTAAGAATGAGGCCATCCTGAATTTTGCAGGCAAATGGATGGAACTACAGAATATCATCCTGAGTGAGGTAACCCAGACCCCAAAGGACATGCATGGTATGTACTCACTAATAAGTGGATATTAGCAAAAAAAAAAAAAGTACAGAATGCCTGAGATATAGTCCACAGAACTCAAAAAGGTCAACAAGCTGAAGTGCTCAAGTGAGGACGCCTCAGTCCCACTTGAGAGGTAGAAGAAAGTAATCACAAGTGGGGAGGGAGGGAGGGACCTGGGAGGGAAAGTGGATGGGATGGGGGATGGGGGCATAAGGGGGAGAGGGGAATCTGACATTGGTGGAGGGAAAGGACTGAAGCCCTGTGGGCCAACAGAAAGAATGGAAACATGCAACCTCAGAAGATAGGAGGTTGGGGGACCCTCCAGAATGTACCAGAGACCTGGGAGGTAAGAGACTCTCAGGATTCAAAGGGAGGGACCTTAGATGAAATGCCTGTCAGTAGGAAGAGGGAACTTAGAGAGGCCACCTCCAGCAGGAAGACAGGGCTTCAAATGAGGCAGGGGGTTTCACATTCACAACTCTGAGCCATAATTGTTATTGTCTGAAAGAATTACAGGGATGGAAATAGATAGGAGCCTGAGGAAAAGAAGGTCCAGGGACAGGCCCAAAGTGGGATCCTGCTCAAGGGGAGGTCTCAAGGCCTGACACTATTACTAAAGCTATGGATCACTCACAAAAAGGGACCTAGTATGACAGCACTCTACAAGACCCAACAAGCAGCTGAAAGAGTCAGATGCAGGTATTTGCATCCGACCAATAGACAGAAGCAGCTGACCCCTGTTGTTGAATTAGGGAAGGCTGAATGAAGCTGAAGCTGAGGGCAACTAGTAGGAGGACCAGCAGTCTCAATTAATCTGGACCCCCAGGATCTCTCAAACACTAGACCACCAAACAGGCAGCACACACCAGCTGATATGAGGCCCCCAACACATATACAGCAGAGGACTGCTGGGTCTGTGTTCATTCAGAGAAGATGCACCTAACTTTCAAGAGAAGGAGGCACCAGGGAGTTTAGAGGTCAGGTGAGGAGGGGGGGTAGGGACATCCATGTGGGGACAGGGGGAGGGGAGGAGGTATGGGATATGGAACAGTTGGAGGGTGGACAGGGCTAGCCTGGAAGGAGCGAATAAAATATGGAGTGTATAAAAATTAATAAAAAAATTAAAAATTCTAAATTAAATATAGGGAAAAGAATTAAAGAAATTTGCTTATTTTCTTTTACCAAAATAGCATATATATGTATATATATATATTATTCATATATAAAAATCTCCATTGCCAGGCATGAGAAACCTCCCTTCAGTTTGTTGGATTCTAAGGGATTTCCCCCCAAAAAACAATATAGGCTATTGCCTATATTGCCCTTGGTTGCCTCCACAAACTTGAAGGTAAGATCCTATTACTTTAGATACCACACTTCAGACATAGGACTTGGAAGAATCAGAGTGGGGCTGGTCAGCAATAACCTTGATTATTAGCTCTAATAGTATGGGAAGATGCTATGCAATGGAGAAAAGTGAAATACCTAGCTATAAAACCTATGGACTATAAAAATGTTCAGCATAGAAAGATATAGTGTAATAGTGGCAGTTACATGCTGTTGCTAACCAATGGTGTTGTATAACTGAACTTAAAACCTTCTGAATAGGAGACAATTTATAATTAATAATGTATACTTAGTCAACTGCATGGCTGATAAGGCCATTGGTCCTAGAAAAGAATCTACTACTGCCACTTCCTAAACCAGTATAATTCCTAACTGCATTCTAAATTTCTACCCTTATGTCGGCAGATAAGTGGGGCTTTTTTCACCCCTCATCAAAGATCCTTCCTTTTGAATGTGGAGACCATTGCATGAATCCATAACTGGTGAAAATAGAGAAACTGACCCTTTCCAATTGACACATTATAAAAAATCTTCTAAAGAAGATTCAAGGAGTACAATGGAAGATGGAATGGAAACACTGTAAGAGCCAGAGGACCAGGTCATTTGCTGTAAGATGGTGACTACTATACATGATAGGAAACTGTGTTTACATCAACAATATTTTTGCCTAAACAAGACTAGCAGAATGATAACCCTACTTATAATTCCACTGGCAGCAAGGGAAATCTCAAAAGGCCTCATTCCTAGCTGAAGAGCTATTGGCAATTAGTAGTTATTAAGACAGAGAGAATCAGTTATTTTCAGGGAAGAACTCCTTGATTAGTTAACCCATATCAAGTATCATCCCTACATATAAATCACATCTATATATAAGCAGCACTAAATGAACTCAGGTTATATTTATATATCCATTCATATATACATATCTAGCAATAATTATTAAAGAAGAAAACATTATGAATTTGAGATTGGAGTGTAAATAGTGTATGGCAGAAATGATATAAATACAGTATTCATTTATCAAATTCTGAAAAAAATATAAAAAAAATGAGTGCCATTTTAGTAATGCAATAGTGTGAATAATATACAACAATCAAGTATGGTTTATAACATAACGACCAAGGACATCAACATAAGACCAGATATACTGAATCTGATAGAAGAGAAATAGGTAATAGGCTTGAACTCATTTGGAGTTTCTGTACAGAACACTGTAGCAGAGTTGTTAAGAGCAGTAATTAATAAATGGGACCTCATGAAACTTAAAAGGTTTTGTAAAGCACAGGATACCATCATTTAAGCAAAGTGACAGTCTACAAACTGGGAAAAACTTTACCAATTACACATCTGACAGAATATTAGTGTTTAGAATATACATAGAACTAAAATAACTGAGCATCAAGAACAAATACAACCAAATTAAAAGGTGGAGTATACAAATGAACAGAGGTCTCTAAAGATGAAACACAGATGGCTTAGAAATACCTTTAAAATGCTCAATATTTAGCCTTTAAGGAAGTGCAAATTAAACTACCTTAATATTTCACCTTATTCCAAGATCAAAAAACAAGACAAAACAAAACCAAACCAAATTGCATCTCATGCTTGCAAGGATATGGGAAAGAGGAACAGTTATTCATTCTGTTGGGAGTGCAAATTGGTATAGCCACTATGGAAATCAATGTGGATACTCCTGAAAAATATGAAAATCAATCTACCTCAAGATCCAGAAACACCACTGTTGATCACATATTCAAAAGACTATACATTTTACAATGGGGATACTTGCTCATCTGTTTTATCATTGTTGGAAACTGGAAACTACCCAGATGTCCATCAACTGATGGACATATTCCCCTGCAGCACCTCCATCCACAGCCATTCTGTTTTTCTTCAGAAAAGGGAAGGTACCCTACGGATATCAACCAACACTGTCATATGAAGTTGCAGTAAGACTAGGTGCATCTTCCATTGAGGCTAAATGAGGCAGTCCAGTTAGGGGAAAGGACACAAAGGCAGGCAGCAGAGTCAAAGACAGCCCCTGCTCCCGCTCTTAGGAGTCCCACATGAAGACCGAGCTACACCAATGTTACAGTATGGACCCAGGTCAGTCCCCTGCATACTATCTGGTTGGTGGTTCAATCTCTGTGAGCACTTATAGGCCCAGGCTAGTTGAAGCAGTAGTTTTTCTTGTGGTGTCCTTTCCCCCTCTGGATCCTTCAATCTTTCCTCTCCCTCTTCCACAGGATTCCCCAAGCTCCACCTAATGTGTAGCTGTGGGTCTCTGCATCTGTTTCCATCAGTTGTTGGGCGAAGCCTCTCTGATGATAGCTATTCTAGGTTACTGTCTGCAAGTATATCAGAATATTATTAAGAGTGTCAGGCGTGGGCTCCTTCTTATGGCATGGGTCTCAAGCTGAACCAATCATTGGTTGGCCATTCCCTCAATTTACCTCTGTATGTCCTCTAGGCATGACAAAGTGTAAGTCAAAGATTTTGTGGTTGGGTTGGTGCTCCAATCTTTTCATTAAGTTTTGCCTGGTTATAGGAGATGGCCCCTTTCAGGCTCTGTAGCTCCCATTGCTAGGAGTCTTAGCTAGTGTCACCCTTACAGATTCCTAGAATTTTCCATTGCCCTAGGTTTCTAGCCCATCCCAAAGATGCCCCTCCCCATTCGGGTTGTCTCAGTACTTTCTCCTTTTGTCCCACCCCATTTGTTCTCTACTGTTCCTATTTCCATCCCCTCCCTCTCTAATATTCTCAACCACCTCCACTCATGATTTATTTCCCCTTCTCAGTGAGATTCCAAAGGTCCCCATTTGACCCTCCTGTTTCTTAGCTCCTTTGGATCTGTGGATTGTAGCATAGTTATGCTTTACTTCACAGCTAATGTCCACTTATAAGTGAGTACATACCATGTTTATGGTTCTGGATTGGGCTTACCTCACACGAGATAATCTTCTCTACTTTCAACCACTTTCTAGTTCCATGCAAATTTTATGATGTCTTTGTTTTTAATAGCTAAGTGATACTCCATAATGTAAAGGTACCACATTTTATTTATCCATTATTCAGTTGAGGGACATATAGGTTGTTCCCAGTTTCTGGATATTGCAAATATAGCTGCTATGAATAGTTAAGTGTACTTGTGGTATGGTCAAGCATCTTTTGGGTGTATGCCCAGGAGTGGATAGCTGGATCTTGGTAGATCTATTACCAACTTTCTGAGAAACTGCCAAACTGATTCCTAGTTTGTTGGACACATTTACACTCCCACCAACAATGAACGAATGTACCCCTTGCTCTCCATCCTCACCAGCATGAGCTGCCAATTGAGTCCTTGATTTTAGTCATTCTGATGGATGTAAAATGGAATCCCAGAGTCATTTTAATATGCATTTCCCTGATGGCTAAGGATGTTGAACATTTCTTTAAGTGTCTCTCAGCTATTAGCAATTCCTCTGTCAAGAATTCTCTGTTTGCCATCTGTGTCCCATTTTTAAATTGTGTTGCTTGGTTTGTCGATGTCTAACTTCTTGAGTTCTTTATATATTTTAGATATAAGCCCCCTGTCAGATGTTGAGTTATTTAAAATATTTTCTCATTCTGTAGGCTGCCATTTTTTCCTGTTGTTGGTGTCCTTTGCCTTATAAAAGGCTTTTAGTTTCATGAGGTTCCATTTGTTAATTGTTGACCTTAGCGCCTGAGGTGTTCTGTTCAGGAAGTTATATCCTCTGCCAATGCATTCAAGGTTATTTCCTACTTTCTCTTTTATCAGGTTTAGTGTATCTGGTTTTATGTTGAGGTCTTTGATTCATTTGGAACTGAGTTTTGTGCAGGGTGACAAGGATCTATTTGCATTGTTTTACATACAAACCCATTTGTTTAAGATGCTTTCTTTTTTTCCATTCTATAATTTTGGATTCTTTGTGAAAAATCAAGTTACATAGGTGGTGGATTTACTTCTGGGTCTTTGATTATATTCCATTGATCAGCCAGTCTGTTTTTATGCTAATATCATGTGCTTCTATTACTATAGCTCTGTAATAGAACTTAAAATTAGGAATGGTGGAGTCTTCCTGCTGCCATTTGCACCAGGGAGCCAGGAGACTCCACAGCCTTCTGTGCACAGCTTGCTAGGAGAGAGTGATCTACCAGCAGTGCTTTCACTTCTAAGCTTAGAAGAGTAAGGACACAGGCTTACAGGCCCACAAGAAGAACCAACTCCAGCCAGAGACAACAATAGCAACTAGCACCAGAGCTAACCAGATGGAGAAAGGCAAGCACAAGAACCGTACCAAGAGAAACCAAGGCCGCATGGCAACATCGGAACTCAGTTCTCCCACCACAGCAAGTCCCGGATACCCCAACACACCAGAAAAGCAAAAGTTGGATTTAAAATCATATCACATGATGCTGATAGAGGGATTCAAGAAAGACTTAAATAACTCCCTTAAGGAAACACAGGAGAACATCGGTCAACAAGTAAAAGCCCTTAAAGAGGAAACACAAAAATCCATTAAAGAAATACAGGAGAGCATGGGTTAACAGGCAGAAGCCTTTAAAAATGAAACACAAAAATCACTTAAAGAATTACAGGAAAACACAAACAATCAAGTGAAGGAACTGAACAAAACCATCCAGGATCTAAAAGTGGAAGTAGAAACAATAAGGGAATCACAAAGTGAGACATCTCTGGAGATAGAAAACCTTGGAAGGAATTCAGGAGTTATAGATGCAAGCATCAACAACAAAATACAAGAGATAGACGTTTCTATGGAACCTCAGGTACTGAAGATACCATAGAAAACATTGACTCAACAGTCAAAGAGAATGCAAAATGCATAAAGCTTGTAACCCAAAACACCCAGGAACTCCAGCATACAATGAGACGACCAAACCTAAGGATTATAGGTATAGATAAGACAAAAGATTTCCAACTTAAAGGGCCAGTAAATATCTTCAAAAAATTATAGAAGAAAACTTCTCTAACCTAGAGAAAGAGTTGCCCATGATATTATGTGCCTCTGGCACATAATAATCAAAACACCAAATTCACTAAACAAATAAAGAATATTAAAAGCAGTAAGGAAAAAAGGTAAAGTAACATATAAAGGCAGACCTATCAGAATCACACCAGACTTCTCACTAGAGAATATGAAAGCTAGAAGATCGTGGGCAGACCTCATACAGACCCTAAGAGAACACAAATGCCATCCAACTCTACTATACCCAGCAAAACTCTCAATCATCATAGACGGAGAAACCAAGATATTCCATAATAAAAACCACATTTACACAGTATCTTTCCACACCTACAAAGGATAATAGACAGAAAACAGCAACAGAAGGATGGAAACTACATCCTAGAAAAAGCAAGAAAGTAATCTTCCAACAAACACAAAAGAAGATACCCACACAAATATAAAAATAACATCAAAAATAAAAGGAAGCAACAATCACTATTCCTTAATATCTCTTAACAACAATGGACTCAACTCCCCAATAAAAAGACATAGACTAACAGAAATATTTCTCATGTAAATCTTCAATTTTATCAGAAAATGTTTGTAATTACCCTTTTAATTAATTTAGTAATGTTTTTTATGTCTACCATTTTATCTGCATTATTTTTCATGATAATCTTCAATTTTAATATGTCCTTTTATATATTTCCTCTGTTTTATCAGAAATGTTTTCAATGTAAATCTTTGATTTTATCGCAGATGTTTCTAATTCCATCTTCAATTAATTTAGAAAGAGTTTTTATATCTACCATTTTATATGTAAAATTTTCCATGTAATAGTTAATTTTAACGTGTTTGTCTATATATTTCTTGAATTTTACCAGAAATATTTTCCACTTAAATCTTCAGTTTTATCTGAAAATGTTTATAATTCCACCTTCAATCAACTTAGAATTATCCTTATTCCTATCTTTTTATCTGTATAACTTCCATGATAATCTTTAATTTTAAAATGTTTTTCTATATATTTCTTCAATTTTATCAGAAATATTTTCCATGTAAATCTTCAGTTTCCTCAGAAAATGTTTATAATTCCACTTTCAATCAACTTAGGAATACTTTTATGCCTACCATTATTGTATCTATATAAGATTTTTCCATGATAATCTTCAATTCTAACATGTTTTTCTACATTTTTCTACAATTTTATCAGAAATATTTTCCATATAAATCTTCAATTCTATCTTTTTTTATTTTATTATTTTTTATTTGTTTTTTCAACAAACATATAACTCTAATGAGTAAACAACTAACCAAAAGAGGGCATTAACACACACACACACACACACACAGATACACACACACAGACACACACACCCACACACACACTGACACACACAGAGTCAAATGCACACACACATGCATTTATATACATACACACAGACAATTATAGCAATCAAATAAATTTATAGCTTCATTGGTCTAAAGTAGGAAGTACACAGATAAAGGAGAGATTGAAGAAGTGGTCCTGATTACTGTGGAAGTGTATCTCCTGGATTCAGAGTGGTATATAGTGGATCATGATTCCTTCGTTTTGGTAATTTTAGTTTCACTAATGGTTTTTAATCCCAGTTCCTTTCACTTATGGGTCTTTCTATTACTGATGATAGTTTGTGCTTACTAGTTATTGTTGAGGTTTGGTCTGTTGCTATCTATTGTAATGCTAAATTCTGTACCCAGAGGTCTAGGTCTATGAATGAATTCTCACAGTTATAAGTTTTTGTTGGGCAAACATTGTTCCTTAATTCAAAAATGATTGGTTAAATTTTAAATTAAAATTGACTAGAGCCAATTACTGGAGAGGTTAGTGGTAGGTGGTTTTTGAGTTACCTGGTTACCTGATGGAGAAGTGAGTGGAAAGGAGGAGAGACCATGAGAGGAAAGTAGACAGGACCATGAGAGAAGGGGTACCATGAGCACATGGCCAGGTGAAACAGCAAGGATCTGAGGAACAGAGCTGGGGAGGTAGCCAGGTCAGCAATTTGAAAAGTAGATTAGGGTTACCCACTAGTAATTATCAAAGCCAAATAAAATAACCATAGTTAGAGTCTCATTTATTTGTAAGGTAGTTGGGGATAAGTTTAAATTGTTTGTACTACAAATTATTTTCATGTAAATTCATAACCAATATTCTTTCTTAAAATGTTTCTATTTGATATTTCAATTAATTTAGCAATGCTTTACATGTCTACCACTTTACTCTTTAATTTTCCATGAAAATTTTCAATTTTAACGTGTTTTCTATGTATCTCTTCTATTTTATCTGAAATATTTTCATGTAAAACTTTAATTTTATCATAAAGTGTTTTACTTCCCTTTTCAATAAAAAAGGGAATTAGAGAAACTGTTCTAGCATTTCTGATCAAGTGACCCTTAGAATCAATTCCATTCTTGTCTTCTGACCAGCTCCAGTTTCTTCGTCCCCCTAGACAGCTATTGTGTGCTGACCTGTGCTCTCTATATGTTCTACTTCTGATATTCATAGCTGTGACTGTGACCTTAGAGAGAAGTAGTAACCCTATAGATGACTTTACATAGTGGGTTCAAGCCAACCTAAGCCAGGTACTGGTATGCTCACAGGAAGAGAGAAATGTAGTCTCAGAGGGAAAAAAGAGATGCCAAGACCATGCTTAGACAACAAATAAATGCACATACAATGTAAGCACTAGGATTCCCAATGTCCCTCAGACCTTAAAAAAAGGCAAAGAGAAATCAGAACCATACCAACCTCTTAATTTCATTTGAGACTTCTAGAATTCTGAGGAAAACTGAAACTTGAAAGAAAAACTCATACACTGTGATAGAAAATTTATGTTAATGTATGGTTATCAGATTATAGGTCTGGCTCCTGTACTTAGCACTTTCTTGCTATAAAACAAAAAGAAATGGACACTATGCAGAAAAAGTTCATTTTCTTTCATTTCAATTTTTATTGTTCTTCTATGGGTAAATCTAGGAGATACTGTGGTCCTCATGAGATAAAGACATAGATATAACATAAGTGTTTCATACTTGATAATTTTAGAGAATGGCCAGGAGAATCTGAGGAGAGACATTAGAAACCAGAGAGGAAGAGATGAATAACTTTAAAATAATTTTAAAAAGGACAGAAATAATCAGAAAGAAACATTTCAAAATGCAGACGCTTCAGTACTGGTTTGAGGCAGCAGGTTTGAACACCAGCTTAGGAAATTCCACCTCAATGAGTGTGGGTCAAGTCGATGCCAAGTCTGACCTAGATATTGTCACTTGGAATACACATACTATTTAACAAGATTTTTCTGGAAGGAACAGGGAGTGCAGAATTAAATCTGCATCAGGTGCCCATGCAGGCTGTAGTGTCTTAGAGTGGCAATGCCAGCCTTCTTGTCATTGTCCTCCCAGTCGAGGACACATGGAAGTCAATGCCAGATAGGTGACACACTGTGAGTTCCTTATGAAGGAGGCTTTGATGGAGAATTGGAAGGGTCCACTGACAAGTATTAAGCCTTACAGGAGTCCCTTCCCAAGTGCTTACTCTACAAGTCTGCAAGAACAGCTAGCCTCTCTGTAACCTTCCAAAGTAATAAAGGATGATTCATTCTTTGGGTGAAAAGAGTGGTCCCATGGGTCAGTGACTGAGTATACCCACTGAGGGCTACATCTCTGTTCTGCACATGCTTACTCTTGCCTCTTGTCAGGACAGGATTCTTTGTAGCCAACATGCAAGTCAAGGCCTCATTCCTTATTCTGCTGCATGTTGAACCCCTGTCCTGGATCCAGCCCTCTAAGGGAGGATCCTAAGAAGGACCAGAGAAACTATGGGCTCCCTAGAGGAAACGTGCTTCAGGAGAAGTGGTCTTTGAAGCTTGTAGATAATAGACATCAACTGATGCAGAAGTTTTAAAGTATTGACAAAGAACCACAACAAATATTTTACATTTGTGCCCCAACACACACACACACACACACACACACACACACACACACACAAACACACACATGAACTCACACATGTACACATGACCAGGCTTGTGCAAAAAAAGTTTTGATACCTAATGTTTATTTCATGAATTTTGACTTATTTGGCTCTCAATCTTTGTCCATTTTAAAGGCTCTGGCTTTTCAACAGTTTCAGAAATTGTGGAATTACAACTTCCCTGTCATCCCTGAGATAAAGTATTCTTTTGCTTCTAGAAAGGCAGGGCAATGTTGGAAAAAGGAAAGATATCCCCTTCCGGAGTATTTTTCTTTTTATTTTAATTTTTAAGATTTGTTTATTTATTATATGTAAGTACACTGTATCTGTCTTCAGACACTCAAGAAAAGGGAGTCAGATCTTGTTACTGATGGTTGTGAGCCACCGTGTGGTTGCTGGGATTTGAACTCAGGACCTTTAGAAGAGCAGTCAGTGCTCTTAACTGCTGAGTCATCTCTCCAGCCCCAGAGTATTTTCAAAGGAAAAAAATCATATTCCAGGAGGCTCAAGAATGTGAAAAGGAAAAAAAACATGGCAGTGTTCCCTGGACACATATATAATAATTTAAATGGTGGGGTGCAATTTCAGGAGACCAAAATGGCTGTGTGTATCACTGGGTTTGATTTTTGTCTTTGTTTCCTGGTTTGTTTGTTTTCAAAAGTAAGGTCTGGCTCATTATGTAGCACAGGCTGGCCTAGAATGAAACACTCTTTAGTTTTTGTTTTTGTTTTTGTTTTTAAATAGGAATGGTGATACCTCCAGAAGTCCAGTTATTATATGATTGTTTTAGATTAGATGTTATCTTATAAGTTTTAGACATGTATGTTTCAAGTAGAGTAACTACTGTGTTTAGGTAGCAGGGAAGGGGCTATGGTGGGGAGAAGAGGAACTTTCAATAATGGGAAATAGAATATAGAAGGAGAAATTAGCATGGAGGATTTAATGGGGTGAGGTGGGATAAGATGGGGTGGAAGGGAAAGGTAAAGGAGGGACTATGTGAAGAGACAACTATCACTAAAAGTATTTTTGAAAAGCCATATGGAAATGTATTACTATGTAAACTTCCTGAAATATATACATATATGAAAGAAAATTCAATGGAGTTATAATATAATGTGGGAGACAATATCACAAGTGGAAACAGTATGCTACCATGCAAAACCCACCATGCTAGGAATGAGTTACATGTTGTTGAGTCATTGGCCATAGTAGTCTCATATAGCCACCTCACTAATATTACAGGCTATTGCCAATGCTATTGGCTATCCTCTATAACCTGATGTTAAGATCCTGTAGCTGAAGACACTGTTTATGTCACTGAACCTGGAGAAATCAAGGTGGTGCTCAACTAGAAGCTTCCTCTCTACTGTCTAGTGTACATGGGCCACTCCTGGGCATATACCCAGAGGATTCCCCAGCACACAATAAGGACACGTGCTCCACTATGTTCATAGCAGCCCTATTTATAATAGCCAGAAGCTGGAATGAACCCAGATGTCCCTCAACGGAGGAATGGATACAGAAAATGTGGTATATTTACACAATGGAATAGTACTCAGCTATTAAAAACAATGAATTCATGAAATTTTTCGGAATATGGTTGGAACTGGAAAATATCATCCTAAGTGAGGTAACCCAATCAAAAAAGAACACACATGGAATGCAGTCACTGATAAGTGGATATTAGCTCAGAAGCTCAGAGTACCCAAGACACAATTCACATATCAAATGACTCCCAAGAAGAAGGAAGGAGAGTTTCCTAGTCCTGGAAGGGCTTGATCCAGCATTGTAGGGGAGCACCAGGAAAGAGAAGTAGGAGGGGGTAGATCAGAGAATGGGAGGAGGGAAGAGTGCTTATGGGACATTTAGGGAGGGGGGAACCTGGAAAGGGAAAATCATTTGGAATGTAAACAAAGAATACAGAAAAAAAAAAAAAAAAACAACTAAGCCTAAATTTCACAACTGAGGAATCTCGAGTGGCTGAGAAGCACCTAAATAAATGTTCGAAGTCCTTGGTTCTCATAGATAATATGCATACTACTAGATAAGAAATATAATAATCATATAATAGCTATCTGCAAAACCTGTGAATCATAATAGCAACATGGCTGCAAGATATATTTATATAATAATTTTACAAATGTTATGGTATTAATCAACCACTTTTCTACAAAATTTAAGGACAACTCCATGGATTGGAACTTATACCTGAAACTGTTATTATGTTTAAGAACCTGAGATTAGAGCATATTCGCTGCTGGCCGGGGCAGAAAAGCTTCACTAGGTACTGTATCACCCCGAGCTTTAGATCTCTGGGGGTGCAAACCACCAGGGGTCTGCATGCACTCAGGAACTGAGCACATAGGAGGTTCATCTGCCAGACCTCCGGGCATGGGGCCTATGTTCTGCCTGGTGACCAGCACAGAGAGAGAATCCCTGCGGCCATATTCGCTGTCTGCCGGAGCAGAAGAGCTTCATTAGGTACTGTATCACCCCGAGCTTTAGATCTCTGGGGGTGCAAACCACCAGGGGTCTGCCTGCACTCAGGAACTGAGCACATAGGTGGTTCATCTGCCAGACCTCCGGGAGTGGGGCCTGTGTCCTGCCTGGAGACCAGCAGAGGGAGAGAATCCCTGTGGCCATATTCTCTGCCTGCTAGAGCAGAAGAACATCACTAGGTACTATATCACCCCGAGCTTTAGATCTCTGGGGGTGCAAACTGCCAGAGCTCTGCCTGCACCCAGGACCTGAGCACACAGGTGGTTCATCTCCCAGCTGGTAGGTCGTGGGGCCTGTATCCTTTGCAGAGAGCAGCAGAGGGAGCAACTCCCGTGGCCATCTTTGTGGCCTGCCAGGGCAGAAAAACATCACTAGGTACTCTATTATCCTGAGCTTAAGATCTCTAGGGGTACAAATCTCCAGGGGTCTGCCTGCGCTCAGGACCTGAGAACATAGGCGGTTTATCTGCAAGCCGGTCGGTCGTGGGGCCTGTGTTCTAAGTGAGAATCAACAGAGGGAGTGACCCCCCACTCACCATCTTTGCTCCACAATAGAGCAGTCTGAGAACACCCAAGTATAACATTTCTTGAGGCAAGACTGAGCAAGGCTCCAAAGGCACAAAAGAGGAAGGCAGCAAATTAGTAATCTGTGCCAGAGGAAACCCAGTCATCCAGTGTTGCAGAAAAAGCCCTAAAGGTCCACAATAGGTTGTGGCACCAGCCAGTAACAATAGGACCATCTAACAACAGGGAGAACTAGATGCTAAAGGCAAGCTTAGGAACGTTACTAACAGAAACCAAGGCATTATGGCAGCATCTGAACCCAATTCTCCAACAATAGCAAGTCCTGGATACCCCAACACACCAGAAAAACAAGAGCTGGATTTAAAAGCACTGGTAAGGATGCTGTTAGAGGAACACATGAAGGACACAAATAAATCTCTTAAAGAAAAATTTCTCTTTTCAGGAGAAAAATGATCAAAAGCTAGAAGCCCTTACAAGGGAAACACAAAAATCACTTAAAGAAATTCAGGACAATATGGGTCAGAAGTTTGTAGCCAATAAGGAGGAAATGCAAAAATCGCTTAAAAAAATACAGGAGAACTTTGATCAACAGGCAGAAGTCATGAAAGAGGAAACACAAAAATCTCTCAAAGAATTAGAGGAAAACACAAACAAGGAAATGACGGAACTGAGCAAAAACTTCCAGGATCTGAAAACAGAAGTAGAAACAACTAAGAAAGCACAAAGGGAGACAACACTGGAGATAGAAAACCTTGGGAAGAAATCAGGGACCATCGATTCAAATATCAACAACAGAATACAAGAGATAGAAGAAAGAATCTCAGATGCCGAAGATACCATAGAAACCATGGACTCGACAGTCAAAGAAAATGCAAAATGCAAAAAGCTTGTAACCCAAAACATCCAGGAAATCCAGGACACAATGAGAAAGCCAAATCTAAGGACTATAGGCATTGATGAGAGTGAAGATTTACAACTTAAAGGGCCAGCAAAGATCTTCAACAAAATTATGGAAGAAAACTTCCCTAATCTAAAGAAACAGATGCCCATGGATATACAAGAAGCCTACAGAACTTCAAACAGACTGGACCAGAACAGAAATACCTCCCGTCACATAATAATCCAAACCCCAAATGTACTAAACAAAGAGAGAATACTTAGGGCAGTAAGAGAAAAAGGGCAAGTAACATATAAAGGAAGACCTATCAGAATTACACCAGACTTCTCACCAGAGACAATGAAAGCTAGAAGATCCTGGGTGGAGCTCATGCAGACTCTAAGAGAACACAAATGCCAGCGAAACTCTCAATCACTATAGATGGAGAAACCAAGATATTCCATGATAAAACCAAATTTACACAATATCATCCCACAGACCCAGCCCTACAAAGGATAATAGGGGAAAACACCATTACAACGAGGGAAACTATACCCTGGAAAAAGCAGGATATTAAGCTTCTTTCATCAAACCCAAAAGAAGATAACCACACAAGTATAAAATTAACATAAAAAATGATGGGAAGCAATAACCACTACTCCTTAATATCTCTTAACATCAATGCACTCAATTCCCCAATAAAAAGACATAGACTAACTGATTGGTTACGTAAA
This sequence comes from Apodemus sylvaticus, assembly GCF_947179515.1. Lineage (NCBI taxonomy): Eukaryota > Metazoa > Chordata > Mammalia > Rodentia > Muridae > Apodemus > Apodemus sylvaticus. Next base: position 56,359,127 of record NC_067495.1, on the reverse strand, counting down.
CAGGACCCTACATTTTGCTGCATACAGGAAACACACCTCAGTGCCAAAGAAAAAAACTACCTTAGAGTAAAAGGCTGGAAGACAATTCTACAAGCAAATGGTCTCAGGAAACAAGCTGGAGTTGCCAATCTAATATCAGATAAAATTGACTTTCAAACTAATGTCATCAAAAGAGACTCTGAGGGACACTTCTTGCTCATCAAAGGAAAAATCCAACAAGAAGAACTCTCAATCCTGAACATCTATGCTCCAAATACAAGGGCACCCTCATTCATAAAAGAAACTTTATTAAAGCTCAAAGCATACATTGCACCTAACTCAATAATTGTGGGTGACTTCAACACTCCACTCTCCTCAATGGACCGATCAGGAAAACAGAAACTAAACAGGGAGACAGTGAAACTAATTGAAGCTTTGGACCAATTGGATTTAACAGATATATATATAGAACTTTTCATCCCAAAGCAAAAAAATATACCTTTTTCTCAGCACCTCACAGTACCTCCAAAATCGATCATATAGTTGGTCACAAGACAGACCTCAACAAATATAAGAAGATTGAAATAATCCCATGCCTACTATCAGATCACTATGGAGTAAAAGTGGTATTTAATAACAATAAAAACAACAGAAATCCCACATTCTGAGAAAGAAATTAGGGAAATGACACCCTTCACAATAGCCACAAACAGCATAAAATAGCGTGGTGTAACTCTAACCAAACAAGTGAAAGACCTATATGACAAGAACTCCAGATCTCTGAAGAAGGAAATCAAAGAAGAGCTCAGAAAATGGAAAAATCTTCCATCTCACTGATTGGCAGGATTAATATAGTTAAAATGGCCATATTGCCAAAGGCAATCTACAGATTCAATGCAATCCCCATCAAAATCCCAACCCAGTTCTTCATAGAGCTAGAAAGAGCAATACTCAAATTCATCTGGAATAACAAAAAACCCAGGATAGCTAAAACTATTCTCAACAGTAAAAGAACTTCAGGGGGATTCAGTATCCCAGACCTCAAACTTTACTACAGAGCAATGGTGATTAAAAACTGCATGGTATTGGTACAATGTCAGGCAAGGGGATCAATGGAATAGGATTGAAGACCCAGAAATGAACCCACACACCTATGGTCACTTGATCTTTGACAAAGGAGCTGAAAGCATCCAGTGGAAAAACGATAGTCTTTTCAACAAATGGTGCTGGTTCAATTGAGGTCAGCATGCAGAAGAATGCGAATCGATCCATTCTTATCTCCTTGTACTAGGCTCAACTCCAAATGGATCAAAGACCTCCACATAAAACCTGACACACTGAAACTAATAGAAAAGAAACTGGGGAAGACCCTTGAGGACATGGGCACAGGGGAAAAGTTCCTGAATAGAACACCAATAGCTTATGCTCTAAGATCAAGAATTGACAAATGGGACCTCATAAAACTACAAAGTTTCTGTAAGGCAAAGGACACTGTCAAAAAGACAAAACGTCAACCAACAGATTGGGAAAGGATCTTCGCCAACCCTAAATCTGACAGAGGGCTAATATCTAATATATACAAAGAACTCAAGAAGGTAGAACCTAGAGAACCAAATAACCCCATTAAAAAGTGGGGTACCGAGCTAAACAAAGATTTTTCACATGAAGGACTTCGGAGGGCTGAGAAACACCTTAAGAAATGTTCAACATCATTAATTATTAGGGAAATGCAAATCAAAACAACCCTGAGATTTCACCTCACACCAGTCAGAATGGCTAAGGTCAAAAACTCAGGAGACAGCAGGTGCTGGTGAGGATGTGGAGAAAGAGGAACACTCCTCCACTGCTGGTGGGATTGTAAGATGGTGCAACCACTTTGGAAATCAGTCTGGAGGTTCCTAAGAAAACTGGGCATGGCACTTCCAGAGGACCCTGCTATACCACTCCTGGGCATATACCCAGAGGATTCCCCAGCATGTAATAAGGACACATCCTCCACTATGTTCATAGCAGCCCTATTTGTAGTAGCCAGAAGCTGGAAACAACCCAGGTGTCCCTCAGCAGAGGAATGGATACAAAAAATGTGGTATATTTACACAATGGAGTACTATTCAGCCATAAGAAACAATGAATTCATGAAATTCTTAGACAAATGGATGGAGCTGGAGAACATCATACTAAATGAGGTAACCCAGCCTCAAAAGATCAATCATGGTGTGCACTCACTGATAAGTGGATATTAACCTAGAAACTTGGAATACCCAAGAAATAATCCATATATTAAATGATGTCCAAAAAGAACAGAGGAGTGGCCCCTTGTTCTGGAAAGACTCAATGCAACAGTATAGGGGAATAACAGAACAGGGAAGTGGGAAGGAGTAGATGGAGGAACAGGAAGAAGGAAGAGGGCTTATGGGTGTTGTGGGGAGTGGGAACCCAGAAAAGGGGAAATCATTTGATATGTAAATAAAGAATACATGGAATAAAAAAAAAAGAACCTGAGATTAGATAGTTCATGGACCCAAGGTTGAAAACATACTGCTATTATTTTGCTAAAGGAATAATAATTGCTATGACCATAGTTCAATACTTCACTGAGTCCTCATTAGAGAAAGTTCCTTTTGTAGCAGATTGAATTAACATTGAGACCTCTACAATTGGATGATGTAAAGAAAGTGAGAATTTGGAGCACTCAGCCCTAAGTCCAATATCTTCATCAAGTCCTCCTCTTCGAGAATGTAAGAACCAGAACTGATAGGTGACTGCAAGAAAATAGTATCTTCCAGATACAACAGGAATGATATATATTTAAACTCACAGAGACTGCATGCACAAGACCGAAGAAGTTCAAGTCAGAAAAAAAGAAAATAAGAAAGGAACAGGCACACAAGATCCCTCCTCTAAGAAGCTATATGCATTTTATGCCAACTGGGGGTGTTGGTATTCTGTCCAAGCTCCACCCTACACCTACCTGGTAATAGCCAGGGATGCTCCGCCCCAGAGATCTGGCCCACTATAAGAGGGGCTACTTGCCCCTCCTCTCTCTCTTTTCTCTCTCCCCTCTCCCACAAACTCTCACCTCTCTACCCTTTGTGCTTTCCTCCCCCCTCTCTCCATGTGGTCATGGCTGGCCTCCACTCTACTTCTCTATTCTCTCTCTCTCTCTCTCTCTGCCATTCTCTACCACTAACTCCCATCCCCTACTCAGAATAAACTCTATTCTATACCATGCCTGTGTGTGTGTGGTCCCTCAGGGGGAAGAAGTGCCTGGACAGGGGCCTGCCTGGGCACACCCTCCCCCACACCACTCCCTTAACCCCCAATCCTCTCTTTTTAAGCCCCCTCAGGGGGAAGGAAAAAAAATCAATTTTCTCCAATGGAGTGACACAGAGTACATCAACCATATCCTGTGTTTAAAAGTTGTTAGCTAACACAAAACAGATACCATATTTTCTGGATTCCTTTGTTTGCTTTAGTTTGGTATTCTTTTCCCTTTTTGAGTTTTTGCTTGCTTTGATTTTTTTTTGAAAGGAAAAAAAAAGAACATTGAATTTGGGTGGACATCGAAGTGGTAAGCATCTTGGACGAGTTGGGAGAGGGGATAGAATGTGATTAAAATATATTGCAGGAAAACATTTTAAAGCCAATTGTTAGAACACAGTCTATAAATGAATCTGTGTGAGGAGAATTCTGAGAGATTGTGAGATAGCTATAAAGAAATAAAAGTCTTACAACCTCTTGTTTTTCCATAGCACAATTTGGTTTTCCAGTGTGCTTTTGTGCCTCTCCCAGATATAGTAAAAGGTGGGGTTTGCTTCAGATTATCCATCATCTTACTTTTGTTATTCAAAAGTGTTTCTAAGGATGGATTAGTCTTGTGACTGTATACAGCCTAAACTCTGGTGAACTTTGCTTATGACTTGCTTAACCCTCAGAATATAAATTGTCAATGACCTGAAAAAGGTTGGATCTTTCATGAGACTTCACTTTTAGGCCAAGCTCTCCCAGGTTCATGTCAACATACTTTTTAAAAGAATGGATACATTCATTTTAAAACCTTAAAGACTACGTTCACTATGCACTTCTTTGAAAGAGCACTTGTCTATTATATAGAAACACTGAGTTCCATTCCTGGCATGACAAAATTGACAAAACAAGTGAGCAAAAATAAAAAATGTCCTTCAAAGTTCATTCTTGAACTACTTCCCCATATCTCCATATACAACAACAACTTCTTCCCCAAATAATACTACCACTTATTGAAAAGTACTTTATGTTTATCCAGGAGCCTATTTGTATTTTATTTTCCACATATTTTTTTTTGGTTTTTTGGATTTTTTTTTTCGAGACAGGGTTTCTCTGTGTAGCTCTGGCTGTCCTGGAACTCACTCTGTAGACCAGGCTGGCCTCGAACTCAGAAATCCACCTGCCTCTGCCTCCCAGAGTGCTGGGATTACAGGCGTGCGCCACCACCGCCCGGCTATTTTCCACATTTTTTATTAAAAGTATTTTTTATACAACATATTCTGATCTGTTTCCACTCCTACAATTCCTGCCTATCCTTCCCACATATATTCAAACCCTTGACAAGAAGAGTCACACTGGAGTCTACTTGAAGTCCATCAGCAACACAGAACTGATAATTACAGCACAATTAGTACCTGCTTAAGAGTATTCTCCCTTAACACCTAGAAACTTGAAACTTCCCTAGGAATCTCATCAGGAACCCCATTTATAGGTAATTGACATGTACTGAACAGCTTGTGGGCCAAACCACAATGGATCTTATTACTTTATTAGATTATAGTTCCACCCAAGTGAAGTAGGCACTTCACTTATCTTATTTATGGAAAACTGAGAAAACAAAAGGTTTCTTAACCTTTTGGTATGTCATCTGAGAGTTACCAAAAGGTTTTTTTTTTTTTTATGGCTAATGCTAAAACAAATAATCTCATGACTCTCCTAAGGCCTCTATATGTATATTTGGAGACATCTCATTTTTATTTTTCACTTTCCTTTAGAGAATCCCATATTCATATTTTCATGTGTGCTCTAGGTCTCTTCTAAAGGACAGTTCCTTGTTAATATCTGTCTTAGTCAAAGTTCTATTGCTGTGAAGAAACATAATGACCATCACAATTCTTATAAAGGAAATCATTTGATTGGGCCTTACTTACAGATTCAAGTTTCATTTTCCACATGGCAGAAAGCATGGTGGCATGCAGGCAGATGGTGGCTGAAGAAGTAGCTGAGAGTTCTACATCTGGATTCACAGGCAGCAGAAAGAGAGAGTGCCACTGGACCTGGGTTGAGCATAAGGCTACCCTGTAATGACTGAAGATTCAAACATATGAGCCTATGGTGGCCATTCCTAGTCAAACCACCACAATATCTTTCATGAAATCTCCAATTCTGCTTCCTGAAATTCCTCCTCTATGAAATCCATGAATTGAAGTTTAGTATAGGTCATGGTACCTCAAAGATTAGGGGACCTCAACAGGCAGCTGAGAGTGACAGTGTGGAGGTGAGTCTTGTTAACTTATCTCTCACACTCCTTTGTTTCTGAAGCCTGGCTTCCATGTCAATCTATTGTTTTTGAATAACTAATGCCCTCTCATTTTCTTTAATTTTAACGTTTGCTTTCACAGTCACCTTCTTACATCACCCCAATTTTATTGCTCCTGTGCTTTTAATTATTTTATTTTAGAAGTTAGAAATGTAGCTAAGTAGTGGAGTACATGCTAAGAATGTATATGGTTCTGAGGAGAAATTCCAGCACCAAAAATTGATACATACTCTAAATATAATTGCACATTATTTGGCATGCAGTAAGCACAAATGCATACTGAATAAATGTGTGCCTATAAGATCAATTCCAAACTCTAATCTGACCCTCCAAGGTATTTAAAAATCTAGCTTCTGGGAAAGAAGCTTCAGGGTTTTTTTCCCCCCCAGGGACGCTGACTCCATACATGGTATCCATGCTCCAGTAGATGGCCCTATACCCATGCGCCAAAAAGTGGTTTAAAAAAATAATGCATGAATTTAGAAGGGAGATAGTTCTCAGAGGGGTTGGAGAGTAGCAATCGGGGAATTTGGTCAAAACACACCGTATAACATCTATAAAATAGCCAAAGAAAGCATTTAAAAAATATACCCTTCAAGAACTCTATACTCCAGGCACTCTGAACCACGAGCCCTTTTCATTCTCTGTGTAGGCTGCTTCTGTGAAATCCTGCTCTTCTCTGGAAAACTCTTAGTTTTAAAAACATATTTACACCTTCTATGTTCAAGTTTCATTTATTATCTCTGCGTTGTGACAGATCACACTACACTGTATTTACAATATATTTCACTCTCTCCTTCACAAAGACAAGAACTTGCTTTTATTTTCTTTGCCTCCCTCAGTAAAGCTTTCATTGACTGGCAAAAAACAAGCTCACTAATAGTTCAGTGGATGAGGAACCAGAGGGAAAGAGGTTCTCCCAGCAAGCCTGGTTTCCTGTTTTTGAAGAGTCCCCTTTCTCTTGTTCACCCCCTCTCCCCACAGGATTTTCAGTTCCAGTCTATTTACATTTCAGTGTCAAAGCTACAAATCCCTAGGTAGCATCCAGAACACTTGACATTTTGGAAGCTAAATCACCTACAGTTTCTCTCCAGCCCAAGGCATTCTGTAATAAATAATTTCTTAATTTGTTGAGGGGGTGGGGTGGGGGTAGGCATGAGGCCAGAGTCCGAGTCTCCTGATAAAAGGTTTATTTTTCATCTTCCTAGCTGCTTTCGAGAAAAATTCCCCCATTTTGCCGCACATCGATAGGACAAATATCTTCATTCCTTTGCTTATAATCTTAGACATAATTATCAGTGACATATTGATTTAAAGTGCCGCTACAGGAACTGGAACAGGAATGCTTTGCTTAGCCTTCTGGGAGTTGTAGTTCTAGAGGCACCCAGGCTGCCTGGCTGGTCCCGGAACTGCGGACTACAGCTCCCAGGCCTTCTCTAAGCCCCTACCACACAGGCTCAAAGCCACAAACCAGTAGGAGGTGGCTGTATTGTATCTATTGTATCCCTTGGCTGGTGCTTTTTTTTTTTTTAAACAATTCTCTGGACGTGAAATTGAGAGTGAAAAGCATGGCAGATGAACAAGAAATCATGTGCAAATTGGAAAGCATTAAAGAGATCAGGTAAGCCTTAATGCAGCATCCCTCCTCTCTCCTCGTTCACCCCTCCCTTCCCGGGCATCCCTAGAAGCAAGAACTGTCTTCCCCCCCCCCCCCCCCCCCCCGGTGAAAACTATCTATTGTTGGGCTACTTGCAAAGGGAATCGGAGGACTGGAAGGGGGCCCATTCATCACAGATTTACAGATAAGGTGGAAAATGGGAGCAGGGGCGGGTAAATTGAAATCATGTCTAGAGGAGGTAGTTGGTGGAAGTGTGTGTGTGTGTGTGTGTGTGTGTGTGTGTGTGTGTGTGTGGTATATAAGGCAGAAGGGAAAAGGGGAGATGGCAATGTCTTACCAGATGTTGCTGATGTTGCTGAGATGGAATAAAGGGAGACACCAAGAGCTGGTCACCAGACAACTAACGGTATTCTTTTTGTTTAGAACAAGTTGCTTTTTGCTTCTTGCTTTATAAAGTTGAGAATGATTTTTCCTTCATGACCCAGAGTTTGAGAAAGCCTTTTGAAAGGCAAGTTTAGCTGGCCGGTTCATTCAGTTTGCAACTTTGCTGTGGCTGTAGTCTGGGGATTCTGATGAGCCTGGGGAGTGGGTTGTTCTTGTTTTCCTGTAATTCTTTCACCACTTTTTTTTTTTTCAGTCCTGGGGTTGGAAGGAGGTTGTGAACTATGAGGATGTGAACAAGAGCTGGAGGTCTGGCAAACTGAGAATTGTCACACCTCCAATAGTTTACTCAGCAAGCAAGTTTTGATATTGCAGTGTTATTCCCGCCAAGAAAACAATAACTCAAATGCTGACTATGCTGACCTCCCCTGCTCTGCCTAACTCCCCGAATCTGTAGTGTTTTTCAGACATATGGAAAAAAAGAAAAAGGGACAGAGAGCATATCTTTTCTGAGAAATTGGGGCATATAATTTAACTCTGACAAATTTAACAAGAGATTTAATCTCTGTGGGATCTCTGTGGAATCTACACATGGTGATGGTAGTAAAGAATCTTGGTTTATTTTTCCTCTTGGAGGAAATGATAATTTATTGAGCCCCTGTTATGCCAGCCCCTCCCCCATTTCAACCCATTTTTGAAAGTGCCCTGTGACCTTTGTCATATGTGGAAAAATGGAGGTTCAGAGAATTTGAGTGGCTTTTTATATTCATGAAAGTTAACAATGCTACATTTTGACAGGAATCAAGTCTGCCTACAAAGGCTCTGTTCTTTTGTTTCCCATTGAAGGTCTGCTGCTATCTTTTTCTATAAAGACATCAGGAGATCGGAAATGAGAATCTTGGGTGCAGGAGAATGCTAAAGATGAAGGTGATGAAAAGCTTAGACCTTTGAATAGGAAGTCTCTAACTTCAGTCCTCTCTTCATGGACTTTAAGTTTATCTTATCCCTAGAAATGGACTATTTGGGATCAAGGTAATTAATCCCCAGTGAAAATAGACCCATTCAGGGGAGGGCAAGTCAGGAGCCATGGCTTCTTTTCTCAACCAGGTTAGATTTAGAGAGAAGGCTGAAGTTCCACTCCAATAACATGGGCATACCACTGGGTTGTTAAGAAAGATCCAGTGTAAAAGCTAGATTTCTGCTGAACTCTCAGGAGTTCTGAATCTTACTTAAATATTTGTCTTAGTAGGTCTCAGAAAGCCTACTAAGACAAATATTTAAGTAAGATTCAGAATTTTTAAGTCTTATTGAAATGTTTCTCACTGTACCAATAACTCTTCATGAATGAAAAATACACAGATATCAATATTGATAAACCACAGATTCAGAATAATATAACATGAGTTTTAAAATATACATCATGAAAATGCCCCTATAAGCAACTGTAACACCCTAGGAGCATATAAACATACAAAAATCACAATGCAGAGAAACTTCGGACCTTTAAAGTGTTGGAAATGTTAAGGACTAGAGAAACTTTTGAAGTTGGAATAAATGCTAATTTGTATTGTTCTTGGGTATTTGATTCTTGGTTCCCAGGTAGTGGTGCTATTTGGAGAGATAGTATAACATTGCTAGAGGAAGTGCTTTGTTGGAGTAGCAGGTTCAGGAACTGGGCATTCCCAATTGCGCTCTCTGCTTCCTGTTTGAGGTTGCTTCTTTCTCCTGTTCTTGCTGCCTGCTGCCATCTCTCTCACACTGATATGGACTTTCCTTCTGAAACCATAAGTACTAATAAACTCTTCCTTAAGTTAAAAAAAATACAAAACCTCAGCAAATAGGCAAGTACCAACAGCAAGAAAAACAAAAGAAGATGCCGAAGGGATCTTTAAAACAACCTAAAAATTCAACAGATAGGTGGAACAGAAAGGCAGAGAAGACAGGAAAAAAATGAGTCAGCTTAATACTAAAGCAAGAGAAATCACTGTGAGATTATTACTAAAGTTTAAAAATTGTCACAGGACAGGAGAAATAAACAGCTGGAAAAATAAGGACTAATATTGTTCCTTATTGAAGAAAAACAACTTCCAGATTCAACTGAATCTACTCCAACATATATTATAATCACACTTCAGGAAAAGTAGGAAAAAGAAAAAAAAATCTTTAAAGGAAAGCAGCTGACAAGAAGCAATCTCCTAAACAAACGTGTGTGTGTGTGTGTGTGTGTGTGTGTGTGTGTGCAGGAAAAAATAGAAAGACAATTTCCTTAACAGAAAAAAAAAATCAAGATCAAGGACTTAGTAGAAAGAGGTACAACATGTTCAAGTGCTGAAGGAAAAGAACTACCAATGCAGAATCCTGTGTGCAGTAATAGTGATATTATACTTCATGATAGAAGACATTCTCAAATAGTGCATCATCATCGGAGTGTGGAAAGGTGACAAAAATATTTAAAATAGACAAAAACCAAGTTTGCAACACTAGGAAGCACAGAAGTACCAATCAAAAACATGATAGAAATGACTTTACTTTTTTCTTTTGAGTATTTTTTAACTATCTTTGGTGAATTTTTATTTTTGAAATTTTTTGTTTTTTATTTTCTTTTTTATTATCATATATTAATGTATAAAAACTTACAGTGACAGTCTACATATTTATATAATGTACTTTGATTATATGGACTTCTCTTACACTCCCTTGTTCCCTATTCCCTGGTCCTCTTCTTCCCCATCAGACCTCTTGAAGGAAACTTTCTAAAATCATGATAACATAATCTCAGTGTATGTGCAGGAATATTTATATTTTATGTTTAGGGGAATATAAAAAGAAATAAAACAAATAATATATTTCACAAAGTTGGGAGTATGATGTTAGGAAATACTGATAAATTGGGTATATATAAGATATTACTTAAAGCAAACACTAATATTATACAAAGAGATGTGCTTAAAACTATGAAAAATAAACAAAAAACAAATTCTAAAACAAGTATAGTTTATCTAAAGCAGGATAAAAAAAACACTCACCCAACCAACCATCACCAAAAACAGCAAACAAGCTAACCAACCCGCAAGCAGAAAATAAACAGGATATACACATTTAAAAGGCAGATGTAGTTTTTACATTTAAATAATCCTGTTATAGGTAATGTAGTGCTGGAGAGATTGCTTAGTCGTTAAGAGTGCTAGTTATTCTTACAGAGGGTCTGAGTTTGTAGCTCACAACTGCCTCTAACTCCAGTTCCAGTGCCTTTATAGGCATCTGCATGCCTACAACACACCAAATTCACACAGTGTGCACATATTTAAAAGTATTTTATTTTAATAAACATTTTGTGTTTATTGGTGTTTTGCCTACATGTATGTCTGTGCCTCATGTGTGTAGCGTGTGTGTCAGCACGTACTGCCCATGCACATCTGAATGGTCTATAAATTAAACTCATCTTGGTCACCTCTCTATAACTTCATGGATCCCATCTGCTATTGAGCAACTCTTTTGAAAACTCGTTTTAATGTTGTTATTCTTGTTATAGTTGCCTCGATTGAAATTTGAAAGTCAGCATTTGACTTTCTCTTTCTGCCTTTAACATTTCACTCAAATTCCTGTCCTATTCTCTACCTCCACACTTACTGCCCATTTCAGGCCTTCATCATCATTACCCTGACTAGTTGTGCTCACTTTGACCTACAAAATTATTTCCCTGTCTCTAGTCTTTCCTCTGTCTTTAATTCAATGTATACGGCTATGAGAACAACCTGCCTGAACTATGCATGATCTTTTCCCCTCAAACACCCCAGTGATTTACCTTTCTAGATAGCAGTATTTTGAAATCGCAGGCTGTTGTCCACTAGTGGCTTGGCTTGCATATAGCTTTAGTCAGTTGCAAATAGTATTATTTTTATTTTTATTTAGAAGATAGAATACCAGTATATATTGCTTAATAGGTGGTAGACATACCTTTGGCAAAGCATTGCTTTTTGCTTGTTCTCTCTCTCTCTCTCTCTCTCTCTCTCTCTCTCTCTCTCTCTCTCTCTCTCTCTCTCTCTCTCTCTCCTCTCTCTCTCTGTGTGTGTGTGTGTGTGTGTGTGTGTTCAGTCGTGGTGTGAAATTCATTGTTTCCTAAGAAACAATTATTTTATGCTGTCTATTTGTTGGACATTGGCCTATAATTGATACTATGACATTCATAACTGCAGTATATTGCCACATCCAGGTTCACCATTTCCATCTTACCTATGACTACTCCTTATCTCCATTCTATCCCTTAGCAATATAGACATTCATTTCTAGTTCATATATTTCCATCCTCTAGTATTTTACCTGCATAGATCTTTCTTTCTAGACTGCTCTTTTCTCATTCCGTGCCAGTAAAAATCTGTCCATTTTTTTCCCAAGGAAGACCTAAATGAAATGCTACCTTTTATCCCAAACTTTCTCTAATGCTCTAGATCAAAGGAGTCAGTCTGCCTAAGCTACAGTGGGATCTATTATGGTATTCAAGGTAGCCAGCTTTATGATGCAACTTTTGTTTTACATGTGTTCTGTCTTAATTAGGGTTACAATTGCTGTGATAAAACACCATGACCAAAAGCAATGTCAGAAAGGGCTGGTTTTTGCCTATGCTCACAAGTAACTGTCCATCACTGATTAAGTCAGGGCAGGACCTCAAACAGGGCAGGAACCTGGAGGCAGGAACTGGGGAGTTCACGGAGGGGTGCTGCTTACTGTATTTCTCTCATGGACTATTCAAACTGCTTTCTTCCAACACCTGAAGACCAGGAGTGGCCCTCGACAGCACGAGTTCCCTCTCTATTTGCTTGCTTTCTCTGCAACTTTGTGACTTGGCCTTTCTCTTCCTCTCTTCCCCACCCTTTCTCTTACTTACCTTCTTGTTTAAACCTTGGGGCTTAAACAGTTATCAAAGTGAATATTGAGGTTACTAGAGCAGTAGCTGAAGGATGATGTGAGAGAGCGAGAGCGAGAGCGAGAGAGAGAGAGAGAGAGAGAGAGAGAGAGAGAGAGAGAGAGAGAACATGAGTGCTGTATATTGTACCATTAACATATGATCTATCATTTCTACTGGCCAGTTTCTATACACTTGGTTATCCCATCCTTCAGTGCTGTAGGTTCTAGCTGTCTTACCCTGTGTTTTGAGTGAGTACTGGTTTTGAACTGGTATGAAGTTTGTCACAGGGGAGCCCATGAAGTTTCTGTAAGTAATGGATAACTCATATCCTTAACAAATGCTCGCTTGCTCTTTCATTCTTTTGTTCTTTCTTTCTTGGAAAGCATTTATTCTTTCTGGATCTATATCTGAAGAAGAAAGTATAGTTTAGGAAGATTAGGAATCTAATTTTAAAAGTTTTGTGTCTTGTGTAATGTTGTGTTTCTTGGTACTGTATAAATTCCTCAAGGGAATTCCTCAAGGGAATTCCTGAAGTTTTTCTGGCATGCACTGGCCTTACCAGCTGTCCTTTAGTCTTTTGGAGGATCTCATTAGGAAATTCCTTTAAGAATTCCTCAACTGTAAAGCCAACTATTCTAAAGGCATCTCATGTAGTCGTCCAGTTCTCTGTACAGGATATACTGACTCTTACTTTTCATATAGAATATTCAAGATTCCAAAAAGTCCCATGATATTTTTTTTATTTCACCTTGAAAATTGGTGAGTCAGCGAGGACCAGAACTCACCCCACTGGCTCATGTTCCATGAGTTTACATGCGGGACGATGACTGGGTTCATAGGTACTAAGTTTTCTACTTCCTGAATATATAACCTGGGCAACTCATTTTACTTATTTCACTCTCAAAATTTTGTCTTTAAAAATGAAACTCAACATACCTGTGTGTGAGCGTGATGTGAGCATGGCATTTCATAGCATATAACGTTCCTAGATCAGTTGCCAGAATGTGGTAGGCTACACAAATACGATACCTATTACAATTAATCAATGCTGTTATAAAATAACACATTTTATGGTACTGAGAATAGAACCCTGGGAGGTTCTATATTAGGCAAGCATTCTATCACTAAGTTAAGCAATAAGATTCTTAACATATTTCTTTCTAACACAAGTTTCTGCCATTTCATTTGTGTTGTGCTTTCATTTTTATTTAATTCTTTCTTGATTTTTTTCCTTTGACCTATGAGGTTGTGTAAATATTACTGATTTGTTTGCTGTTGATTTCAAGCTTTATTTCATTGTAGTCATATGCTCTACAGAACTAGCTAGTCTTTTTTTGTTTGTTTGTTTGTTTTTTTTTGTTTGTTTGTTTTTGAGACAGGGTTTCTCTGTATAGTTTTGGCTGTCCTGGAACTCACTCTGTAGACCAGGCTAGCCTTGAACTCAGAAATCCGCCTGCCTCTGCCTCCCAGAGTGCTGGGATTACAGGTGTGCCCCACCACTGCCTGGCTTGTTTAGTCTTTATTTGTTAAGATCTCTTTTGTTTCCCAGTGTATGGTCTATTTTGGGGAAGCTTCCAGGGGCTATTGAATAAAGTGTGTATTCTTTGGTATTTGTATGGAACATTCTATAGCAGTCTTTTAGGACTATTTGATGTATGATGCCACTGAATTCGGGTGTGTTTCGACTTATATTTTGTCTTATGTTCTATCTATTGGAGGAAATGAAGCAGTAAAGTTATCTACTATTCCTCAGTTGAAGTTAATCTTTGTTCCCAAGTATAGTAATCATCTTTTTATGAAACAGGCTATGCAATAGTTTGGTACATATATGTACTATCTTCTTGATTTATTGTTTCCTTGATTAAAACGAAGTGTCTTTTTTGAGATTATACTATAATTACATTATCTTCCTCTTCCCTATCCTTCTCCTAACCCCTCTCGTGTGTATCCTATACTTACTCACATTCAAATTCAGGGCCCATTTCTTTAATTGTTACATTTTATATATAAATGTGTTACACACACACACACACACACACACACACACACATACACACATGCACGCGCGCGCGCGCGCACACACACACACACACACACACACACACACACACACACACACAAAATACACACACACATTTCTATATTCCTAAACATATAACTAGAACTTTCTCAGTCTATATGTTACTTTCATGTATATGATTTCAGGGGAGCCTATTTCTTATCGGCTAATCCATTGGGGGAGCTCTTCCTTGGAGAATATTATTTCTGTCCTCAGCATCTCTTCACTGCCTATAGTACTTTGTGTAGAGTTAAGGAATTGTGAGCTTTCCCCCATTCATGTTGTATGTCTATTGGTGTCCTCCTTGTTCAGGTCATATTTCAGCAGCCATGTTTGTGAGACTTCATGTGTGAGTAACTTTTATTCTCCTAATGTAATTGTCATCTTTGAGGCTTACTGCCTCCCTCTGCTAACCTCAACCTAGTCTGGAAGCTTCTGGCCTCTGTACAATCTCATCTAGGTCTAGAATATTTTCACCCTCTGAGACTTACTGCTGGATAAGTTCACCCTTTGTTGTTCTTTCTGAGCTCTGGCTGGCTGGTCCAACTCAGCTGTTCTTGTTCAAACTCCTCTCAAAGCTGACTGATTCAATCTGGCTTCTCTCAGCTTCTGACTGAATCACTCTGCTTGCTCTCATGCTATTTCTGGCGATCTGTTCTAATCTGCCTCCCTCTCATTCTCCAGTTTATTCTGTTTCCCTCAATATCTAGCTTGTGCTAAGGTGAGCCATGCCGAACTAGAACCAGGATCTCCTAGTAAACAACACAGTTGTGGAGTCCGCAGTGTGATCAGATATCCTACAACAACTTTGTGTTTGTAGCTTCTTTAACATTTCTAGAAGACACAATTTGACAGCAAACTTCCTACTCCTTTGGCTGTTACCACCTCCTCCCCTAAGTTACCTACAATGAATCCTGAGCCTTTAGTGCAGAAATTGTGTTGTAGATAGGACTGGGCTCCACATCCTGGATTTTGATCCATTGTGGTTTTCTGTAAATGCTCTTTGTCGCAAAGAGAAAGTTCCTTAATGAATGATGAGAACTATACTTATCTATGTGTATAAGGATAAATATTTAGAGTGTAGTTAGGGATTATGCTCCTCCAATAACCATGGCTTCACTAGCATGGACTTATTAACTAGATTTCCAGTATCATGAGAAAAAGAGGCATGTTTTCCCTCTTGTTGAGTGGCCCCACAGTCCAATTAGAGAGGTATTAGTTACTACTAAGTTGTGCATGCCACTATTGCCACCTTAGAGTTATTGTATCATGCTGATTTCGTTATTCATAAGCATTATAGCTGGGTAGGACTGTTGGTTATTCCCTCCTTTGGAACTTTGTATGATGTCTTCTGATACCATGAAAACTAGTCATCAAGGAGGAGACTTTCAGGTTATATTCATCTTGGGTCAAGTGCCCAACTTGCATTGTGTCTTCAGCAATAGGGAGTTATCTTCTATTTCTCAGGGGTAACCAAGAGCAACAGAAGTAGCCTATCATGTTTTGGGAGTCTCTTAGAAAACCATGATCAACAATTCTAAAGAGGTTTTATCACCTTTGGTGTGGTACTTTGTTAGTCTATGGTTTTGGGGGTAGCATTGTCAGCCTAAATGGGAAAATTTCATTTAAAGTATGTATATGTTTATACAGACTCATCTGTATTATAGGTAGTTTATGTAGATTGTAATATGATTTTATGACATGTTTTAGAATCCTTACTGTTATTTCACTCTCTTCTTTTTTCCCCTCTCCCCCTCCCTTTTTTTTCTGTTTTCCCCTTCAGATCCCTTGTATCCTGCTTTTTTACTCTCTACTGCTTCTAACTTGCAATGTTTGCTTTTTACTTTCCTGGTGATTTGAATGAGAGTGGTTCCCATGGGCTCATCATATATTTGAATGTCTAGTCCCTGGTTGATAGTGAAGGATTGTTGGAGGAGGTTTGTCACTGGGGGTGGGTTTCAGGCTTTGAAAACCCAAGTCTAGGCCTAGTTTCTGTCTCCTTCTTGGTCTGTCTCTCTCTCTCTCTCTCTCTCTCTCTCTCTCTCTCTCTCTCTCTCTCTCTCTCTCCCTCCTTTCCTGCTGTCAGTGGAGGTGGATTTGAAACTCTTAGCGACTCCTCCACTGCCTGTCTGCTTTTTTGCCATGATAATAATTGACTAACCCTCTGAAACTGTAAGCAAGCTCCCAGTTAAATGCATCCTTTTATGAGAGTTGCTGTGGTCAATCTAAATGAAATTACCAAATAACACGGGTCTCAGAGCCCCAACTAGATTTCTCTTGTCACTAAATGAAGGTTCCAATACCAGGAATTAGTTACATTTAATTGAGTTGCTGGCCAAAGAGGTCCCATGGGAACTTCTAAACAAACAACCCGGGCTGTTGACAAGGCTATAGAATGTTCTCTACAACTGACAACAAGGCCATATTACTGAAGACAATGTCTAGACAACTCTTGAATATGGAAAAGATGAGCTAGTTCCTACTTAGAGCCTTCACCCCTATGGGCTAGTACTCATGGTACAGAAAGTTACTCTGCATGCTTCCAGTAGAGAAACATAAACACCAACCCAGATATAAACCCACTGATCTATAATGTTGTCCTGCCTGCAAGCTATTCTAGTGCAATAGTGGCAAAATTCTTGTGGTGATAACCAGCCAATATCCAACTTGAGTTAAGGCTCATTCCACAAGTTAGAACTCATACTCCATGCTGCTCAGATGGTGAAGAACCTAAGATGCCCAGGAACCTAGGCTAAAACAAAAATATCACTGTCCTGCTAAAGGAATGGAACACTAAAACAACTCCTAATGATATCCTGTTACACCCATACATATAACATCAAAGAAACTTCTTCCTCCTACAGTAGATGGGAGAAAATACAGGGACCCACAGCCAAACATTATGCAAGTAGTAAGAGTCTTTGGGGCTTTGGGGGCATTCAGCTCTAAATGAATGTCTCCATCAAATCCCTCCTCTCAGCACACATGGAGCCCTGTGACAGAAAGAGTATAAGAACCAGAGGAGATGGAGGCCACCAGGAAACAAAGCCTTCTAAATGTGAAAGAACTGATGTGCATATGAAATGGCAGAGACTGAGGCAGCATGCCATATTTTCTTCAGTGTATCATTTTGGCATTTTTGTTGACTATTAAATTCATCTATATCTATGTGTAGTTACGGCTATAGTTATGTATACTTATGTTCAAGTCTTCATTGTGTCCCAGTGGTATACATATATATTTTGTGATATTACCATGTAGTTTTTAAAAAAATATTATTATTATTATTATTATTTTGGCTCTGATACTGATATATTGAGTTCTGGATTGGTAATACCCCCTGGCATTCTTCATGATTGTTTTGGTTACCATTCTATTTGTAAGGCTTTCTCTCGAGTTTCCTAGTTATGTTGTTGAATTTTTAAATTCCCTCTTCACATCACCTTGAGTGCTCTTCAATCTCTCTCTTTATTGAACTGCATTTTCAAAGCCTGCATTATCTTTGTCATCCTATTCAGCCTTATGTTCTTTTTGAGTTAATTCTCTTCAAGTTCACTGAGCTATTTGTTTCTCTTTTCTTTAAACTCCTTGAATTCATTACTGAAGTTTATGATTGTTAAGTTCTGTATGTTGGGATTAACCCAAGTAATTGTTCTTACATATTGTCATACACTGAGAACTGGGAACATGGACTTTTTGTGTTTGATGTGGACACAGCACGTTTGACTGGTACACAGGATTTGCTATGCAGTACAAGCTGGCAATTAATACAGGTGGGTCTCACCAAGCTTGATCTGGTCCCTGGTTGTGGACACTGAGTTAAGTCTATTAACTGAGGAAAGTTCAGGCAGGATAGGGTCAGGAATACTTACAAGGTTAGGCCAGAGCATAGGTCATATGGGTCTGTCTAACCCTGACATATGGATCTGGAACAAATATCCATAGAGGCAACTGGAACTGGAAGGGGTTGTGTCAGCAAGCATAGGTATATTACCTATGTTTCTATAGCACATAGACAGGCTAAAGAATCCCTGGCAGGGAATAGTCTTGGGTCTGTTGAGTCCTAAAATGATAAAGGGGGCCAGGTGAAAGTCATCTGATGAATTCTAAAAGGAGGAAAAGGGCAAGGAGAAAGTCATGATCCTTGGCAAGCAGCTTCAGAGCTACCTGAGTTGGGAGGGGCTGTGCCAGGGAACGCACACAGATTACCTGTGTCATCCCTCTGTATGGGCTGCCTAGAGAGTCCCTGGGAGTGAGACTTTCAGGATCTTATGGGTCCAAAGGGAGAAAGAAGGGTCAAGAGAAGGGCAAAATCCCAGAAAAGCATCTACAGTTCAACCAGTGTTGGGAAGGACTGTGCTTGGGTGCACAGGTAGGTTAACTGTATCTCTGCCTCAAGTGGGCAGACTAGAGGCTCCCTGACAGTACGCATTCCACAGTTTCATAAATCTCAAAGGGAGGAAGAGGATCTAGGAAAAAAACGTTATTTGATTATAGACTAGGAAGGCTTTTCCTGGCCCAATAATAGGCCATTGTTTATATTACCCTTATAAGATGACATATGCTAATGGAGTTATTCTAATTTAAGTAACTGGTAAAATGCCTTACAGCATAAATATTCTGTGTTGTAATCTCTTGGTAGCCATTGTGTTGAAGGAGATAACTATGAGTGAACTATTGGGCAGAGAGGAAAGTATATCGTCACTTGTTGACTGCTTATCATGTTCCACATATCTTGGGAACTTACAAGTCATTTAATTCTTACCACATGACATATAAAGTATGTTGTGTTATTTCCATATTAGGACTAAGTCAAAGCTGAGAGAAGTAAGGTAGTCAGATAATCTCACTTGATATTTAAAAACTTAAATACCCCTTTCAATTTTTAATGAAGGGCTTAGTTCATCCCATGTCAGCTGCTGCGTGTTTATCTCATCCAAAAAATCCCTAGATTCATCTAGGACCCCTCTCCCTCTTTCAATAGTTGGTTCAGAAATGCTAATATGTCTTTAGTTGTTCCTTTAATGTGTTGTGTCCTTCTGCACACACACAAGCTACCTACTGCATATTCATGGCATATATTTAAGTGTGAATTTGATTGTTATTATCCAAAGGCCAAAATCTAGTAAAGGACAGAACCAGCATGTATAGCCAGGTATGAGTTTAAAGTTCATGTTCTTTCATGATGTGTCTCTGCCTACAGAAATAGGTTTTCTTGACCCAACACTCACTCCACTGGCTACATGAATCCAAATAAGATGCCACTTTGAATATCAGTTTCTCATCTCTAAAATTGGAGTAGAAGTAAGCAGTTTCAGGTATTCTGCATGTAACCTTGAAGAGGGTGAGAAGAGAAGTCTAAACAGAAAGGGGTCTAAATAAACAATCTTCCAATAAAACCAAATATTGTTCTCCTGTAAGTCAGGTCAACAGCTACATCAAGACTTCTTAATATGCCTGATAACTTGTCTCAAAGGTAATGTAAAGTAGTGGGTAATATGCAGGTATTGTAGTTATTTTTGCAGCATTATGTCAATATTCCTGACATAAGCAACACATGGGGAAATTTTTATACTTGCCAGCTGTGCTGTTTGGTATAAGAGCCATTGGCCACAAGTCTAAAGCTAAATTCATTAAAATTAAAAACAAAATGTAACTCAACCTATTAGTTATAGTTACTGCATCTCATGTGCATTGGTTGTCTCTGAATGTGATAGGAAGGGTTAGAAAAATGACTTAGAAGGAAAAACCTAATTCTGCTTTCCATTTCTTTCCTCCTCCATTCTCCATTCTCCTGTTGGCCTGTTTCTTACTTTTGAGAAATTTCAGGAACAAGACTCTGCAGATGGAAAAGATCAAGGCCCGTCTGAAGGCTGAGTTCGAGGCTCTGGAGTCTGAAGAGAGGCACTTGAAAGAATACAAACAGGAGATGGATCTCCTGCTACAGGAGAAGATGGCCCATGTGGAGGAACTCCGACTGATTCATGCTGATATCAATGTGGTATGTGGCTAGTTTCCTCGAGCCTATCTCTGGGCCCAGTAAAGATGAGAAAGAATCTTGTTTTTCATTTCCATGTGACTGTAGCCACCCCAGAGGAGAAGGTATCAAGCTACTGTGATGTACAAAGATCCCAGGAGTTCTGAGATCAGCTCTTGTTATGTCACTGACTAACCACAATGGACAAGTCCTTCATTTCTGAGCACCATATTTTCTCCCTGTATTATAAAATAGGCTAGTTGAACTTCAAGGCTTCGTTCAGTTCTAACATGTTCACATTCTGGAAGTCTTCAACTTAAACAGTCAAGGAAAGGTAGAATAGATTCCTACCTCTTGAGGCGAGGTTAAAATTCTTAAGTGTCTAACCAGACCAAATAAATCATCCCTGCATATTTAACAAAGTAGGGCTCTCTCATTAGACTGACATTTGGAAACTATTGGAATATTTGGGAATTAATTTTCTGAGTTGAAAAATTTCCCTTGTTTGGAATTATACATGAAGAGTCTGGGCTTCTGTACTGCTTATTCCTTTATCAAGAAGTAGAAAGTGTTTACCTGTCAGTCAGGTAGGTCCTTTCTAATCATTAGAGTCTATGATAATCTTTTTCTAATTGATCTTTGATGGAGCTTAGTTTCTATTCCTGGGAAACTCATTTCTGTGGACTTACTCATTTCCAGAATATCGTCAGGCCTGGAATATATAAATATATATGACTTGCATCATAGACCCTTGGTGTTTAATGTGTTAGCACAAGATTCTGGTTCTCCTATGGGGACTGTAGACTTTGCTGCAAGCTAACTGATGATATAGAACCAATAGAATAAATTATGTGTTTTCAACAGAGGAGCTGAGAATGTAGACCAGTACATCTCAGACTAGAGCATCAGGGTCAACTCGAGAGTCTATTAGAAGAAAAATTGTTGAACTGTACTCTTGAGTTTCTAGTTAAATGTTCTTAATTTAAAGAGGGCTTGAAAATTTAAAATTCTTAGTTCCTAAATGCTAATGCTGCTGCATCAGTTGTGTGTGTGTGTGTGTGTGTGTGTGTGTGTGTGTGTGTGTGTGTGTGTGTGTGTTAGGGCAGGGGATGGGGTGGTAGGGGTAGAAGTGTGTGGCAATCATATTTTGAAAACAATTGATCTAGGAAAAAAATGTAACTGGCCTAAAAGACACAAGTCTTTAATTTTTGTGTAGATTTTTTCCTTAAGTGTTTTCTTGAGTAAATCCTTTATTCTCTAACCTTCATTCAGCTTACTAACCTCAAAAAATAATGATGGTGTGAGCTGGTAAGGCAATTGCAGCTGCGGGAAATTCTAATGTGAGGAACTTAGCTACCAGTTTATGCACTTTTACTTGATTAGTTCCTATATTTAGTGCTTTGTGTGAATTGGATCATTTGGTCTTTACTAAGAATACAAGGAGTGTGCACTATTCAAATTTCACTATGATAGTGATGAAGAAACTGAGACTCCAGCAGTCATATAGAGAAGACATAGAGAACTTGAACATAGACTGGTGTCCCTCTATAGTCTGCCCTATTATCCATTCAGTTATAAGGCCTCTTGTGAGTTTTGGGATCTTTTCTGTTTCTACTCGTCTCTATTTTCTAGATGGAAAACACCATTAAACAGTCTGAAAATGACTTAAACAAGCTGCTAGAGTCAACCCGGAGGCTTCATGATGAGTATAAACCACTGAAAGAACACGTGGATGCCCTGCGCATGACATTGGGCCTGCAAAGGCTTCCTGACTTGTGTGAAGAGGAAGAGAAACTCTCCTTGGAGTAAGCTGCCTGCTTTCTGACCTCCAAATAACACAGTGTAGCAGAATGGAGGGTATGGTGTGGGGATGGATATATATGTGTGTGTGTGTGTGTGTGTGTGTGTGTGTGTATACAAATATATATATATATTCCTATTCTTAGGCCTGTTAGTGGTTAATTCCTTGTATGACCTTCTGCAAGTCTCTATGCTGACACGTTATATAAGAAGAATGATGACATGAAGATTAATAGGTGACTTTTTAAAATACATTGTGCAATTTTTGACAGATTTTGTATAAGTTTTATCTATGCACTATCACAATGTCTCAGGGAGTAAAAGGGCTTTCCACCAAGCCTGGGGACCTGAGTTCTCTTGCTGGGACCCGTGTGGTAGAAGAAGGGAATGAACTCCTGAAGACTGTCCTGTGACTTCCACGTGTACATGGTTGTATCCTGTGCCACAGACACAGACACAGACACACACACACACACACACACAATTTTAAAAGTTATGGTCTAGAGGAGTGTACAGAAACTTTTTTTTACTCTTTCACAACAGATGTTATTGGTTGAGGAGCAGAGTACACAGACATTCCAATTCTTATTACATATTCACAAAAAGAGCCATATATTGTGTTCATGTACCCAAACTCTGAAGAGTCCCATTGTGTTCATGTATGCAAGTAAAGAGCTGCATATTGTTTTTCTTTGAACGTATTCCACTAATGTTCTAGCCTCAAACTTGGCAAGTTTCCCTAAGACCTCTCATAACAACCAAATGCTCATAATCCTTAGCTCCACCAATTCACAATTTTATGTCACACAGAACATACTCAAAATTTCCATCTTTCCCAGCACATTAACTGTTAGGAAAGTGGACTGCCATGACCACAGACATCACAGTTCTGGCAGGGCAAGGACTAAGGACTGGCTTTCTTATGAAATGGTTCTACTAGAACACAGAAGCAGATAGAACTGAAAATATTCCAGACACAAATGCACGACTGAGACTCCAAATTGCCATTTAGTATGCTTTGTATTGTAGGATATAAAACTAGCCCCCTCTACAAAATGTTAAGGTGACACCCGAAACAGTCACAGCCTCTCCTGATTTCCTGCTATTTTCTGGTTGTGCCAAACAACAACAACAACAACCAGCAAATGATTACAACCAGCAAATGATTTAACCTCTTAAAAAAATAATTTACACTTAAAAAATGGGAAGAGGTGGGATGCCCTCACCTTTGAAAAAATATTTCTAGAGCTACTAAAAAAACTCACATTTACAAACCAGTTGATAAAAACATTCCTCTGCATTGTACAGGAAGGGAGGCAGGGACCACTGACAGATAGACGTGATGGACACTTAGTCAGCCTTGGCTTATTTCTCTTCTTCAGAGACTGGACTCTGGTTTTCTGTCTCCAATTTCTGCAGGCAGATCTGTAGGTTGCTGGTCAGACACGTCAGCCTGCTTGCCCTTTGCTCCCTGCTTCCCTTTTATCGGCACATTTTTGTCTGATGCTTTATCCTTTCCCATGGCCTTTTTTTGGATTTCACATCTGCCTTGGCAGGGGTGGGCTTGGCCCAACAGCCTCGTCGACCAGCATTTGGGCTCTGCCTTCGCTGCTCCATCTGTGCTAACCCTCTTCTTGGGCATCAAGGCAATGCAGGGTGGGATATGCGTGCTTTGCCGGATCTGTCACTGGGCTGCACTGCCTAACCACCACTACACGAACTACTCACAGAAACCTTTGAAAACATAAAATGATATAATTCCATGTTCTCCTGGACCTAACCTGTCTTTTAATATCAAGACCTGGAATTAAAAATTAGTCCAATTTGAGAGAGACAGAGACAAAGACAGAGAGAGACAGAGAGAGACAGAGAGAGAGAGAGAGAGAGAGAGAGAGAGAGAGAGAGAAACTTATTCCTAGAAAGGTATAAATATATAGGACTATGAATGGATATTAAGAACATTGCAAATGGCTTTCTTTTTTAATTTATTTATTGGATATATATATATTTTTTTAATTTTCTATTTTTTTTATTATAACATCACAATTATTTTATTCGATATAATTTATTTACATTTCAAATGATTTCCCCTTTTCTAGCCCCCCCACTCCCCGAAAGTCCCGTAAGCCCCCTTCTCTTCCCCTGTCCTCCCATCCACCCCTTCCCACTTCCCCGTTCTGGTTTTGCTGAATACTGTTTCACTGAGTCTTTCCAGAACCAGGGGCCACTCCTCCTTTCTTCTTGTACCTCATTTGATGTGTGGATTATGTTTTGGGTATTCCAGTTTTCTAGGTTAATATCCACTTATTAGTGAGTGCATACCATGATTCACCTTTTGAGTCTGGGTTACCTCACTGAGTATGATATTCTCTAGCTCCATCCATTTGCCTAAGAATTTCATGAATTTGTTGTTTCTAATGGCTGAATAGTACTCCATTGTGTATATATACCACATTTTTTGCATCCACTCTTCTGTGGAGGGATACCTGGGTTCTTTCCAGCATCTGGCAATTATAAATAGGGCTGCAATGAACATAGTAGAACATGTATCCTTATTACATGGTGGGGAGTCTTCTGGGTATATGCCCAGGAGTGGTATAGCAGGATCTTCTGGAGGTAAGGTGCCCAGTTTTCGGAGGAACCGCCAGACTGATTTCCAGAGTGGTTGTACCAATTTGCAACCCCACCAGCAGTGGAGGAGTGTTCCTCTTTCTCCACACCCTCTCCAACACCTGCTGTCTCCTGAATTTTTAATCTTAGCCATTCTGACTGGTGTAAGATGAAATCTTAGGGTTGTTTTGATTTGCATTTCCCTAATGACTAATGAAGTTGAGCATTTTTTAAGATGCTTCTCCGCCATCCGAAGTTCTTCAGGTGAGAATTCTTTGTTTAACTCTGTACCCCATTTTTTAATAGGGTTGTTTGGTTTTCTGGAGTCTAACTTCTTGAGTTCTTTATATATATTGGATATTAGCCCTCTATCTGATGTAGGATTGGTGAAGATCTTTTCCCAATTTGTTGGTTGCCGATCTGTCCTCTTGATGGTGTCCTTTGCCTTACAGAAACTTTGTAATTTTATGAGGTCCCATTTGTCAATTCTTGCTCTTAGAGCATACGCTATTGGTGTTCTGTTCAGAAACTTTCTCCCTGTACCGATGTCCTCAAGGGTCTTCCCCAGTTTCTTTTCTATTAGCTTCAGAGTGTCTGGCTTTATGTGGAGGTCCTTGATCCATTTGGATTTGAGCTTAGTACAAGGAGACAAGGATGGATCAATTGGCATTCTTCTGCATGCTGACCTCCAGTTGAACCAGCACCATTTGTTGAAAAGGCTATCTTTTTTCCATTGGATGTTTTCAGCCTCTTTGTCGAGGATCCAGTGGCCATAGGTGTGTGGGTTCATTTCTGGATCTTCAATCCTGTTCCATTGATCCTCCTGCCTGTCACTGTACCAATACCATGCAGTTTTTAACACTATTGCTCTGTAGTATTGCTTGAGGTCAGGGATACTGATTCCCCCAGATTTTCTTTTGTTGCTGAGAATAGTTTTAGCTATCCTGGGTTTTTTGTTGTTCCAGATGAATTTGATAATTGCTCTTTCTAACTCTGTGAAGAATTGAGTTGGGATTTTGATGGGTATTGCATTGAATCTGTATAGTGCTTTAGGCAAAATGGCCATTTTAACTATATTGATTCTACCGATCCATGAGCATGGGAGGTTTTCCCATTTTTTGAGGTCTTCTTCCATTTCCTTCTTCAGAGTCTTGAAGTTCTTGTCATACAGATCTTTCACATGTTTGGTAAGAGTTACCCCAAGATACTTTATACTGTTTGTGGCTATTGTGAAGGGGGTCATTTCCCTAATTTCTTTCTCAGCCTGCTTATCCTTTGAGTATAGGAAGGCCACTGATTTGCTTGAGTTGATTTTATAACCTGCCACTTTGCTGAAGTTGTTTATCAGCTGTAGGAGCTCTCTAGTGGAGTTCTTTGGGTCACTTAGGTAGACGATCATGTCGTCTGCAAATAATGATAGTTTGACTTCTTCCTTTCCAATTTGTATCCCTTTGACCTCCTTATGTTGTCGAATTGCCCGAGCTAGTACCTCAAGTACAATATTGAAAAGATAAGGAGAAAGGGGGCAGCCTTGTCTGGTCCCTGATTTCAGTGGGATTGCTTCAAGTTTCTCTCCATTTAGTTTGATGCTGGCTACCGGTTTGCTGTATATTGCTTTTACTATGTTTGGGTATGGGCCTTGAATTCCTGTTCTCTCCAAGACTTTAAGCATGAAGGGATGCTGAATTTTGTCAAATGCTTTTTCACCATCCAATGAAACGACCATGTGGTTTTGTTCTTTGAGTTTGTTTATGTAGTGGATTGTATTGATGGATTTCCGTATATTGAACCAACCCTGCATTCCCGGGATAAAGCCTACTTGATCATGGTGGATGATCGTTTTGATGTGTTCTTAGATTTGGTTGGCAAGAATTTTATTGAGTATTTTTGCATCGATGTTCATAAGGGAAATTGGTCTGAAGTTCTCTTTCTTTGTTGGATCTTTTTGTGGCTTTGGTATCAGCGTAATTGTGGCTTCGCAGAAGGACTTGGGTAGTGTTCCTTCTGTTTCTATTTTGTGGAATAGTTTGAAGAGTATTGGTGTTAACTCTTCTTTGAAGGTCTGGTAGAATTCTGCACTGAAGCCATCTGGTCCTGTGCTTTTTTTGGTTGGAAGACTTTCTATGACTCCTTCTATTTCTTTAGGCATTATGGGACTCTTTAGATGGTCTAGTTGGTCCTGATTTAATTTTGGTATTTGGTATCTGTCTAGGAAATTGTCCATTTCCTCCAGATTCTCCAGTTGTGTTGAGTACAGGCTCTTGTAGTAGGATCTGATGATTTTTTGGATTTCCTCAGTTTCCGTTGTTATATCTCCCTTTTCATTTCTAAGTTTGTTAATTTGGATACTTTCTGTGCCCTTTGGTCAGTCTGGCTAAGGGTTTATCTATCTTGTTGATTTTCTCAAAGAACCAGCTCCTGGTTTTGTTGATTTTTTGTATGGTTCTCTTTGTTTCTACTTGATTGATTTCGGCCCTGAGTTTGATGATTTCCTGCCTTCTACTCCTCCTGCGCGAAATAGCTTCTTTTTGTTCCAGGGCTTTCAGGTGTGTCATTAAGCTGGTAATGTATGCTCTCTCCATTTTCTTTTTGGAGGCACTCAGGGCTATGAGTTTTCCTCTTAGCACTGCTTTCATTGTGTCCCATAGATTTGGGTATGTTGTGTTTTCATTTTCATTGTGTTCTAAAAAGTCTTTAATTTCTTTCTTTATTTCTTCCTTGACCAAGGTATCATTGAGTAGAGTATTGTTCAGTTTCCACGTGTATGTGGGTTTTCTGTTGTTTCTGTTGCTATTGAAGACCACTTTTACTCCATAGTGATCAGATAGGAGGCATGGGATTAGTTCTGTCTTCTTATATTTGTTGAGGTCTGTCTTGTGACCAATTATATGGTCGATTTTGGAGAAGGTACCATGAGGTGCTGAGAAAAAGGTATATTCTTTTGTTTTAGGATAGAATGTTCTATATATATCTGTTAAATCTAATTGGTCCAAAGCTTCAATTAGTTTCATTGTGTCCCTGTTTAGTTTCTGTTTTCCTGATCAGTCCATTGAGGAAAGTGCAGTGTTGAAGTCACCCACAATTATTGTGTTAGGTGCAATGTGTGCTTTGAGTTTTAATAAAGTTTCTTTTACGAAAGAGGGTGCCCTTGCATTTGGGGCATAGATGTTCAGGATTGACAGTTCTTTTTTTGTATTTTTCCTTTGACCAGCAAGAAGTGTCCCTCAGGGTCTCTTTTGATGACTTTGGGTTGAAAGTCAATTTTATCTGATATTAAAATGGCTACTCCAGCTTGTTTCCTGAGACCATTTGCTTGTAAAATTGTCTTCCAGCCTTTTACTCAAAGGTAGTGTTTGTCTTTGACCCTGAGGTGTGTTTCTTGTAAGCAGCAAAATGTAGGGTCCTGTTTACGTACCCATTCAGTTAGTCTGTGTCTTTTTATTGGGGCATTAAGTCCATTGATGTTAAGAGATATTAAGGAATAGTGATTGTTACTTCCTATCATTTTTGACGTTATTTTTTAAATTTGAATGCTTAACTTCTTTTGGGTTTGATGAAAGGTTACTATCTTGCTTTTTCCAGGGTGAAGTTTCCCTCCTTGTATTGGTGTTGTCCTCCTATTATCCTTTTTAGGGCCGGATTTGTGGATAGATATTGGGTAAACTTGGTTTTGTCATGAAAAATCTTAGGTTCTCCATCTATGGTGATTGAGAGTTTTGCTGGATATAGTAGTTTTGGCTGGCATTTGTGTTCTCTTAGAGTCTGCATGAGATCTGCCCAGGACCTTCTAGCCTTTATAGTCTCAGGTGAAAAGTCTGCTGTGATTCTGATAGGTCTTCCTTTATATGTTACTTGGCCTTTTTCTCTTACTGCCTTTAGTATTCTTTGTTTAGAACATTTGGTGTTTTGATTATTATGTGACGGGAAGTATTTCTGTTCTGGTCCAGTCTGTTTGGAGTTCTGTAGGCTTCTTGTATATTCATGGGCATCTCTCTCTTTAGGTTAGGGAAGTTTTCTTTCATAATTTTATTGAAGATATTTGCTGGCCCTTTAAATTGTAAATCTTCACTCTCATCTATGCCTATAATCCTTAAGTTTGGTCTTCTCATTGTGTCCTGGATTTCCTGGATATTTTGGGTTACAAGCTTTTTGCATTTTGCATTTTCTTTAACTGTTGAGTCCATGATTTCTATGGAATCTTCAGCATCTGAGATTCTTTCTTCTATCTCTTGTATTCTGTTGTTGATATTTGCATCTCTGTCCACTGATTTCTTCCCAAGGCTTTCTATCTCCAAAGTTGTCTCCCTTTGAGTTTTCTTAGTTGTTTCTACTTCTGATTTTAGATCCTGGATGGTTTTGCTTAGCTCCTTCACTTGCATGTTTGTGTTTTCCTGTAATTCTTTAAGAGATTTTTGTGTTTCCTCTTTCATGACTTCAGCCTGTTGACCAAAGTTCTCCTGTATTTCTTTAAGAGATTTTTGTGTTTCGTCTTTCATGACCTCAGCCTGTTGACCAAAGTTCTCCTGTATTTCTTTAAGTGTTTTTTGCATTTCCTCCTTGTTGGCTTTTCTATTCTCCTGGATTTCTTTCAATGATTTTTGTGTTTCCCTTGCAAGGGCTTCTAACTTTTGATCCATTTTCTCCTGAATTTCTTTAAGTATGTCCTTCATGTGTTCCTGTACCAGCATCATGACCGGTGATTTTAAATCCAAATGTTGTTTTACTGGTGTGATGGGGTATCCAGGACATGTTGGTAGAGGAGAATTGGGTTCAGATGTTGCCATATTGCCTTGATTTCTGTTAGTGACGTTCCTGCGTTTGCCTTTTGCCATCTAGTTCTCACTGGTGTTAGTCTTGTCAGTGCTGGACTCACCCGTGTAAGCTGCCCCTTCCCAGTTGGCCTCTGGTGCACAGCTTACCTCCTGCACTGCTTGTAGACAGGGTGCTGCTGCCCAGGCTGTTCAGATCCCAAAGCAGGCACCCGAAGGCTCCCGCTGGGGCCGCTGGATTCACTGGAGCACACTGACTTCTCCCAGCTGGCCGCCCGGAAGCCCAGCTAGCCACTTGCAAGACTTGGAGATGTGGTGCTGCTGCCCAGGCTGATCTGGATCCTGAAGCGGAGAGAGTAGAGCTGAGGGCTTCCGCCTGAGGCCTTGCCCCAGATTGTGTCTGTGGACGAGATGGAGCCCGTGTGCACCCCCAGGGAGTGCCGACGGTGTATGCTGCTGTGACCTCCCCTGTGTTCCGCTCACTCCGCTGGGCAGCCGATCCGCCAACCGGGCTGTCGCACACAAGGTTAGCCTGGCCGCCCAGTCCCTGAGTCCAGGCAAAAGCCTGGGAGGCCAAGGTCCGAGCAAAGTTCCCCTAGGGCTATGACTGTTAATTGGGTCCGCCAGGTGACTAGGATGGCGGGCGTGCGCGCCCGCGCTCCCTGAAAGCGCCGGGAGAGTCTGCTTTGCTAACAATCACCTGGGCGGGTTGACTCACAGATGGCCCACCAAGCCGCCCAGTTCTTGGGGTCAGTCCTGTGCCTTTTGGGGCCTGGACCCCCGCTTTGTTAGCCTTAGGCTATGCCTGTTACAGGTCTGCCCGCCAGAGCTCTCTGTCGTCCTGCAGGCAAAATGGCGGCGGCGCGCATGCAGGCCTGGGCAAAAAACCTCCTGGCTGGGTTAGCACCCCGATGGCCCCCCGACCAGCCCAGGGCCTGGGTGCAGGCCAACGCCCGTTGGGCTCAGACCACCGTGGTGTTGGCCTCGGATTATGTTTGTGTACCTCAGTCTGTCCGATCCCTGGAGTACGGAACCAAGATGGATGCACCTCTCCTGACTGGTGGGAGGCCGAGTTCTGAAGTGGCTTCCGTGCAGGAAAGGCGCAGCACAACTGCAGCTGCTTGCCGCCCGGCTGGTCAGCGAAGGTCAGTGGTTGTGGGCGCAGGGCCTAACTGGTCCCTGTGTCGCCTTGGTTCCACTGCTGATGGCCCTTCAGCTGGAACAGCCACTGCTGCACTTCCGCCGCCGCCGCTGCCGCCGGAAGTCAAGTCGCCTATTGGATATATTTTTATTTACATTTCAAATGATTTCCCCTTTTCTGGCCCCCCACTCCCTAAAAGTCCCATAAGTCCCCTTCCCTCCCCCTGTTCTCCCTCCCACCACTTCTCACTTCCCTGTTCTGGTTTTGTCCTATACTTGCTACACTGAGTCTTTCCAGAACCAGGCCACTCCTCCATTCTTGTTGTACCTCATTTGATGCGTGGATTATGTTTTGGGTATTCCAGTTTTCTAGGTTAATATCCACTTATTAGTGAGTGCATACCATGATTCACCTTTTGAGTCTGGGTTGCCTCACTTAGTATGATGGTCTCCAGCTCCATTCATTTGCCAAAGAATTTCATGAATTGATTGTTTCTAATGGCTGAATAGTACTCCATTGTGTATATATACCACATTTTTTTTTGCATCGATTCTTCCATTGAGGGATACCTGGGTTCTTTCCAGCTTCTGGCTATTATAAATAGGGCTGCTATGAACATAGTGGAACATGTATCCTTATTACATGGTGGGGAATCCTCTGGATATATGCCCAGGAGTGGTATAGCAGGATCTTACGGAAGTGACCTGCACAGTTTTCTGAGGAACCACCAGACTGATTTCCAGAGTGGTTGCACCAATTTGCAATTCCACCAGCAGTGGAGGAGTGTTCCTCTTTCTCCACATCCTTGCCAACACCTGCTGTCTCCTGAATTTTTAATCTTAGCCATTCTGACTGGTGTGAGGTGAAATCTCAGGGTTGTTTTGATTTGCATTTCCCTAATGACTAATGAAGTTGAGCATTTATTAAGATGCTTCACCGCTATCTGAAGTTCTTCAGGTGAAAATTCTTTGTTTACCTCTCTACCCCATTTTTTTAAATAGGGTTATTTGGTTCTCTGGGGTCTAACTTCTTGAGTTCTTTGTATATATTGGATATTAGCCCTCTATCTGATGTAGGGTTGGTGAAGATCTTTTCCCAATTTGTTGGTTGCCGATTTGTCCTTTTGATGGTGTCCTTTGCCTTATAGAAACTTTGTAATTTTATGAGGTCCCATCTGTCAATTCTTGATCTTAGAGCATAAGCTATTGGTGATCTATTCAGAAAGTTTCCCCCTGTACCAATGTCCTCAAGGGTCTTCTCCAGTTTATTTTCTATTAGCATTAGATAGTCTGGCTTTATGTGGAGGTCCTTGATCCATTTGGAGTTGAGCTTAGTACAAGGAGACAAGGATGGATCAATTCGAATTCTTCTGCATGCTGACCTCCAGTTGAACCAGCACCATTTGTTGAAAAGGCTATCTTTTATTCATTGGATGTTTTCAGACCTTTTGTTGAGGATCAAGTGGCCATAGGTGTGTGGGTTCATTTCTGGATCTTCAATCCTGTTCCATTGATCTGCCTGCCTGTCACTGTATCAATACCATGCAGTTTTAAACACTATTGCTCTGTAGTATTGCTTGAGGTCAGGGATACTGATTCCCCCAGAATTTCTTTTGTTGTTGAGAATAGTTTTAGCTATCCTGGGTTTTTTGTTATTCCAGATGAATTTGAGAATTGCTCTTTCTAACTCTATGAAGAATTGAGTTGGGATTTTGATGGGGATTGGGTTGAATCTCTATATTGCTTTTGGCAAAATGGCCATTTTAACTATATTAATCCTGCCGATCCATGAGTATAGGAGGTTTTTCCATTTTTCCATTTTTTGAGGTCTTCTTCCATTTCCTTCTTCAGAGTCTTGAAGTTCTTGTCATACAGATCTTTCACATGTTTGGTAAGAGTCACCCCAAGGTACTTTATACTGTTTGTGGCTATTGTGAAGGGGGTCATTTCTCTAATTTCTTTCTCAGCCTGTTTATCCTTTGAGTATAGGAAGGCTACTGATTTGCTTGAGTTGATTTTATAACCTGCCACTTTGCTGAAGTTGTTTATCAGCTGTAGGAGTTCTCTAGCGGAGTTTTTTGGGTCACTTAGGTAGACTATCATATCATCTGCAAATAATGATAGTTTGAGTTCTTCCTTTCCAATTTGTATCCCTTTGACCTCCTTATGTTGTCGAATTGCCCGAGCTAGTACCTCAAGTACAATATTGAAAAGTTAAGGAGAAAAAGGGCAGCTTTGTCTAGTCCCTCATTTTAGTGGGATTGCTTCAAGTTTCTCTCCATTTAGTTTGATGCTGGCTACCAGGTTACTGTATATTGCTTTTACTATGTGTAGGTATGGGCCTTGGATTCCTGTTCTTTCCGAGACTTTAAGCATGAAAGGATGCTGAATTTTGTCAAATGCTTTTTCAGCATCCAATGAAATGACCATGTGGTTTTTTTCTTTGAGTTTGTTTATGTAGTGGATTGCATTGATTTATTTCCGTATATTGAACAAACCCTGCATCCCTGGGATAAAGCCTACTTGATCATAGTGGATGATCATTTTTTTGTGTTCCGGGATTTGGTTGGCAAGAATTTTATTGAGTATTTTTGCATCGATGTTCATAAGGGAAATTGGTCTGAAGTTCTCTTTCTTTGTTGGATCTTTGTGTGGTTTGGGTATCAGCATAATTGTGGCTTCGTAGGAGTTGGGTAGTGTTCCTTCTTTTTCTATTTTGTGGAGTAGTTTGAAGAGTATTGGTGTTAGGTCTTCTTTGAAGGTCTGATAGAATTCTGCACTGAAACCATCTGGTCCTGTGCTTTTTTTTTGGTTAGAAGACTTTCTATGACCCCTTCTATATCTTTAGGGGTTATGGGACTGTTTAGATGATCTATTTGGTCCTGATTTAATTTTGGTATTTGGTATCTGTCTAGGAAATTTTCCATTTCCTCCAGATTCTCCAGTTGTGTTGAGTATAGGCTTTTGTAGTAGGATCTGATGATTTTTTTGGATTTCCTCAGTTTCTGTTGTTATATCCCCCTTTTCATTTATTTTTTTTTTGTTGTTGTTGTTGTTTTATTTTGTTTTGTTTTTTGGATTTGGTTTTTTCGAGACAGGGTTTTTCTGTGTAGCCCTGGCTGTCCTGGAACTCACTCTGTAGACCAGGCTGGCCTCGAACTCAGAAATCCATCTGCCTCTGCCTCCCAAGTTCTGGGATTTCAGGCGTGCGCCACCACTGCCCGGCTCCCCTTTTCATTTCTAATTTTGTTAATTTGGATACTGTCTCTGTGCCCTTTGGTTAGTCTGACTAAGGGTTTATCTATCTTGTTGATTTTCTCAAAGAACCAGCTCCTGGATTCATTGATTCTTTGTATGGTTCTCTTTGTTTCCACTTGATTGATTTCAGCCCTGAGTTTGATGATATCTTGTCTTCTACTCCTCCTGGGTGAATTGGCTTCTTTTTGTTCCAGGGCTTTCAGGTGTGTCATTAAGCTGCTAGTGTATGATCTCTCCATTTTCTTTTTGGAGGCACTCAGGGCTATGAGTTTTCCTCTTAGCACTGCTTTCATTGTGTCCCAAAGATTTGGGTATGTTGTGCCTTCATTTTCATTAAATTCTAAAAAGTCTCTGATTTCTTTCTTTATTTCTTCTTTGGCCAAGGTGTCATTGAGTAGAGTATTGTTCATCTTACATGTGTATGTGGGCTTTCTGTTGTTTTTGTTGCTATTGAAAACCACTCTTACTCCATAGTGATCTGATAGGTGGCATGGGATTAGTTTGATCTTCTTATATTTGTTGAGGTCTGTCTTGTGACCAATTATATGGTCGATTTTGGAGAAGGTTATCATGAGGTGCTGAGAAAAAGGTATATTCTTTTGCTTATGGTGAAATGTTCTATAAATATCAGTCAAATCCAATTGGTCCAAAGCTTCAATTAGTTTTACTGTGTCCCTGTTTAGTTTCTGTTTTCCTGATCGGTCCATTGAGGAGAGTGGAGTGTTGAAGTCACCTACAATTATTGTGTTAGGTGCAATGTGTGCTTTGAGCTTTAGTAAAGTTTCTTTTACGAATGAGGGTGCCCTTGCATTTGGCATATAGATGTTCAGAATTAAAAGTTCTTCTTGGTGGATTTTTCCTTTGACCAGCAAGGAGTGTCCTTCTGTGTCTCTTTTGATGATTTTAGGTTGAAAGTCAATTTTATCTGATATTAGAATGGCTACTCCAGCTCATTTCCCAAGACCATTGGCTTGTAAAATTGTCTTCTAGCCTTTTACTTTAAGGTAGTTTTTGTCTTTGTCACTGAGGTGTGTCTCCTGTATGCAGCAAAATGTAGGGTCCTGTTTCCTTATCCAGTCTGTTAGTCTGTCTTTTTATTGGGGAATTGAGTCTATTGATGTTAAGAGATATTAAGGAATAGTGATTATTACTTCCTTTCATTTTTGATGTTATTTTTATATTTGAGTGGTTATCTTCTTTTTGGGTTTGATGAAAGAAGGTAACTATCTTGCTTTTCCCAGGGTGTAGTTTCCGTCTTTTAATTGGAGTTTTCCTCCTTTTATTCTTTGCAGAGCTGAGTTTGTGGAAAGATATTGTGTAAATTTGGTTTTGTTATGGAATATCTTGGTTTCTCTATCTATTGTGATTGAGAGCTTTGCTGGGTATAGTAGTCTTGGCTGACATTTGTGTTCTCTTAGAGTCTGCATGAGATCTGCCCAGGATCTTCTAGCTTTCATGGTCTCAGGTGAGAAGTCTGGTGTAATTCTGATAGGTCTTCCTTTATATGTTACTTGGCCTTTTTCTCTTACTGCCCTAAGTATTCTTTCTTTGTTTAGTACATTTGGGGTTTTGATTATTATGTGACGGGAGGTATTTCTGTTCTGGTCCAGTCTGTTTGGAGTTCTGTATGCTTCTTGTATGTTCATGGGCATCTCTCTCTTTAGGTTAGGGAAGTTTTCTTCCATAATTTTGTTGAAGATATTTGCTTGCCCTTTAAGTTGTAAATCTTCACTCTTATCTATACCTATAATACTTAGGTTTGGTCTTCTAATTGTGTCCTGGATTTCCGGGATTTTTCCCGGACCTTTTTTGAGTGATGATCACTCTGCTGGGCAGCCCATCTCCCAACCGGATTGGTGTACACTAAGCTAGCCTAGCTGCTCAGGCCCGAGTCTAGGCAAAAGCCTAGCAGGTAAAGGACCGAGGAAAGTTCCCCTTGTGCTATGAGTGTTCTGTCCCCTCATACCTAGTTTTGTCAGGTGGCCAGGATGGAAGCGTGTGCGGACTCCAGGAGAGTCTGCTGGGCTAACAACCTCCTGGCTGGGTTGGCACACAGATGGCCCACCGAGCAGCCCAGGTCTTGGGAGCAGTCCAGGGCCTGTCGGGGCTAGACCCCCCCCCCCCCACCTTGCTATGTTAGCCTTGGGCTATGACTGTTAGCTGGCTTTGCCTGCTAGAACTCTCTGGAGTCCCATAGCCAAAATGGCAGTCTGTGTGCCGGGCCGGGCAAACAACCTCCTGGCCTGGTTGGCACACAAATGGCCCCCTGAACAGCCCAGGGCCTTGGTGCAGGCCAACGCCCGTCGGGCTTAGACCCCCGCGATGGCCTCGGGTTATGTTTGCATACCTCAGGCTGTCTGATTTCTCTGGTGTCTGAGAAACAAGATGGAGGCGAGTCTCTTGTAACTGACTGGTGGGAGGCAGATTTCTGCTGTAGCTTCTGTGTGGTGAAAGGCACTGTAAATCTGCTGCCGCTTGCAGCCTGGCTGGCCAGCGATGGTCAGTGGTAGTGGGTGCAGGGCCTGCCTGGACCCTGTCACCTTGGTTCCACTGCTGATGGCCCTTCCTCTGGACCAGCTGCTGCTGCTGCTGCCACTGCCGCTGCCGCCCCTCCGGACTCCTCGCAAATGGCTTTCAAATAGAGAATAGGTCTAAATATCTTGCTAGTCCTGAGAGTTTTTTGATCATCTGCATCTATCAGAATTAAGAAGCAAAATGTCTACCATTTGTTCTGAAAATGTACCCTGTGCTAAGGGGAAAGAGCTGTGTGCTATGGAGATATGGAGAGGGTACTACCTTTCTAGAGAGGGCTCTTATACAATTTTTGATCCCTTAGCATAGAGCATAAGAGGAGAAAAGTTCTTCTTGATTTTAGAATGATCCACCCAATGTGTTTTATCTCCAAAGTTACTTTGAGAAGCAAAAAGCAGAATGGCAGACGGAACCTCAAGAACCCCCCATACCTGAATCCCTTGCTGCTGCAGCTGCTGCTGCTCAACAACTCCAAGTGGCCAGGAAGCAGGACACTCGGCAGACAGCCACCTTCAGGCAGCAGCCTCCACCTATGAAGGTGAGTAACCTTGGAGGAAGCAAAGCATCCCGGGATACGAGGCTGATGACATGCCATTTGAAGTTGTGGCCTTATTTATTTTAGATCTTACTTAAATAATGTAAGTACTTACAACGTATGACATTATATTACACAATTTACAATATTGATGGGGGGGAGGGGGAGGCACAGAGGATGGGGTGCTATGTTGAATCCATGTTGTTTTTGTTGCTGTACGTTCCCAGAGAGATTAGAATACAGGGAGCATGGCAGGCTCTGTCAAAATATAATTTTCTAAAGTTTAGGAAGATAACCTTTATACAAATATATTGTGAACATAACACATTTGTGAGGGATCCAGCAGAATCAGAAGGCAGGTTCTAAGTACATTTGTTGTACATTTGTGCATGGTTGGAAACAGATGCTTAAATAAATTTGGAAATTTGTATTCAGAAATTATTTGTATTTTATAGAGACATAAATATATATAAAACCATTATGATCACCTTTTCTTCATAATTAATTTTCTACTAGGCAAAACCTGTTTGTGGGTAATCAATGAAATATCACAGAATCAGATCAATAGTAAATAGTCAAAAAGACATTCTACTAGAGTGGTTGCCCAGTAGCCCATAACCTACAAGTAGAGTCTGACATGCTATATGCTTTCATTGAAGACTTACTGACACACACACACACACACACACACACACACACACAACAAGTAGCTTGTGTGATGTATCTTAACATAAAATGAAGTTGAATAATTGCAACAGACCTCTGTGAAAAATCTAATATAATTATGAGCTTTTTATATGGTACAGGATGTAAAAGCATTTACCATGTAAACCTGATAGTCTGAGTTTGATCCCTAAATCCCATGATGGAAAGAAAGAACTGACTCCCAAAATTTGTTCTAATAGAGAATAGAAAAGTTGCCCTCAATCACCCACACATGTTCTGTGGCATGTGCACACACATCACATCACACTACACACACACACACACACACACACACACACAGAGAGAGAGAGAGAGAGAGAGAGAGAGAGAGAGAGAGAGAGAGAGAGAGAGAGAAAGAGAAAGAGACAGAGACAGAGAAAGATTTTTAATTAAAAATATTTTTGAAGTCTAAATATTCACTCTCTTGGTTATTATAGAAAATTCCTACTTATTCATCCCTTCCAAGAAAATCAACAGTGCATTGTGATTTTCTCCAGTGAGCCTGTTGGAGATAATGTTCTGCTATAATACTGCATAGATACCTAGTTCTTATTTCATTTGCAAGGTTTACATACATTTTCTGCATTCCTGTGTGTGTTATCTCCTTCTCTCCTAAGTTCTATGGCCTCCAAGAACACAGATCTCTACTTAAATCTTACTGATAATTGTTCCAGACCAACAGAATAGTACTGTTTTTTGGTCCCTTGAGTTTCGGCCATCTGAACCATTGCTTAGAAGAATGTGATTACTGACTTTATTTATCCTATCTTCCCCCACCAGGCCTGTTTGTCATGTCACCAACAGATTCATCGAAATGCACCTATATGCCCTCTTTGCAAAGCCAAGAGTCGGTCACGGAACCCCAAAAAGCCAAAACGGAAGCAAGATGAATGAAGAGAAGGTGGAGGGATAGACCTCTGTTGATCGTAAACCCTCTTTGGTTTGAGTGATAGATGTTCTGATTTTTTAATATCCCTCCCTTATCCCTACTGAGTCTTCTATTTAATTTGCTGAAAGAATAACCCCTTTCTTGTTTCTCTTATTTCTTTCTGCTCTTGGAAGTTGTGGTTTAAGAACAGCTGTGCTTTGGGTGCTAATCACTGAGTCTAATGACCCCTTCTCTCCCATTCACATTTCTATTACTGACCCAATTTGGAACTGACTGAGCGGTAAAAGGCCCTAGTTGATGCTTTCTTTTGTTCCTGAGGACTGGAGCCTAATGAGCTGTAGGGTGTAAGGACTGGAGGAGCTCCATGCCTTGCTTTGGAAAAAGGCTTCAGTGATTTCCTTCCCTCTGTTTTGGCCTTAGGTTATGAAGGGACATTTACATTATTTTTGATGAACTTCCCAGGGGGCTGAATGCATATATCTCCCCCAGTAGTCAGGTTATCATTAAAATCCAGGGGTAACTTAGACAAGTGTTCATTTTATATAAAATTGTGAGGCCCTGGTGTTATTCTATAGTTCTACACAAGTCTTCCAGGTATACTGACGTTCTTACATACTAGACAGGGCATCTTCAGAATTGCAAGATCTGTGAATCTTTCTCCATACTTCTATTATTTGAAAATTAGTAGACATTTACTATAGTGAAACTAGAGACCAAGGTCCATGCTACAAGAGTCACCTAGTTCACTGCCTAAAATACCAGGTCTTATTGCTGTATATACCAGGAATTGACTTGGACTGAGGAACCCTAAGCGGACTTTAACTTTGAATTTTGTTCAAAAACATTACTCTAATACCTGCTCAATGGTCTATCATTGTGAGGATAAAAAGGGATATAATGTTATTTGAATGCCAATCATTTTATATGTGTAAGTGGGTAGGGCTTTTGCTTTTCTATTCTTTCCTACTTTTGTTGTCTATGAGGTAGCTTCAGTTAAGGGCAGTTGGTCACCCCTTTTCTATGGGTTATGTAGGTGACCTTTCTTCCCCCAAGAAAAGGCACTTAAGCTCTTTAAGCTCCACAGCTCATTCCTTTATCAAAGCTAAGCCTCCTAGTCATGTCTTAGATCTACAGGATGAAATCTAGGGCTGACTGATGAAAAAGAATCAGCTCCAGGTCTCTATCCCTGACTGGGGAGAAGAGGGAGATATTTATCCTATTTTTCTTTAACTTTTGGTTTTATGTTACCATATTATATCTTCAAGACATCAATGTTTCCTCTGCCTTTTGAAAGTAAAACTGTTATGATATGATTTCATAAATCCTTTTAAATAAATGTTCATTTGTTGGAATAAATGCTAACTGGGTTCATTCTGTGTACTGGACAATGATGATGACAACCACAGCAGCAGCAGCAACAATAATAGTAATATAAAAAAATAATAATAATGGAGAACGGGGAAGACTGAGTGGGCTACAGAGATATGACCGGGAGCTGGTAGAGAGAGAGAGATAGATGGCTGGAGCAGTGTAACCTGCAGTGGCACTAATGGAAATGCAGGCCAAGAGCAGGACCCCCCAATGCTGAGACTCACTATGATTTTCTTAGTGTGACTAGTTAAGAATCCACTGCCTAAGTGAACGATAACATAGGATTATGGTAAAGGCAGACCAAAGCAATTTTTAAAGGCAGGAACTGTGGAGCATTGGCATAAAAGCAGCCAAAAATCTTAGCAGGATGAGAACACTCAACAAGAAAGGTACATAAATCATGAAAGACTGACCATTCCATACACCCCTAAGGTCTTCATAAGCTGAAAGCCAACCTTGGAAAATTTGGTCCCCAACACACCAGAAAAGGCTGTAGCTGGCAGGGAGAACAAACTGGTCTCACTTGTTTGAATTACTAAAAATAGCACCGTTCTCTTTACCTGTTCCTAGTTTTTTGTTGTTGTTGTTGTTGTTGTTGTTGTTTTGTTTTGTTTTGTTTTGTTTTTGAAACAGGGTTTCTCTGTGCAGCTCTGACTGTCCTAGAACTTATTTTGTAGACCAGGCTGGCCTCGAACTCACAAAGATATTCCAGCTTCTGCCTTCCGAATGTTGGAATTTAAAAGCATGCTCCACTACCATCTGGTGACTGAGATTTTTTTGAGTAACTTTCTGTACCAATTTTGTAATATTTTTTCTGTTATATTATACCTATAATCAATATACTTTCCCTGCCACTATGCTTTTCTTTTAAACCAGTTATTAATACCCTTGGTTGTTAAAATTTTAAAAAATAAGCTACATTTCTTCAACAGAACCCTGACACTTATCTCTGAACTTCATTGTAGAATGTAATTGAAGTTTTCTTTTTTAAAACATATTTTTAATTGAAATAGAATAATAATATCACTTCCCCTCCTTTCCTCCCTCTCAGTTTCTAGGTCATTTCGTTTACCTGCAAATTCCGTGATTTCATGTTTCTTGATAGCCGAGTGGTATGTTTTCTCCATGTACAACATTTTTCTTGTCCACTCATCTGTTGATGAACATTTATGTTATTTCAGTTTACTGAGTATTGTGACTAGAGCAGCCATGAACATGGCTAAGCAAGTGTCTGCAGAGAATCACGTCTAGTCCTTTGATCATATGTCATGGACTGGTATAGCGGGGTCATATGGTAGATTAATTTTTAAGTTTTTGACAATTCTTCATAGATTTCCTGAGTGGCTGTATCAATTTGCACTCTCAGTGACACTGAGAATTTCCTTTCAGTTGCTTTGTTAATATTACTGATTCTGAGTGGGGTGAGAGGAAATCTGTGTTATTTTAATTTGCAGTTCCCTTATTATTGCTAAGTATGATGAACCTTTTTTGATATATTTCTTAGCCATTTTTAATTCTTCTATTAAGAAATCCATTTTGATATCTAGCATATATCTTCCTTTTAAAATTTTTACAGTCCAGTCATTTTCCCCATCCCAGCTTGCCCTTTGACAGTTCCTCATCCCATTCCTCCTTGTCTCCAAGAGGATATTTCCACCCCAATACTCTGCCCTGCCAGGCCTCTTCATTCCTTGGGGCCTCAAGTCTCTTGAGGATTAGACACATCTTCTCTGACTGAGACCAGACCAGGCAGTCATCTGCTGTATATGTGTCAGGGACCACGGACCAGCTGGTGTATGCTGCCTGGTTGGTGGCTCAGTGTCTGAGAGATCTCAGGGGTCCAGGTTACTTGAGACTGCAGGTCTTCCTATGTGGTCGCCCTCCTCTTCTCCTTCCTCCATCTTTCCCCCAATTCAACCACAGTGCTCCCTGGCTTCTGTCCATTGGTTGGTTGTAAGTATCTGCTTTTGTGCCAGTCAACTGCTTGTTGGGCCTCTCAGAGGGTAGCCAAGCTAGGCCCCTGTCTGTCAGCACACCAGAGCATCAGTAATAATGCCAGGCCTTGGAGCCTCCCCTGGAGCTGGATCCCTATATCTAGCCTATTTTGAATGAGTTCATTTGTTTCTTAGACTGTTTTTTTTTTTTTTGAGGTTTTTATATATTCTGGATATTTACCCTCTGCCAAATAGATAACTGGGCAAAGATTCTTTCCCATTCTGTTGGTTCCTTTTCACTCAATTGATTATTGCCTCAGTTGAACTGAAGCTTTTTTTAGTTTTTTCAGGTCTCACTTGTCAATCATTGGCCTCCATTTCTTGGCAAATGGAATCCTGTTCAGAAAATACTTTCCTATAATTATATCTCGCAGGGTACTCCCTACATTTTCTTTTGGAAGTTTGAGTGTTCCATGCATCAAATTGAGGTGAGTGATCTACCTGGATCTAATTTTTGAGTAAGAAGATAAATGTGGGTCTAATTTCATTCTTCTGCATGTGGACATCCAGTTTCTCTGATACCTTGAAGATACAAACTTTCTCAAGTGCATCTTTTTTTACCTCTTTGTCAAGTATGATGGCTATAGTTATGAGTACTCATATTTGCATCTTACACTTCATTCCATTGGTCTAGCTGTGCCAATATCTTATTGTTTCTACTACTATAGGTCTACAAGATATTGAAGTCTGGAGTAGCCACCCTTCTGGTATTCTTTTTACTCAAGATTGCCTTGGCTATTTTGGAATTCCATATAAATTTTCTGTTTCCATATACATTTTCAGGTATTCATTTCTATTTCTGTGAGGAATGTTGTGGGTATTTTGATTGGGATTGCAGTGAGTGCATACATTGCTTTCAGTAGGATGATCACTTCCACAATGTTAATTCTACCAGTTCATGAATACAAGATATCTTTCTAATTTCTAGTATTGTAGTCTTTTCAGAGATTTGAAGTTTTCATTATAGAGGTCTTTCATCTCCTTGGTTGAGTTTACTCCAAGATACTTCATTGTCTTTAGTGCTATTGTAGTTGGAGGCCTGTCTATGATATCAGTCTCAGTGTGTTTGTATCATTTTGATGAAACTGTTGTTTCTACAAATTTTGTGGTGGAATTTTGGGACTCTCTTACGTATCATCTGTAAATAGTAATAATGTGACTTCTTTTCTTGTTTTTATCCCTTTAATTTTCTTGAATTACCTTATTGATATGGTTAGCACTTCCAGAACCATATTGAGAAGGAGTGTAGCTAGTGGAAAGCTTTGTCTCATTCCTGATTTTAATGGGATTGCTTTGAGTTAGCTGTGGGTTTGTCATATATAGCCTTTAGATATGTACCCTCCTGTACTACTCTAACACTTTTATTATGAAAACATTGAATTTTGTCAGAGGCATTTATTAAGATGATAATGTGACTTTTGACTGTAAGTTCATTTATATGATTTATAATACTTACTGACATATATTTTTAATCACCTTGCATTTCTAGGATTAAGCCAACTTGATTGTGGTAGATGATCTTGATATATGTTTGTATTTCCTTTACTAGTATTTTATTGAGAAGTTTTGCTTCTATGATCAACAGAGATTTTGCACTATAGTTTTGGGGTTTTGCTGTGTCTTTACCTGCTTTGGGTATTACAGTAATAGTGACTTCAGAGAATGAGTTTGGAAATGATCCTTCTCTTCTATTTTTTTTAAACTTTTAAGGATTTGTTGTAGTTCTTTCCCATCCTAGTGGAATTTTGCTGTGTTTCCATTGGAACCTGTTTTTGTTGTTGTTGTTTTAGTTGCAAGACTTTTTACGACTGTTTCAATCCCCTTCTTTGTTATGGATCTGTTTAAGATGTTGGTTCCTTCTTGGTTTAACTTTCATAGTTTGGATGAACCAAGAAATTTATCCACTTCCTTTATGATTTCAA
Source organism: Apodemus sylvaticus (assembly GCF_947179515.1). NCBI lineage: Eukaryota > Metazoa > Chordata > Mammalia > Rodentia > Muridae > Apodemus > Apodemus sylvaticus. The sequence continues at coordinate 56,315,116 of NC_067495.1, read as the reverse complement.
AATTAATAAAGTACAGGCTTTTAAAATATTCTCTTATAACCGTCTGTATTTCTTTAGTGTCACTTATCATGCTCCCCCTGTTCATTTCTGATTCTGTTAATCTGGGTCATCTTTTCCTTCCTTTTGCTTAGTTGGGCCAAAAGTCTTCATCTAATTTTAGTTTAAAGTCTATTTTGTCAGATACTGGGATGAGAACCTTTGCTTAATTCTTGATCCCATTTTCTTGCAATACATTCCCTCCATCCTTTTACTTTTTTATCCTATTACTTTTAATATTGTGCCTATCTTTAAATCTGAGATGTTCCTTGTAGACAAAGCATAGATGAATTTTCTTTTCTTGATCTATGAGGCTAACTACTTTCTTTTGATTGGAGAGTTGAAACCATTAATATTTAGAGGTATTATTGAAAAGTGTATGTAGATTGTAGACATTATGATGTTTCCTTTTCTTTTTTCTTTTCTTTTCTTTTTTTTTTTTTTGCTGACTGATGCTCTTGTGGTTTATATTTTCATCAAAATATAGCTTCATTTATTTTCTTTCTAAAGTCTCTTTGATGTGTATATTCTTCTTTTCAATTCAAAGTATTGCTTCCAGTATTGTATGTAGCAGGGTTTTTTTGTTTTATTTTGTTTTCCTTCATATGCCTGTTTTTAAGGCCATTGGATCATGGAAAGTTATTACTTCTCTTTCAACTGTGACACATAGATCACCTGGGTACAGTAATCATGGTCTTTTAGAACTTGGAGTTCATTGTTCCAAGGTATTCTGGCTTTCAGAGTTTCCACAAAGAAATCAGGTCTTATTCTGACATTTTCCTTTATATGTGGCTTGTGTTTATTTCTCTTTAATATTCCATTGCTTTTCCTTTGTTCCACATATTTAGTGTTTTGACTATGATATGTTATGGGGTATTTATTTTTTGGTTTTATCTAGTTAGGGTTCTATGTGCTTCTTTTGTCTGTATGGGTATGTCTTTCCTTAGTTTATACAAGTTTTCTTTTATTAACTTGATAAAGATCTGGTCTATGCCATTGGCTTGGGGATTTTCCCTACTTCTATGCCTATAATTAAAAGATTCAATCTTTTGATATTGTCTCACATTTCCTGAATGTTCCTATCCTGTTTTGGTTTTTTTCAATTTTTTTCTTTGCTTATTTCATTTAGATCCTCTACTTTATCCATGAATCCTGATATATGTTCTACTTAATTCATTCTGCTTCTGAGGCTTTCTCCTGGATTTTCTAATTGGGATACTGAGTTTTTCAATTCAATCTTCATTTGCAACTTGTGTTCTCTTCAGTGCTTCTATGTCTTTATTGAATTTAGTTTTCTAATCATGAGTTATCTTCATTATTTTGTTCAGGTGTGTGTATATTTTCTTGGATATCACTCAAGATTTTTTGTTAACATTTTGGAGTTAAAGGAAGTGTATGCTCATTTATTCTTTAAATTCCTTAATTTTTTTGATAAAGTTTATGGTGGTTTTTAAAAGTCTAGGCCTGGAATACATGTATTTCTCTCATCTTTGTATTTCTCATTATGGAACACTTCTACAGGGCTAGAAGGTTTGAAGAGCGACATGATGCTTTGGCATTGATGCTATTTAGTTTTTGTGATTTGACCTAGACATGTAGACTGCTTTCTCTGCTTGTATTTCTGATGTGATAAATTGGTCTTCTTTATATTAGTGTAGGATGTGTATGGCCTGAGCTAGACCAGGTAAAGCTTGCAGATGAACTGTTTAATTGGATCAGAGAAAACTGTTTAAGCCATATATATCAATAGTCAAAGTAACAGAAGCTATCAATTTGAAAGTGGGGGGAACATCAGAGGAGTTGTATGGAAGGGACCTCAAAGGGATTTGAGGAGGAAAAGGGAAGAAGGTAAGTAGTGTGATTATATTTTAATTTAAAATATAAAAAATAAAAAGCTTCACCTAAAAAAGGTGTAGATATCAGAATAATGTTAGATATCTCATGAGATCCAGGAACCTGAGATTGTATATTTTAAGCCTTGTATGTAAATAACTGTCAATGAAGATTGGCATATATTTTAAGTTACTTGGGGAAATAAGAATGTCTTAAGGCAAACATACTAAGGCAATTTAGATCTACAAAGCCACTACTGCAGAAAATACTCAAAACAATATTGTGCACAAAAGAAGCAGCACAGTATCAATTACAAAACTACAGAAAAAAGATAAACTTTACTAGAAGAATAAACAAGGATAAGTACAAAAGAATTTGTCTTATACAACACAGTAAATGAGCAAATCCCAAAAGCTAATAGGTAAAACAAATGAACAACTGTGACCGAATTATCAATAAAACCTAAGAAAACACTTTAGAAATTAGCATACCCATTTCAGTTATATCTTTAAGATGGAAATGGTCTCAATGGTATTTATGTAAAATAACAATACAATTTATACAAATAGTTTAAATGAAATCTTCTTTCTTAGATTGACAATGTCCCCCCACCCCCAAAAAGCCATAGACTAAGAGAACATCAGGCAAGAGATGCTTCCTTTCCATTTGTTTTTTCAGGGAAGTCCAAGGCTCTTCTAAAGTTACAGGCTATTGCTGTTCCCCTTGATTACCTCCCAGAGGTTGAAGTCCCCATTAGTGAACATACCATGCACTCTAGACATAGGACCTGGAGCTATGAAGAGGGAACTGAATTGACAGACTCCACTAGCTTTCATCATACCAGGAGGTGCCATGCAAGATTCCAAGGCAGGAAAACAAGCAAGCAAACTGATAGTCCTAACACCCAGTTATGATGCCTACAAACCACAACTTTTAACTGTAACTTCCTACAAAATAAAAAGTATATTACAGCCAGGCGATGGTGGTGCACGCCTTTAATCCCAGTACTTGGGAGGCAGAGGCAGGCGGATTTCTGAGTTCAAGGCCAGCCTGGTCTACAGGGGGAGTTCCAGGACAGCCAGGGCTATACCGAGAAACCCTGTCTCAAAAAAAGTGTATTACATATTTCTAATATCTAATAGCACAGAATGCACATTACCATTCCAAAAGGGAAGAATCAGTCATAGTGATGCTATACCGTACCAAATCAAGGCTGAAACCCACCAGGGCAAACTCTAAATTCTCTAACTCCATCCTTGATGCCAAAAAGCTTAGATCCTTCTGTCCTTCCAGCTTTGCTACCTGTGATTCATTTCTTTCTCTTTTTTTCCTTCTTTATTTCAAATGTTATCCACTCTCCCGGTCTACCCCCACCTCCTGGAAACTCTCTAGTCCCTTTCCCTCCCCCCTGTTTCTATGAGAGTAAATTTTATGAATTCATCATTTTTAATAGTTGAGTAGTGATCCATTATGTACATGTACCACATTTTCTGTATCCATTCCTCTGTTGAAGGACATCTGGGTTCTTTCCAGCTTCTGGCTATTATAAGTAAGGCTGCTATGAACATAGTGGAGCATGTGTCCTTGTTATATGTTAGAGAATCTTTCTCTTTTCTGGTTGAATTCCTGTGTGCAGCTCTCCTTGAAGTATATCCCACAGTTCTCGAACCTTTAACATCCTGGGATTTCCAACATGTTTCTGGCTTAACTTTCATTTTCATGTAATGGTCTCTCAAGGTTTCTTGCCCTCTCAAGCCTCAACTTCACTCCAGGATTTCTTCAATCTCGGAGCCTCTATTTCAACTGAGGTTGCACATTCAACAGTAGCCTGTCCTGACCTTTCACAGTGCCAAGCCTGAGCTGGTCTCCGTGACTTGCAATCATAATGATGATAGAGATATTCCTTTGGAACCATAAGCCCTTTAAGCCTTGGAATGGCTTATAGGACCAGAGGAATATCACCATCCATCAACATGACCATAGACAGGCTGGTATGGTGCTGGAGCAGCAGTTGAAAGGTCGTATTTCTATCTACAAACAGGAAGCAGAGAGGAACAATGAAAATGGTGTATTTTGAAATTTCAAAGTATAGTGAAATGCATCCTTTTTGGTCAGACTTTTACATGATTTTTTTTTGTCTTCAAAAAAACTTGAAATCTTTCTGTTCCTTCTGTGTTTCTCTCTATAAATCTGACAGAAAGTTATTAAAAATGAGGTACAGAGCTAAACAATGAATTCTCAACTGAGGAATACCAAATGGCCGAGAAATACCTAAAGAAATGTTCAACATCTTTAGTCATCAGGGAAATGCAAATCAGAAAAAACCCTTGAGATTCCACCTCACACCAGTCAGAATGGCTAAGATCAAAAACTCTGGGGACAGCAGGTGCTGGGGAGGATGTGGAGAAAGAGGAATACTCCTTCATCGTTGGTGGGATTGCAAGATAGTACAACAACTCTTGAAATCAGTCTGGTGGTTCCTCAGAAAATTGGACATACTACTACCTGAGGACCCAGCTATATCACTCCTGGACAGATTCTCCAACATATAATAAGGACACATACTCCACTATGTTCATAACAGCCTTATTTATAATAGCCAGAAGCAAGAAAGAACCCAGATGTCCTTCAACAGAGGAGTGGATACAGAATATGTGGTACATTTATACAATGAAAGACTACTCAGCTATTAAAAACAATGAATTCATGAAATTCTTATGCAAATAAATAGAAATAGAAAATATCTTCCTGAGTGAGCTAACCCAATCACAAAAGAACACACATGGTATGCACACACTGATAAGTGGATATTAGCCCAAAAGCTCAGAATAAACAAGATACAATTCACATGAAGCTCAAAAGGAAGGAAGACCAAAGTGTGGGTGCTTTGGTCCTTCTTAAAAGGTGTAACAAAATACTTACAGGAGCAAAATATGGAGACAGAGTGTGGAGCAGAGACTGAAGGAAAGGTCATCCAGAGACTGCCCCACCTGGGGAATCTATTCCATATACAGTCACCAAATGCAGACACTATTGTGGATGTCAAGAAGTCCATGCTGATAGTAGCCTGATATAGCTGTCTCCTGAGAGGCTCTGCCAGAGCCTGATGTATACAGAGGTGGATGCTTGTAGCCAACCATTGAACTGAGTGTGGGTTCCTAATGGAGGAGTTAGAGAAAGGACTGAAGGAGCTGAAGGGGTTTGCAACCCCATAGGAAGAACAACAATATCAACCAACCAGAGCTCCCAGGATCTAAACTACCAACCAAGGAGTACAGCTCCAGTCGTATATGTAGCAGAGGGTAGCCTTGTAGGGCATTAATGGGAGGAGAGGCTCTTGGTTCTGTGAAGGCTCGAAGCCCCAGTGTAGGAGAATTCAGGGGTGGTGAGGCAGGAGTGGGTGGATGGGTGGGGTTACACCCTCATAGAAGCAGGAGGAGGGGGAATGATAGGGGGGGGGTCTGGGTGGGGAAATCAGGAAAGGGGATAACATTTGAAATGTAAATAAATAAAATCTTTAAAAAAAAGGCAAATTCTCAGAAAGTAGTGATAGAGTCTGAGTGCTATGTTATATTGGAAATTCTTCTGAAAAGTAAGTTAGTCTGCCACCTTCAAGGTCAGCACTGAAAATAACTGATGACATAAGGTGAATGCTTCTAACTTCTTTACTACAATCTAAGAACAATATCTTCACTTACATTTTTTTAATTTTCAAAAGCAATATTTATTCAATAAACATTTGCTGAAGAAGAATGATTTCCTTATATTCATAGTAATCAAAACATAACCACACCTATCTCCATTCTATAGCAACTATTTCTTTTTTATTCGATACATTTTTTATTTGCATTTCAAATGATTTCCCATTTCCTGGCTCCCCACTCCTTGAATGTCCCATAAGCCCTCTTCCCTCCCCCTGTCACTTACATTTTCAATAAGAGTCCTTATTTATTCATAAAAATCTCATTAGCAATAACCTTTATTACTCCTATTTCTGTCAACATTTTGGATTTTTGAGCTGCTGCTTAAGTTGTCAAAGTGCATTTACATGTTCTAAATTTTTTTTAGCATGTTCCTCCAAACTTTGACAAACTTTCCATATAAATTGTACATGACACATGGAAAAAAGTTCTTACTGTTGGTATTGATTATATTTACCCTTTCTTATTATAAAAGTACTGAAACAATCTACTTATAAAGAGAAGGAGGTTTTCTGTTCTTTTGGAAGTTTCAGTCTATGAATAGTTGATTCCACTACATCGTAGCCTGAAATTAGACAGCAGAACACAGTGGAAATACCTAATTGAGTAAAGGTGACTCCTTGTGACTCCAGAACAAAACCAGGAAGCAGAACAAAGCAGATGTAAACATGTGGAACAAAAGATAATGGCAGAAAAAGAATCAGTGAAATAGAAACAGAATATTTTTCTAATCTCTGGAAAGATATTGACACAAATGTAAAGATGTCTTGAAAAACTATTTAAATTGCTACTAGAGAGGATTTTTCTCTATGACATATATTAGTCAAAAATGTTGTAATCCTTTAAGGGCAAAACTACAGGTTACATTTAATAGTACCCCTTTTAAATGACTGGCATATTTCTCAACAGCAACTCTACAGGCACAGAGAGATAAAAATGAGAAATCATAAGTCATAAAGACATAAAATTGGTGTTTGAGATTTCATCTCGCCAGAGTCTGTATAGCTACCATCAAGAAAACAACTGAAGAAAATGTTGGTGAGGTGTTGGTAGCATTACAAACTGGGGTATCCACACTGGGAATCAGTATGGCAAAATCTCAGAAACCTAAAATAAATCAATATGACCAAGTTATACCACTTGTTTGCATATTCTAAAAGAACTTAACATCCTACTCCATAACACTTGCTCAGCCATGCTCAGTGCAGCTCTATTTATAATAACTAGAAAATTGAAACAGCTTAAATGTCCTTCATGGATTAAAAAAAAGTGTTGTACATGTACACAATGACATACTACTCATCTGTACAGAAAAATAAAATCATGAGCGTTGTGGGTAAACAGACAGGACTGGATATTATACCAAGTGAGGTCATCTATCTAGAAAGTCAAACACCACATATTTTCTCCAATCTGTGGTTCCTATTTCCAAATCTTCAGACATGGGCATGTAACTTGGAGTAACCACATAAACCAGTAAAAGGAACTAATGGTAGGAGGCTTGGAGTTAAGGGAATTTTCTGGACAGATAATATCAGGGTACAGGTGCTATGAAGAGAGAAATATAAAAATGGGGAGGGTGTCACATTAGGGAACAAAGAGGGAGGAAAATACAGAAGGAGAAGGAAGGAAGAAGGATAAATATTAAGAATGCTTGAAAAACTCAAAGGGAATTATTTTATGTTTACTTAAATTATGGATAGATAGATAGATAGATAGATAGATAGATAGATAGATAGATAGATAGATAGACAGTCAGACAGACAGACAGGCAGATAGATACAAGGTGATAATACACTTGTAAGAGCCAGAGAGTAACAACAAATACCTCAGTCCCTTTTTTTTTTTTTATTTTTTTATTTTTTGGCTTATTGGTCAGGAGCTTCCCAAAACATAGGCTTTTGCTATTGTTCTTGGCTTCCTCTTAGATGTTGAAAGTAAATCCCTGCTGCTGAGGACATGATGCATTTTGGTAATAGGACTTAGAATTATAGCTGGGCCTGATATGAAAGTCTCTTCCCTAAGAACTAGCTTTCATAGTTCCAAAAGTTGATATGAAAGTGGCTAAGGGAGAAAAGCATCTATAGTCTTATCCAGCTGTTAGGTCTGTGAACCACAAGATATCCCTAAAATGCATTAGTGGCACTTCTATCTTGATGGTAAATGTACAGATTCTATTAATTGTACTCAAAACCTGCTTGAAAGAAGAGAAATCATGCCTGGGTTTTGTAAGCCTGACCAACTACAAGTGGTTCAACATATATATCAATCAGTGAAGGTAATTTGTGACATAAATGCAGTAAAAGGACTTTGACAAAATCCATCATCCATTCACTATAAATGCCTTAGAGAGGCTGTGAACAAAGGTGGCATGCTTAGCCACTATTGTGACAAAGAAAAATCTCAATGCATCTTAAGATCAAGAAGAGCACAAAAGATGGATGTAAAATGCATTCAGATATAATACTCTGAAGATCAACGTATCTCTATTTGCAGATTACATGATTCTATACAATACGAAACTTTAAAGACTACATCAGAAAACTCCAAAAGATGATCAAAACTTTCAGCAATGTGGCAGGACATCAAATTAACATACAGAAATCAGTAGCCTTCCTATATATTAATATAAAATATACTAAGAAAGAACTCAGGGAAACAATCCCATTCACAATAGCATCTTTCATTTTATCTGACTATGATGAAGAAAGATAGATACTACAACACTAGAACCCACATGAAGTATACAAACTCATGGAGACTACATAAAATGCTAGTGATAATTAAGAAAGAAATCAGGGACATAATTCTAGATTTGAATGAAAGTGAAAAGAAAACAAACCAAATTTATAGGCACTAATTATGGAAATTCTAGGAGAACATTTTATAGTGCTTAGTGCAGACATCAAAAATTTGAGAGCTCTCAAAATAAAAACTTATTGGTGCATCTTAAAGCCTTAAGAAACATGATCAAGCCGGGCGGTGGTGGCGCACACCTGTAATCCCAGCACTCTGGGAGGCAGAGGCAGGCAGATTTCTGAGTTCGAGGCCAACCTGGTCTACAAAGTGAGTTCCAGGACAGCCAGGGCTATACAGAGAAACCCTGTCTCGGAAAAAAACAAATCCAAAAAAAAAAAAAAAAAAAAGAAAGAAAGAAAAAAGAAAAAAAAGAAAAAGAAACATGATCAAAGTAAACTACCAATTGCTGGGAAGATATAATTAAAATAACGGCAGATCTTAATGAAATTGAACCAAGTAAATAACCAATACAAAAAATACCCATGAAACGAGGAGCTAGTCCATTGAAAGTCTGAGAAACCCTTATCAAGTTAACCGAAAGAAATAGAAAAGAAAATTTAATAAAATTAGATGTAAAAATTGAAAAGCTACAACAGACATTAATGAAATTTTTTTTAAAAAAAATCACTTGGACATATTTTAGAAATCTCTATTCCAACAGATTGGAAAGGCTTTCAAAAATGGATGAACTTCCAGATGCATATAACATAACAAATCAAACCAAAATAAAATAAATAATTTAAACAGATCCACAAACAGCAATGAGATTGAAGCAGAAAAAAAAAAATATCTCAACTATAGAAATCTCAGAACCAGATGGACTCACTAGAGAATTCTGCCAAAACTCTAAAGAACTAACACCACCAATACTAGTTAAAGGATAAATAGTAAAGGAAATAAGGTTTCAAAACACATTTTATAATGCCAGTATTAATCATGATTCCCAAACAAAATAAAGGCATAAAACAAAAAAAAAATGCAGACTAAATTACACGATTAATTTAGATGCAAAAATTCTCAATAAGTTACTGGAAAATTGAATCCAGGATTATAGTAAAGAGATCATTTATCATAACCAAATTGGCTTCATTCCAAGGATATAAGGATGGCTCAATATACATAATTCAACAATTGTAGTTTATCACACCAATGGAATAAAGCACATAAATCATAATGTCATCTCAACATATGAAGAAAAGTTCTTTGGAAAACATGCAATATCCTGTCTTGATAAAGGATTAAAGATAAAGGGAGTCATACCTCACTATGATACAGGCACTATAGGACAATCAAATCTAACATCCTGCTTCATAGGGGAAAACATCAAACTTACCATGAAAACAGGAATGGCATTCCTTTCAGCTCTTCATTTCAAATTCCCCAGTTTCAACCCAAACCTCATGACAGACCTCTTGTAGAGGCTTGTCTGCCTTTTCTGCTTCTAAAACCTGAGAACTCTAAAGATCCTTGAAGTGGTCTTAACCTTTCTCCCTCACCCCACCCCATTGTGTCAGTCATCAATACCAGGAGGTACTTTCTAGGAACACACTTGCCACACTGGCTTGGGAGTTGGGAAGACAATCTTTAATCTCCTCCCAGACCTCCATTTATAATTTCCCAGCCAACTTTGAATACTAGAATCATGTTCTACCTGGCACCTCCAGTGGCTATACCTGTCAGGAACTTAGATGTACTCCCTACCAGAGAACCCACAGCTACCACACATTCCTAAGATCCAGAGAGGATCAACAAAGAACAGGCAATTCACCTGATAAAGACCAGCTACAATCACAATTATACCAAATCAATATGTCAAGACATGAGTGTAAAAACAATTATAAACAGACAACAAAATATATCTCTACCACGACCCAGTAACACTACTAAAGTAGGCCCTGAGAAATGCAATATATCTGAAGCACAAGACAAGGTCTTCACAATAGCTATTATAAATATGCTCAATGACCTTTAAGAAGATATGAATAGATCCACTAAGGAAGTCTGTGAAAACACAAACAAGCAATGGAATGAAATGATGAAACCAGTTAAAAAACATGAAAATAGAAATAAAACCACTAGAAGGTTTGATGCCTTAGCATAGAGGAATGCTAAGGCAGGGAGGCAAGAGTGAGTGGGTGGGAAGAGGAGCACCCTCATAGAAGCAGAGGAAAGGGTTGGGGAAGGGGGTGGAGAGGGGAAAGTGGGAAGGGGGATAACATTTGAAATGTAAATAAATAAAATAACCAATTAAAAATTAAAAAAGAAATAGAACCACTAAAGAAAATCAGGCCAAGGTAAAACTGGAAATGGAAAATTTAGGAAGTCAAACAAAAATCTGAGAGGTAAGCTTTATCCAGTACAATACAGGAGATGGAAGAGAGAATCTCAGGCATTGAAGACAAGACAGAAAAAAAAATACCCCAGACAAACAAAAAGCTGTTAAAAGAAATTCAGACACAAAACATCCAATAAATCTGGGAAACTATAAAAAGACCAAATCAATGAATTGTAGTAAAATAAGAGGGAGAAGGAACCTACATCAAAGGCACAGAAAATATTTTCCTTTTCTTTCATTTTATTTATTCGATATATATTTTATTTACGTTTCAAATGATTTCCCCTTTTCTGGTCCCCCCCTCCCTGAAAGTCCCATAAGCACCCTTCCCCCCCCCCCCCCCCCCGTTCTCTCACCCACCCCTTCCCACTTCCCTGTTCTGGTTTTGCCTTATACTACTATACTGAGTCGTTCCAGGACAAGGGGCCACTCCTCCATTCTTCTTGTACCTCATTTGATGTGTGGATTATGTTTTGGGTATTCCAGTTTTCTAGGTTAATATCCACTTATTAGTGAGTGCATACCATGATTGATCTTTTGAGACTAGGTTACCTCACTTAGTATGATGTTCTCCAGCTCCATCCATTTGCCTAAGAATTTCATGAATTCATTGTTTCTAATGGCTGAATAGTACTCCATTGTGTATATATACCACATTTTTTTTGCAGCCATTCTTCTATTCAGAGATACCTGGGTTCTTTCCAGGTTCTGGCTATTATAAATAGGGCTGCTATGAACATAGTGGAGCATGTATCCTTATTACATGCTGGGGAATCCTTTGTATATATGCCCAGGAGTGGTATAGCAGGATCTTACGGAAGTGACCTGCCCAGTTTTCTGAGAAACCGCCAGACTGATTTCCAGAGTGGTTGTACAAATTTGCAACCCCATCAGCAGTGGAGGAGTGTTCCTCTTTCTCCACATCCTCACCAACACCTGCTGTCTCCTGAATTTTTAATCTTAGCCATTCTGACTGATGTGAGGTGAAAACTCAGGGTTGTTTTGATTTGCATTTCCCTAATGACTAATGAAGTTGAGCATTTTTTAAGATGCTTCTCCGCCATCCGAAGTTCTTCAGGTGAAAATTCTTTGTTTAACTCTGTACCCCATTTTTAATAGGGTTATTTGGTTTTCTGGGGTCTCACTTCTTGAGTTCTTTGTATATATTGGATATTAGCCCTCTATCTGATATAGGGTTGGTGAAGATCTTTTCCCAATTTGTTGGTTGCCAATTTGTCCTTTTGATGGTGCCCTTTGCCTTACAGAAACTTTGTAATTTTATGAGGTCCCATTTGTCAATTCTTGATCTTAGAGCATACGCTATTGGTGATCTGTTTAGGAAAATTCCCCCTGTACCAATGTCCTCAAGGGTCTTCCCCAGTTTCTTTTCTATTAGCTTCAGAGTGTCTGGCTTTATGTGTATAGGTCCTTGATCCATTTGGAGTTGAGCTTAGTACAAGGAGACAAGGATAGATCAATTCCCATTCTTCTGCATGCTGACCTCCAGTTGAACCAGCACCATTTGTTGAAAAGGCTATCTTTTGTCCATTGGAAGTTTTCAGCCCCTTTGTTGAGGATCAAGTGGCCATAGGTGTGTGGGTTCATTTCTGGATCTTCAATCCTGTTCCATTGATCCTCCTGCCTGTCACTGTACCAATACCATGCAGTTTTTATCACTATTGCTCTGTAGTATTGCTTGAGGTCAGGGATACTGATTCCCCCAGATTTTCTTTTGTTGCTGAGAATAGTTTTATCTATCCTGGGTTTTTTGTTATTCCAGATGAATTTGAGAATTGCTCTTTCTAACTCTGTGAAGAATTGAGTTGGGATTTTGATGGGTATTGGGTTGAATCTCTATATTGCTTTTGGCAAAATGGCCATTTTAACTATATTAATCCTGCCGATCCATGAGCATAGGAGGTTTTTCCATTCTTCCATTTTTTTGAGGGCTTCGTCCATTTCCTTCTTCAGAGTCTTGAAGTTCTTGTCATACAGATCTTTCACATATTTGGTAAGAGTCACCCCAAGGTACTTTATACTGTTTGTGGCTATTGTGAAGGGTGTCATTTCCCTAATTTCTTTCTCAGCCTGCTTATCCTTTGAGTATAGGAAGGCTACTGATTTGCTTGAGTTGATTTTATAATCTGACACTTTGCTGAAGTTGTTTATCAGCTGTAGGAGTTCTCTAGCGGAGTTTTTTTGGGTCACTTAGGTAGACTATCATATCATCTGCAAATAATGATAGTTTGACTTCTTCCTTTCCAATTTGTTTCCCTTTGACCTCCTTATGTTGTCTAATTGCCCGAGCTAGTACCTCAAGTACAATATTGAAAAGATAAGGAGAAAGGGGGCAGCTTTGTCTAGTCCCTGATTTTAGTGGGATTGCTTCAAGTTTCTCTCCATTTAGTTTGATGCTGGCTACCAGGTTACTGTATATTGCTTTTACTATGTGTAGGTATGGGCCTTGGATTCCTGTTCTTTCCAAGACTTTAAGCATGAAAGGATGCTGAATTTTGTCAAATGCCTTTTCAGCATCCAATGAAATGACCATGTGTTTTTTTTCTTTGAGTTTGTTTATGTAGTGGATTGCATTGATGGATTTACGTATATTGAACTAACCCTGCATCCCTGGGATAAAGCCTACTTGATCATAGTGGATGATCCTTTTCATGTGTTCTGGGATTTGGTTGGCAAGAATTTTATTGAGTATTTTTGCATCTATGTTCATAAGGGAAATTGGTCTGAAGTTCTCTTTCTTTGTTGGATCTTTGTGTGTTTTTGATATCAGCATAATTGTGGTTTGGTAGGAGTTGGGTAGTGTTCCTTCTCTTTCTATTTTGTGGAGTAGTTTGAAGAGTATTGGTGTTAGGTCTTCTTTGAAGGTCTGATAGAATTCTGCACTGAAACCATCTGGTCCTGTGCTTTTTTTTTGGTTAGAAGACTTTCTATGACCCCTTCTATATCTTTAGGGGTTATGGGACTGTTTAGATGATCTATTTGGTCCTGATTTAATTTTGGTATTTGGTATCTGTCTAGGAAATTGTCCATTTCCTCCAGATTCTCCAGTTGTGTTGAGTATAGGCTTTTGTAGTAGGATCTGATGATTTTTTGGATTTCCTCAGTTTCTGTTGTTATACCCCCCTTTTCATTTCTAATTTTGTTAATTTGGATACTGTCTCTGTTCCCGTTGGTCAGGCTGGCTAAGGGTTTATCTATCTTGTTGACTTTCTCAAAGAACCAGCTCCTGGATTCGTTGATTCTTTGTATGGTTCTCTTTGTTTCCCCTTGATTGATTTCAGCCCTGAGTTTGATGATTTCCTGTCTTCTACTCCTCCTGTGTGAATTGGCTTCTTTTTGTTCCAGGGCTTTCAGGTGGGTCTTTAAGCTGCTAGTGTATGCTCTCTCCCGTTTCATTTTGGAGGCACTCAGGGCTTTGAGTTTTCCTCTTAGCACTGCTTTCATTGTGTCCCAAAGATTTGGGTACGTTGTGTCTTCATTTTCATTAAATTCTCAAAAGTCTCTGATTTCTTTCTTTATTTCTTCTTTGGCCAAGGTGTCATTGAGTAGATTATTGTTCAGCTCCTGTGTATATGTGGGCTTTCTGTTTTTTTTTTTTTTTTTTTTTTTTTTTTTTTTTTTTTTTTTTGGCCATTGAAGACCACTCTTACTCCATAGTGATCTAATAGGAGGCATGGGAATAGTTCGATCACTTTATATTTGTTGAGGTCTGTCTTGTGACCAATTATATGGTCGATTTTGGAGAAGGTATCATGAGGTGCTGAGAAAAAGGTATATTCTTTTGTTTTAGGGTGAAATGTTCTATAAATATCAGTCAAGTCCAATTGGTCCAAAGCTTCAATTAGTTTTATTGTGTCCCTGTTTAGTTTCTGTTTTCCTGATCGGTCCATTGAGGAGAGTGGAGTGTTAAAGTCAACTACAATTATTGTGTTAGGTGCAATGTGTGCTTTGAGCTTTAGTAAAGTTTCTTTTATGAATGAGGGTGCCCTTGTGTTTGGCGCATAGATGTTCAGAATTGAAAGTTCTTCTTGGTGGATTTTTCCTTTGACTAGCAAGAAGTGTCCTTCTGTATCTCTTTTTTTTTAATATTTTTTTTAAGATTTATTCATTTATTTATTATATGTAAGTACACTGTAGCTGTCTTCAGACACTCCAGAAGAGGGCATCAGATCTCATTACAGATGGTTGTGAGCCACCATGTGGTTGCTGGGATTTGAACTCAGGACCTTTGGAAGAGCAGTCAGTGCTCTTAACCGTTGAGCCATCTCTCCAGCCCCCCTTCTGTATCTCTTTTGATAACTTTAGGTTGAAAGTTAATTTTATCTGATATTAGAATGGCTACATTTCCTGAGACCATTAGCTTGTAAATTTGTCTTCCAGTCTTTTACTCTAAGGTAATTTTTGTCTTTGATATTGAGGTGTGTTTCCTGTATGCAGCAAAATGTAGGGTCCTGTTTCCTTATCCAGTCTGTTAGTCTATGTCTTTTTATTGGGGAATTGAGTCTATTGATGTTAAGAGATATTAAGGAATAGTGATTATTACTTCCTGTCATTTTTGATGTTATTTTTATATTTGAGTGGTTATCTTCTTTTGGGTTTGATGAAGGAAGGTTACTATCTTACTTTTTCCAGGGTGTCGTTTCCCTCCTTGTATTGGAGTTTTCCTCCTATTATTCTTTGCAGAGCTGGGTTTGTAGAAAGATAATGTGTAAATTTGGTTTTGTCATGGAATATCTTGGTTCTCCATCTATGGAGACTGAGAGTTTTGCTGGGTATAGTAGTCTTGGCTGACATTTGTGTTCTCTTAGAGTCTGTATGAGATCAACCAGGATCTTCTAGCTTTCATGGTCTCTGGTGAGAAGTCTGGTGTGATTCTAATCAGTCTTCCTTTATATGTTACTTGGCCTTTTTCTCTTACTGCTTTTAATTTTCTTTCTTTGTTTAGTGCACTTGGGGTTTTTATTATGTGACGAGAGATATTTCTGCTCTTGTCCAGTCTGTTTGGAGTTCTGTAGGCTTCTTGTATATTCATGGGTATCTCTCTAAGTTGGGAAAGGTTTCCTCCATAATTTTGTTGAAGATATTTGCTGGCCCTTTCAGTTGTAAATCTTCACTCTCATCTATACCTATAATCCTTAGGTTTCGTCTTCTCATTGTATCCTGGATTTCCTGGATGTTCTGGGATACAAGCTTTTTGCATTTTGCATTTTCTTTGACAGTTGGTCAATGGTTTCTATGGTATCTTCTGCATCTGAGATTCTTTCTTCTATCTCTTGTATTCTGTTGTTGATATTTGCATCTATGGCCCCTGATTTCTTCTCAAGGTTTTCTATCTCCAAAGTTGTCTCCCTTTGTGATTTCTTAGTTGTTTCTACTTCTGTTTTTAGATCCAGTATGGTTTTGCTCAGTTCCATCATTTGTTTGTTTGTGTTTTCCTTTAATTCTTTAAGAGATTTTTGTGTTTCCTCTTTCATGACTTCTGCCTGATGACTCAAGTTCTCCTGCATTTCTTTAAGGTTTGTGTGTGTGTGTGTGTGTGTGTGTGTGTGTGTGTGTGTGTGTTTCTTCTTTATTAGCTTCTATCTCTTGAGCCTTATTCTCCTGTATTTAAGTGATTTTTGTGTTTCCATTATACGGGTTTCTAGCTTATTCATGTTCCCCTGTATTTCTTTAAGAGATTCATTTATGTCCTTTTTATGTTCTTGTACCAGCATAATGATCAGTGATTTTAAATCCAAATCTTGTTTTTCTGGTGTGTTGGCATAACCAGGACTTGCTGATGTTGGAGAGTTTGGTTCAGACTCTGCCTTATTGCTTAGATTTCTGTTAGTAGCATTCCTGCGTTTGCCCTTTGCCATCTTGTTCTCTGGCATTAGTTGGTCTTGTCTCTGGCTAGTTTTTGAGCCTCCTGTGAGGCTCTAGGGATATTTTCACAACACTGGATGGCCGGGTTTCCCCTGTTGCAGATTGCTGATGTGCTGTCCTCCTCTTGGGTGGCCTTGGAGCCCTAGTGTGCTTTGCCTCAGATTGTGTCTGGGGACCAGATGGTGCCTGTTTGCTCCTTCAGGGAGTAATGATGGTGTATGCTGTGGGATCTTTTCAGAGTGATGATCACTCTGCTGGGCAGCTGATCTCCCAACTGGGTTGGTGCACACAAGGCTAGCCTAGCTGCTCAAGCCCCGAGTCTAGGCAAAAGCCTGGCAGGCCAAGGTCTGAGCAAAGTTCCCCTCAGGCTATGAGTATTAACTGGTTCTGTCAGGTGGCCAGGATGGAGGCGTGCGAGCACTCCCTGATAGTGCCGGGTGAGTCTGCTGGGCTAACAACCTCCTGGCCGGATTGGCACACAGATGGCCCACCGAGCAGCCCAGTTCTTGGGGTCAGTCCAGGGCCTGTAGGGCCTAGCCCCCCCCCCCCCCGCCATGTTAGCCTCGGGCTATGGCTGTTAGTCGGCTTTGCCTGCTAGAACTCTCTGGCGTCCCTTTGCCAAAATGGCAGCATGCATGCTGGTCCGGGTAAACAACCTCCTGTCCGGGTTGGCACACTGATGGCCCCCCGAACAGCCCAGGGCCTGAGTGCAGGCCAACACCCATTGGGCCTAGACCCCAGAGATGGCCTTGGGTTATATTTGCGAACCTCAGTCTGTCTGATTTCTCTGGCGTCCGAGAACCAAGATGGAAGCGAGTCTCTTGTAACTGACTGGCAGGATGTAGATTTCTGATGTGGCTTCTGCGAAGTGAAAGGCACTGTAAATCCACCTCCACTTACAGCCCGGTTGGCCAGCCATGGTCAGTGGTAGTGGGCGCAGGGCCTGCCTGGACCCTGTCACCTTGGTTCCACTGCTGATGGCCCTTCCTCTGGACCAGCTGCTGCTGCTGTTGCCACTGCCGCCACTGCCTCTCCCCAGAGAAAATATTTTCAACAAAATCATAGAAGAAAAAAATTTTCTAACAAAGAAGGAGGTGCTTACAATAAACATATAGAACACCAAGCAGACTGGGCAAGAAAATGAATTCCACAGACACATAATAATGAAAACACGAAATGTACAGAACAAAGAAAATATTAAACACTACAATGGAATAAGAACAAGTAATATATGAAGGAGGACCCATTAGAATAAAACCTGATTTCTCAGTGAAGACTCTAAAAGACAAAAAGAAGGGCCTGGATGGATTTCCTACAAGTACAAAGAGACCACAGATGCCAGCCAAGTATAATATACCCAACCAAACTTCTAATCACAATACATGGAGAAGGAAAAACATTCCATGATAAAATGAAATTTAAGCATTATCTATTTATAAGTATATTTCTACAGAAGGTATTTACTTTATTTGCAGATATGATTGTATATAGAAACTACCCTAAGATCTTAACTATCTATATGGCTGATAAACAATTTTTTCAAAGTAATATCCTCTATACAACTGACAAATGGACTGAAAAAGAAATCAGGGAAACAATACCTTTTACAATAGCCTCAAAAATGTATTTTGTAATAAGTATAACTGAGCAAGTGAAGAACTTATACATTACAAACCTTAAGACACTTAAAGGAGAAATTGAAGAAGATATCAGAAGATTACAGTAAAAATGACGACCCTACCAAATACAGTCTACATATCCAACAAAAACCCCTTTGAACTTGCAACATAAATCTCCACAGAACTTGTAAGAACAATTTCAGCTTCAGATGTAAACACAAAAATACAGGATAAATGAAATAATCCTAAATATTAAAATAGCTGTTTGAGGTATTATCATCCCCAATCTTAATTAGACTACAGAGTTATTGCAATAAAACAGCACAGTAATAGCATTAAAAAAGACATGTTGATTAGTGGAATAATATTAGAAACCCAGGCAAAGTCTACCTTTTGGACATCTGAATTTTTATAAAAATTCTTATTCCATTGTAGTGTTTAATATTTTCTTTGTTGTGTGCATTTCGTGTTTTCATTATTATGTGTCTGTGGAATTCATTTTCTTGCCCAGTCTGCTTGGTGTTCTATATGTTTATTGTAAGCACCTCCTTCTTTGTTAGAAATTTTTTTCTTCTATGATTTTGTTGAAAATATTTTCTCTGGGGAGAGGCAGTGGCGGCAGTGACACTCCAGAAATATAGACTTTTTAAAAAAGTATTTTCAATGCAAATCAAGACAACACTGAGATTTCACCTTACTCCAGTCAGAATGGCTAAGATGAAAAACTCAGGGAACAGCAGTTGATGGACAGGATGTGGAGAAAGAGGACAACTCCATTGTTGGAGCGATTACAAGCTGGTAAAAGCACTCTGAAAATCAGTTTGGCATATATACACAAAGATCTCTCTACATGTTACTAGAGAGACATTTGTTCATTCATGTTTCCTGCTGCTCTACTTATAATAACCAGAAATTGAAAACAACCTAGATGCCTGTCAAAGGATGAAGTGGTAAAGAAAATATGGTATATTTATACAATGGAATATTACTTAGCTCTAAACAAAATGAGATTATGAAATTTGCCTGTAAATCGGTAGACCTAGGGAAAAAAATCATCCTGATTGAAGTAACACAGACCTCAAAAATCTAATATGGTATGTATTCACTTATGTGTGGATGTTAACTGTTTAGTCTCTAATACGTAGGCTATAATCCCTGTAACCATAGAGATTAGATACAGAGTAAGGGATTAGGTGGGAGGAAAGGATCTCCTGAGGATGGGGAGGTATAATAGTTATAGACAGATTCATGGTGAGACATAAATGTGAGGGTTAAACAGAGAAGGAAGAAAGATGGAGGAAGGGGAAGGGACATGGAGGGGATCATTTGAGGGGTCATATGGAAATTTACTACAGCAGAAGTTTCTTAAAATAAATATGCACACGAAAGTAATCTAAATAGAATCACAATTAACAGCAGAGACAGAACCACAATAAATCATTTCTGGCCATCAAATGAAACCTCCTGAAGCAGAAATCTAATTGACACGTTGGTAAAAGGGGCTTTATAGAAACCTCCAGTTGTGTGTGTGTGTGTGTGAGTGTGTGAGTGTGTGTGTGTGTGTGTGTGTTAATTGCCAGCTCACTCACTCCTGACAGAGGCCATACATTGCACCCACATGTGCTGGTTAAGCTTCCCTTCCTGAGCCCAGCCTTGTGGGAGAAGCAGACATGGAGTGGTGCCTGGTAACACTTTTTTTCCCCTCCAAGTTCTTAGTACCAGTGAATTTCCCCTTATGAAGCAAGTCTTAATTCCAGTCAGAAAGTTGATTCTATTGATACCAACTTCAGTACCACTGCACTAGCTAGTACATCTTTCATTGAAATCCCATTTTGAAATATGCAGAATTTACAGCTTTTGGCCATAATTCTTCTCCAGAATATTAAGGTCAGAATCCTTAATAGCATCTTCTGGTATATTAGGAGTTAATTTGCAGGGAGGGAAAACTTCTTAGCCCAGTCCTACCTTTATCTTTCCAAGTCCTGCAATCAAACCATGAGTCTTCAGCAAGAGGGTCCTCCTAATCAGTTCTGGAATGCAGCTAAAAACCATGCCAATTGGCCTAAAATTTATTGTTTGAAGGACATTAAGACTTCTGTGGTTTACAACTCCTAGGCGATAACCTTATCCTAGCACTGATATTCCCAATTAATCACCCTACAGCTTCTAAGAGTATCTGTTTCTGCCTTCTGTATGTTCTTTAACATTTACTGCCACACCCTGTTGCAGACTTTCCCCAATCTTTTATACTTTACACAACCATAAAGCTCCCGAGCATTCGGCAGTAATACCTGGTCCTTGTGCTTTTTGTGATCTAATTTCCTATGTTTGCTTCTTTGGTGCACTTGGGTATTTCATAAATGAGTCTCAAAATCCATAAAATACTCAAAGGTTAGGATTGTACAATAAAATCTTTATAGAGAGAGTGAAAAGAGGTACAAAGTCCTGTGCCACCATTCCATAGTGAATAATGGGAGTGTGTAGACAATCTCGATGAGCCCAGAGTATAGAGTATCTCCAAGCCTTGGTCCACCCCCACCCCCTGTTTTACTACATGCCCTACATTCTTTTTAGTTACAGTAAAAAAAATAAAACATCTGGCCTGCGTCAGCCCCACAACGTTAAGATAAGACCACTGCTTTGTTAGAGTAGCCTTGAGCCTGAACAGACATCCTGCTATCAGGCACATCCTGGGATAGGCCGTTATTCAAGTTACTCAAGGACTAAACCCCTATTAATGGATTCCTTCTTTATCAGCCCCTGAACATCTGCCTATGGTTTTTATGCTTTAAAAGGTACCCACTCCCTCTCCTTGAGTCCATGGTGAGCTCCAGAGTCTGTCCATGACCCTAGAGGGCTAGAAGTGCTTCCCTCGGTGAATAAAGTTGCTTTCAGTTTAATTTTTGTTTCATTGGCTTGTCCTCATTATTTGCACATCCATGACCCCAACACCCACAGGTATCAAAGGCAAATCATTAACAAGGTTTATTCCAACCATTCCTATCGGTTATTTGGCTGCTTTATCCTGGGTTACTCTCATGGGTCCCTATCCATTTCCTCATTTTACTGAACTCAGTGAAGCTACTTGAAGTTGTAAGACCAGTTGAAAATATAAAGTGGCACTGTGGTACTAACCTGACTTCAAAGATAATGCCCACCAGCTGATTAAGGCTTTGGCTACCTTCCAGTCAAGGCTGTCCATGAGAGTGAATGTCTCAGAAGTCACAATCTGATGCTGGAGTCCAGGATGATACCTAGCTAGCTGTTTGTTTTTGGTTTATATTGGAATCCCAAAGAAGTAGCCCAGTGCTCAGTGGAGGAATGCATCAGCAGCAAGATAATTAACCTTGATAGCTAGAGTAAGGGTAGGCAGGCAAAGTGTAAAGCTTTTCTTTTTCCATGTCCTTTTATGTGTGTTGCCACCAGAAGGTGTAGCTCAGATTTAGGGTGGCTCTTCCCACTTCAAATGATCAAATTAAGAAATTTCCACACAAACGAGTACCCTGCTGTATGGATTTTAGTTGATTCCAGATGTAGTTAAGTTGACAACCAAGATTAGCCTTCACAGTACTGAAGATGTACACAAGATTAAGAGAGTTAAAATTTCTAGCATGTTATGTGTGGAGAGGGAAGCTCTGTTGTACTGCATGTCTCTCCGAACTGAATTTAATTTAAAACATTTACTTCAAGCACAGCATAGCATCAATAAACTCAGCACATATGTAGCAGGGGGCTATCATGTCAGGATTCAGTGGGAGAGGATGCGCCTAATCCTGTAGACTTGATGCCCCAGGGTAGGTCACTATGGTGGGGGCACCCTCTCAGAGACAAAGCAGAGATGGTGGAAGAAGTATAAAAGGGGGGACCAGGAGAGGGGGAAACAGTTGGGATAAAAGTAAAATAAGCAAAAAAAATTTAAAAACAAATTTACTTCAAGAGGGAAGGTTAGGCTCAGAAGGTAAACAAGGTAACAAAGGGTCAAAGATTGAGAGGAAAACTTTTTTAAATTTTTCTATATTCTTTGTTTACATTCCAAATGTTTTCCCCTTTCCCACTTTGCCCCTCCCAATAAGTCCCTGGGTGTCCCTACCCCACAGTAAAAAAAAAAGAGTTAACAGTTGTTAGGGGTTAAGATGCTGTGATGTGGAAAGATATTTGGATTGTCCACTTACATGCAAGATCAGTAGAGCAGAAGTTTCAGGTTTGTAGGAGTCTTCACTAAGGTTTGGGTAGACTTTCTGGTGAGACAGCTGCTTTTAAGTTATCTCCGCTTCTTGTAAATAGCCCCAACTCCCCCAAACTCCCATTAATCATTCCAATAAAGAAGTCGCTGGTTCACCACATTGGATATTGGTACAATCTTTATTTACTTTGGTCTGTCTTGGGCTCCCATTTGGGGATGAATAAATGTATATGTGTTACACCCTCCCAGGAAAAGTCTGCGACACAGCAGAGAACCCTGAGACATTACTACTAGATAGGATCTATTAACAATTTTTAAAATTAAAATTAAAAACAATACCTAAAAAGGAAGAAATGCAAAAGTGTCTAGTAAACACTTTAATAACTATTGGACAACTTTAACCATCAAGGAATGCATAATAAAACTGCTTCAATACTCTACATGCCCTGACATTTCTGGAGGACCCTGCTACACCACTCCTGGGCATATACCCAGAGGATTCTCCAGCATGTAATAAGGACACATGCTCCACTATATTCATAGCAGCCCTATTTATAATTGCCAGAAGCTAGAAAGAACCCAGATGTCCCTCAATGGAGAAATGGTCACAGAAAATGTGGTATATTTACACAATGGACTACTACTCAGCAATTAAGAACAATGAATTCATGAAATTCTTAGGCAAATGGTTTGAACTGGAAAATATCATCCTAAGTGAGGTAACCCAATCACAAAAGAACACACATGGAATGCAGTCACTGATAAGTGGATATTAGCCCAGAAGCTCTGAATACCCAAGACTCAACTCACATATCAAATGATTCCCATGAAGAATGAAGGACAGGGCCCTGGTCCTGGAAAGCCTTGATGCAGCATTGTAGGGGAGTACCAGGACAGAGAAGTAGGAGGGGTTGATTGGGGAGTGGGTGGAGGGAAGAGGGCTTATGGGACTTATGGGGAGGGGGGAACCGGGAAAGGGGAAATCATTTGGAATGTAAACAAAGAATATAGAAAATAATAATAATAAAAAATTACAAAATAAAAAGACTCTACATGTCTACACATTGAATAGCCATCATCAAGACACCAAAACAAAGGATAGCATGGATGGGGGGACAGGAGAACCATTATACAATGCTGGTGTGAGCATAAACCCATTTATCCACTATACAAATAAGCCTAGATGTTTCTGAACAAAGAACATTTAACTACAACTGGTTCAACTACACCACACCAAAGGTGTCTGTACCCTACCACTGAGGTATTTGCTCCATGTTTATTGCTGAATTATTTACATTAGCTAACAAGTACAATCTTTCTAGGTGTTCATCAGCTGGTTGAAGAGTTAATGTACTACTTGCACATGGAATTTTATTCCACTGGACAGAAAATTAATTTATGAAATTTGCTAATATATAGAACTAGATGATATTATATTGAGTGTTGTAACTGTGGCTTAGTAATATAAATGCTATGATTTCCCTCATATTTGCTTCAAAGCTACACATTTTTAGATTTGTGTTTAACATGGGAAAGCTAGAAAGACGACAACCTATTTCCACTTTTTTTTTTTTTTTCAGAAATCCTTTGCAGCGAATGACTGTCTTTTGACTCTGGAGTCCGTGAGATCTGGCCAATAGGTCTTCAAGGCCCACGGCAATAATTTGGAACCCTTCTTTTCTACTTTTCTTTTTCTGTTAGCCATTCTCTGATCTTAGTTGCTGAACAGTGGGAAGAAAATAAACATCTGAGCCTGAAATCTATGAGGTGCCTTCTGTAGATTCTGAAGCTTTCTATGGATATCAGAGGCTAACTGGCTAATAATAAAATGCTGACATAAAGGGGCTTGTCTTTCAAGGTGTGGGGTGTTCTGCTCTGGGAGGAAATCCAGGTGAAGCTTTTGAAACCCTCTGTTACCCTGTTGAGAAAAAAAGCAGAACATTCTTCTCTTTTGTGAGTGAGCTCATTGGTCTCCTCATAGTTAACTTATTTCTTGATGCAAACATTAGTTCCTGTCATCATCTGAATCCTGCTGAATGTCATAATAATAATTTCAATAAGGGTGTTCTTGGTTTCAGATGAACTGTGCACTGGGATCATAGATGATAGTATTTTGACTAAACAATACATCTGTGTACCTTTTAGCTTCCTCTTAAATTATCTGGTTTCTTTTTAACACCCCCAGGAGTACAGCAGATAGTCAAGACTAAGTACTAGTCTTTTCATGTATATTCACAAACTAAAGTTAAGGTCTGTTATGTCTTTGGTAAATCTGAATGGGCCCTCAGAAAACTTCCAAGCTTATTATTATTATTATTATTATTATTATTATTATTATCTGGACCAGGCACTTCCCTTAAGGGAAAGGCCATAGACATAGGAGAGAATAGTCAATAGGAAGCTCTAGTTATAATCTGCCCTATAATTCTGGGTCCCTTTATTCTGGTAATTTGAGGCAAGTAGGAGAATGTGATTGAAGGGCTCTATCAGGCCCAAGTGTGGCAAGCACAGATCAGAGCATGACATTGGCAGGTTTTGCCCTGTACCCTAGTCCCTCTGCCTTGCTAGACCATTAAATTACATTCCTAAAGGTAGCCACCAAGTTCTATTCCCTTAGTTGGCTGCTTTGTTTTGCCTAATTCCTGAGGCTGATCACCAAGACTCAACTGTCAAAGCATCAAGGTCCAGCAATCAAAATTCATTATCTTGATTAGCCTAATTAAAATACCCAATCAGAGCACAACCTAGCTCATTCTAACACAGACCTCCCTCTTTTCCCTCTTAAAATTAACACTTACAAAGCTATTTGCTGCTGTTTCTGTCTGACTCAGATTCAGCCACATTGTCTCCTTGCCTTGCTTAATAAGGATCTCTTTGTGTTTTGTTTGTGCTTGGAAATTGGTATTTGGGCGTGGTCTTAGCCTAATCCAGGGTCCAGAGGGAAGTACCCTGCAGTAGCAAGTACCTCAGTATTCAGGTCCCTTTAGTGGTAGAAAAGTGAGCCTCACTGCATGACATTTCTTGTTTGAAATGTGCATTTTGTAAGTAGACAGGAATCATCTAAAATATCCCAGGTTTTTCTTTTGCCTAGTAGATAGCCACCAACCTTGAACATAAGGCACTTTAGACCATTTCCCTTGATTCCTACACAATAAGATCCAGCTATAAAGTGGAACTATAATTTAAGCTTTCAACCCCTGAGCAAAATTTACCATCAATCAACTTAAGTTGAAGCCAGCCAATATTTTGAAGAAATACTAGCTTCTTTTTCTTTAGGCTCTCAGGACAAACTTATCCCAACTCTTAAAGATACATCATAGTAGGACCCTAAGGAAACTTAGGGCAGATTTCCCATGATGATTCAAATAAGAGAGACAAAGTACTAGAGCCCCTGGCATGGAAGAGGTCATATACTTAAGCCTACTAAAGGCCCTTCCCATTTTCATATTCTACCCTCAAAATACTTGGGAGTGCTCCACAGCTACAAAAGGATTAGAAACACTGACTTGTGTTCTAGATGCTCTCGAAGTTTACTGTTCTTCCAGCCAGGGTTTAAAGATCTGCCATCCACTACACTCCATCAGTTAATCCTTGAAACACTGCACAATAGTTCAAGTACTTCTACAAACATCTTTGTAATGTTTCCTTTTCTCTATTCTAAGAAGCTAAATCAGTAGAAGAAAAGAAGATCATAGATAGGGAGAGAGAGAGGAGAGAGAGAGAGAGAGAGAGAGAGAGAGAGAGAGAGAGAGAGAGAGAGAGAGAGAAAGAGAGACAGAGACAGAGAGACAAAGAGACAGAGACAAAGAGACAGAGACAGAGAGAGAAACATAATGCCTAAATCAGTTTTTTCGACAAGAAACTATTTGCATATATGAATGGTTTTGACCTGTTTTTTCTTTTTAATTTATTTTTATTTTGTGTGCATCGGTGTTTTGCTCTGACATATATCTCTGTGAGGATGTCATATCTTGGAGTTATAGTTGTGAGCTGGCATGTGAATGCTTGGAATTGAACCCTGGTCCTCTGGGAGAGTACTCAATGCTCTTAACTGCTGATAAACCTCTGCAGCCCCTGGCCCTTTTTTAAAATCACTATTAATATGAAAAATATAAATGGATGGTTTTTATTCCTCTGGACTTAATGAACAAGGAAAATGTCTTATTACCTGTAGAATTATCTCCCTACCCATGGGAATAGAATTGTCTACAGTAAATGAACAGCAAGAAATTGAGAGCAATTTGAATATAATATAGCAGAAATAAGTAAAGTAGACAGGATAACTACTTAGTATATTTGAAAAGAAAAGGAAAACCTATTGCTTTTAACTGACCTGAATCTCAGGAAGGAAAGTTTAGCCTTCAGACAGAGGAACAGGAAAGCACTGGCTTTTATCATCTCAGACTGTGCCTCTGTAGTGTCTCACTCTTTATTTACCCTTTAGGGTCCTGTGTGCTTGGGCTACAAAATTCAAAATCTTGTCCCCATTAAGGAATGTCCCCATGGAGAAAAGAAATATAAACTGGGAGGCACTGGAAGACATCAGCATTCAAAGACATGTGCAGTAAAATTCTGGAGGGATTTGATAACTTTGCTGATGCCAAGGAGTGCTTGCTGACAGGAGCCTAGTCTGAGGAGGCTCTGTCAGAGCCTGACCAATACAGATGCGGATGCATGCAGCCAAACATTGGACTGAGTGTAGTGACCCCAATGGAGGAATTAAGGCAAAGACTGAGGGAGCTGAAGGGGTTTGCAACTCCATAGGAAGAACAATATCAACCAATGACACCCCCCAGAACTCCCGGGGACTAGAACACCAACCAAAGAGTACACATGGAGAGATCCATGGCTCCAGCTAGATATGTAGCAGAGGATGGCCTTATATTTCATCAATGGGAGGAGAGGCCCTTGTTCCTGTGGAAGCTCAATGACCCAGCACAGGGGAATGCTAGGGCACTGAGGCAGTAGTGGGTGGGAAGATGGGGGAGCATCTTCATAGAGGCAGGGGGAGGGGGAAGGGATGGGGATTTGTGGAACAGAAACTGGGAAGGGGATAACATTTGAAATGTAAATAAATAATCAATTAAAAAGGAAGAAAGATAAAGATTCTGGAGGGAATCTAGTCAAGACTTTCTTTAACCCTCTACCCCCAATCTCTGAACCATCCACGCAGGGACAGGTGTCTGTTGACCTTGTCTCAGGTTGAGAGTAGGAACATGTGGTAAATCCGTCATTATAAAACTACCTCTAACATTATAAGAGCCTCAACTTTTGCTGGACCTCACAATAATCGTACACCTTGAGGTCAGTTAAAATTTAAACTGATATCCTACTGTGTACTTAGCCTGTTTGTTTAACCTGCTTTTAAGAGAATAATCATATGCTTCATTTGAATTTTTTTAAATCTTACTAGTATTTTGATATCAGTTTCTGATTTTTTGTTTTTCTGGATTTTGTTTGTGTGTATGTGTTTCTTGTGTTTTTCTGTATGTTTTGGGGTTTTTTGTTTGTTTGTTTTAATTCTGTTTTCTTTGCTTTTTTTATTTGCCTGCTTATTTTCTAAAGAGAGAGAGAAAGAAGGTATAGAGCAAGTTGTATGGTATGGGAGGTGGAGATGAGATGGCGGAGGGGAAACTGATTAGAATATATTATATGGATTTTCAATAAAGAGAGAGAGTATAATGTACAGAGCAGCAGTGAACATGGCCAAGCAAGCATTAAAAATATGGGGGACAATGTAACAACTAAACTTGTTTGCCTTGGATTTCCCATGTACGTAACTTTTACAACCTGAGCTAATGCAGAGTTTTTATTTTAAGATGTGTATTCTGTGACCCTGACCCAAAGGGCAATATATGTGTCCCTGTTTGTCTGTTAGGATAATCATTTACTAAGAACATTAAATGGGATAAAAACAAATATCCACTACAAATGCTGAAAGTGACACTGCTTGATAGTATTTGGTTTTTTTTAAATCTGTGTCTGTTGGGGTCAGTTAGAGTCCCCTGACTTAACCCCTTGTAAAGCTGTTAAAGTTTTCTGTAAAGTATCCTTTATTTTTTCCTCATCTGGTACTTTCTGTTCTGCTCAACAAACAAGAAGCTAAAGCCCTTTGTGAGGGATGGACATAAGGATAGGAACAGACACAGACAGCATTCTGGTAGACATAGGGACATATATTGGAGCCCATACAACAGACAGGAAACAGGTGGAAAACACATGGAGAGAAGTGGAGAACTCAAACTATAACTTTCTCTTGGTTAAACTACCCCAAGGGTGAGGGCTATGACTCCTTTCCTTAATGTGATACTGATGCAGACTGGTGACTCTGTTTTTCACTAACATGTTCAGCAGAAGAAGGAATGAACTGCTATAATGTTTGTGTTAGAGTCCCATGTGGATTTCCTGCTTCTGACATTCTAAGAGGTGTCCAGGAAAGTGAAAAGAAAAAAGAATTGGGAGAAGAGAATTGATATGTGCTAATGAGTAGAGTCATTTACATATTACCTGCCTATCCTAAGTTTATATAATGCAAGATTGATTGGGAATTTTGTTTGCTGCATGCTCCCTTGGTTGAATAAGCACAACTAGGTCTAAAGTGCCAGTTTTATTCTAATGATGCCTTTCCTTTGTTAATCACTGGCATTTCCTCCACTTCCCTAATTGCTATTCTCCTGTCTCTGGGTGATTCAAACCAGAAGTCAATCAGAAAGGGCTTTGCTGACTCCCATGGGCAAGATGTTATTTCATCAAATGTGCATAAGAAGCTAGTTTTTGGCGGTTCTGTCAGAAAATGAGGGGCTGGAAAAGAGAACATTGAATGCATTATTTGACACAGACAAGGACAAACATCGGTTCAGACAAAGCCAGTGTGCAGAAGAATAAAAGACACATAGTCCAAAATACCAAATACCTCAATTGGAATCTAGGCTTTGGCATTACTGGTTAGGCCTCAGGAAAAGTAATTAGTCTCTGTCTTTCTTGAACTTTCTTGCCATACAGAGGTTATGCTCTCATTAGGTTTTCTCAACTTAACACAAACTAGAGTCACCTGGGAAGATAGAGCCTAAATGAGGAAGTGTCTCTATTGGATTGGACTGTAGGCGTGTCTGGAGGGGCATTTTCTTAATTAATATTAGATATGGAAGGTTTCAGCATGTATCTCTGAAATAATTCTCTTATCTAGACCTTCTGGAGGAAGAAGAGATATTTGGGTCTTGATCATGTGTCAAGTGTTTAAGAGGTGAGTGGGATTTCTCCTTTTCACACACACACACACACACACACACACACACACACACACACACACACACACACACACACCACGTAGAAAGTAGAATTTGAATTTCAAAAGAAATGAGTCATCTTCATGGGCCACAAAGAAATAGAAATTATTTACAAATCCAGTGGCCAAAGCATTATTGTAAAATGCCTCTAGAAATTATATTTGTAAGAAAATAGTGAGAAGTTTTGAATAGTTAGGACACATCAGGTGATGTGAAATATTTTATTCAGAAAGGGTGGGACAATCTTAAATAAATGCAGATTTTAACCTAATTCTTAAAATATGTAACTATGACAAAGAGAAATGTTTGAAGGTTCTGGCTATTTAGAACTTATAAGGGAGGATTAACTATTAGTTATAATTCACCAATAACCCTCATAAAGTCTCTAGTCGAGGTAATTGAATTTAAAGCTAAATATGGTCTTGCCATTCTATATTCTTTTCTTCAGGATTGACTATTATAAGTTGCTCTCACCAATTAATATAAGTTATGTTAGACTTGTCAACATGCTGTCTTGGCTTAAAATCTTCTCTGCATAGCACCAAGTTTAATGATTCTTTGAAAATGATAGTCACAAAAATATCCTAAAATCATTACTTAAACTAGCTGGTTAATGTATTAGTCTAATATATTTTGCTATCATAATATCTGTTCTGCAAAATAATCAATTTATATAAAGAACACTAGAAATCTTGTTGAATATACAGATTTCTAATAACATTTCTTCAAAAGTTCTGATTTAGTACATAATTCCAAATAGTCTGTACCCCATACTTGAAAACCCTTTAATGGATTGGGTTAAGTTGTTTCCTTGGTGCAACATTTTTGAGAGATCCAGCTGGAAATTGTTTGTCGTGTACAACCAGGTACTGATTGCGCCACAATAACAAGCCAAGTGTCATCAAGGTAAAGATCAGATTATTGGTTGCAATAATTGTGACAAATAGTTCTACTCCTGATGGAAAGGTCCACTATTACATGTCTATTTTTATTTCTTTCCTAATAATTTACTATGGACTTTTGGGAAACAGGTAAGAGAACTATCTTTTGAGTCTGGCCTAAACTATGTAAAAACAAACAAACAATATAAACACAAAGCTGGGTGTAGTCGCACATGTTCATAATTGCAGCACTCCAAAAGCAAAGGCATGAAGATTTCCATGAGTTCAAGACAAATCAAGGATACTTAGTGAGTACTAGGCCAGCCTGGGATACAGAATTAGTTCCTAGACAGCTAAGACAAGATAGACAGTTCTTGTCTCAAAAGACTAAACAAACAAGCAAACAAACAAAACCCTCACAATTACTTTGCTATTTGGTATAAAATTTACATTAAGATGCTGAACTAAAGAGAGATTACAAAATATGCAGGATGCAATAAAAGGCTTTCTTCCTTTTTACTTGATTAATATGTAACTTCCCACAGCCATAGTGAACTGGGTCCCTGGAACAGAACCTGGGGATAGATGGTGGGGGGGGGCGGGGGGAGCAAAAATAACAGAGGCCAGGACAACTCAATTGCTGATCGAGGCCCCAAGTTTAATGGAGGTCTCAATATATATATACAGGCAGGGCACGACCCTTCCTCAAATTCCAGGAGGTGTTTCGGGGAACTGGTCTTGCTGTTCATTAGGCATTGGCTCTACTGCTCAGGCAGCTGGGTCACCTGCTTAATTCAGGAATTCATAGACCTGGAAGAACAACGAGCTTCACCTTCACTCTGAGTGTTCCACCCTAGGTGGAGCAGGATCCTGACTAGCACGAGATTCCATGCTCAACATAGGCTGGGAGAAAAACTTCACCTTGATCAATGTCAAGTTCCTACCAGGTGGCATGACACGCTAATATGGCTCTGTACATTAATATATATATGTACACACACACACACACACACACACACAAACACACACACATATATATCTTAGAAGTTAGACTCCAGAGAACAAAATAGCCCTATTAAAAAACAGGTTATAGAGCTAAACAAAGAATTTTCACCTGAGGAATATCGAATGACTGAGAAGCACCTAAAGAAATGTTCAACATCCTTAGTCATCAGGAAAATGCAAATCAAAACAACCCTGAGGTTTCACCTTACACCAGTCAGAGTGGCTAAGATTAAAAACTCAGGTGACAGCAGATGCTGACGAGGATATGGAGAAAGAGGAACACTCCTCCACTGCTGGTGGGATTGCAAGGTGGTACAACCACTCTGGAAATCAGTCTGGAGGTTCCTCAGAAAACTGGTCCTCTCTTCTGTTTTCCCCCTCACCTGATCTTGCCTGCGCATTTTCCTCCCTGCATCTTCTCCCACCAAGTTCCCTCTGCTCTCTACCTCCTGTGAATATTTTATTTTTCCCTTCTAAGTGTGATTCAAGCACCATTGTTTGGTCCTTCTTGCTTAATTTCCTTGGGTCTGTAGGGTGTATCATGGTTATTATGTACTTTATGGCTAATATCCACTTATCAGTGAGTACCTTCTGGATGTGGTTTACCTCACTTGGAATGATATTTTCTAATTCTATCCATTTGTCCCCAAAATTCATAATGTCCTTGTTTTTAATAGCTGCATAGTATTCTACTGTATAGATTAGCCACATTCTCAGCACCTAGGTTACAAGACTCACAGCTATTTGCAACTATCCTTCCAAAGAATTCAACACTCTCATCTGAAGCCTGCAGGCACTCATGCTCATGTGTACATACACATATGCATTGTATATGTGTATATACACATATATACATGTTCAAAAATGAAATGCCTTAGAAAATAAAGATGATTTATAGGAAGTATTAAGGATTAAACCTAGGGATATCCACATGCTAGGAAAGATTGCTGTCAATGAGCTATATCCCTAGTCCACTTAAAGTGATTTTTAATTAGGAGACAATACTTCACTAAGTTCCTAGGCTGGTCTTGAAGCCCAGGAAGCCTTTGAACTTGTGATTCTCCTGCATCAGCCTCCCAACTAGCTATGATTACAGGTTTGAATTACTAGGTCTGGCTTCAACAATACTTCTATTTCTGGTTTGCAATCTCTTAGGATCATGGTCTTAACAGAGTCACTAACTAGGGCTAACATGATAAATTGTCACATTAATTATTATAAATGGGTTAATATACTTTATAATACTATTTTCTTTTTTGATACAGATTTACTTAATTTACTCTTTTTTCAGAGTTTTTAAAATATATTTATTCTTTAATCGTTTTTTACAGTCCAGACTTTATTCCCCTCCTGGTCTACCCTCTGATCATTCTACATCTACACCTCCCCGATTTCCCCACCATCTCCAAGAGGATTCCCCCACCCCCACCCCTACCCCACCAGACCTCCTAGTCCCTGGGGCACCAAGTCTCTCGAGGGTTATCATTTTCTTCATCACTATAAATATTTGTTGACTAAATAAAGTCAAAAGTAATTTGCAAATAATAAAACATTCTAAACTGTAGTTCATTTTCATGAAATAGTTATGCTGTTTTCCCTTAGGCCAGATGGCTGAAGTTGTTTATGGCTGCTCCTAATGCCCACAGTATGGTACATTTTCCAATGCATTTTGTGTACTTCATCTTTTGTCTGTGATTTCCATATCAGTCTTTCAGATATTAATATTTCTACATTTTAAGTAAAAATACAGAAATCCATAGTGGTGAAGTGACTAGTTCCGAGTCAGTGATAGCTCAGAGCTGGCATTCAGGTTTTAGGACTTATTAATCTGTCAGATATGACTTCTTAAAAAGATGACCATATCATATATATATCCTCTTATCTCCTCCTTGTTCCTTCTGGACCTCATTTTATTCTCAATACATCTCTCTCTGATGTTCATTTCTTTCTTTTCTGTGACACACTGAGTTTAATTAGGCCTACTTGAATGAAGATGGGGATAGGGTTTTTACCAGTATCTATATTATTGAAAAAAATGATCCTCCCAACTCCAGCAGATATTAACTGTCAATTTCTCCTGAGCTAGGAGGTAGGGCCTCATGAGCATGTCCCCCATCTATACTGAAGTGGTGAAGGAGGTTCCATCTTGTGCAGAACTTTTGTGGGTAGTCACAACTGCTATTAGTTTGTCAATATAATGGCCATGTCATATCTAGACATCATTTTGCTGCACTTTTCCCTACCCTCTAGTTCTTAAATTCTTTCCACCATCTCTTCTCCCATATTACCTGAGACTTAGAGTGGTATTGTTTAGGACTAAGTGTTCAACAGTCACTTATTATCAGCACTTTGACCAGTTATGAGTCTATACATTAACCATTGCGAGCTGTTCAAAGAAGTTTCTCTGATGGGACTAAAAGTAACA
This sequence comes from Apodemus sylvaticus, assembly GCF_947179515.1. Taxonomy (NCBI): domain Eukaryota; kingdom Metazoa; phylum Chordata; class Mammalia; order Rodentia; family Muridae; genus Apodemus; species Apodemus sylvaticus. Next base: position 56,281,130 of record NC_067495.1, on the reverse strand, counting down.
ATAGTTTATGAGTATAAATGTACATAGTTATATAGAAAGTAGTTTTACTACATGCCTATTTTACTACAGGTCAATGAAAAGGGTCCTGTCACTATTGCACCAGTAGGTTCATTTTGCCTTTCAGTAGCAAACAGGATCTACTGTTGGGTAGAAATGTTGATGGCTTTTCTCCCACAATGGCCTCTGCATCTCCTTTCAGGCACTAAGGAAGCAAGCCAGCATGAAAGAAGCCCAATTCAATTCCTGTGCAATTTCTCAATGTCTTACAAATAAAGGATATAGTGTCTTCAGTAATAAGATCTCACCATCTACTTCTTTTAGGCAACCAAGAACAATTGCAATAGCCTATGTTGTTTGAGGAGCCCTTGGGACCTACCTGACCAACAACTCATAGGGTGGTATCCGATATTTGCACTGGGATTTTTTTTTTTTTATTAACAACCTATGTCTTTTGAGAGCAGCATTATCCCATGATGCAGGGTACCTCTGCTTATGTTTTTGGGTTTGGTTAGCCCTGTGCCATGTGAATAATCTATAAAATTAACAGTATAGGAGTTGAATAAAAAAACTGCCTTTGAGTGTTACCACAGCATTCTTAGTCTTTGCTAATTAAGACCCTGTCACTTGAACATGGTAGTGGACAAGTTATTCCCTCTCCTGGAAATTTGAGGCAGGATTGCTACAACTATGAGGTCAAGCTGGGCTACATGGTTAGACTCTGTTTCTAAAAAGAAAGACAACTTAAGAGTTTCTGTAAAGGGTAGGAAGCCAGAAAGGGATCCTAAGATAGCAGAGAGATATTAAGGAGTGGATAGTAGTGTACATTCGATACAAAAATACAGGGTAGGGATGTGTGGAAACATTTAAGAAGGAACAGGGATAGGAGGACTGAATAGACAAGGGAGTTGGGAAGGGAACCTCTGTTTATGTTTTTGCGTTTGGTTAGTTATCACTAATCTTTATCTCTAATCTATATCTCTAATCTATATCTATATTTTATCCATATCTAATTTGTATCAATATATCTATATTTATCTATATATAATCTATATGTCTACATATCTAATTATCTATCTACCCATATATATCTATATAACTCTATATGTCTATATATCTATATACATCTATACATTCATACAACTATATATCTATATATCTATATAACTCTATATGTCTATATATCTATGTACATCTATACATTCATACAATTATATATCTATATATCTATATATACCTATATATCTATATATCTACACATCTACATATCTATCTCTATCCCTATCCCTATCCCATCTCTATCTCTATTTCTATCTCTATCATCTCTCTATCTCTCTATCTCTATATCTCTACCTTTATCTCTATCTCTATCTCTATCTCTATATTCAAACAATCTTCACTTCCAGCAACTGTCAACATTTGTGGAGGCCCATACCCTGCTGGCTCTGTTCCAGGGGCAGAAAAGCATGTCACACCATCCCTTCTACATGGTTAAGCAGGATGTGGCATAGTAGCAAAATTGCAGTCATGTAGTAGCAACAAAAATAATCTTTTGTTTGGGGGAGGGATCACCAAAACATGAGGAAATGCATTAAAAAGTTGTAGCATTAGGAAGGTTGAAAATTACTTGTCTAGGAGCCCCGTGGTCCAAGGTCACCAGCCACCATCTGGGCACAGGCAGCTCAACCAGCTTAGCTAGGGAGTACCATGGTTAGATGGAGCCCCCATGGTCCGAGGTTGCCAGCCATCATCTTGGCACAGGCAGATCAACCAGGTATGCAGAGGGCAACAGAGTGAATGATTGCCCAGGACACAGCCTGCCTGGGTTCCTTCCCCACCAGGGAGCCCGGCAGCTCTACAGCTGTCTAGGCCCATATCCTGCAGGGAGCTTCTGAGCAGCAGGAAGGCCCTTGGTTAGACTGAGCCCCGCTGTCCGAGGTCACCAGCTACCATCTTGGCACAGGCAGCTCAACCAGGCCCACAGGAGGTTCAAGCACCAGCCAGTTACAACAGGACTAATGCCAGAGATAACCAGATGGCAAAAGACAAATGCAGTAGCGTTACTAACAGAAATCAAGGCAATATGGCAGCATCTGTACCCAATTCTCCAACAACAGCAAGTCCTAGATATCCCAACACACCAGAAAAACAAGATTTGGATTTAAAATCACTGGTCATAATACTGTTAGAGGAACACAAGAAAGACATAAATAAATCTCTTAAAGAAATACAGGGGAACATGAATAAGTTAGAAGCCGTTACAATGGAAACACAAAAATCACTTAAAGAAATTCAGGAGAATATGGGTCAACAGACAGAAGCCAATAAAGAGGAAATGCAAAAATCACTTAAAGAAATGCACAAGAAATTGAGTCAATAGGGCAGAAGTCATGAAAGGGGAAACACAAAAATATATTAAAGAAATACAAGAAAATACAAACAAGTGAAGGAACTGAGAAAAACCATCTAGGATCTAAAAACAGAAGTAGAAACAACTAAGAAAGCACAAAGGGAGACAACTTTGGAGATAGAAAACCTTGGGAAGAAATCAGGGGCCATAGATGCAAATATAAACAACAGAATACAAGAGATAGAAGAAAGAATCTCAGATGCAGAAGATACCATAGAAACCATTGACTAAACAGTGAAAGACAATGGAAAAAGCAAAAAGCACGTAACCCAAAACATCAGGGAAATCCAGGACACAATGAGAAAGCCAAACCTAAGGATTATAGGTATAGATGAGAGTGAAGATTTACAACTTAAAGGGCCAGCAAATATCCTCAATAAAATTATGGTAGAAAACTTCCTTAACCTAAAGAGAGAGATGCCCATGAACATACAAGAAGCGTACAGAACTCCAAACAGACTGGACCAGAGCAGATATACATCCTGTCACATAATAATCAAAACCCCAAATGTACCAAACAAAGAAAGAATATTAAGAGCAGTAAGAGAAAAAGGCCAAGTAACATATAAAGGAAGACCGATTAGAGTTACACCAGACTTCTCACCAGAGACCATGAAATCTAGAAGATCCTGGGCAGATCTCATGCACACTCTAAGAGAACACAAATGCCAGCCAAGATTACTATACCCAGCCAAACTTTCAATCACCATAGATGAAGAAAACAAGATATTCCATGACAAAATCAAATTTACACAATATCTTTCCACAAACCCAGCCCTACAAAGGATAATAGGTGGAAAACACTAATAAAAGGAGGGAAACTATACCATGGAAAAAGCAAGATAGTAAACTTCTTTCATCAAATCCAAAAGAAGATAACCACTCAAATATAAAAATAAATAAAAAATAACAGGAAGTAATAATCACTATTACTTAATATCTCTTAACATCAATGAACTCAATTCCCCAATAAAAAGACATAGACTAACAGATTGGATACATAAAGAGGACCCTACATTTTGCTGCATGCAGGAAACACACCTCAGTGTCAAAGACAAAAACTACCTTAGAGTAAAAGGCTAGAAGACAATTTTACAAGTAAATGGTCTCAGGAAACGAGCCGGAGTAGCCATTCTAATATCAGATAAAATTGACTTTCAACCTAAAGTCATCAAAAGAGACATGGAAGGACACTTCTTGCTGGTCAAAGGAAAAATCAACCAAGAAGAACTCTCAATTCTGAACATCTATGCTCCAAATTCAAGGGCACTCTCATTCGTAAAAGAAACTTTACTAAAGCTCAAAGCACACATTGCACCTAACACAATAATTGTGGGCAACTTCAACACTCCACTCTCCTCAATGGACAGATCAAGAAAACAGAAACTAAACATGGACACAGTGAAATTAATGAAAGCATTGGACCAATTGGATTTAACAGATTATATATATATACACATATATATATGTATATATGTGCTATAGATATATATTATTTATATTTATATTTATATTTATATATTTATATATAGATATTTATATATTATATAGATACATAAGACAGATTATTTGTATATATATATATAAAACATTTCATCCTAAAGCAAAAGAATATACCTTTTTCTCAGCACCGCATGGTACCTTCTCCAAAATTGACCATGTAATTGTTCACAAGACAGACCTCAACAAATATAAGATCAAAATAATCCCATGCTTCCTATCAGATCACTATGGAGTAAGAGTGGTCTTCAATAGCAAGAAAAACAACAGAAAGCCCACATACACATGGAAATTGAACAGCACTCTACTCAATGATATCTTGGCCAAAGAAGAAATAAAGAAATCAAAGACTTTTTAGAATTTAATGAAAATGAAGGCACAACTTACCCAAATTTATGGGACACAATGAAAACAGTGCTAAGAGGAAAACACATAGTCCTGAGTGCCTCCAAAAAGAAATTGGAAAGAGCATATACTAGCAGCTTAATCGCACACCTGAAAGCCCTGGAACAAAAAGAAGCTAATTCACCCAGGAGGAGTAGAAGACAGGAAATCAAACTCAGTGCTGAAATCAATCAAGTAGAAACAAAGAGAATCATACAAAGAATCAACAAAACCAGGAGTTGGTTCTTTGAGAAAATCAACAAGATAAATAAACCCTTAGCCAGATTACCCAAAGGGCACAGAGACAGTATCCAAATTAACAAAATTAGAAATGAAAAGGGAGATATAACAACAGAAACCAAGGAAATTCAAAAAAATCATCAGATCCTACAACAAAAGTCTATACTCAACACAACTGGTAAAACTGGAGGAAATGGACAATTTCCTAGGCAGATACCAAATACCAAAATTAAATAAGGATCAAATAGATCAACTAAACCATCCCATAATCCATAAAGAAATAAAAGGGGTCATAGAAAGTCTTCCAACTAAAAAAAGCACGGGACCAGATGGCTTCAGTGCAGAATTCTATCAGACCTTCAAAGAAGACCTAACACCAATACTCTTCAAATTATTCCACAAAATAGAAACAGAAGGAACTCTACCCAACTTGTTCTATGAAGCCACAATTACGCTGATACCAAAACCACACAAAGATCCAACAAAGAGTGAGAACTTCAGGCCAATTTCCCTTATGAACATTGATGAAAAATACTCAATAAAATTCTTGCCAGCCGAATCCAAGAAGACATTAAAAACGATCATCCACCATGATCAAGTAGGCTTCATCCCAGCGATACAGGGATGGTTCAATATACAGAAATCCATCAATGCAATCCACTACATAAACAAAATCAAAGAAAAAAACCACATGGTCATTTCATTGGATGCTGAAAAGGCATTTGACAAAATTCAGCATCCTTTCATGCTTAAAGTCTTGGAAAGAACAGGAATTCAAGGCCCATACCTAAACATAGTAAAAGCATATACAGCAAACCGGTAGCCAGCATCAAACTAAATGGAGAGAAACTTGAAGCAATCCCACTAAAATCAGGGACTAGACAGGGCTGCCCCCTTTCTCCTTATCTTTTCAATATTGTACTTGAGGTACTAGCTCGGGCAATTCGACAACATAAGGAGGTCAAAGGGATACAAATTGGAAAGGAAGAAGTCAAACTATCATTATTTGCAGATGACATGATAGTCTATCTAAGTGACCCAAAAAACTCCACAAGAGAACTCTTACAGTTCATAATCAACTTCAGCAATGTGGCAGGTTATAAAATCAACTCAAGCAAATCAGTAGCCTTCCTATACTCAAAGGATAATCAGATTGAGAAAGAAATTAGGGAAATGACACCCTTCACAATAGCCACAAACAGTATAAAGTATCTTGGGGTGACTCTAACCAAACAAGTGAAAGCTCTGTATGACAAGAACTTCAGGTCTATGAAGAAGGGAATTGAAGAAGACCTCAGAAAATGGAAAAATCTTCCATGCTCGTGGATTGGCAGGATTAATATAGTTAAAATGGCCATCTTACCAAAAGCAATCTACAGATTCAATGCAATCCCCATCAAAATCCCAACTCAGTTCTTCATAGAGTTAGAAAGAGCAATTCTCAAATTCATCTGGAATAACAAAAATCCCAGGATAGCTAAAACTCTTCTCAACAGTAAAAGGAATTCCGGGGGAATCCGTATCCCAGACCTCAAGCAGTACTACAGAGCAATAGTGATAAAAACTGCATGGCATTGGTACAGTGACAGGCAGGTAGATCCATGGAATAGGATTGAAGACCCAAAAATGAACCCACACATCTATGGTCACTTGATCTTTGACAAAGGATCTGAAACTATCTAGGGGAAAAAAAGATAGGCTTTTCAATAAATGGTGCTGGTTCAACTGGAGGCCAGCTTGCAGAAGAATGTGAATTGATCCATTTGTATCTCCTAGTACTAAGCTCAACTCCAAGTGGATCAAGGACTTCCACATAAAACCAGACACACTCAAACTAATAGAAAAGAAACTGGGGAAAACCCTCGAGGACATGGGCACAGGGGAAAAGTTCCTAAATAGAAAACCAATAGCTTATGCTCTAAGATCAAGAATTGACAAATGGGACCTCATAAAACTACAAAGTTTCTGTAAGGCAAAGGACACTGTCAAGCAGGCAAAAATGGCAACCAACAAATTGAGAAAAGATCTTCACCAACCCTACATCCAACAGAGGGCTAATATCCAATATATACAAAGAACTCAAGAAGCTAGATGGTAGAGAGCCAAATAACCCTATTTTAAAAATGGGGTACAGAGCTAAACAAAGGATTTTCACCTGAAGAACTTCAGATGGCTGAGAAGCACCTTAAGAAATGTTCAGCATCATTAGTCATTAGGGAAATGCAAATCAAAACAACCCTGAGATTTCACCTCACACCAGTCAGAATGGCTAAGATCAAAAACTCAGATTTGTCCTTTTTCTGAGTTTTTGATCTTAGCCATTCTGACTGGTGTGAGGTGAAATCTCATGGCCACTTGATCCTCGACAAAGGGGCTGAAAACATCCAATGGAAAAAAGATAGCCTTTTCAACAAATGGTGCTGGTTCAACTGGAGGTCAGCATGCAGAAGAATGCGAATTGATCCATCCTTGTCTCCTTGTACTAAGCTCAAATCCACATGGATCAAGGACCTCCACATAAAGCCAGACACTCTGAAGCTAATAGAAAAGAAACTGGGGAAGACCCTTGAGGACATTGGTACAGGGAGAAAATTTCTGAACAGAACACCAATAGCGTATGCTCTAAGAGCAAGAATTGACAAATGGGACCTCATAAAATTACAAAGTTTCTGTAAGGCAAAGGACACCATCAAAAGGACAAATCGGCAACCAACAAATTGGGAAAAGATCTTCACCAATCCTACATCAGATAGAGGGCTGATATCCAATATATATAAAGAACTTAAGAAGTTAGACTCCAGAAGACCAAACAACCCTATTAAAAAATGGGGTACAGAGTTAAACAGGGAATTCTCACCTGAAGAACTTCGGATGGCGGAGAAGCATCTTAAAAAATGCTCAACTTCATTAGTCATTAGGGAAATGCAAATCAAAACAACCCTGAAATTTCACCTTACACCAGTCAGAATGGCTAAGATTAAAAATTCAGGAGACAGCAGGTGTTGGAGAGGATGTGGAGAAAGAGGAACACTCCTCCACTGCTGGTGGGGTTGCAAATTGGTACAACCACTCTGGAAAGCAGTCTGGCGGTTCCTCAGAAAACTGGGCACCTCACTTCCAGAAGATCCTGCTATACCACTCCTGGGCATATACCCAGAGGATTCCCCACCATGTAATAAGGATACATGCTCTACTATGTTCATAGCAGCCCTATTTATAATTGCCAGATGCTGGAAAGAACCCAGGTATCCCTCAACAGAAGAGTGGATGCAAAAAATGTGGTATATCTACACAATGGAGTACTATTCAGCCATTAGAAACAATGAATTCATGAAATTCTTAGGCAAATGGATGGAGCTAGAAAACATCATACTAAGTGAGGTAACCCAGACTCAAAAGGTGACTCATGGTATGCACTCACTAATAAGTGGATATTAACCTAGAAAACTGGAATACCCCAAACATAATCCATACATCAAATGAGGTACAAGAAGAAAGGAGGAGTGGCCCCTTGTTCTAGAAAGACTCAGTGAAGAAGTATAGGGCAAAACCAGAATGGGGAAGGGGGAAGGGGTGGGTGGGAGGACAGGGGGAGAAAAGGGGGCTTATGGGACTTTCGGGGAGTGGGGGGCTAGAAAAGGGGAATTCATTTGAAATGTAAATAAAAAATATATCGAATAAAAAAAAATTCCTTGGGGGGGGGGGAAACTCAGGAGACAGTAGGTGTTGGCAAGGATGTGGAGAAAGAGGAACACTCTTCCACTGCTGGTGGGAATGCATGTTGGTACAACCACTCTGGAAATCAGTCTAGCTGTTCCTCAGAAAACTGGGCATAACATTTCTGGAGGATCCTGCAATACCACTCCTGGGCATATATCCAGATGATTCCCCAGCATGCAATAAGGACGCATGCTCTACTATGTTCATAGCAGCCTTATTTATAATAGCCAGAAACTGGAAAGAACCCAGATGCCCCTCAATGGAGGAATGGATACAGAAAATGTATATTTACACAATGGAATACTACTCAGCAATTAAAAACAATGAATTCATGAAATTCTTAGGCAAATGGTTGGAACTGGAAAATATCATCCCAAATGAGGTAACCCAGTCACAAAAGAACACACATGGAATATAGTCACTGGTAGTGGATATTAGCTCAGAAACTCTGAATTCTCAAGACACAATTCACATATCAAATGATTCCCAAGAAGGAAGGAAGGAGAGGTCCCTGGTGCTGAAAAGGCTTGATGCAACATTGTAGGGGATTACCAGGACAGAGAAGTAGGAGGGGGTAGATAGGAGAATGGGCAGAGAGAAGAGGGCTTATGGGACATATGGTGAGGGGGAAACCAGAAACGGGAAAAATCATTTGGAATGTAAACATAGAATATAGAAAATAAAAAAGAAAATAAACAAATGACATATTCAACAGAAAAAAAAGAAAATTACTTTCTAAAGAAACAACTGTTTTCCAAGCTACATCCCTCCCTCCATCCAAAAAGGGTGGATGTATATGCATATATGCCTTCAAATTAGGTATGAGGTCTTATCCTTCAAGAATAAGCTAATTTAGCAGGTGAAACATAAAACTGAACTCAGATGGTAGGTCCTGCATCAGGTCTTTTTATTTACTTAACAATGGGCCATTTTTTGAAGAATGGCCTCTCTCATGTAGCCTGCTATCTCAAAAGCTTTGAGGTTGAGAGGTCCTCCTTCTGTCCCCTTCTTTCCCATCACCACAAGATACACAGACTCCATCTGAACTACAGTCACTGCCTGGCTACCTCGACTTTGGCCTTTGGTACGGAGGTCCATACTGTTGTTGCCGTGGGTGAACAAGTTGTCTCGGATCAACAGGCATTTGATTCCAGCAAGGGTGACTCCCTGGAGAAACAGTTTTTCTCTACCGTCTCTTGCCAGTAAGGTCTGAACTTCTTCCTGGGTCATCTGAATAAAGTTTCCATCAGTAGAAGAAGCTAATAACCAGGGTGGACAGTTGGTGATAACCGCTGCATCACTGCACATCTCAGATTGTAGGAACAATTTGACACAGTCTTGCCAGATGTCTTGGCTGACATCCTCTATGCACTGCATAGGTGAAGTATTCTGTCTCTATAAGGTAAATATAAAGTTCCTAGAAGATTGGTCTTCACAGAAAGTTTGTTAATAGCTGGCTCAAGAAGCTTGATCAGATAAGACTGGCAGAAATTAAAAAAAAAAAAAACAGCTCAGTCTGGTTCTTGAGGCTTCTCTGAGTGGCAAGTTAGTGGAGTCTTGGGTGAAGTTGTGCCCCAAGCTGACTGCTAGTACTTTTGAAGCAGTAGTTATTTCACTGTGGCTTTATGACTTGCTTAATAGTCATAATTCATTACATCATCAGAACCCTCTGGCAGTGACATTCTGGGGCTGTCTCTATGGTCAGTAAGACAAGGGAATGGAGTAAATCTACTTCCCCAATTACTATGGGAAGAACACCAGCTTCCAATAGGTAAGTAGAGATTAAACATGTAATAACTGAGCTGTAAGCTTGAGTGTAAACCAAGACAGGTGAAACTTACTATAGTAAATAGTATTTAACATGTGATATCATCTTTTAGAAGCCTGAGCACTAGGTACAAAGCAAATAGTTTATGTACTAGTTCACATCTTCTTAATGGGATGACATCACCCTTTTAGCTATTTGTTTTTTCTAGCCTTTATTTTACCCTCTAGTTTACATCGACTTTAAATTTAGAGTGATTTACTATCATCACTTGTTCAGCAGAGTAATGAGCATTTAGTATGTGCCAAGTACTTTTCTAAGTACTGGGGTAGTAAGTTAAATAAACAAACTTAAGGAATAATGTAACTGACTTTTCAAATGACAGAGAAGATATTATCATTTACTGAAAATATTTTAGGAAACTAACATTGTTTTCTCAGTTTTCTCATACATTTCCTGGATTTCCTATTCTGGTAAAAGTCCCTTTCTGAATTTTGACACCCCTATATTCGTTGTTAAGACATTCTGCTCTAATACGTCTTAAAGAGAATTACTATAAAGAACCACTAATACTAATAGTGTCAAAAATCTGTGGTAGTTCTGACTATTTACTCATTCATTCAATAAGTACTTATTAATTATGCATACTAACTACTGTAAACTAGGCCTGTCTCAGAATTTAGAGAGATTCTGTCTGCACGAATACGACTTAACAGAAAGAAAAATAAGTAACAGATAATAGATACATTTATATTTTTAAATGACATTGAAAACTGGCAAAAATGAGGGAAGTAGAGAAAGAGCAACAGTAGTGACTTTATTTATTATAAGGTACTTAGATAAGGATTCTCTGATACAGAGACATTTGGTCAACACTCTTACATAAATGAGTGAATAAATTTGTACATTTCAGAGGAAGAAAACAACCTAGTCAGGAAGAAAATAGCAAATGTAAAAGACTTAGGAGAAATGGCAGGGAACCAAATATGACTGAGCAAAGAAAAAGAGTAATGGAAGATGTTTCTGAGAGAAACTGGATTGAACTCCTATTAATATATTCATGTTTTATGATTAAGCATTTAGCTTGGTTTTAGAGACAGGGAGACATTATAAGGTTTTATTAAAAATAATAACTTCATTTTAGACTACAATCTAAATGATCCTATGTAGGAAATAGATTCTATGGAGACTAGGGTCAAAACATAAAGACCAACTAACATGCTGTGACAATAACCCAGCCAAAAAGTCCTGAGGCCTAGGCCAGGATGCAAGTTGAAAAATGATTACATTTGGAGTCCATTTTAAAGGAAGTGTTCATTATATTATGTGTGCTACATATTAAACAAGAGAAAGATAATACCTCCAAGGACGTGGGTCTGAAAAATTGTGATAGGTATAAATATGTGTGTTCCTTCTGAAAGCATGCTGAATATTTATCTCCAATTTGAAAATATTGAAGATTAATATGATATTAATACCAATACTTGGGAGGCAGGAAAATAGAGCATTTCATACCCAAACAAATATATAGTTTGACTGTGAGTAAAACAAACAATATCAATTACAAAGCTATTCAGAAACAAAGCCTTTAAGGACTAAAAGGACTCAGCTAATAGGATCTAGTTAGGCCCTTTTTCTATTTTCTTCTTCTACACAACACCTAAACATTCAGTATGACCTGACTCACATGAAACCCTGTCTCAAAAAAAAAATTCAAAACACAAACAAAAACATCAAAAAGGGAACCTGGGGAGATAGCTCAGTTGATAAAGTGTTTGTAAAGTAAGCCTGAGGACCCACATACAAAGAAGCCACAGATAGTTCTGTTCAATTGTAATTCCAGTTCTGAGGGGACAGAAACAAACCCTGGTGTGTTCCTCTGCCTGCCTAAAATAATAACATGGGTGACATCTGAGGTTATCTTTTGACCTCCACACATGCATACCCATTCACACATGAACACACACACACACACACACACACACGGCTGTCTTGAAAACAGAGAAAGCAGCCTTCACACCCTTTTCACTATCTCAAACAACTGCAAGGTAATGTTTTAATTGAGAAACTAGAAATGGGATGGTTGGAAAAAGTTAAACTTGAGGAACAGAAGACGGCACAGGTGATGAAACCCGTGTTTGGTGAGAGCTCCCTTTTAATGTGCTACCAAGAATGGAACTTTTAGTATGAGTTCATATGGTTTGAGATATAATTGTAGAAACCCCTATCAAAGAATAAAAGTTGAATTTGTAAAAGAACTGGCCAGCCAAAGGGACCAATTGGAGCATAGTAAGCCTACTTTATAACAAAAGTCAAGGGAACAAAGAATGTTGAACGAGAATGTCACACAACCATGTCAAATACTGCAAAACAAAATAAGTACTGAGGAAAAAGTATATTAAGCAACTAGTGTTGAATGGATATAATAGACCAAGTGATGAAAATGATCAGGATGTTAAAGTCCTAAGGTAAAGATGGTAAGCAGATTTTTTTCTTTCGAAGTTTGAACAATACAGAGTGGGCTTCTTTCATGAGACGACCCATAGTTCAGGTTTTAATAGGGAGATGGCAGCAAACATATGAGGGTAGGGAATAGAGAGAACACAGCCTCAAAAATTATTCAGTGTTGACTAGCCCCAGGTCTCATCACAGAAGAGCTCTTCAGAAGGCCAGACCTAGCATCAGGTGGCCTATCATCTTCTATCATGCTCTTACAATTAATATCAGCAGTAATGCAAAAGGGGCTGCACTATTCAAATTCTTGGTCGATTTTTTGTTGTTGTTTGAAACATGGTCACAAACTTGCTATGTAGTCAAGAATGACATGAGCTGTTGGTTTCCTGCTTTCACCTCTGAAGAGTTGCGATGACAGGCATTCTCCACCACGACTGGTTTTTATGCAGTATTGAGATGGAAACCAGGAAAACCAGGGCCTTGTGTATGTGGCATACTTTGCAACCTCTATAATAAATGAGGTGTATCTTGAGAATTAGAATCTGAAGCTTTAAGAGCTGTGCTAAATCTTGATCCAGAACCAGAACAATTAGGAGCAGAATAAAAAAAGGTACCTGTCAGAAAGTAAGATGCCAGCATAACTATAGACTGTCACAATAAGATCCTTTGTTAGTATCGGAAGATGAGACTTTGATCAGTGGCAAGACTGAGAAGCATTAGATCAGAGAAGCTACAGCATGCTATTGCCCAGCATCTGTAATCATGAACCATTCCATGATGCCTGAGGTAAGTTAAAGGATTAACTTGGACTGGGAGACAAGGGCTTCCTGCCAATGTTCAGCTTTGAGCTCAGGCCCAGTCCCCTATACTTCCCAGAGTGGTATTTGACACTGCTGTATAGCACCAGCACCTGTGTTTGCTTTCTGAAACTACAGTCCCTTTTAACCACACTTCTCTGCTCTTCAGGCATCGTTTGGAAGCAGCAGCAGTGCAACAGAAAAAGGTGATCTGAGTCCTTGTCTGTTACCTACTTGGTGAGTGCTTCGTGCTTTCCTACTGGTACAGTCTGATGCCTTCCACACTCTAAGCTGGTACCTCTCATCATCTTTACCTTAACTTCTCAGGTAGGACTGCCTTTAGTAAACATGCCTGTCTTAGGGTTTTTCATTGCTGTGAAGAGACACATGAGCAAGGTAACTCTTACTGCAGATGAGGCCCAGGCTAACTGAAGTTCACATTTTAATGAGAATAGTATGAGGTTTTGAAGTTAGGAGACTTGAATTAGGTGTTGTTTCCCACAACTTTTAAACTATATTATCCAGTTTTTTAAACTAATAATATTGTGCTCACTTGTTGGCCTGAGACTTTGCCTGATATAGTGGGTAAAGCATTATCTCCACTGTTCAAGCCTCTCTTTTTCTGGTTTCCAGTTTCCTAGGGACACTTCTCTATAAATAACCAGCATTAACTTTTTCTTGATGCCCTCATTTCCAATTCATGTTGTTTACAGTAGGTTTCCTGGCATGGCATAAGGGATAGTGACAGCATAAAATAGCAAAGGTCCTTCAGTTGTGCTGTAGCCACACTTCCCCCAATCTATGTACACTTGAGTCACTGTATGTACCCAGCCCAAACTCAGCTTGCTTGAATACACATTTTACTTGTCCTTATTTTGTCCAGACAAAGAGAAGGCACTGGAACTGCCCTGTTTTTGAATGTTAAAATATTAATATTCTCTGTGTGCATAGGTGGAGGTGGATTAATCCTATAAACTGACTGGTAACTACAAAAAAAAAAAACTGGCCCAGAAAAATAATAATAGCACTTGCAACATACTGAGTGTTTAAATATATAGCAGACCCAGTGCTCAGTAATTTCCATGAACTTGGTCCTCACTCTTTTAAAAAGTCCATGAAAGATATTATTATTATTATTGTTACTCTAAGAAGATAAGCAAGCAGAGGCCCATAGTGATAAAATGGCTTGCTTAATATAGGAGTACTCAGTTTTAGATTTATATAAAGATAAGATTTCTGCTCAAGAAAACTTATTGACATTATAACAAATGTTCATAATTAGTTTATATAGTTTATAAACTGGAAATGCCCACATATTTAGTATGAAGAAAGACATTTCTTCTTCTAATCAACCTCCAATCCCATGGATAAAACCCTATCCAGATATCTAGTAATATGTCAGTTTTGCTCACCCACCCCTTACGTTTTTCAAACACAAGGTTGCTCTGTGTAGCCCTGGCTGTCCAGGAACTTGCCTTGTAGACCAGATTGGCCTTGACATCAGATATCTTCTTGCCCTGCCTCCTGAGTGATGGGATTAAAGGTGTGTATCACCACGTCTGGCCTTTTAAGGACATCAGAATGGATTTGTATAGCATATACTCTATTGTTTGAAAGATTTGTCCTTTTCTTCCTTGTAGTTATAGATAATATTCATTGCTCTATGCTATTTGGTTTTGTTTGCATGTCACAGTTGATGAGGAAGTTTTAGATTTTAGAATTACCAATATAATTTTCTTGTGATGAATATGTTTATGTTTTGAGGTAATATGTATACAAATAGAGTTTTTGTATAATAGACATTTGTTCAGCTAGATAGTATTAATCTACATTCCTATCACCTGTGTGTAAGAAAAGACCTGCCTTTGAAGTTAAAATTTAGGGTTCAATGACTATTTCTTTAGTATTTCATGCCTGCCATAAATTTTATTGACTCTCTTGTTGGAATCAGCTTGCTCTTTGTTTCCTCTATTGTCATTACTTCAATGTCATTTAGTACCAAGTTATTAATTATCAATATTGGAATGTAACCTTATTAAGTAAGATTTATTCTGCTACCAGTTATTGACTTCAAAGAAAATTTACTGAGATTAACTGTGCATACTTTGACACCTGACTGAATTTGTATCTCACCTCTGACTCTTTGTGATCTTGAGGCATATTTAACCTCCTGTGCTGCAGTTTTGTTCTTTTATTTTTTAAATTGATTGTTGTCATAGTTCCTGTCTTGTAAAGTTATTTTAAGCATTAACTGAATTAGTAATTTTAAAAATGCTAAAATTGTTTCTGGTCTGGGTAGATGCTTACTTTAAGCCATCACTATGATTTGTTATTGCTTATGGAAACATGCCTATTGAAGAGTGCAAAGCTAGCTTAGTCAGAGCATCTCACCTCTTAATTGCCTTAAAAGATAAGAGATAGAAACATTCAGGTGAAGAAGGAAGTCAAAATGGAAATGAGACTGGCAATTGAGACAAGTTTAGAGCTTAAAGCAAAGAACATCTAGTTCCAGAAGAGTATGAGGAGTGTAAAATGAAGAAAGCTTTATGGAAAGAACCTTGGTCTCCTCTATTTATTTTCCCTCCACAGTGTGCTTTTCTCCTTTTCTGGAAAGAACTTCAATCTGTTCTACCCCTGCTCCAGCTTACCATGCTTGGCCTGATGTTTAGGATCATTCTGTCCCTGGCTATTCCTGGGGTGGGGGTGGGGTGCTAAGAAACTCCTTGAGGATTTCTAGTCTCCTTTTGGGTGTTAGTTTCAGGACACACAAGACAGCAGATCCCCCTCAGAAGAAGGAAGAGGAAGAAGGAGAGGGAGAGAGAGAGAGAAGAGGAAGAAGAGGAAGAAGAAGAAGAGGAGGAAGAGGAAGAGAAGAAGGGGATCCCATGTCTAATATGATTGCAACTTAATAGGCCATGTTTGGTTGATATCCGTGGGAGGCCTGCCTTTTCTGAATGGAAACAGAGGAAGAGAACATGGGGAGATAGGGGAAGGTTGTTAGGAAAGGACTGATCGGAGAAAAGGAAGGTGAAACTTTGGTTGGATATAATATATGAAAGAATAAAAAATACAGACAAACAAATGAATGTGGATCCACACATGAGAGGAAACATGTTAACATGGTTTTTTTTGAATTTTAAGGAGCCTTCATCCTGATGTTCTTAGTGACTCAATTTTGTTTATATACATATCAGCAGTGAGTGTGGATTCCTCCTCTATCACATATTAATTAGCATTTGTTTATTTTCTTGATATTAGCAAGCTTAACTCTAGTGAGATATGATCTCAACGCAGTATGAATATGCATTTTCTTGATGACTAAGAACACTTCTTTGCACTCTTTTGCATAATTTATTGGCCATTTGTCTTTCTTTTTTATTTTATTTTATTTTTTTATTTTATTCGATATATTTTTTATTTACATTTCAAATGATTTCCCCTTTTCTGGCCCCCCCACTCCCCGAGTCACATAAGCCCCCTTCCCTCCCCCTATTCTCCCACCCACCCCTTCCCACTTCCCTGTTCTGGTTTTGCCTTATACTGCTACACTGAGTCTTTCCAGAACTAGGGGCCACTCCTCTGTTCTTCTTGTACCTCATTTGATGTGTGGATTATGTTTTGGGTATTCCAGTTTTCCAGGCTAATATCCACTTACTAGTGAGTGCATACCATGATTGATCTTTTGAGACTGGGTTACCTCACTTAGTATGATGTTCTCCAGCTCCATCCATTTGCCTAAGAATTTCATGAATTCATTGTTTCTAATGGCTGAATAGTACTCCATTGTGTAGATATACCACATTTTTTGCATCCATTCTTCTGTTGAGGGATACCTGGGTTCTTTCCAGCTTCTGGCTATTATAAATAGGGCTGCTATGAACATAGTGGAGCATATATCCTTATTACATGCTGGGGAATCCTCTGGGTATATGTGCAGGAGTGGTATAGCAGGATGTGCCCAGCCCAATTTTCTGAGGAACCGCCAAACTGATTTCCAGAGTGGTTGTACTAATTTGCAACCCCATGCCATTTGTCTTTCTTTTTTGAGAAGTGTTCATTTAATTAATCCATTTATTGACTGGAAAAAATATGTTTTGTTGCTTAATTTTTAATATATATTATATATTATACAATGTTGAGGATGATATATATATAAATTATATGTATGTATGTATATATATATAATCCTAAACATTAACTTACTGTAAGAAGTATATCTGGCAAATATTTGCTTCCATTTTTTAGGCTGTTTCTTCGATCTTTACTGTTTCCATTGTTGTAGAGAACCATTTCAATGTTATATAATGCCTTTTTAATAATTCTTGTGATTATTTCCTATTCTATTGGAGCCCTTTTAAGAGAGATCTTTTAAAAATTTTTAAGATTCTTCTGTTTTATTTTATCTGTGAATGTTTTGCCCACATGTATGTATGGCACTACATTCATGATTGGGCCTCACAGGGGTCCTTCCAAAGAGGATGTTGGATACCCTGGAACTGGAGTAACAGATGGTTGTAAACTACTATGTGAATGAATGCTGGGAATTGAACTCAGGTCCTTTTCAAGAGCAACAAGTGTTTTTAACTGTCAAGCTATCTCTCTAGTGTAAAAGTAACTTTTTAAAAAGATTTATTTATTTATTTATTTATTTATTTATTTATTTATATGTAAGTATACTGTAGCTGTCTTCAGACACGCCAGAAGAGGGTGTCAGATCTCATTACAGATAGTTGTGAGCCACCATTTGGTTGCTGCGATTTGAACTCAGGACCCTCAGAAGAACAGTAGGTTCTCTAAGCCACTGAGCCATCTCTCCAGCCCCACACCCTATTTCTATTTTTTTAATTTTTATTAGGTATTTTATTTATGTATGCTTCAAATGTTATCCCCTTTCCTGGTTTCCTCTCCAAAAACACCCTATCCCATCCTCCTCCCCCTACTCACCAATCCACCCACTCCCTCTACCCTGTCCGGGCATCCTCCTATACTGGGGCATCCAGCCTTCTCAGGTCCAAGGGCCTCTCCTTCCTTTGATGACCAACAAGGCCATCCTCTGCTTGAGCTTCATTTGGTCTGTGAATTGTATCTTGGATATTCCAGGCTTCTGTACTAATATTCATTTATCAGTGAGTGCATATACCTAGAAGATTCTCCAGCATGTAATAAAGACACATGCTCCACTATGTTCATAGCAGCCTTATTTATAATAGCCAGAAGCTGGAAAGAACCCAGATGTCTCTCAATAGAGGAATGGATACAGAAAATGTGGTCTATATACACAATGGAGTACTACTCAGCTAGTAAAAACAATGACTTCATGAAATTCTTAGGCAAATGGATGGAGCTGGAAAATATCATCCTGAGTGAGGTAACCCAATCACAAAAGAACACACAATGTAAACCTAAGTTTTATTCACCAGGTGCAATTGTTTCCTTGAAGGCTTACTGCTGAATAAGTTCACTCTTTTTTTTTTTTCTAATCTCTGGCTGGCTGGTTCAACTCATTTGTTTTTGCTGAACTCTCCTCTCCAAGCTGACTGATTCAAATTGGCCTCTCTCAGTTTCTCACTGAATTGCTCTATTTGGCCTCAAACTAACTCTGACAATCTATTCTTATCCTTTGGCTCCTCATTCTCTTGCTCCTTCTGGCTTACTTAACCTACAACCTGTCTCTGTAAAACTGTCCCAGTAAAACTGCCTTTCCCCACCCCCACCCCCACTAGGCTCTGGCTTCAACTGCCTCTGCTTAGGACTTGCATGAACTCACCATGGAACTCAACTGCACGCAACACACTGAACTCATCTGTGTTCTCTCTCTCTCTCTCTCTCTCTCTCTCTCTCTCTCTCTCTCTCTCTCTCTCTCTCTCCCTCTCTCTCTCTGCACTGCCCTTATATAGATTCTCTTTTCTGTACTGTTCTGGGAGTTGGGAATATCTTATCTTTGACTCATTCTGTCAAATTTTTCTCTGTCTGACCACTTTGTCTGTCCCTCAATTAGACATCACTTTTAAGCACTGCTGCTTCCTTCTACAAACTAACCTTACCTACATTGTTTGAAATTAGAGATGTGTAAGAAGGGTTTGTCTATATTCCAGCAAGAGAGATTAAAGGGGTATAGTTCACTTGATAGGGTGCTTATTTAGCCTTCACAAAGCTGTAAGTTTGATCCAGTACTAACATAAAAGCAGATGTGGTGGCGTATGGCTATAATCTAAGCACATGAGAGATGGAGACAGAAGGACCAGGATTCAAGGCTAAGCTAATTATAAAATATGTTTAAAAATTCATTTCAAGCCATAGATTTTTAAATGAAAATATCAGTATCTGGCATGGGCTACATCTATGTGAGTTATTATTGGCCAAGAAAGACATAAGGAAATCAAGCTCTAACTGAGATAGATGCCTCACCCCTGTTTGTTAGTATTCTTATTGCCAGAAAAGCCATCAACAGTTCTATCCAGCTGTGAACCATACTGGTATTCTTACTGATGTAATAGAGGCTTTCAGATTAGATTTACAGCTTTGCTCCATGGGAGGGAGTATATGCCTCATATAGTCAACCTGGTTTAAAAAAAAAATCTATGGCTGGGAGTTCAGAGGCTCCATGGTAGAATCTGTTATCCCTTTTTAAACAAAGGGACGTGTATCCAGAATACCTTCTAAGCATTTGGGTTTGTGATCGAAATGAATGCTCCTCTCAGCCTAGGTCAGAGATGCTTATTTTGCAGTGGATAGTGAATAATGCTGATAATGAACTCATGGCTGATCAAAATGATGAGAGTAAGTATCTATTGTGTATTCAGGCTTAAAGAGGACATCGATGTCAGTTCTCTCAAGGCCCAGGGAATATTGTGGAAGAGGAAAAGAAAAGAAAAGATAGTAGGAGGCAAAGAGTGGGAGAATCACTGTGAATAGTTGTGTATTGGATATTTTATGATTTTTGTAGTCATGAATACACAGCATCTGTGATTACCTGCAGAAAACTGGTTCTAAAGGTGAAAATAAAGAAGGAGGGGGACTAGTTGGGGAGAAGTGGGCCAGGGGGATTAAAAACAACGAATGGGGTGAATGTGCTCACAATACATTGTATACATGCATGAAATTTTATATATATATATATATATATATATATATATATATGGAAAAAAATCATATCATCTGCAAGTAGGGCTAAACCGACTTATTTATTTCTTATTTCTATCCATTTTTTGTTCTAGCTAAACATTGAGCACTATGTTGATTAAGGGTGGAATGGGTACTCTTGGTCCAGGTTTTTGAAGGAGTGCTTTCAAATTTAGTTCTTCAATTTAATACAACACTGTTTATAACTCTGTCATATATAGCTTTAATTTTTGATTTTGTTTAGAGTCCCATTATGTAGCCCTAGCTGGTCTGTAACTTGCCATGTAAACTAGGCTAGCCTGGAATTGAGAGGTTTCTGGCTTCTGGATCTCCACAGGGACGGCTCTCAGTTAAGCAGTTGTTGCCTTGTGTCACAGACATCCTGAAGCATTGGAACTGCAGGATTGGCCCTTTCTCACACTCCAGCAGTTCATAGATGAGATATATTTTGGGGGTGGCCAACTTAAAGCCCTTGATCTGGACCATCTCTCTTGCTCTCATACCCTTGTGGCTAGCTTACTAGCACCTTCTCCATGAGACTCCTTAGTTTCTTAAAAACAGTCCTCCTTCTTTTAATATTTATTCGCTTTACATCCTGATCACTATCCTCAGATGTTGAACTGTCTGTCTGTCTGTCTGTGTGTCTGCCTGCCTGCCTGCCTGCCTGGCCTGCCTGCCTGCCTGCCTGCCTGCCTATCTATCTGTCTGTCTGTCTATCAAATTTTTATTAATTTTCCAAACAATATACTAACAACAGAGGTCACTTCATCTTTAGGAGACCATGCCTGCTAACTGAGTTGCAGCTTGTTCTTTTTGTTCAGTATTATTAACAATCATTTTATTATTGGCTATACTTTCCCATTGGATAGATATATGTATTAGATAGATAGATAGATAGATAGATAGATAGATAGATAGATAGACAGAGATGGAGATACATAATCTACTTAACCAGAAATTAACTGTTTTACTTTTTTTTTTTTTTTTTTTTTTTACTGTTAAGTTCAGTTGAGGCTCTTTAATTTTCTACTACCAGTTGTGCCATCTGCTGGGACTTGTCAGAGTCTTGTTAACCAATTGGCTTCTCTTGGAACCACTGAAAATAATTCCCCTTTGTTTACTCTGCTCTTTGTAGAATATACACTAGTTATAATCCAAACTCTGGTGTCTTCACTGGCTCTAAGATCAATAGGACAGGCAATTTATTGGAACTATAGGACTGCTTTAGAGAACTGTTGTTCCATGGAGCCAAGTTGATCTGGGGACAAAGGCCAAAGTATTAGTTGTCTTTTTATGCCCAATGTCCTTTCTGGCATTGACCTCCAAGTATAGTTACTGGACACACAGAATTCACTTTCATTAGAATTGAAGGAAAAAGGTGTGGTCAAAACTTTAGGTGTTGTATAATACTTAAATAAAGCTTATTAAGGAGAGGTTTTGAAATAAACCTAAGCTCTATTAAGACTTAGGTTCCCAGTTATTAAGCAAGCCAAAACTATTAGTAATTACTTTAATAAAACACAAAATTATTACTTCAACAAGTCAAGCTTAGCCTCTTGAGCTCTATACCTTAAATTCCAGTTACACAATTAATTAAAAGGAACACATTCTAATTTAACTTTAATTTATGCAGACACTTATAATCTAAATTATTACTATGTAAACAGTATAGAAACATAAGAACATGTAGACAACATCTATACTGAAGATAATATTTGAAAATTAAAATACAAATTTTGTGTCATTTATCAGTTTTGTTACACTGTTGGTTGGGTAATATTTTTCGATCTTTAATCCAAATTTATAATTTGAAAGACATGTCTCTCTATATATTGGATATTAGCCCTCTATCTGATGTAGGATTGGTGAAGATCTTTTCCCAATCTGTTGGTTGCCGGTTTGTCCTTTTGATGGTGTCCTTTGCCGGACAGAAACTTTGTAATTTTATGAGGTCCCATTTGTCAATTTTTGATCTTAGAGCATACCCTATTGGTGTTCTGTTCAGAAACTTTCTCCCTGTACCGATGTCCTCAAGGGTCTTCCCCATTTTCTTTTCTATTAGCTTCAGAGTGTCTGGCTTTATGTGGAGGTCCTTGATCCATTTGGAGTTGAGCTTAGTACAAGGAGATAAGGATAGATCAATTTGCATTCTTCTGCATGCTGACCTCCATTTGAACCAGCACCATTTATTGAAAAGGTTATCTTTTTACCATTGGATGTTTTCAGCTCCTATGTCAAGGATCAAGTGGTCATACGTGTGTGGGTTCATTTCTGGATCTTCAATCCTGTTCCATTGATCTGCCTGCCTGTCACTGTACCAATACCATGTAGTTTTTAACACTATTGCTCTGTAGTATTGCTTGAGATCAGGGATACTGATTCCCCCAGAATTTCTTTTGTTGCTGAGAATAGTTTTAGCTATCCTGGGTTTTTTGTTTTTCTAGATGAATTTGTTAATTGCTCTTTCTAACTCTGTGAAGAATTGAGTTGGGATTTTGATGGGTATTGCATTGAAGTTAGACTCCAGAAAACCAAACAACCCTATTAAAAAATGGGGTACAGAGTTAAACAAAGAATTCTCACCTGAAGAACTTTGGATGGCGGAGAAACATCTTAAAAAATGCTCAACTTCATTAGTCATTAGGGAAATGCAAATCAAAACAACCCTGAGATTTCACCTAACACCAGTCAGAATGGCTAAGATTAAAAATTCAGGAGACAGCAGATGTTGGAGAGGATGTGGAGAAAGAGGAACACTCCTTCACTGCTGGTGGGGTTGCAAATTGGTACAACCACTCTGGAAATCAGTCTGGCGGTTCCTCCGAAAAATGGGCACCTCACTTCCAGAAGATCCTGCTATACCACTCCTGGGCATATACCCAGAGGATTCCCCACCATGTAATAAGGATACATGCTCTACTATGTTCATAGCAGCCCTATTTATAATTGCCAGATGCTGGAAAGAACCCAGGTATCCCTCAACAGAAGAGTGGATGCAAAAAAATGTGGTATATCTACACAATGGAGTACTATTCAGCCATTAGAAACAATGAATTCATGAAATTCTTAGGCAAATGGATGGAGCTAGAGAACATCATACTAAGTGAGGTAACCCAGACTCAAAAGGTGAATCATGGTATGCACTCACTAATAAGTGGATATTAACCTAGAAAACTGGAATATCCAAAACATAATCCATACATCAAATGAGGTACAAGAAGAAAGGAGGAGTGGCCCCTTGTTCTGGAAAGACTCAGTGAAGCAGTATTCGGCAAAACCAGAACGGGGAAGTGGGAGGGGGTGGGTGGGAGGACAGGGGGAGAGAAGGGGGCTTATGGGACTTTCAGGGAGTAGGGGGCTAGAAAAGGGGAAATCATTTGAAATGTAAATAAAAAATATATCGAATAAAAAAAGCATCAAAAAAAAAAAGAAAGAAAGACATGTCTCAATATAAATTAAGTTGAACTGTTGATTTTAGAGACACATAAGTTAACCATATCATTGATGAGGCTTTAAATAAGTTAACAAGCACCCAAAACTTGTCTGTTTGTTTAGACGTATTTATGATATATATATATATATATATATATATACACACACATACACATACACTGACATATATATATACTGATATATATATATATATACATACACTGACATATATATATACTTATATATATATACTGATATATATATATCAGTGTTTTGTCTGTGTGTATGTATGCATACCATGTGTGTGCCTGGTGTGCACTGGGACTAGAAGAAGGTGATGGATCTCCTGAACTGAAATTGTGGATAGTTGTGAGTTGTCATGTGTGTTCTGGGAATGGAACTCAGGTCTTCTGCCTAACTAAGCCACCTGTTTTGTCCCAACAGCTTGTTTTCAAAATGATCTCCTTTTTAAAAATTTAAATTGATCAGGATAAAAATTGAGAATTCTTTAACCCTATCTTTTTTCTGAAAGAGGAGGGGGCAGGTTTTGTAGTGTGGTGTCACAATTATGAATTAAAATTTCTCTTAAAGCTATAAAATATTAGTCACTATTATTTTAAGTCTTTTTAAGTGGCTATTGGCAACATCATCATTTCTATGACATGCAGTATAAGCGTATCTAGATTTTGAGTATTACTGTTTATTAAGATTATATATGCTATAATTTTATCATGAAAAGAAAATTAACATAAAAATCTTTGGCAAACATATGTGTTAGTTTTAATAAACTAGTTTTAATAAAACACAGCCTTAATAAAAATCTTAAACTCATCATTTGTATATAAGAATATCACTGAAAGAGAAATGCATAACAATTAGTCTAATAAAACTTTTTTAACTTTATTGAATATAATCTTCATTACATTTCAAATGGTAAAACCTTTCCTGATTTCCCTTCTCTCTGAAAACCACCAACTCCTCCTCCCTCCCCCTGCCTCCAAGTATATGCCCCTCCACCCGACCCACTCCCCCCTCCCGCCCCCTATTTCCCTTTTTTGGGCATCTCTTGAGCCTTTACCTGATCAAGGACCTCTCCTCCCACTGATACCTGACAAGGCCTTCCTCTGCCACATTTTTGGCTGGAACAATGTGTGACCCTTGGTTGATGGTTCAGTCCCTGGGAGTCCTGGGGCATCTGGGTGGCGGCAATCATTGTTCTTCCCATGGGGCTGTAAACCCCTTCAACTCCTCTGGACCATCCTCCAGCTCCTCCATTGGGGACCCCATGCCCAGTCCAATAGTTGACTGCTAGCATCTGCCTCTGTATGTGTAAGGCTCTGGCAGCGCCCATCTGGAGACAACTATAACAGGCTCCTTTTGGTATGCACTTCTTGTCGTCCATAATAGTGTCGGGGTTTGTTGACTGCTTATGGGATGAATCCCCAGGTAGGACAGTCTCTGGGTGGCCTTTACTTCAGTCTCTGCCCCACACTTTGTCACCATAAAACTTATCTTAATTACTTGAGATGTTTTGATTAATGCAAAACATTTTTATTATTTTTTAATTTTGGTTTTAGTTTTTTGAGACATGGTCTCTCTGACTGTCCTGAAGCTTATTTTGTATACCAGCCTTGTCTTGAATGCACATAAATCTGCCTTCCTCTCCCTCACAAGTGTTGGGTTTAAGGTCACATGCTAGTATACCCCAGTTATATTTTTAGTTTATGAATATCATATACATTATATATACATATATACGCACACATATATAATGCATATATATGTGTGTGTGCTTTGTGATATGCGTTAATAACAGTAATTAAGTCTAGGATAAAAGAACCTGCAATTCACCCACCCACATTTGTGTGTGTGAGTTAAAAAACACTAATAAAAGCATTATTTATTTATATGCCTATAAACTATTCTTTGCATGCATATTATACACCCATATATCACTATTATTTACCATTATATTTGATATGTAAGTTGATATGTATAGATATGTATGTCATTATTTAACATAATGATGAATAATGTATATCATTATTTAACATATATATGTCTATGTATATGTATATATAGTTAAAGAGGCTGCAGCAGAGTTCAAGAGGGTTTAAAAGTGGACTGTGAGAGCCTATATTGATAAGGTAATCAACCACACCTGTGCCGGGATAGAGCTGCTACTGGAGAACTTAGTCCAGTTTGAAAGTGAAACTATGGAGTTTAGCTGGTGGGTGAAAGGTTGAGCCAGTCTAAAGCAAGATAGACAATAGATAAGTGAACAGGCAGCCCAGAAGGCTGCATCAACATCAGAGTATACTGTAGATCTAAAGCTTCAGGAAGAGTTGGAGATTCCTTAGTCCTTAACATACACTGAAGGCTAATGTTGGACCATGCTATAACAGTGTTATGTCTATTACTTAATGGATTCTGTGTAGGGAGTTGTACTACTTCCTTGATCTATCAAGCTTGCTAAGTTCTTTCACCTGTTTTGTTTTATGATTTTTAATATACCCATGTGCTCTTACAGTCTTAATTCACCTCAATAAATGTAAAGGCTGGGTTCCATTTGTATATCCACATATAGGTCATTTATTAATCTGTATTGGATGAGTCAGATGGTGCCATTTCTGGGTCTGCTTAGGGGTTACAGTCATCTTCCTCTTCCCTTAAATAGGAGTCACAAGCTGCTTGTAAAATAGAATCTTACAGCAATGCAAATCCTGAAAAACATTGTTTCCTACAATATGGAATAAAGAATGGCCTCATCCCAACAAGACTTTGGTTCAATATGTAGGTATTGTGAAGAGGACTTTAAAAGGGGGTTAGTGTTCCTGAGTCCTTAGTCAGGTGCTAGCAGAGAAGCTTCGGATTTAAATAGAAAGTAAGAAGTATGCATAATTAAGCAGTCCTGATCAGTGTCTGGTCCTTCAAGGTGTCCCAAGGTAGTCTATATTGGTTCAGGGTATAGATGATTACCTCTGTTTCAGTTTATGGCCTTCTCATCACGATAATTGCCTTCCTCTGGGGGCTAGAGTCTAAGAGTCTGTGGAGAGATTCTGCTATGCTGGGAATCTAGTGACTGGAAAAGAGGTTAAGGACAATCTTTGTGCCTTCAGACAAAGGAGCCAGAAGCAGCATAAAGGAATGGATCTAAGGCTTTTTGGTCTACTGATAGTTCCATGAACTCCCAAGTGAAAATAAATGATTTTTTTTAAAAAAAAGGGGGATTCTAAGTTCCTGCTTTAGTGTACTCCAGAGAGGAGGGGAGCAAAAATTACACCAAACATTGATCTAATTGACTTTCATTAGCGTGTAATGAATAGATGAATCTCCATTAAACAAAACAGAATGAGAGCTTCCAGGCAACAAGAGGACAGAGGATTTTGTATGATGAGAACAAAAGAAATGGCACCCAAGGGGGCAAAAAGAAAGAAGAAGGAAAGAAAAGCTACTGTGACTCGGGTTGACTTGAAACATTTGTTTTGCAAGGGTCTCTATGCATCCTTAAAGTTTTTCTTTAGCTGGTATGTGGCATGAAGAATTCCATTGTGGTTTGATCCTGTCAGTTGTGCTAGCCACTGAATAGACATACACGTTCAGGGCCATTGCACTTTCAAAGAGTCTTTCCTTTATTTTCAGGCAATTTTTTTTTATGGTGCAAGCTGAACATGCTCAGAGGCATTGTTGTCTGTTTAATTTTTATGTTTTTTACCTTTTTAAATGTATTCACTTACTTCGTGTGTGGTGGGGCACTCATGTGCTACAATGTGCACATAGAGGGAGAGGGCTACTTGGAGGCATTGGCAATTCTGTCCTTCTACTATATGGTTCCAAAGTTCACATTCAGATCCTCAGGCTTTAAGACAAATGCTTTTACTCTCTGAGCCATCTTAGTAGCCCTAGTTGAATCTTTAAAATGTTTGCTCCACAACCTTACCTGAACATGCTCAAGGAATGGGCTAACTCCTATATGAGCTTGTTATAGACTCTCTGAATAAAATTCTGATGTTTGCTAGATGTAATAAAGTGACATTTTTTTTAAAGAATTTACCAAAAGACTTGCTTAAAACATATTAAGTTACACAAAGGGAAAAGCTTTAGACAGAGTGATTCTCTGCCTTTGTCAAGCAGTTTAGACAACCCTGACTGACAGCCGCTCATCAATCAAGGCCTGTGTACCTTATCAGGAAGAGCATAATTCTGCTACATAGGCAGGATGACCCTCCTGCTACATAGGCAGGATGACCCTCGCTACAAGCTGCCCTGGGAAAGCAATCCTTCTTTAGCTCAAGATAACTATGGTAACATTTTTACATTTTAAACTTCCCCATTTGTTCAAACAACGAAACCTTGACATTTTGACCTCTTAAAATATGTTTAATTGCTCAAAGCGTAACTTGGGGCTGTGAAGCTATACAAGTTGGGGGGGGGGGTTCTGTTCAGGGCTTGCTCCCCTTTCCACTTCAGCCAGAACTGGTTGCCTGATATTGTTAAAGCATTTTTATTTTATTAGTCTGTAACTGCTTGGAGTGAGTTCTCACTGGGAAGGCATAAAAATACTGTAACATCCTTTGTTCATGGGGGCACTGCTTTCTGACTTGCTGCAGGTAATAATTTTTTTCTCCATTTGATATCTTCACTGTGTTTATTTCATTGACCAAGATGTGAACCCATTATGTTTTGTTATAAATTGGTCTTTCGGAGATGGGACCTTCCTCTCATTGGCTTATGAGGTATTGTTTTTCAACTTCCAGCAGGTAATGCAAAACACAAAAACAAACAAACAAAAATACCTGTCTTCAGCCTTCCTATATTATTGGAGACAAGCCCCAAGTTATAAGGAATATCTCCTTGGATCCACCATTGTCCTAAGACAACCAAGACCATTTTAAATCTTTGTTCAGCAATTGCCACAGACTGGTGAGGAGACTAGGACATTTTTGCCACCAAATAGACATTTTACAACAGAATGACAACTGGGTAGATTAAGGAAGTATGCAAAGGGTCAGCTATAAACTTAGATGGGTCTGGAAAACTGAGTGTTTATTACCATCCATGCTGACACAAAGGTTTGAGAGATGAAAAGGAGTCTCAATATGGAAGGGGAAGGATCAGAGTCTTGAGAGACAGGGAAAACTCTAGTTGTGAGCAGTTTAAAGTTTGGTAAATCAGTGATCATTTTCCAGCCTGCAAGCCTGCATAGGTCCAATGGGAAATGCACCATCATTTTTGTTTATTTGGCCTTTGTTTTATATTCCAGAACCCTTAAATATGTAGTTTGTAAAGTTTCAATGGAGTAAATCACCAAAATGGAGGCTTTATCTGGGAAAAATATAAGTAAACAAATGAACAAAATGGTATATCAAGTTCTCTTCAGCCTTCTCTTTGATCTCCTAGGCTCTTGACAGAGATGGGAGAAAACAGTAACCTTCTGAGGATCTTTCTGCAACTTTTCAGAATCAGAATCTGGGATTGTTACTATATATATTCAGACATCATGTTTAGACATCCTGTCTTAGCCATGATATTTCCTTTTGTCTAAGAATTTTATTTTTTATTGTTTCTTCCTTTGCACTTTAGAAAGCCAGTCCTCATATTCCATGGCTGTTCATTTTAACCTCATTGTGATACAAGCACAGAAACAAAGGCTAGGCATGAGGAGGAGGAAATGGGGTGGTTCTACCACTTGACCTATCCTTGAATTAGGCTTGCTGGTCCCTTCAACTTTGATAACAGGAAAGTTCATTTAGGGGATGAGAGATAACAAAGCAGTCTGCCCTTCTGGCATTCCTGGCCCCAGGAAAGACAGAACATTTCGTGTTTCTAGTCAAGGACAAGATAAGCTTGGTTCTTTTTGAGGTCAAACTGCCCGACTAGATTTTCTGTCTCTTCTTCATCACCACTCATGGGGAAATGATTCTGTCTACTTTGGAGAGTTCATAAAATAGTATTTCAAATTGTAAATTTACAAAAGGACTCAGAAAGATGAAAAGGAATTATTAAGTAATGGAGAGAAAGTGCTTGTATATATATATGAATATATTTTTAATTAAAACATTAAAATCAAGTTAGAACCCAAAGAAGTCAGACAGGACCCCCAGTGGAGAGATGGGGACACCAGCCTACCTACAAATCTTCCAATCCAAAATTGTTTCTGTCTGAAAGAAATGCAGAGAGAAAAATGGAGCAGAGACTGAAGGAATGAATGACCAATGACCAGTCCAACCTGGGATCCATCCCAATATCAAACACAAATCCTTGACACTATTACTGATGCTATATTGTGCTTGAAGACAGGAGCCAGCATAGCTGGCTCTACCAGCAGCTGACTGAGACAGATGCAGATACTTACAGCCAAGCATCGGACTGAGGTCAGGGACCCCAATGAAAGAGTTAGGGGAAGGACTGAAGGAGCTGAAGCAGAGGACCACCCCATAGGAAGAACAACAATATCAACTACTCCAGATCCCTGGAAGCTCCCAGAAACTGAGATACCAACCAGGCAGCATACACAGGCTGGGGTGGTGGTGGTATGGTTTGAAGAACTCAGGGAAGGGATAACAGGAGGAGAAGCAACATTTGCATTGTAAATAAATAAAATAATTAATAAAAATAAATAAATGGTTATATGTGGTTAATATAGATGTGTTATTGTTCAAAGAGGTGAAAACAAGTGACTGTGTGTGCTTAGCTAAGTAGATGAGATATGTACATTAACCACTGTCTCCCTGTGTCTAGGGAGGTGGTTAATTTCAGTTCTCTTTTGGTTAGTTGAGATAAGAGTCTGTCGTGATTCTTAGATTCACTAATTCTTTGTGCTGCTTTTTTTTTTGTTTCTGTTTCATTAATTTCTGTTCTGACTTTTATTATTTCTTGCCATGAACTATATTTTGATTTGGCTTTTTTTTTGTTTTTCCAATTTTTAATTTGAATTAAGTAATTTTCTCATGCTTTATTGTTATCATCATCATCATCATCATCATCATCATTATTTTTTTTTATTATTCACTTTACATTCTACTCATTGCCCCTCTCCCAGTCGCCTCCTCCCACAATTTTCCCAATCTCCCCTCCCTTTCTCCTCTGAGTTGGTCCTCGGTGTATGCTTCCTACACTAGCATATCCATTCTCTATAAGGCTAGGAGCATCCTCTCCCACTGCCTGACAAGGCAGCCCAGATATAAGACCATATCCCATGGACAGACAAAAGCTTTTGGGATAGCGTCTTTGGTTTGTGGTTGGTTTAGTCTCTGAGATTCCCAAGGGTCCAGGTTAGTTGACTCTGTTGGTCTTCCCGTGACATTCCTATCCCATTTAGGGTCCAACAATCCTTCCTCCTATTCTTCCAGAAGAGTCCCCAAACTCCAACCATTGTTTTGCTGGGGGTTATCTATCTGTCTGAGTCAGTTGCTGGGTGGAGCCTGTCAGCAAACATTCATGATAGACACATGTCTGCAAGTGTGACAGAGTATTATCAGTAGTGTTTAGGAATTGGTGCTTGTGCATGGGATGGGTCTCAAGTTAGGCTGATTTTTGGTTGGCTATTCCCTCAGTCTCTTCTCTAACCTTTGTCTCTACATTTTTTGTAGTCAGGATAAATTTTGGGTTGAAAGTTTTGTGTGGTGTCCCTATCTCTTCAATGGGAGGTCACTCCTGGCTACAGGAGTCTCTTTTGTTTTTAATGTAGGCCCTTAGAGGTACAATTTTTTTCATAAGGCTGCTTTCAATATGTCCCAGAGGTTTTGTGGTGTTGTGTTTTTATTTTTACTTGGTTCTGGAATTGTTTTTATTTCATTCTTGATTTCATTTTTGACCCATTCTTCATTCAGTAATGAATTATTCATTACTTCATGAGTTCGAATATTTACTAGAGATTTGTTTTGTTTTCAATTTTAAGGTTTTATTATGCATTGTGACCATAGGATACACAGGTTTATTGGTCTTTTCAAAGATTTGTTATCTATGCTTTTTATTTTCATATATTTTAAAGTGGTGGTTCAATAAAAAGTCATAGAGTATATTTGGTTCCATTTGATCCTACAGTGTTTCCTAGACCCACCTCCAGAAATGTCAAAAAGGCTATTCTATTCTTCTGCCTCTACTTTAGATAGAGTAACCTGATAGAAAGGATGTTTTTAAATTAATAGTTTGTTAATACTATTTATACACTCTATAGTTAGTTGATTCCACTTATTTCTCTTTTATTTAATTTTTTTTATTCATTCACTTTACATCCCACTCACTGCCACCCTCCCACAGTCCATCCCCCATCCCCCAGCTCCTTCTCAACTGAGTGGATGGCAACCCCACCTTGGTATCCCCCTACCCTGGCACTTTAAGTCTGAGAGGCTAGGTGCATTCTATCCCACTGAGGCCAGAAAAGGCAGCCCAGATAGAAGGCCATATCCCACAGACAGGCAAAAGCTTTTGGAATCGCCCCTGCTCCAGTTGTTCAGAACCAACATGAAGACCAAGCTGCACATCTGTTACTTATGTGATGGAGGCTTAAGTCCAGCCAGTGTATGTCCTTTGGTTGGTGCTTCAGACTCTGAGCGCCCCAAGGGTCCAGGATAGTTCACTCTCTTGGTCTTCCTATAGAGTTCCTATCCCCTTTGGGACCCTCAATCCTTCCTCCTATTCTCTCATATTTCAATCTTTTTAATTTATAATGATTTATTTTTTTTTATCTTAGGATGTGGTCAGCTGTAGAGAAGCTTCCATGTGCTGCTGAGGAAAACATGTATTCTTTGGTGTTTGGATGGAATATTCTGTAGCTATCTGGTAAGTATTTGATGTATGATGTTAGTTGATTCTATTGTTTCTCTATTATTTGTTCAGATGACCCACTCATTAGGAAAAGTGGGGTATTAAAATCCATACTATTATTGTGTTGGTGTCAATCTGTATCTTTAAGTCTAGTACTATTTTTTTTTATGAAATTGATTATACTGACATTTGGTAC
Source organism: Apodemus sylvaticus (assembly GCF_947179515.1). Classification (NCBI taxonomy): domain Eukaryota; kingdom Metazoa; phylum Chordata; class Mammalia; order Rodentia; family Muridae; genus Apodemus; species Apodemus sylvaticus. The sequence goes on along the minus strand of NC_067495.1, from coordinate 56,248,344 downwards.
ATATCTGTTTAGGATAGTGATATCTTCTTGATTAACTGTTCCATTGACTAAAATGAAGTGTCCCTCTTTATCTCTTCTGATGAGTTTTCATTTGAAGTCTATTTTTGTCAGATATTAGGATCCTGATGACCAGCTTTCTGTTTCCTTATCCCATTTGAATTTTTGCCCATTGTTTTACTGTAAGATGGTGCCCATCATGAAAGCTGTTTTCCTTTCAGGGGTTTTGTTTCTTAATCAATTCACCCTGCCTGTTTCTTTGAATGAATAAATGAGGCCATTAATATTTGAAGTTATAATTGAAATATGTTGTTGAGTTTTTGGCGGTGTGTGTAGTCTCATTGGTACTTTGGGGTTTAGTAGCTATGCTTCACATTTCTTTTCACAGTCTCTTGGCTGTGCTTATTTCTCTCTTCAGCTCACAATATTGTTATTCCATAAGACTTGGTACTTATGAAAAATGTAGGTCTAAGGTTTTGAATTTCTAAAAATCAGAAAGAAGAAGGTACTGTTGAGGCCTTTGGGCTACATCTTAGGCAAAACTTATTTAAATTGTCTCTCAGTCATAAAATGGCATTTTTCATCTATACTTATAACAATGGATATACTTGCATTGTTTGTTTTATTTCTTTAAATAATGTTTTTTAATTATTTTAGGAATTCTTTATATTACATTATTGCCTTTCATGTCCTAAAGTAATATTATAATTCAATCTTTTTAGAACTCTTCTATTAAATAAATAATATATTTGTAAGATATATAAACTAGTTAATGTAAGAGTAAACATTCCTATGTAAAGATAGTGTTAGCTTATTGTACAAGAGGTGATGTGCAATGATTTAATCTTAACTCAATCATTAGCCAAAGTTGTGCACAGACTTCATTTATAACAAGTAATGCATAGTTCACATGTATGGCATAGTATAATGATCAACATCCCCAAATGTAGGGCTATTTTACTAATTTGAATATTTACTAATTTTTAAACCTCATATAAGTTATTTAATTTCTTGGTTTAACTTGCATCCCACTTAAAATAATGACAATATTATCTTCAATTATTATGAAGTTAATTCATATAAAATAGTTTAAACACATGTAACCAATATAATTTGGAAATAAATTGAATATGCATAAGAAAGAAGTATCTTAACACCTCATTTGACCTTATCCTTCTTTGGCTGTGATGAATTGCATTCTAAAAGAGGAATCTAGAGAGGTGTTTCTAGCTGGCTCTGATGCTAATTGTCTGTCCATGTGACCTTGCACAAATGATTCTTCTCTCTGAGACTTTTTCCTCACCTGTAAAATGAAGTGATGAATGATGATAAAATTAGCAAGTACTCTTTTACTTCTAGCATTTCATAAACTAATTCTTTAGTACTATACTATGAGCCTATTTCCTATATACTTTCATTTATAGACTGTTTTCATGTCCCCAGATTTGTTACTGCCAGGCATTTTTTCAAAGCCCAAGTGCTGATTCTAGAAGGAAGAACTTGACTTATTTATTTTATTATGTTAAAGGAGACATAGTCACCTAATTCATCAAATTGATGAAGTTCTTCCTAGCCTTCTTCCATCATTTCTAAGTTTCTTTGAAGTTTGTCACAGTTGCTTGCTTGGCCCTTGATCTTCATGATCATTGGATTATTACACACACACTCACATACCTCATGTTGACTGGTAGAGTTTTGGTTCTCTTGATATTTGAGATAATGTTTCTTATATTAGCAAGAGGTTTTATTAACCACTGCCAGTAGATAGGCATGGCACCTGGTCAAGGGAAGGGGCCACCTACCCACCTCAAAGTTTTTTTAACCCAGAAATGTTCCTGTCCAAAGGAAGAACAAGGACAAAAAATGGAACAGAGACTGAAGGAAGGGCCCACCGGAGAACGGCCCCACCTGGGGATCCATCCTGTCTGCAGACACCAAACCCAACACTGTTGCCATTGCCAAGAGGTGATTGTTGACAGAAAACAAGTGTGACAGTTTCTGGGGAGGTCTGGCCAGCAACTGACCAATGCACATGCAGATATTTGGAGCCAACCATCAGACTGAGCTCAGGGAACCTGATGGGGGAGCTGACAGAAGGACTAGAAGAGTGGAGGGGGGATTGCAACCCCATTGGAAGAACAACATAGACTGGCCCAACCACCCAGTTCTCCCAGAGACTAGACCACCAACCAAGGAGTGTACCTAGAGGGATCTATGGCTCCAGATACATATGTAGCAGAGGATGGCCTTGCCTGACAGCAACAGGAGGGGAGGCCCTTTATCCCGGGGAGGTTTGATGCCCCAGAGAAGGGGAATGCTGGAGTTGTGGGGCAGAAGAGTGTGAGTAGGTGGGGGAGCACACTCATACAGTCAAAAGGGAGGGGGTGGACAGATGTGAGTTTAGGGAGGGTAGACATGGGATGGTGGGTTGGTGGAAGGATAACCAGGAATTGGGATAACATGGAATGGAAGGTTGGTGGAGATGTAAACAAATGGTATGATTAACAATAATAATAAAGGAAAAAAGAGGTTTTATTAAGTTTCTACCTCTGAAAATTATATGTTAATATAAACATATATAATATATAAATATATGTGAATGATATATTCTGATAACTCTCTTCTCCCATCCTCTCTTATCTGTTTTCCCTTCCTATCATGCCTTCCTCCTCTTTAGCAGTTCCTTTCCAAGATCTATGACTTTTGGCTCTACTTTATGATCCATTTAGTTTAATGAGGGCCATCTATGGAATAATTGGATTGATACTACCTATTGCAATCTAGTAGGATCAACAGTAGATAGTAGTAGTAGTAGTAGTAGTAGTTGTTGTTGTTGTTCAAGGCACTAATTCACTTTCTCCATGAATCTACCAGTAGAAAACAGTTCAGCAGTGGTAAGTAGAACCAGTGGGAGTTTTCATTTGTTTATTTTGCCTCTCCAAAACCTCTTAGGGGAAAAAGATTTTGACAAAGCACTTAACCTAGAAAAATTCTTCTTGGTGTCACAAAGATGGGCTAGCAGGTAAAGGTACTTGTTCTGAACCCTGATGATCTGAGTTTCATCCTTGAGACTCACATGGCCTAAGCAGAGAATGAACTCTACAACTGTCCTTTGTGCCATGGCTGATCTAGGGAGGGGGAAAGGGCTGGTAAGGAGAAGTGGGGGTTGATATGGATGGGAGGAAAATGAGAAAGAGTGGGAGGAGAGAGTAATCACACACACATTCACACACATAATAAAAGAAGGAAAATGTTTCTTAGTATTGGGATAATAATCCACATGTGCCATCTTACCACTTAGGAGGCTGAGGGAGAAGGCTTGTGATTTCCAGTACAGCCTGGAAATCCTGCCTCAAAAAAGAAAAGGAAAATATTTCTTCTTGGAATATATGTGTGATACCTGCATCTGCCTGGCTTTTGTAGATACGATAGAAAATTTCATAGAAGACATCTCCAGATGAATGGAGAACTTAGAATTCACAAGGAGTGAAAAGAAGTGGCTGTTGACTAGAAGGCCATTTTAGGCATAAAGCAGGACATCAGAAGAATTGAAAGTACACATCCAGGCTCCATCATTGTAGGAGACACCAGCAAAATGGATAAGAGGATAATTTCAAAGTCTAACCTCCCACACACAAAACCAGTGTTCTAGGTACATTTTTTTGACACTTTCATTCCAATGCCTCTCTCTCACACTCAGTATGACTCTCTCTCTCATGTTCTCTCAGCTTTGACATGAACAATAATCTTCCTATACTTATTGCCTTATTATATCACCAGAGGATATTTTCCCATTTCTATTTTAATCCTAAGTCTAGATTTAGAGTCGTTAGAATTGCAAGAGAAAGAAAGATGTGTCTAGAATTGACCTTTATAACCCAAAGATGACCTCAGAATAGAAATTCAATTCTCAGAATTTGGATTCCCTCCTTGTATTGGAGTTTTCCATCTATTATCCTTTGTAGGGCTGGATTTGTGGAAAGAGATTGTATAAATTTGGTTTTGTCATAGAATATCTTGGTTTTTCCATCTATGATAATTGAGAGTTTTGTTGACATTTGTGTTCTCTTAGGGTCTGTATGAGGTCTGCCCAGCATCTTCTAGCTTTCATAGTTTCTGGTGAGAAGTCTGGTGTGATTCTGATAGGTCTACTTTTATATGTTTCTTGACCTTTTTCCCTTATTGTTTTTAATATTCTTTCTTTAGTTTAGTTTAGTGCATTTAGTGTTTTGATTATTATGTGACAGGAGGAACTTCTTTTCTGGTCTAGTCTATTTGGAGTTCTTGTAGGCTTCTTGTATGTTCATGGGCATCCCTTTCTTTAGTTTGAAGAAGTTTTCTTCTATAATTTTGTTGAAGATATTTACTGGCCATTTAATTTGGGAATCTTCACTCTCTTCTATACCTATTGTTCTTAGGTTTGTTCTTTTCACTGTGTCCTGGATTTCTTGGCTATTTTGTGTTAAGAGCTATTTGCATTTTGAATTTTTTGACTGTTATGTCAATGTTTGGTATGGTATCTTCTGCACCTGAGATTCTCTCTTCTATCTCTTGTATTCTGTGCTGATGACTATGACTGATGTCATATGTGCTGATCATCTATGACTCCTGATCTCTTTCCTAGGTTTTCTATCCCAAGGGTTATCTGCCTTTGTGATTTCTTTATAGTTTCTCTTTCCATTTTTAGATCCTGGATGGTTTTGTTCAATTCCTTCACCTGTTTGTTTGTGTTTTCTTGTAATTCTTTAAGGGATTTTTTGTGTTTCCTCTTTAAAGGCTTATACCTGTTGACCCATGTTCTCCTGTAGTTCTTTAAGAGAGTTCTTTATGTCCTTGAAGTCCTCTACCATCATCATTAGATGTGATTTTAAATCCGAATCTTGATTTTCCAGTGTTGGAGTATCCAGGGCTCACTGTGGTGGGAGAACTGGGTTCTGATGTTGCCAAGTAACCTTCTTTTCTGTTGCTTAGGTTCTTGTGCTCAACTCTTGCCGTATGGTTATCTCTGGTGTTGGTTTTGTTGTCTCTAACTGGAGCTTGTCCCTCCTGTGGGCCCATGGCCCTGTGAGCCTGTGATTTTAGGTGTGTCAGCACTCCTAGGGAGACCAGCTCTTTTCTGGGCAGGGTTTGGGTATAGAGGGCTGTGTAATAGCCTTAGCTCCAGGGAGCAGATGGAGACCAGAAGGATTCTATCCCCTGCTGCTCCACGGTTCCTATGCCCTGTGTGCTCCTGGCCAGTCCCTCTTTGGATGGTTATTGGAGTGATAGTTGTGGTCTCCCCTGTGGGCCTAAGAATGAGAGCACTCCTGGAGGCTAGCTCTTTCAGGGTGGGATTTGAATATGGAGGGCTGTGGGACAGCCTTAGCTCAGGGGTGCAGGTGGATACTGGAAATGAAAAGTAGTTTTTAATGAAGAAATATTCAAGATGAGATGTGTGCTAGGGGCAGGGATTAGTTTTGACATACAAAGAAGACCATTCCAATGTGGAATTGCCTGGCTGTGTCTTTGCTTTAGATGGTATCTTGAGGTAGTTCATCTTTTCCTGTACTCACTAAACCTGGAGTCAAAGAGTTTTGCATATCTGAATAATTATCAGCTTACAGACATTCCTTATACTCTACCATTTGCCACTGTGACCAACTTCTGTCTGGAATCCATACTTATACAGATATCCTCCTGCCAGACAAACTCTAGGAGCCAATTTATGTATGCTATAGACACTAGGCCAAAGGTATTGGCTGATAACTTCTTTGATATTCATTTATACCTTGTGCAGTTCCCCCTCCCACACATTGACACTTCTGGTGTTATTGAGAAAGTTAGATTTGTATATGTAAGTTTATTATACTATAAATCATATACAATTATTTTATCAAGCCTTTTGTTGTACCTTTTATAACCCTGTAGCTGTCCAACAAAGCTGTGAGAAACTATTCTGAACAATCTATCTTTGTTACTTCAGTGGGATATCATGAGTTTCATTGATATAGCTCTGTTGGACAACAATTGTCTTGGGTATTTCCTTTCTAATGTGTGATTGTAATCATGTGCAGTAGTTATACCTTTAGAAAACTTTCCATCTCATTTTTGTGATATATTACTGGTTGTTTTCTAGCACTCTTTGGACTGACTGGTCCCAAGGGAGAAAATAATTTTCCTTTCTAATAAGTCACAATCTTCTATTTGTTTAAAAATATTGTGTCTTTTTCCCAGCTATAACTTTGTCTGATGTTCTGATATGAGAGTTTAATAATGTCTGTTTCTTTCATAAAGATTAAATGATGTTAAAATGGTAAGGAGGAAGAAGGTTCTTTTTGTAGCAGAGAAAATTAAAGAAAGCCACACTAGTTAAATTGTAGAGAACAATGAATGTGGGCTGCTCAGTCCTCATTAATATATATGTACACAATCCATAAACTTTCTTTTCTTTTTTTGACTTTTGAAGAATTTTTATTTATCTAAAACTCAAGTGAGTGTAACTCCTAGCAATGTCAGCAAGTCTATCCATAAAATTTCACCAAAATGTTGGCCCAAAAATAGTCTAGAGGAATGACACTAACAGAAAGGCTTGCATGGGTAGAGAAAGCTCCATAGACCTTAACCCTACAAAAAGAAATACATACTAATAATCAACATTAGATAGACTTAGGAGACAGCATTTATATCCTTACAAATATATAAATATATAAGGAAACTATATGTATACTGTTTATATATATATATATATATACATATATAATCAATATGTATTTTATTACACACAGAAACACACATATGCATATCTATATGTATATATGTGTATTAAAACTGTTAAAGGAACAAAGCCATGGGTTACAAAGTGTATTTTAATTTTTTGATTATTTTCTATATTCTTTGTTTACATTCCAAATGATTTCCCCTTTCCCAGTTCCCCCCTCCCCATAAGTCCCATAAGCCCTCTTCCCTGCACCCATTCCCCAATCAACCCCCTCCCATTTCTCTGTCCTGGTACTCCCCTACAATGCTGCATCAAGCCTTTCCAGGACCAGGGCCCTCTCCTTCCTTCCTTCTTGGGAATCATGTGATATGTTGATTGTGTCTTGGGTATTCAGAGCTTCTGGGGTAATATCCACTTATCAGTGACTGCATTCCATGTGTATTCTTTTGTGATTGGGTTACCTCACTTAGGATGATATTTTCTAGTTCCAACCATTTGCCTAAGAATTTCATAAATTCATTGTTTTTAATTGCTGAGTAGTATTCCATTGAATACATTTTCTGCATTCATTCCTCCATTGAGGAACATCTGGGTTCTTTCCAGCTTCTAGCTATTATAAATAAGGCAGCTATGAACATAGTGGAGCATGTATCCTTATTACACACTGGGGAATCCTCTGGGTATATGCCCAGGAGTGGTTCTACTAGATTTTAATTGATTGATTTCTGCCCTGACTTTTGGTCATTTCCTGCCATCTGCCTTCTTCATGTGTGTTCTCTTGAGAGTTGGGTGTATCCTATCTTTGACTCATTCTGTCAAATCTTTTTCTGATTGACCACTTTGTTTGCCCTTCAATTAGATGTCACTTTCAAACATAGTCTTCTACAAACTAACCTTACGTTCATTTTTAGGTATTAAAGGGTGTTTCTGTATTCTATTCAGATCATACTGTAATCTAGGGCATGTCTGCATTCCAGCCCTGTAACATAGACCTAGAAGTTCTATGTGGATATGATCCCTTGCCAGAGCAGTCATGTTGCTGGATTCAAATTCCTCTACATGCTTCTAAAGAATTTTTGATTTGAGGTTTTTGTGTTCCGTTCCATTAATATAAAAACTACACCTCATCTACATAATACTCTTCTTGCCTTCTGAGGTGCACAATAGTGGGAGATGAGAATACTGACCCAGACAACAAAAAATCATTTATCAAGATGGTCATCATCATGGATAGATAGTATCTTGGTTGCTTTGTGCTAATTGTATTAATATTTCCTTTCTGTGGATTATTTCATTTTATTTATTTACTACCTGTGTCATTATTTTTGTGACCTAGGATGCTGTGGTCACCACAAGTTTAATACTATGATTAAGCAGCTCTTGCAAGTTTCATTTAAAGAAAAAAAATGAATCAGTATCTTTTCTGGACTTGAACTAACTATAGCTGAACCTGGCCTTGAATTCCTGGTCCGGATCCTTATATATGAAAGGTTTTTCTTGTTGGGTAGTCCAGTGGTTATGGTTTTCTCTTATTATGTAAGCAAAGTGCATGCCTGATATAGGATGGAACATACGAGCAAACAGATGAGCAGAGTCCACTGTAATATAACTGTGAGCCTTGCTGACATAGTACTTGAATTATATCAGTGTTGGTCTGGCAAGTTAATTAAAGCACTGGTTTCTTGAAGTATATCTGAGTCAAATCATGGAAATAAATTCTCTCCATAGAATTACAGGGGTTAGTGTTGAGGGGTGGATAGATTAACGTACATGTATGAAATGGAGTTGTTTTTCTAAAGCCACTATCTAGAATTTCTTAATGTTGTATGCTGAGAAAAACAGGGAAGCCTGTCCTATTATAATGCGCTCTAACTCTCTGTTGCTCCCTCTTTTCTTCACCTTGGTCGTCCAGGACCCCTCCTGTATATATAATCCTTATTAGAGCATTTGTCTTTACTATAAATCTCTTTTAGGTTACTGTCTCTTTTGCTTTGGTTTCCTCCTGATTTATTTTTAGCTTCAAAATAGTCTGTGAAGGAAGATTACTAGTTTTAGACATTTTTCTGTCAAAATATTGCTCTTTGCTGGATAATCAGGACAAAGAACATTATACTTAGTGTAAATGTTTTGAACATGTTAAGACAGTGCAGGGCTCCAGGAAGTAGACTGAGGTGGAGTATAGATGTACACCCTGAAGAAGTTGCATCAGTGGGTAGGATCGAGAATCAAATGTCTTTTCTAATTAGAGTACTTTTGAGTTGTTTCTTACAGGGGCTGACTGAATCTTTCAGCTTATTTCTTGAGAAATTTTTGAGGGGTTAGGTGTAGGTTCTCCCACACAAGATAGCAAAGATACTTGCAGGAAGATCCAGTAGTCTTTAGTCCCACTCACTATATGAATTCCAGTTATTTAATCATTTTATACTGCAGCATAGCCATTTATCAAAAATGAGAGCCACTTTTTTTCTGTATCTTAATGGACAGACAGAGCAAGGCAGTGGTGGTGCACGCCTTTAATCCCAGCACTTGGGAAGCAGAGGCAGGTGGATTTCTGAGTTCAAGGCCAGCCTGGTCTACAGAGTGAGTTCCAGGAAATACATAAAAAAAAAAGTGTTTGATGGATAGATGGGGGTGATTGTCAGTTTCAATCTTGAATTCCTTTCTGCCTTCCTTTGTGAATTGAAAATTTCAAGGAATGAATTTCTTAGCAGCCTATCAAGTTCAGGCAAGTTTAGGAAAATAAGTACAAGGGTAATAAACTAGAGTTTAAGAATTTGCCTGATTTTAATTATAGTCAGCAGTGGTGGAAAGAATATGAAAAGGTAAGGTTTTGGATTCAGCTTTGCTAGTATTTCCCTGTGTATTCTGGATAAGTCTATTTCTTATTTTCTTAGTTTTTCCATCTCCAAAGGAAAGTGGTTGACTAGAATACACATAACTCTGA